>NC_133528.1:50695804-51372937 GCF_048544455.1 Silene latifolia | reverse complement strand
TACGTAGGCAGTCCTATCACAAGGGCACAACCACATACTCCTTCCACGACATCTCCAATTTTTAATCCTAAAAAATAGCTCAGAACTACAATCTAGTTTGATTTCGCACACACACGAATACGTAGGCAGTCCTATTACAAGGACACAACCGCACACTCCTTTCAATCACAACCATCAACATCAATCCTCAAAAGTAGCCCACCCAACTGCAAAAAATTAATCTTATACCTCTTTATTGGGGGCTTCTTCTTTAAGACGCTGCCCATTCCCTGTTTTGTCAAATTCCCACCTTCTCACTCTGGGGCTTCTCTTTCAAGACGTCACCCGTCCTTTATCCTCAAACATCTTTTGAGCCTCAACCACAGTCCAAAAAAAATGCCCATAGCCTAGTGCTCGGTTCGGACGATGATAAGGTCTTGGTTCCGCTCTCCGAATCATCATACCTTGAGAAGGGATCTCAAACAAGCAAAAGGAGGCAAAGACGCCTGGAGAAGATAATCAATTCGTGTTCCCCAGCCGAGCGGATTTTCTACCTCAGGGATTTGATACGCGTTGTCACCCTTTCTTGGGTAGGAGTTGCACACATATATGCAAAGTCTGTCAGAGTCACCCCTGTGTCGTGTCGATACTGAGTTTGTATCACGTTCACTACCGTCTGTTTGTCAGCCTGTCAGTATGCATCCGTGTGAGTCAACGTCGCAACGGTCACGTGTCTCCAATCTATCAAATCATGATCTACGAGTAACAAGACTCAATATTGAGCTTCACAACTTTCAAAACTCTTATCCACCCCCCCCCCACGTGAGATATTACGTGCTAATTGCTTACATGCTTATGTGCTTACGTGCTTATATGCTTGCGTTCAACATGCTTGTCTATGCGACTGCGGATTTGTGTGGTCACTAACCATGCAGGTAATCTTGAGAAGACAAACTCACTCCAACTGAGTACTGGATTCTTCCCAACAAACGGCGACCCGTCAAGTCCAAGGGCTTTAACCACGTTGATTACATGGTATACAGTAACTCCCAACGAGCAGCAACTCATATCTCCGGTGAGTCTTGAGAATTTTCTAACTCCCCAGTAAGTGCCGATTTTCAAATGGATGTCACACAGAGAGCCTTGCTCAGATGATTTATCTCCACGAAGTTCATTTGGGACCCCCAACAAGTTGGAGTTCGTTCCTCCCTAGCCGAACCTATCAACGTCAACATGGTTGGAAGCCATCACCAGGCAATATCTTGAAATAAGCCCGATGTTTCAGGCTATTTCCCACAGTCGATCATTCAACCATCAATGGCTGGCGAGCCTCAAAACGCACCATCAACGTAGCTGGCGAGCCTTTGCACGCACACAAGAAACAATTCAAGGACATATCCCGAAGATGCATTAGGTATGACTCCTTTCTATGGCTGGCAAGTCTCAAAACGCACCACCTTCAACACCGGCTAGCGAGCCTTTGCGCGCAAAAGATTCAAGGACATATCCCGAAGATGCCTCAGGTATGACTCCTTCTTATGGCTGGCGAGCCTTTATACGTAGTCTAATGGACTTTAAATAACCCGAATCGAAAGTCGACAGACTCTAAAATGTTCCCGACGGCAGGTCCTTGACTCGAATCCCCGAGTCGCCTTGACGTCGTCCTTCCCGACGGCAGGTCCTTGGCTTAAACCCTTTTGAGTCGCCTCGACGTCGCAATGGTGTTCAGGTTGTAATCTTCGATTGACCTGGAGGCCATACTTTGACTTTTGCCCTGTCCAAGCCTCAGTCAAAGTGGGGGCTCTGTAGATACCCAGTATCTGCACCTTCCAAAAACCACCCGATGATGATCGGACTATAACGTGTTTTTGATATGCGTGCGTGGATTGGCTATACATGAGACGGTTTAATGCACTACTCGAATTTGAAAAATGATTTCAAAAGTTTTCTAACTTCATTTGCATTAAAATAACACTATTTAGAGTTAAAATCGTCTTCAGACCCAAAACCGACTCAGAAACCCGCAACTCGAGTCAACCTGAGTCAACCAAAATCCCGAATGTCAAAATAATGCCATGAATTCCTTTATCATGTCATTTCCATTAAAATGACCCTAGTTAGAGTCGAAACCAACACCGGGCCAAAAACCGACTCAGAAATTCGCAACTCGAGTCAACCTGAGTCAAACCAAATCTCGAATGTCGAAAATAATGTCATGAATGTTTTTATCATGCCATTTTCATTAAAATGACCCTAATTAGAGTCAAAACCGACACCGAGTCAAAAACCGACTCCAAATTCAAATCCCGACTCACACGGGTCAAACCCGAGTCAAGCACACAAATTACCTACCCCAAGTAACACCAAAATCATCTTATTAGATGCCCATATTATTACACGACATCTTATATAAACACCACATATCAAACCAACCAAACAAGGGATAGAGCAAAGGCCACGTCCAAATTAAAAAGGACAATACACCCATTTGTATCACAAGGTAGCTCGCGCCTAAAGCAGGTGTCTGCTTAGCCTCTAAGAAAAATACCACCCTTCACACAACACAATCCACACGCGAGCATCCGCCCCGTCCTTCTCCCTTAAACTTCTAGACCTAACATCCTAAGTCAGAAAATCGACATGTGTTTACGACCTACCGATCGTAAACACAAGCCTTACACATTTTTATTGGTACCGTCGCCGTGCATTCAACCGACCCATTTGACCAACTCAATTCATCAATCAACATGTTTTAGTTAACATATTTTCAACTCATTTTCAAAACAAAATCCTTTTTTAAGGCACTCTTTTAAACTTCTTTGATCGCGAGTAGTCACAATGAGAAAACCGTCTCTAAAGTCGTCTACGTCGCAAACATCAATACACGTAAGTTTGAAGGTGTAAATATCTCATTTATTTCCTGTCTTTACTGTTTTTATGAGTTTATGAGCATGAACAATGCATAACACGATTCAAATATAGGTTAGACGAGCCAAAACCGAGTTTTGGCCCGAGACAGAAGCCCTTTGCTATGCAAAGAGGCTCGCGCCTCTTGTGGGTTCTCGGGTCAAACTCAAACGTGTTTGTTCTCGTCTTTCCTTTTTATTTCATTTCTTATTTGCAATCGGTTTTACCATTTCAAATGTTTCAAATCATTTTTATGACAAACTTTTTAGCCATAAATTATAATCACCCTTGGTTCCATATACCATGACGGTTTAATCCGTGACTCAGTGATATTAATTGGTTAATTACATTTTAAAGGAAATCCTTTTCTTTTATTTGCCATTTTAATTCATTTTTATGATAAACATGTTATGACCATTACAAAAATCATCCTTGGTTCTTTATACCATGACGGTTTATTCCGTGACTCGATGATATTATTGGTTAATTAAAAATTAAAGGGTATTTTAACCCCCTTTTATTTTACTTAGCATCTTTCTCATTTATTTACATTTGTAAACATATTGGTCATAATTCATAATCATCCTTGGTTCTTTATACCATGTCAGTTTAATCCGAGTACGATGACAAAGTTGACTAATTACAAATAATTGAACTTAACATAATTAGTTCAAATCAAACATTTTCCTTTTACACATTTTACTATGCTTTTCAAACTTGCAAATCTGACAACGAATATTACTAACATAATAGTAATTATTCCGAGTCATGCAAATCATACTTGCAAATCATTAATCATAAAAAAATGGTTTTAAACAACCTTTTTAACAACCAGGAGGCACCTCTCGGCTCGCCTTATGGCTCGCGCCCCAAGAAGCTGCCTGTTTCCACCTTTTAAAACCTGGGCAGAGCCCATTCCCTCGCCAATAGGCTCGCGCCCCAATGGGGCTGCCTGGCACTGTTCTGTCTCATTTTAGTACTTGTCTAGGACGATCCCGATTATGGTTAACCCGAATACGTGACGGATCAGATCGACAAGTTTGCGTTTTTACACTTTGTCATTTGACACCCTTTTTCAAATAAATTGATCGTGTTAAGCATCACAACCCGAATTTGGTAAATGGATGTTTAATTTCCGTTTTCACATGCAAATCAATCTAAATCCAACTTTGACACCAATTTCTTGGTACCTGCATAAACAACCGACTTAGGAAATTATCACATGTCAGGTTAAGCTTTTGGATGCGCATTCATGCATTTAAACCGTTTTATCAACTTTTGCCCTAAACAACCACGATCGATCAGTAGAGACCGCTAACGCGGGCGGGATTGGGTGTCCGATTAAAGGGCTTCCCAATACATACCCTCACCCCTTACTCAGAACCTTTGGATAGTGGATGGCCTTATCCAGGGCGTACGAGAGTCATTTTAGGCATAGAATGCTAAAAGGGGAACGAGTCCTTATCTTTAGTACCTATGTCAAACACTGCTTTGCGCTTCGTTTGACCGAGGTATAAAGTGGATTCGAACGGGTTCCAGGCATCCCACAAATTCTTGGTGGCGACTCCGAACATCTCTGTATCGTTTCGAGACCTTTGCCGAGACGAAATCGACCGATTTAAAACAATCCGGTCGAAACCATTTTTACGCCACCGAGCGTGGCTTTCAAAAGACCGCTGCATGTCCACAGATTGGCTTGGCGTACAGGTGGCCCGTGACCGCAGATCGGTAGGTGGCCCAAATCCACAGACCGTCCTGTGGCCCATGTCCACACATTTACATTAATATTAGTGTATTTGTGAGCTAATTCCGTGTTCTAGTGTGTTTGCTTGTTTTCATTGTGTTTTGTAGGAAATTAAGCTTTTAATAGCTTTTTCCCGTTAAAGTAGCAAGCGCACGAGTTCACGAGGCTAACAAGACTAACCATGACCGCAGAAGGGTGTTTTGGTAATTTCGAAGCCCGAGTAAGAAGCATGGAGCTTGGGTTGATGAATAAGTGAAGAAGTGAAAGTCAAGCCCAAAAGAAAGGCCAAAAACCAAGTCAATTTAGAGCAAGCTCAGGATGCTCTTTGGATGCTAATATCACATTTAACCGGGTGAATTAAGATGAGATTAATAGCTCACATTGGATCCCCTTGGCATTTAATCAAGAAGTGAAGAGATTTGAAGCAAATTTTGGGATGCTCTTAGGATGCATACTAAGCATTCAACCGGAGAAATTAAGGAGCATTAAGACTACACATTGGATTCCTTTGCAATTAAAGCCTACTCCTCTTATTCCTATATAAAGGGTGTTGATCAACACTTCACACACACTTCTCACACATTTCCTACACCATTTTCTTACTCTTATTTCAGTCCTTAGATTCGAATAAAAGGTAGGTTAGATTTCCTTTATGTTATTTACATTTCCTTTAGCATTTCAATATTGTATTACAATTTCCATTCAAACATTTGTTTTTCAATTCCAAGTTTCATTTCCAATTATTAAGGTAATTCTATTTCTTGTATTTTTCTATTATCTCCTTTATCATTTCCATTATCAATTAGTTATTATGATCACTTTATCATTTGTCATTAGTTTAGTTTACATTATGCAAGAGTAGTTTACTTTGTCTAGGGAATAAGGGAAGCCATGCATAAATAGTTTTTGCAATTGTTGAACTAAGATGTTATAATATCGTTTCATTGTTTCTTTCACATGTTTGCATTGTATTGTTAGTCTTTGATAATTGATCACTATCTTAGATTAAATTTGTTATTTTACTTTTATAAGTCGAGAGGCACGAAAATGAATTAGACCAAACATGTGTTAGTAGAACGACCTAGACATAACGAGAGTTCTCTAGGACTCGATCTATGGTTGATAATAAGGCCGAGAGGTGTTTGTCTTTAAGCCTAAACAATTAACGATTTATCAACTCCTATGTGTAACTTGAGCATTTACATAATTTGCATGTGTGACCCGACCTCTCTAGACTATTTCTTTATCATTATTGTTTTCTTCCATTATCCAAACCAAGCAATCATATATTTATCGACCTTGATAGAATTCATCTCATAACAACTAATTAACAACTCCCACCTCCTTGTGTTCGACCCCTATTACTACATTCATTTGTATTTAGGATATTTATCTTTGATTAGGTGTTCGACAAAGCCTATCAATCAATTAAGGGTCAGAATACAAGTCATAAAAATTAATATATGGTATATAACTTAATATGTCACGAACAAAACAATGTCTCGCCTGGGTACAAAAGAGAGTGTCGCAAACACCACCAACATACCTATACCAAGGCAACAACAATCCAAGGTCGAAATCAAAACATTTTAAGCGAGCACAAATCATCCCCATCAAAGGTGCAAATGTTAGACTAGAATAGTCTAACCCAAAAGTTCCAAAGAACAAATTACCGCTGAAGTTTCAGATGACCCTTTACGAGATCTTAATCACACTTTTTCAAGAACCCAAACAGCTCCACCGGAAGCCCAAGTCACCTCACTGAGGCGTAAAATCAGATGTTGGTAGCTTGTCTTGAGGATCCATTAGTTTGACATGTATACGGGCAAACTTCACCTTACCGTCAACATTACCATCCTTTATCAAGCTCACCAAACCCAAAAGCATGTAAACTTTCAAAATAGTCCTCATCAACAAACCCAAATAACGTCTAAAAGATAATGCGGAAGCAAAAGAACCCAACTTGGGGCCTAGACCTAAGTTGAAACTTGAGCTTTGATACGACTTGTTGTGTTGAAGCATTGATACCTTTTCTTTGCACCCTGCTTTATTGGTATCCATTATCCATAATAGTATGATATTGTCCGTTTTGGGCCAATTCGTTGCGAATTTACTCTTGGACACCTTTAAATTAAAACCCTGTTCTATCATATCTTTGTGGACATTTATTTCATCTTTTCAATAACTATGTATAACATAGGGCTGCGCAAAAAATATTCGATCCGATTTTTTTTTTCCGAATCCGATCTGAAATCTGAAAAAAATAATCTGAATATATGGATACCATTTAAATTGGATATCCGAACCATTTTTTTCCGAATAAACTGGATCGGATGTGGATTTTGATTTTCTTAAAACCGAATATCCGAATCCGATCCAAATTTTAAAAATTTATACTCCGTATAAAAAAAAGAAAGGAAAACTTTATATTTAGTTTATGCGGTTTTTAGACTAGTTTTGAAATTTGTAATAAAGACTTGTAATTTATGGGATCAAGACTTGTAATTATGCGATAGAAGACATTACATTTTTTAGTGGGTCGCAAAATGCGAAATGGACCGAAATTGCCTTCAGTTTTAGTCTACCAATAGCCCAATACCACCAGCCTCGGTGGAACTTTTACTATACATTTAAATCCGGATCAAATCCGGTTTCCGAAATCTGGATTTCCTAATTTTCGGATTCCAGATTTTCGGATATCTGAATTATTCAGATCGGATGTGGATCATGAAAAATGACAATTTTAAATTCGGATATACAATCCGGTTTTGAAATCCGGAACAGATATCCGGTTTTGCTCAGCCCTGGTATAACATGAGTTTCCAGTTTCCACCCTATTAACCCAGAAGGAGTAACTAAAACATAAAAAAAAAAAAAAAAAAAAAGCAGCTAAACAATCAACCATGGCGGTGAAAAACAGTTGATGAATGTGTGGCATCGTTTTCAACATATTTATGGGTTGTCGTCATATCTGAATAATCAAATATTAAACCGCCTCAAATACAATCAATCCTAAAGCTGTGGGCCCACAAGGTAAAAAATTATTGTTCTCATTTTTTTGAAGTTTTCTCACCTTTTGTTTCTTTATTTCTTCTCTTGTTATTTGTTCAACGCTTTTTGTCGGCAGCCTTGTCTATTTTTCCCTCTACAGAAATAATTAAGATTGGCTAAATACTGGTTTATTACTTGGATAAATTTGTCTAAAACCGTGTTCCATAAGTATTTTTGTTATTACTTGGAACTTTAACCTAGTGTTTGATTAAAATTAACTCATAATCTCAGTTGCTCCCGTAGAAGAGTGGCTCGTTGAATTTGTTCAAATTCCCGCCATTAGTGATTGCACATATGGGTTTTTAATTCACTTTTGGGATTTTCTAGTTGCCGTTTAATTGCCCATATTTTAATTTCAAGCAATTGGGAATAGGTTTTGAGTACATTATATATTTATGTATCTAGTTGACCTACTTTGAGTCTGTAGATAATAGACATAATTAACCGGTTGGGTGAGAAGGAAATCACAAGGGCAATTTTGATGTTGGCGAACTCAATAGTGTGTTGGAAATCTATATCTCTATACTCAACATATTCATATTATGTAGTGATTTTAATTTAGTCATAAAATTAAATGGTGATCTTATGCATGCAAAAAAAAATGTAATTAAAGAAGAAATCATCATCTTACATTGCTTTTTCGGATCTTAAGGGCACAAGAGAGTTCTCCTACTCTCTTGTTCTTGAGCTCTCCTTAATGGATGAACTAGGATTCAAGAAGAGAATCCCTCCCAAAAGTATTATACCCAAGATAACAATCTTAATAAAATTAATATTATTATTACTAGAATAATACTAATTTTGCATAAAAATTGACCCAAAAATATTATTTTGTCTCTCTATATTTCGGTTGAGAGGAGGAAGAAAAAGAAAGCTTTTTATCTCTCTAAAATTCTTATTTTAGATGAATGAATGAATTAATAAGCTAATGCACTAATGTTTAATGTAGTGCATATGATAAATTATAAGGCAAAAACCCTTGGCTTTGCTCCTATGAAAAACCGGGTAAGGAGGAAGAGAAGGGACCAATGCATGCACTAGTTTGTCTTCACAATGACCACTAGGTTTTGCATGGCTAGTTTAGTAGGAAATGATTATGTTTACCACTAACATAATCAACACAATATATGCCTAATCCTCCCCTTAATTTCGGTATACATGGATAAAATGGACTCCATTTTATCTTTGTCAAATTGTCAATTTGTCATATGTCACATGTCACATGTCACATAAAATTGTTATGTATTTTTAACATATTAAAAATCAACGTATTAATAAAAATACGTCATATACAAAAACCGACTTAGTAATTCATAATTACTTGTACCAAAATATTTTACCAATTATAAATCACAATAACTTGTATTTATAATAATTTATTCATTCAAATGCAATTGTTTCTTTAAACAATAATTTCATCTAAGTAATGAAACAATTCGATTACTTAGACCGTATCTTATTTAATCAGATTATAATGAGATACGTAAATTTTACTTCCAAAATCGTCCGTCAATTTTTAAGAAATTTAATTGACTCGTATCGTCATACGATCAATTAAATGATCAATTAAGAGTGTTACCCTTTAGGTATGACCTAAGGGGATCAACTGGTCACCACCGTCTCACGACAGTAATGTCAAACTCTAGTCAGCCAATCATTACCGATATGTGTGGACCAGTTGACAGTAAAATATTACTTCCCAATTGTATTCTTTAAAAATGAGACTTAAACATGTGATCATCATGATCAACAGTTGTGATCGCATTATTATCGGAGGACACATATTCCAACAATCTCCCACTTGTCCTCGACAAGTGTGCGTCACCAATTATCTTGTCCTATTACTATCTCCCACTCAATGCAAGGTGTCTTTCAGGTCGTACTTGCAAGTGATCATATCGAGAGTGGTTTCCTTGATCTGGAGAATAACTGATTGACCGGATTAATCCACCATGGATACATTCCGAGCGTGGCCACGCATTTCCAGTTCATTACTCCTCGAGTGGCCCTGAGATATTGTTATAACCCTGACTAGGGGTGGACAATTCCTATCGTACTCATTCCCTTTGACTAGCCACAGCCATCATAACCCAAAATATGCCCATTTGACCCCATTTACGAAGGTCGTAGTAACACAAATCAAAGTTAATCTGAAACTGTGCCATCTTAGGCGAATAGTCTTTAGTCAAAAGAATCGACTCATTAGAATACTATAGTAGCTCTCGCCACGACCAGGCTATATAAAGTTGCCAGAACTCTATAAGCGGTCATAAGGCCCGACAAAGTGTTCCTAATACCGATCTATGTGATCGACTAGTCATCTCACATGGCTCTATGGCACTTGAACTTGCCATCAATCGCATCACACTCTAGTCACTTCGAGACGTCACCTCATACAAGTGACTATGGGCAAATACAATGTTAATCCGGGTTCACTTTAACGGGGTTCAATATTGTCTCTACAACCCGTTTGGATGTAACAAAGTAAAAAGGAGTTTTCTGATTTAAAAACTCGAACGATAAATGTGATTATCACATGAGTAGTCAATACTTGATTACTACTTCATATTCTATAATCCAGTTTGATCTTGAATGTAGTTGTTCATCTCAATTCAATTGAAATGACATGACTCATCATGTTAAGCCTATAAGAAGGCTTTGGTTAGTAAGTTTTATCAACTTCTTGTACCTCACTCAACCTTACTACATACTCGTTTTCCTTTGTAATGTATACATTTGCATTACAAAACTTTCTGAGTACGTGTCGAGATCTAATCAAGACATAGGCCCTCTAGCCTTAGAATAACTCCCACTGTTTTCACGAAAGCGGGACTCATCCTTCTTGCACATCTCATGATTGCAAGTGTACTCAATTTCCGTTGTAAATATTTCTCATTGTTCTTTATTGCCTAGAACGATTCTAGAAAATCTATTTCTTAAAAACATAGCCACAATGGTATCTTAACCATCCTAATGTGTTTTTATTATGGTTTTGTCGGAAACCATGCGCAATCTCAATTGTCAATTGTCATTTGTGTAACACCCTTACACAAAATTGCATCAAAAACACTTTGCTTTACATCCTTAATGCTTTTGCAATCACTTAAGGGTAATCTTTATGGCTTACTTGGTAAAGATTACTTAAATTCGATTTGAAACAATTCATCATACTCAAAGTATATGAAGTGTTTATACATCATTTCCTATTTAATTGATTCGGCAGCGGAAGCAAATGGAATCAATCAAATATGTTCAACATAAGACTTCTTATTTGACGCTAATATCATGTGGATTTATCTCCATAAAACCGGATATTAAAGATGTATTATATTTCTCCAAAGTCTTAAATCATTCGCAATGATCAATATGTCATCCACATATAAGACTACTAAAAATTTCCGTAACTCCCACTAAACATCATGTATAAACACAACTTCTCGACTTATCGGGAAAATTTTATACCATGATCAAATAATTGATTCCAACTCATTGATGTCCTACTCAAGACCATCTCTTAAGTTGCACGTTATCTTAGGATTGTAAGAATCACTACAAGTAAAAATGGCAAAGAGACCATTGGAAATTGACATAAGAAACCAATATAGAGATGTTCTCAAGGTCAATGGTCTCTTTGGATAAGAAACCATGCAAAAAAAAATGGTTTCTTTGGAAAAAGATAGACATCATTAATCCTAGAAAAATGGTTTCTTTGCTATCAAACAAAGAGATCATTTTAGTAAGAAAAATGATTTCTTAACTCATGATTAAAAACCAGGCCACAAAAATAGATGATTTCTTTGCTGAAACCAAGGATTTAAGAAGTATGGTTTCTTTGAATTTTTTATTATTTTTTTTTTGTCTGACCTGGGAGTACTTCGCTGTATTACATATTTACATATGTGCTGCGTATACTGTGCTCCATGCAACAATACATCCATACAAACCAAATTTAAAAACATTACCATATATATATATTGATGAAAAGTGGGAGTTTTTACAATCACCTAAAGCAAGTACTAACATTTTGTGCTATCAATACAAAAAAGATGACAATATTTTTCAAAGAGAAGTTACCACTAATTAAAAAAAAAAACACTCTCATTGATCAACTTCGGTACCATCTTCCTCCACCTCTTCCTCGTGTTTGAGAAGAAATGTAATCCCCATTTCCCTAACCTCGTCAAGCATTTGGTGGGAATAAATCTCCAAACATCTTTAGAATTCTACAAAACAAAAATATATCAAGAAATTATATTGAAGCTCCCTATGAATATATGATACCAACATATATTAGAACATAAAATGTAACCAAAAATAAGAAATAATATTAGTAGAGTTCATTTTCTTTGTGACTGACCCAACAAATCGAATGACATGATTTCTGTTAAAGAATCAAAATAACAACAATTATCGCTACAACTCACACAACCACAAAACAGCATAACAATACCCTTTTGTCTCGCATTTTAGTTTGAAAACCATTGCTATAAGCCTATAAGTACTTAACAAAGTTATACGGAGTACTCGTTGGAAAGAAGTAGGCTAAAGTAGTACTACCTTTTTAGGAAAATCAAGAGGAGAGGGTATACATGGACTGGCAAGTAGTGTAACTCTGTAAGCATAACGTCAAGAGACAAAAGAGAGGTTGTCTAATAGAGTGTAGCAACACCTGCATAAAACTAGAAAAATGAGAAGGAAGAGAGTAAAAACAATAGATGCAACTTGTACAAAATTATTTTACACGAGACAGAAACAATAGATGCAACATTAACATCATTATGTTATAGTAAAGTCGGGGGAATTGAAGAAACTAGTCATGAATAGTCATTTAGTCATCTGAATTGCTCTTTATTCCTAGAACAAACATCACTCGGACCAGGGCAAAATCAAGTAATTCTCCACTAAAACAAATACATTAACCAAAACAGAGTTGATTGGTAAAGTTAGGGGAAATAGCATGAGTAAGATGGAGGGATATGAAAGTAGATGATAGGAAATAGGAAGGGAGAACAATCCCATATACCTCAGCAGTCAGCACTAGTAAGAAGCTCCCACAATGTATACAAAGCTTAGATGAAACTACGGGTCGACTCAACTTATAAACAGAATCAAAAGGAACAAGTTACTTCACCTTTATGTAGCATTGAACTCATTTTATAGCTAGACCTCTAACTGTAACAGCCTGAATTATATCAAAAACAAAAAGCGATTAAAAGCCATAAGAACGTATCATTATTGCTAAAAAAAAGAACTCCAATAAAAATAAATTGGAATGTAGAATGTCTTAGCTTACAGGAAAGTAGAACAAAAGACTTGCTTGCCAGCATGCATATAATCCAAGGAATCCAAGTCATCAAATTATGAAATGGTCAAAGCACATTATTAATAGTCAATCTTATGATACAAATAACAACAGGGGATTGCTAAATAGATTGTACATCAAATGTTTATAAGCCAAAAAATGTCATTAAGAATTGTCATCCGTAAGGCTTTAATCCATGTGACTCTCGACTAAAATCAAATACATTAACCAAAAGTCCAAAACAAAGCTAATTGACAAAGTTTTGAGCGACTAATAAGTGCAATACCTGATTATTGTAACAAACACTAGCCAGGGTAGTGGAGTATCAACAATTCAACATCCTTTTTATCCCCTGTGCCCCTGATTTCACAAATCAAAATAAAGAGCAATTATTTATTAAAGATATAAAAGTAAAAACATATTGATTAAATCACAAAAACTATAATTTGTGGTCCGTCTCAAATTACCCTATAAAACTATGTACCAATTCATCAGATTAGTAAAGAAAACAAATAAAAATCAGAGATATCAATTATCAACAACCAAATAATGATATAATTGATGAGAAAAAGGAGGAAAAATGAAAATGAAATCAATTTAACAAATTAGGGTTTGAGTAATTGGGAATTTTAGTTAAAGAATAAGCCCATTTATAGTTAAAATTACAGAAATAGACTAACAATTTAATGGTAATAAGTCAAATAGAGATTGTATAACTCACCAATCTGAATTTGTTAATAAAAAATTGAGATTTGAGATTTGGGGGAAAACCTTTGTAATTGATTAAACTGCGGCTGAGCGCTTCTGGCCTAAGCAAGAGTAGACTAATGGTAGCGGAGAGGGCTGCTAACAAAGAAAAGAACGACCGACGAGTTTATGATGACGACTGTGTGTCGTGTTTAGGAGACGGAAGTTTTGAGAGGAATGAGAGGGATTCATTTTTCAGAGCGAAGTCGTCGAGTGAAGGTAGATGAAGTTATGAGCAAGGGAGCTGTGGTTTGGGTTTTAAAACTATATTTTAATACCAAAAACCATTTTTCAGTAAAATGGTTTCTTTGATATTGATAAGTAACCATCTATTGTTGAAAAATGGTTTCTTTTACCTAAGAAACCATGTAACACAATTCTTGGTTATTTATTAATGATGCTTTTTCTCCATATTGTAGTAGTGAATCTATAAAACTTATAACATGTATTGAATACATTCCTTCTAATTGAAGAAGTGGGTTTTAGATTCACTTGTTATATGTATATCATCATAATGAAACACAATCCCTAAGAAGATCCAAATAGACTTAAGCATTTCAACTAGTGCAAAACTCTTTGCAACCAATCATGCTTTGAAATCTCTCTTTATTAGTGCAAAACCCTTTGTCACTAATCAAGCCTTTTATTTCGGATTTTTATGGCTCTAAGCCTTGTATTGAGTTGTGATTTAAACACCCTCATCTAAGTCATATGTTCATTACTTTCCAAAAGTAATCAACTTGAATCAAACGATTTCTTTAAAAGTTGTAAGCTCTTTACTTTCTTAAAAGTAACATGAATTCATCATCTTCAACAAGTGACAACTTTAACCTCCTAGGTTTTTGAAGAAACAACGTTTTACACAAAACGTCTCATGTAGCCAAGAAAGACCAGTTTCTTGCGACATAACATTCTTTGTGGCTCTTTGAATAATTTCTCCCACTCTGTCTTCTAGAAATAAACTTGTTTTCTAGTAAGACAGTTTCACGAGCCTATTTATAATAAAAAAATAAATTTTTTTCTCCTTTGTCTCATCTTAACCTTATGGAAAGAGATTTTAATCTCTAACTTATTCATATCATAATGATGTGTAGCAATGTCATTATTCAAATATAAATAATATCTAAAACACGTCCTTCGAAATACCCTTTTGGAAGGAGGTTTAACCATTTCATTTTCATAATGAGGTTAAGTAATGACATTAGCGTGGTTAAAACCACGCTAATGTCATTACTTAACCTCATTATGAAAATGAAATGGTTAAACCTCCTTCCAAAAGGGTATTTCGAAGGACGTGTTTTAGATATTATTTATATTTGAATAATGACATTGCTACACATCATTATGATATGAATAAGTTAGAGATTAAAATCTCTTTCCATAAGACTAAGTACACAAAACTCGTGATAATTGAAAGGGAAAAATGAGCATTTGTTTCTTGTGTAAGCTTACAAACATGGTACCCTACCATATCATATCTCATATGATTCGTTTTAGTTTTAGTGGAAAAATAATTTAGACAAAATGATAAAATCCCCAAAAGGATCAAGTAACTCAAAGTAACTTGATTGAAGTTCAACCCGTATCGAATAACGATTGATTTCTTATCTAACCACACATTATCCCATAATGTGTGTTAAGAGAGATTAACTTGTGATACTATATCACATTTCATTTGGCTTATATCAAAGTCTTCACTTTGATAATCCCATCACGACTAAATCGTGCTTCTTTGAACTTTTGAACTTCTTCAAAGATTTCTCTATTTACCTTATTAAGTGAACATTTTAGCATCAACTTAAATCGTTGGTAAAAGAAAATGATCAACCTATTTTGGATCAATGATTTACAACCTCGATCTCCTTTTCAACCAAAAGGCACGAGACATCTTGCTTTGAATACAAGATACGCATATACCATAAGAACTAATGGTTTCAAGAGTACTCGATAACTCTTTGCGTTCATTATTCCAGAATTTAAGGTTTAATCTTGGGTTACCAATTTGAGTCTTGCATCATCTATATGATATATCATTCTAGTTTGGTTTAGAATATAATCACCTTGATAATGGGCTAGCCATACATCAAATCGTGGTGTATAGGGTCATAAAAGTGAAACCTCTTTTGTATCTTAACAAGTTTATATTCTTATTTAGAGTTTATTCACTTAATAGTCATAGTTAAGTACAACTATAAACCCAAAAACTAGATTGAATACACAATGACTCTATCTCTCGACATTATTTGATACTAGTCGTCATATTCTAATCATCCTATGTATCACATGCAATGATGAAAACCACCATCGGTTTCTAATATTGACGAAATGGTACTAGCAAAACTTATGTCAATCAAATAAAGAACTAAGTCTTATTAGATGTCCTACAACTAACTTGCTTATTCTTTAACAATTTGGGGTAGTTTCCTTTCTAGTGTCCAACATTTAAGACAATGGAAACTTTCTTGGTCGGGATTGATAGGTTTAGTATGGTTATTCTCAATAACTTTACTTTTAACATTACCTTATATCAATTCCATTCTAATTTTACTTCTTTGAACCTCATCCCTTTCTTAACGGTTTAAGAGAATGCTCCCACTTATTTCAATGAATCTTTGCTTAGAGAAGCAAAATTGAATTTCATGAAGACTACTCTTCATTCGACCGTTTTAGTCTTAAAACTTTCATTGAAGTGGTTGCGTTATTTTGGTCAATTACGAATTCTGACAAAACTAATTAGCAAAACAATTTATCACTTCAAGGTACTTAATTCAATTAAGTATATGGAAAAACAATCCATTGTAAGTAGATGTGTTAGTCAAGAATCAAAAACCTGTTTGATAATGAATAACTTTAATCTATACTCTTTACAAGAGATCCTTAGCAATGGTTCATTTGAGGTTTTAGAAGAAAAATCATATTTGTCTTTAGTTACGAAGTTTTAATGGAGATTTGAATTAAAATCGAAATGATATCGTATATGAATTGTGGTAAAGAAATAGAACAATATGATAACGGAATAGTGAAAAACTTAACATTTATCGTTTTATTAATACTTGTAAATAACAAGTAAAGCATTTACATAGTGACCTCTACCCAACTATGATAAATGATTCCAAGATCCAAATTCATATTAACTTGGGCACGGTAGGGCCGATTCATCCTTTATCAATATAACTCGGTGGATTAACGCTTTAATCGATTCTACTTTTAGGACTCTTGGTCGATAAAATTACATTAATATTTATCTTTAGCCCGGAACACATGCGACTACGGTCACGAATACTTCCGTTGAGCTCAATCCAAATTTCGAATAAATGTGTCCATGATCCAAATCCACATCAACTTGGGCACGGTAGGGCCGATTCATCCCTTATCAACATGAATTCGGTGGATAGACATTTATCACTCACTTCCCCTACGTAACAAGGTTTGTACCACGGTAGGGCCGAGTGCACTCCCTCGCGAAATAGGTTTTCATGGTTTCTACTTTTTGGTAAGGCTAAGTCTCAATTGTTTATATTTAGCGAGATGTCATGTCAGTTTATTATCTATCACGTTTTAAGTGAACTAAAGCGGTGAACTATGATAATTATAATTGACACGGTCGATAAACTCGATTAAAATGACAATGCATGTTTTAGTTATGGCGATTTAGCGATGCATGCAACATATAAATAAAATGTAAAGCATAAAATAAATCCTAGTATGGCCTTCCTAAAATAGAAAATCTAATTAACTATTACATATTCGGAAACCAACTCCATTGGTCCCTTGAACTTCGGTTCTTGGCACGCATCTCGAGGTAACACCGTCTTTATGTATCGCCTTCTTGAGTGACATCGTCTTCAAAGAACTCCGAAATAATTAAATTACATAACAAATTACATAATTCCCTATTATACATTTGTAATTAAAATAAAATAAATCTATTAAATTACAAAACGGTGATACGAGATCACAATAAATTACAACCGAATCGATATTCCCATACATTTCTGGTAATACTAATTAAAAACTAAGGCCATACTAAGTAAAATTACATAATTCAAAAATTACATAAAATAAAATTATGACAATCATAAATAAAATGCAGCATTATAATATGTATGAACATACCCAATTTTATGCTAAATCGCCTTTAAGGAGCCAATATCGTATATTAAACGGTTTTTACGGATTTGCGTGATTCAACCTTTTAAAATCACAATAAATTACATAAAATCATATTTATGCACAAGTTAATTACCCTAACCAACTTAGGACTCAAAATTAGTCTCCACTAACTATTTGACTATAATTAACTTATATTTCTTAAAATTGTTCATTAATGGACTCAAAATTACAATAATATGCTATAAACTTCAAATACATCACAAAAATTTCAAATAAATTCAAAATTTGAAATTTTAAACTGATGAATATTCTGGAAAAATACCATGACACTCATAATGTTCAA
The DNA here is from genome assembly GCF_048544455.1 of Silene latifolia. Lineage (NCBI taxonomy): Eukaryota > Viridiplantae > Streptophyta > Magnoliopsida > Caryophyllales > Caryophyllaceae > Silene > Silene latifolia. Next base: position 51,354,751 of record NC_133528.1, on the reverse strand, counting down.
AAACTTAGGTTAAAAATTTCGAAATTTATCGGGAAAAACAATGTTGCGGTTTATCGGATTTATCAATTATAATCATAAAAACATGAGAAAAATTATGTTTATCAACTTTTCAATTTTAGATCTGAAAAAGATAATAAAATGCAACATGTGACGTTTTTTCTTAGTCATGAAGTATGTTTTAGCAATTATTCACTAATTAAGTCACTATTTATGCTATTTTTCATCAAAAATTCATAAATCATGCTGAAGACTTTAATATTGCCTATTATTTTACACACATCTTGTAAAATTGCATGTGATAACATACTAAATTTCTATGACCAGATTCGAAATTTATCTCATATTAACCTATTTTTCATTTAAATTCGATTTTTATCATGAAAAATCCTTATTTCGAGCATAAAAACTCCAACAATTCTGAAAATTTCCAGATCATCTAAAAATAATATATGTGAAAACATATCCAAAAACCACTGGAAAATTCGAAATTTAGCTAATTTTAGTCCGAAAATGACATTTTAATCATAAAATCACATTTTTAATGCCATTATTATATAAGATGAACAATAAAAATCCATAAAATAACCAAAATATCCTAAAAACATTTTAGGACCAGAAACTTAACATGCAAAAATTTATTTCGTGATATTTCATAATAACACAAATTTACAAGTTTTATATGTTAATCGTATAACTCGGAAAAACTATAACCGATTTGCATGCAAACAACCAAGGCTCTGATACCACTTGTTGGAAATATATATCTCTATACTCAACATATTCATATTATGTAGTGATTTTAATTTAGTCATAAAATTAAATGGTGATCTTATGCATGCAAACAAAAATGTAATTAAAGAAGAAATCATCATCTTACATTGCTTTTTCGGATCTTAAGGGCACAAGAGAGTTCTCCTACTCTCTTGGATGAGCTCTCCTTAATGGATGAACTAGGATTCAAGAAGAGAATCCCTCCCAAAAGTATTATACCCAAGATAACAATCTTAATAAAATTAATATTATTATTACTAGAATAATACTAATTTTGCATAAAAATTGACCCAAAAATATTATTTTGTCTCTCTATATTTCGGTTGAGAGAAGGAAGAAAAAGGAAGCTTTTTATCTCTCTAAAATTCTTATTTTAGATGAATGAATGAATTAATAAGCTAATGCACTAATGTTTAATGTAGTGCATATGATAAATTATAAGGCAAAAACCCCTGGCTTTGCTCCTATGAAAAACCGGGTAAGGAGGAAGAGAAGGGACCAATGCATGCACTAGTTTGTCTTCAAATTGACCACTAGGTTTTGCATGGCTAGTTTAGTAGGAAATGATTATGTTTACCACTAACATAATCAACACAATATATGCCTAATCCTCCCCTTAATTTCGGTATACATGGATAAAATGGACTCCAGTTTATCTTTGTCAAATTGTCAAATTGTCATATGTCACATGTCACATGTCACATAAAATTGTTATGTATTTTTAACATATTAAAAATCAACGTATTAATAAAAATACATCATATACAAAAACCGACTTAGTAATTCATAAGTACTTGTACCAAAATATTTTACCAATTATAAATCACAATAACTTGTATTTATAATAATTTATTCATTCAAATGCAATTGTTTCTTTAAACAATAATTTCATCTAAGTAATGAAACAATTCGATTACTTAGACCGTATCTTATTTAATCAGATTATAATGAGATACGTAAATTTTACTTCCAAAATCGTCCGTCAATTTTTAAGAAATTTAATTGACCCGTATCGTCATACGATCAATTAAATGATCAATTAAGAGTGTTACCCTTTAGGTATGACCTAAGGGGATCAACTGGTCACCACCGTCTCACGACAGTAATGTCAAACTCTAGTCAGCCAATCATTACCGATATGTGTGGACCTGTTGACAGTAAAATATTACTTCCCAATTGTATTCTTTAAAAATGAGACTTGAACATGTGATCATCATGATCAACAGTTGTGATCGCATTATTGTCGGAGGACACATATTCCAACATAGTGCACTCTAGCACTGTTTTTCTCATGGTTGTCGTCGGAGGGTGAAACATCCAAATAATATACGACTTCAATCGAAATTACAAGTCATATTTTAAGGGGTGTCATAATGCGACGGGTTGTTATGTTAGTACCACAAATTTTATTACAGTATGAACTGTAAAGAATATTTCCATTACTACGCCCATTTCGTGGCATTAAAGAAACCATTCGTGGAAATATCAACTCCTATTTTAGGTGCCGTAAGAAATTATTGGTAATTAATTATTAAGGCTACCCAACATTTCTTTTGTATATAAAGGAATGTCACTATCTTATATATATATATATATATATATATATATATATATATATATATATATATATATATATATATAGGAATGAGATCATGTGAGTATTAGTTATATATTTGAGGATTAAGGATTAATACTATGATAGGTATTTAGGGTGGAAACAAGGAAGGGCAAATTTGTAATTTAACAGCTGCCTATATAAACTACGTTTTACAGCAATTCCGTTATTTCCTCCTTTTTCTTCTTCTCCCTTCAATTTCTCTCTCTACTGTAGCTTCTTCCTCCATTGTTGAGCTGGAAAACCGTAGAATTTAGGCGTCATCTCCGTTTTTCGTCGTCATTCTTCACAATTATCATATTATTCCAATTAGTTCGTTTGTTCAGGTACGTAATTGGCGTTTTTCGTCCCTAAATTTCGAATTCGTCCTAACATTACTCTGTTTGTTCTTCTTTCGTTTCTATAATTTGAATTTCATCTTGCTTTTGTTTGTTATTTTCAATTTAATTTTGTGTTTCCTCAAATTCGGTACGTTTTTGTTTTATTTCCAGGTTTTGCTGCTCATTCTTCACAATTATCATATTATTCCAATTATTTCCTTTGTTCAGGTACGTAATTGCCGTTTTTCGTCCTTATGTTTCGCCTTCGTTCTTATCTTAGTCTGTTTGTTCTTATTTATTTGTTATTTTCAATTTAATTTTGTGCTTCCTTAAAATTCGGTACGTTTTTGTTTGATTTCCAGGTTTTCCTGCTCAAATCTTTGCGTCTTCAATCTTCATTGCGATGTCTGGTATGTTATTCTTCTTAATTTTGTACTTTCAGCGTATTCTGAAATCTCTGCGTATTCTCTCTTTATTTTGTACTTTCAGCTTTCAATCATATGTTCGTCATACTTTTGGTACATATTTTTTGTTCATTGACGTTCTTATTTTTCTCAATATGTGATATTGTTTTCTACACCTGGTGATATTGTTTATGTTGATATGTACCATTGTATATTCACGTTTGTGATATTGTTTTTCAACTTCATGTGTGATATTTGTTCCAGAGTACGTGATATTGTTTTCCTGAATATGTGATATTGTCCAGGCACCTGTGTGATATTGTTCCTGCAACATTCTTTGTGATATCGTTTTCCATCTTCATATGTGATATTTTTCCCAGACAACGTGATATTGTTTTCCTAGATATGTGATATTGTTCAGCCACTTGCGTGATTTTGTTTTCGTCCATATCTTTTACACTTTTTCTTGTTATTTTACATTTTACCTTTCTTGCCAGATCCTACAAGTAATGTAACTTCTTCTTCCTGTAATGATCTTCATGTCTCTGCCATTACCTCTAAAGATAGTAATGATATTGTTGAGTCTTCACTTACTTCTACTTTCGTTCGATTGAACCACCGATGCATCTAGTTCTACTCCACATGTTGAACAACATTCTGTTCCTTCTCGTGTGCATCAACTACTTTTGGACTCCACACCTGGTGGTAGTGAATTGTGGACAAGGAATGTTGCACCTGAGTTTAAACCTTATATTGGCCAGTTGTTTGGGACGTTGGAAGAAGCTATTAGTTTTTATGATGTGTATGCAAAAGCATGTGGTTTTGAACCAGGAAGTCTTCTCAAAAAGGTCTCTTTACGGTGATGTGAAGTATAAATTTGTTGTTTGCAACCGTGAAGGTTTTAGAGATCGTAAGAGGAAGGCTACTGTTTTAGATAGTGGAAAGGAGCAGGAAACTCCCAGGCCTTTTGATATCAGGAACACTAAATTAACTAGGATTGGTTGTACTGCTATGATTGAGTTTCGCTATAATGGGGATGGTTATGTTGTTTTTCAGTTTCGTGAGTGGCATAATCACCGTCTTTGTTCACTTAGAAATCAACAGTTTCAAAAAAAACACAGGCACCTCCATCTTTACCATAAAAAGACAATTATTGATCATTCAAGGGTTAATCAAGGGCCAACAAGGGCATTTAGAAATGTCAAGGAATATGTAGATGACTATGAGAATGTTGGAGCTCAATTGGTTGATTTTAAGAATTTTGGAAGGGATATCAAATGTTTCATAGGAGACCGGGATGCTCAACTGTTTGTTAACTATTTTGAGGATAAACGTGATACCACTGAAGGTTTTTACTTTGCTTATGAGGTAGATTCTGGTAAATGCTTGGTTCGTGCGTTTTGGTGTGATGCAGAGTCTCGTAGAAACTATGCTTTGTTTGGTGATTACATCACTTACGATCCAACTTACAGTACGAATAAGTATTGTATGCTTTTCACTCCTTTTACTGGCGTAGACCACCACAAAAGGTCAATTACTTTTGCTTCTGCGTTGCTATTTCATGAGGATGAAGATTCTTTCACATGGGTCTTTCAAAAGTTCCTTGATGCTATGGGACAGAGAGCCACACTTTGTATAATAACCGATCGGTGTCTTTGGAATAAAGCTGGGTTTGCGTGCTGTCTTCAAACATGCTAAGCGCATATATTGCATGTGGCATATCATGCAAAAGCTTACTGATAAGGTTGGGCCTGCAATTTCGAGAGAGACTGATTTTGTCAGCCGTTTGAATGCTATTGTTTGGGATGCTGAGTTAGAACCTCTTGAATTTGAAGAAAAGTGGTGTCAGTTGGTCAATGAGCATAATCTTGACGGTAATTCCTGGTTGTCAACCATGTTTAGAAAAAGGAGGAAATGGATCCCAGCTTATTTTCGTGATGTTCCTATGGGTTGTCTATTACGAACAACTCAACGTTCTGAGAGTCAGAATAATTTTTTCAAGCGTTTTGAAAATGCACATGGTACACTTGTTGAATTCTTGATGCGGTTTCAAAGTGCCGTTGATGTACAGCGCCATACTCAAAAACAACTTGATAGAGACGATGATTGTACTCTTCCACAATTAGCGACTTCTCTTAAGTTGGAAGCTCATGCTTCCAAGGTTTATACAAATGCTGCTTTCTTAGATTTTCAAGTAGAAGCTTCTGCTTCTATTTGTTCCCTTAGTGTTGGTGGCTTCACACCACCTGCAAATGGTGTAGAATTAATTGGTATTGCTGATGCCAGAACACAGAAGACCTACCAAGTCGTCTACAATTCTCTAACGAATGACACTGAATGTTCTTGCAAGTTGTTCAACAGGAAGGGTATTATTTGTAGACACATTATCTAGGTTTACTCTGGAAAACAAGTCCACACTTTGCCCGGTAAATACATTCTTATGCGGTGGACCAAGAATGCACATAAGATTCCTCTTTATGGTCCACATGATGAGTTAATTGAGGATTTTGATGCCACTGATTTACGAAAGATGGAAATGTGCAAGTTATGGTCAGAGTTCTACGCGACCATCAGTGTGCTCAAGAATGTGTCTACGAAGGACATCACTGATCTTGTTGACACCCTTAAACAATTCAGGGTGAAACTCAATCCGCAATCAGAGTCAATGACCAAAGAGCAGGAGTCGGAGATGCTTCTTGGGTGCAGTTCCTCAACTGAGGTGAGGATTTTACCACCTCGTCAGGCAAAGAACAAGGGTAGCGGGAAGAGAATGATCTCCAAAAAGCAACAATGCATAGTTAAAGCGGAGAAGCCTAAAAGGCTTTGTCGTAATTGCAAACAAATGGCTCACCATGATAAACGTAACTGTCCTAATGCTTTTGTACCTGATGCCGACAATAAGGTATGTTCACCATGAACAGTCTATGTATGAAACTTTTTATCTATGCTGTATGGTCACGAGTCAGAAACAATACCATATGTTATTTAAAATAATATCACATCTTATACTAAACAGTATCACTATTTGACGATACCAGAATGTGATATTATTTGAGGATAACAGAATGTGTCAACACATCTGTCTTAACTTTCTTTTATATTTTCCTGGTAATTTTAGAAACAATACCACATCTTGTTAGAAATAATATCACACTTTTGTAGTACACATATCACCGAGGATAACGAGAATGTGATATTGTTTGTAATTGTTCTGAGATAGAAACAATATCACACTTCATTTGAAATAATATCACTCCTTATATAAAATAATATAACTGTTTCACCTTTTTGTGTTTTCAGGGTAGTTCAGATGAGGATGATGCTGATGATGGTTGATCGGTCGAAGGAGTTTTTGTTGATGGCGCTCATTAATTATAGCAGCAGCAAATAGACGACATTCTATATGACTAGTATATTAATATAGCCTACAACATTCATTAAAGTATAAATTATACTTTATTTTATATAGAAAGTACTCGTACTCGGAGAATATTTGATTATTTTATTTGTCTCAGTTGTCTTGTGACACGTCTGTCGCGTACCTGTCAAAAATAACCAACTGGCTCCAACTAATATAGCTAGGGAAGTCGGGTCGAATCCACAGAGAGGTAGGAAATTGTCTACTAAAACTAGGTTCGTCAAGGTAACCAATTTGGGGGTTTATAAATTGTGATTTCTAAACTAAGAGGATGAGGAAAAGAGAAATAAACGGAAGGAGTTTAACAGATAAAGGAGAATAGCTAAGACAAACGGTTCACCATAATCATCTGGTCGTGTAATCTAGGTCCCGGATCAATGCAGTACGGTCTAAGGGGTAGCGAACGTCACCTTTCGGTCCTTAATTCACCCTAAAGTGTAAACAGTTTAACTTTCGCCCTCGCTGCAATACTCTATTGTTCGCTACTAGTCTGCCTCTTCCAACCTTTCGGTCCAGGTCAAGGTCCACTAAGAATAAGGGTCTAATTGCGTCGACTCAATTAGGCAATTACAATTATTTGTAGCATTTTAACAACAAAGACGGTACCAGTATTAACCTAGTAAATCGACTACTCTCCCTTCATATTATGGATCCCCTATAGTCTTAGCATAGGGAAATTAGCTACTCATAATCGTCGGATTAACAATTACAATAACCAAATAATTAAAACTAAGCATGATGGAAAAACTATTAAGAAACCGATTGAACAATTATAAGACAAAGAGAAGAAGGATTTAAAAGCAGTAAATAAGATTAAGAAATAAACTAGATTGATAATACCGAATCCGAGTATCAAAGTGTAGAGAGTAGAATCCAAGGAATAGTCACAAAAGTCGCGTCGAAAAAATGAACGAAGTGAAGAGAGCTTTTTCACGTAATTACTCCTCTCCAGTCTTATACTAAAATTCACTCTCAAACCTAATCTATGGACTGATTACAAAAGCCCATAAATAATTAGGCGGAAATTAACTAAAACACACGACACCACTCGATCGAGCAAGAATAATCTACTCGATCGAGCAATATCATCACCGAACCACTCGATCGAGCAGATGTGACCCACTCGATCGAGCACCACTAGCATAAACTCCTCGATCGACCCCTCAACCAGCTCGATCGATCAATCTTGAGTGTAATAAGCATTCGATCGAGCAGTTAACCACTCGATCGAGCTACATAGGCACGTTAGACCTTGAGTTGCTTCCCCTACTCGGCTCATGCGTCTTCCAAGTTTTAGATTTCCAAGCTCCAGCTTCTTATTTCCATGAATGGATGCAATTGGGACAGTTAAGGCTCGATTTAGCTTCTCTTCAGTCAATTCCTGCAAATTACAATAAACGGACCAAAGTAGAATATTCGGGGGTATTTGTAGCCAGATGCTACATAAAAAGCACAGAAATGCGTGTAAAAATGAGGTGAAAACCTTATATAAAAGACACGCATCAAATCTCCCCAAACCAAACCTTTGCTTGTCCCCAAGCAAATATGAATGCAACTAAAGGATGAACAATGGAACGGGACCAACGCATCAGCTACAAAGCACCCACTAGAACCAATTTAATGCGACAACATGACAAAATGGCAGTGAAAAGTGCAAACGAGTTAAATTAATGTTTCAAACTTACTGAACCGTCGACCTTGCAAGACTCAAAAGATATCGGACTCTCACGGGTCGCTCATCACTCAAAATCAGGCACAAGGTGAGTATATATGTGAAAGATAGGAAGAAGTAAGACACTCACCTAACTCGACCTATAAGAACATGCATGCAGTTAACATGAATAAAGTCTCTACAACCGTACATACGCATTCCAACCATACTAATGACCAAGTCACGTGCCGAGGACTTACATTTTGGTAAGTGAGGTAGTGGGTAAGAGGGGGCTAAAATGAATTTGGATATGTGGGGTTAGTAGCCAGGCTAGCAACATCAGATCCAAATAGTAACTGCATCCCAACTTCGCACTCATGACAGCGAGATAAAACGGTGCAAAATTATGCACTAAACTCACAAAACACCAAAAACCATCAACTCCCCATAAGATATGAATAGGACATGGGAGTGAAAGTCATTAACCAGTTTCTTTTTCAAAAATAATCTTTCTGTTTTCTTTTCTTTTCCTTTTTTTTTTTTTCTTTTTTTTCCTTTTTTTTTTCCGCATTTCTCGTTCTCTTTTTTTTTTTTTTTCTTTCTTTTTGTTTTCTTTTCAACAATTCGACAATTTCCTTCTTTCTTTCTTTCCCTTCAACTCTTCCACCATCTTCTGAAATCAGATGAAATAACCATATCGCAAAGATACATTCCAAGAACTACTCATTACTAGCTCAGCTAGGGTAGGAAGTATTATAGAAAGTAGTTGATAGGACAAAAAGGGCAATTTGGCTATGCGAGGCTCATGGGTAGAATGAAATAAAGGGGACTGCCTCTCCTAACACGTGTCACCATCCACAAACCGAATGCATACAGGTATTAAGAAGACTAGACTCATGCTTATGCAAATTGATGTTACATGTCTTAGAGAGAGTACTACTCACATCCTAAATGAAACCGGTCATGAGTGTCACCAGTTTATAAAGCTCTAGCCTCAGAATGTAATGTAGCTTGCCGACATAGTGAATCCAGTCTATTCGTTCAGGTAAGGAAGGAACAAAAACTCGTAGATTATGCACATAATCACGCCAACTAGGTGTCAAGAATATGCAGGGCTCAAATAAGGATTCAATGTAGCGTCAATGTTCAAACGTTCCGACTCAAATTAAACATGAAATTTTGAAATTTTTTTGGATTTTATGAAACAAACAACGATGCATGCGAAAATAATAAATATGGAAGCAGAAATGCAATGAAACATGCAGACACAGATATGGATGCATACCTCCCCAAACCAAACCGTACAATGTCCTCATTGTACTAAAAATAGGGAAAGAAATGCAAACTGAAAGGAAAAGGAGAGGCGGAGTCGGGAAACTTACAAAACGTCTTAAGGAGGGACCTCCCCAAACCGACCATGAATATGGGAGGTCAAAGAAAGTCAAGCAGTGGCTCCATAGACATAAAACAGCAGCTGGAGATCATAACTACTCGATCGAGCGCCTGGAACAGCTCGATCGAGTGAACCGGTGTATTGGGAGAGCTCGATCGAGTGAAGAATCACTCGATCGAGTAAGCACGGGTTTGGACCTGGTCGATCGAGGAACATATCACTCGATCGAGTAACAGCTGCATCAGAAAGCGCTCGATCGAACACACAATCATTCGATCGAGTAACAGCTGCATCAGAAAGTGCTCGATCGAACACACAATCATTCGATCGAGTACTTTACCCTGCAAAAGCCGCATAAGAGCAAGGAAAGTACAAAAGAGGTTCATAAAACAGCGTCTAAAGTTCAACGTAAAGCTAAAGAAAAACAAATAGTTCAACAAGAGTACAAATAAAACAGTCCGGGCTGCCTCCCGGAGAGCGCTGGTTTAAGAGGTCCCGCACGACCTTTCTGGCATCAAATAACTGGCGCGTCGAGCTCGTCGAAGCGCAAGACTTCAACGCGGTTGTCCGCTTCACTCGCCTCGTGGTAATGCTTCACATATTGGCCGTTCACCTTGAATCTATGACCCTCGGAATCTTCAAGTTCTACGGATCCAAATTTGGTAACATCCGTCACCGTATATGGACCACTCCATCCGGACTTGACTTGCCAGAAATAGTCTCGTAGGGCATTAAACAACAAAGACCTTCGCCCGACATGAAACTCCCGAGGTAGGATTCTCTTGTCATGCCATCTCTTCGTCTTTTCCTTGTAAATGCGCGAGCTGTCATAGGCATTAAGCCTAAACTCCTCTAATTCATCTAGCTGCAAAAGACGATTCTGACCACACAATTTAGGATCATAATTAAGCTCACGAATTGCCCACCAGGCCTTACAGTCCAGCTCAACAGGTAAGTGACACGATTTCCCATAAACTAACCTATAAGGTGATGCACCAATTGGTGTCTTAAAGGCAGTTCTATAAGCCCATAATGTGTCATATAGCTTAAGACTCCTGTCTTTCCGTGATTTAGAAACTACCTTAGACAAGATCTCTTTCACTCACGATTAGAGACCTCTGCGACCACTAGTTTGGGGATGATACCCCAAACCACGCCCGTGTTGGACACCAACTCTAGACAGTATGGAAGTGAGTTTCTTTTCCTTAAAATGCATCCCCCCATCACTAATGACGACCCTAGGGACACCAAAACGGGGGAATATGATCTTTTTAAACATCTTTATCACGGTCTTACCATCGCAATGAGGTGAAGCAATTGCCTCAACCCATTTTGACACATAGTCTACAGCTACTAAGATGTACCTGTTACCTTTACTGGACGGGAACGGTCCTTGGAAATCAATGCCACAGACATCGAAAACCTCAACCTCTAGGATGCCGTTTTGTGGCATCTCATGTCTCTTCGAAATGTTCCCTGATCGTTGGCAAGCATTACAAGCTGAAACAAAAGACTTAGCGTCAGAAACAAAGAAGGCCAAGTAAAAACAGATCGAAGTACCTTAGCCACGGTGCGCGATGGACCGTGGTGACCACCATATGAAGAGGAGTGACAGCCTTCCAGGACTATTTTGGTCTCCCACTGCGGAATACACCGTTTGTAGAGACCGTCTGCACATTCCTTAAACAAGTAAGGGTCATCCCAGAAGTACTGCTTAGCGTTATATAGAAACTGCTTCTTTTGCTGATGAGAAAGGTCAGGCGGCAGCTCGCCACTGACAACGAAGTTAGCTATATCGCATACCAAGGTTCTTGGTTAACAATAGACTACACAACAATGAGAATAAAGTATCGTCAGGAAAAGAATCATCAATGGGTAGAGGATCTTCCCCTTCTTGTCGCATCAACCGCGACAAGTGATCAGCTACAACGTTCTCGGCTCCTTTCTTATCCTTAATCTGCAAATCAAACTCCTGAAGAAGGAGTATCCATCTCGATAGCCGTGGTTTAGCCTCCTTCTTAGCAAGGAGATGCCTCAAAGCTGCATGGTCGGTAAAAAAACAAAGTGACTTCGACCTAACTAAGTAAGTACGAAACTTCTCTAAGGCATAAACTACAGCTAACTCTCCTTCTCGATGGTAGTGTACTTCACTTGAGCCTCATCCAGAGTTCGGCTCGCATAGTAAATAGCATTCAAGGCTTTGTCTTTCCTCTGGCCAAGCACCGCTCCTAGTGCATAGTCACTCGCGTCACACATGATCTCAAACGGCAAGTCCCAATTGGGAGGCTGTATGATCGGTGCGGAGACTAAGGCCTGCTTTAACCTGTTAAAAGCAGAAAGACAAGCGTCAGTAAACACAAAAGGGGCATCCTTAAGCAGCAATTGTGTGAGTGGTTTAGCAATTTTGGAGAAATCCTTGATAAACCGGCGGTAAAAACCGGCGTGACCAAGGAAGCTCCTCACCCCCTTAACATTAACAGGAGGTGGTAATTGCTGAATCACTTCCACCTTTGCTTTGTCAACTTTTATTCCCCTATCAGAAACCAAGTGCCCTAAGACAACTCCCTCGTTGACCATAAAGTGGCACTTCTCCCAGTTCAGCACAAGATTAACCTCAATACAAATACTGCAACACTTTTTCAAGGTTAGATAGACAGTCAGAAAAATCACTTCCATATACACTAAAGTCATCCATAAAAACTTCCATGATAGACTCAATATACTCTGAAAATATCCCCATCATACACCTTTGGAAGGTGGCAGGGGCATTGCACAAACCAAAAGGCATTCTGCGATACGCAAAAACGCCCTTAGGACAGGTAAATGTAGTCTTGGCCTGATCGTCTGGGTGGATAGGGATCTGAAAGAACCCTGAATACCCGTCTAAATAGCAGAAAAACTTATGAGAAGCTAACCTTTCTACCATTTGATCAATAAAAGGAAGGGGAAAGTGATCTTTCTTAGTGGCGGCATTTAGCTGTCTGTAGTCTATGCACATCCGCCAACCAGTTACTACTCGAGTAGGTATTAATTCATTCTTCTCATTCTTAACTACATTTGTCCCTCCTTTCTTCGGGACCACCTGTACTGGACTCACCCATTTAGAATTACCGACAGAATAAATAATACCTGCATCCAGCAGCTTCATTACCTCAGTCATCACAACATCCTGCATCTTCTGGTTCAGCCGGCGCTGACCTTGTCTGCAAGGTTTGTGATCCTCCTCCAGCTCTATCATGTGCATACAAATGTCGGGACTAATCCCCGTGATATCATCCAGTGAATAGCCCATTGCCTTCCTGTTTTTCTTAAGTACAACTAACAAGGAGGTCAGCTGCTCATCACTAAGCTTGGCACTGACAATGACTGGATATTGCTCTGTATCGTCTAAGAAAGCATATTTAAGATGAGAAGGGAGAGGCTTACGTTCCGGTACCTTTACCTCAATGGAGCAAAGAGTGCTGATCATTTGTTCCACCTGCTCTCCGTCATGCTCATCCAAATCATCAACAAGTAAATCCAACGCAGCGTCATCGTCCTCTAGGCTATCTGCACACTCATCAAAAAGCATGAGAGCTTCCAGTGGGTCCTTCATAAAAGAACCCGACCAGAAGTCAATAAATAGACTCATCAATGATATCGACCGAATAGCAAGTGTCCTCTATCATTGGGTTGGCTAAAGTACTGGGCAAACTAAATGTGATAGCGTCATCCCCTACTGCAAGAGTCAGACGCCCTTGTTTGACATCAATAACGGCCCCAGCTGTACAAAGGAATGGTCTTCCTAAGATAATTTGGGTCCGGGTGTCCTCAGCTATATCCAAAACAATGAAATCTACTGGGATGTAAAGCTTGCCTATTTTCACAGGCACATCATCTAAGACACCTAAGGGTCTCCTAACAGATCTATTAGCCATCTGTAGGGTAATGTTAGTCACTTTGAAGTGACTCATCTTCAGTTTCTTGCAGACAGGAAGGGGCATGACACTAACACTGGCACCTAAATCGCAAAGGGCCTTATCAATAACCGTATTACCTATGACACAAGTAATAGAAAAGCTGCCCGGGTCTTTCATTTTTGGAGGGGCCTTATTTAACAAAGAAGTTACTAGACTCTTCCATGAATGAAATCGTCTCAAATTCACTCAAATTTCTCTTACGCGTCACGATATCCTTCATAAACTTAGCGTAAGTGGGTACCGAGTAACAAGTTCGGAAAAAGGGACAGTTACTGGAGGTTCTTCACGATGTCCACGAACTTACCGTCTCGTTGCTCGATCTTTGCGTCCTTCGACGACTTGGGAAGGGTACTGCAGCGTAGCGATGAGCGGTCCCGCAACCTTTTCTTTACCCTTATCAATGCGTGACGTCTCCACAAAGGGGGGAAGATGACACGGTGGCGGTGTTAGATAGTAAATTAGAATTTCCGCCACTTGAAGTACTCGATCGAGTACTTTTATCAGTCGATCGACCTTGTTCTTCACTCGATCGAGTGATTTCTTCAGCATAGTTGCTCGATCGAGTAATAGTGTCACTCGATCGACCGTCTTGGAATTTTGCACCTCTCGATCGAGCACCGTTGTCACTCGATCGAGTGACTGGATGATTAGAACCGCTCGATCGAGTAGATGAGTTGCTCGATCGAGTGGTTACTGCACACGCAGCAAGTATTTCCTGCAAAAACTCCTCTAGATCATCATCTGAGTCATCATCAGCTGTCAAAACCTCGTCTTCTTCATGAATAAGGTCATTTTGAAAATTCATCGCACTGGCTGGATCGCAATTTGGAAGAAGTTTGGCTTGGTCTGTCGCGAATGTTAACTGCGCGACTTGTTCTTTCAATTCGATATAACCGTTTCGATTCTTTGACATCTTTGACATACTCATCATAATGGATTTCAACTCGGCAATTTCTTCTCTTGCAGAGGGAGAGACCGGTTGTGGTACTGGCGTAGAAGGGGTAGAAACGCTCTTTATCTCTTCATATAGCTGAGAAAAAGGAACCCCTTGCTTGTACTTCTTGTAAGCAAAGGCGCGCTCTATACTTGCTACACATTCATAAAGGTCATGTCCTTCCTCGCCACATCTACCACACGGCTCTGTATGCTCTGTAATCGTAGGCATCTTGCAAATAAACTTCCGAGGCAAAAGTTAACCTGCAACTGATCAAACTTTGCAAAAAAATGAGATCGGTCTCAAGGAATAAATTCCCTGAGACGAGAGACAAACTTAATTAAAGCAACAAATATGCGCCACCTCCCGGAACGGCGCCAAAATTTGTCACGTCTGTCGTCGCACTGTCAAAAAAATAACCAACTGGCTCCAACTAATATAGCTAGGGAAGTCGGGTCGAATCCACAGAGAGGTAGGAAATTGTCTACTAAAACTAGGTTCGTCAAGGTAACCAATTTGGGGGTTTATAAATTGTGATTTCTAAACTAAGAGGATGAGGAAAAGAGAAATAAACGGAAGGAGTTTAACAGATAAAGGAGAATAGCTAAGACAAACGGTTCACCATAATCATCTGGTCGAGTAATCTAGGTCCCGGGTCAATGCAGTACGGTCTAAGGGGTAGCGAACGTCACCTTTCGGTCCTTAATTCACCCTAAAGTGTAAACAGTTTAACTTTCGCCCTCGCTTTGCAATACTCTATTGTTCGCTACTAGTCCGCTCTTCCAACCTTTCGGTCCAGGTCAAGGTCCACTAAGAATAAGGGTCTAATTGCGTCGACTCAATTAGGCAATTACAATTATTTGTAGCATTTTAACAACAAAGACGGTACCAGTATTAACCTAGTAAATCGACTACTCTCCCTTAATATTATGGATCCCCTATAGTCTTAGCATAGGGAAATTAGCTACTCATAATCGTCGGATTAACAATTACAATAACCAAATAATTAAAACTAAGCATGATGGAAAAACTATTAAGAAACCGATTGAACAATTATAAGACAAAGAGAAGAAGGATTTAAAAGCAGTAAATAAGATTAAGAAATAAACTAGATTGATAATACCGAATCCGAGTATCAAAGTGTAGAGAGTAGAATCCAAGGAATAGTCACAAAAGTCGCGTCGAAAAAATGAACGAAGTGAAGAGAGCTTTTTCACGTAATTACTCCTCTCCAGTCTTATACTAAAATTCACTCTCAAACCTAATCTATGGACTGATTACAAAAGCCCATAAATAATTAGGCGGAAATTAACTAAAACACACGACACCACTCGATCGAGCAAGAATAATCTACTCGATCGAGCAATATCATCACCGAACCACTCGATCGAGCAGATGTGACCCACTCGATCGAGCACCACTAGCATAAACTCCTCGATCGACCCCTCAACCAGCTCGATCGATCAATCTTGAGTGTAATAAGCATTCGATCGAGCAGTTAACCACTCGATCGAGCTACATAGGCACGTTAGACCTTGAGTTGCTTCCCCTACTCGGCTCATGCGTCTTCCAAGTGTTAGATTTCCAAGCTCCAGCTCCTTATTTCCATGAATGCATGCAATTGGGACAGTTAAGGCTCGATTTAGCTTCTCTTCAGTCAATTCCTGCAAATTACAATAAACGGACCAAAGTAGAATATTCGGGGGTATTTGTAGCCAGATGCTACATAAAAAGCACAGAAATGCGTGTAAAAATGAGGTGAAAACCTTATATAAAAGACACGCATCATCTTGTTTTTGTATTTTTTGATACTGAGAAACAATATCACACCTTACATTTATATATTTCACATCTTACTCTAAACAGTATCACTACATCAGGACTACTATATATGCCTTTTGCTTTAAGATTTTCACATCTGGTGTTTTGTGTGTTGTCAAAATATGGCAGTTCATAATATGCTTCTGCAGTTTTCTAACATAATATCAACTTGTGTACACAACAATATCACAACATAGTGAAAACAATATCAACGTAAGACTTAAACTAACATATTCATATTGTGATATTGTTTAGACATCCAAGTGATATTGTTTAACATACTGTGCGATACTGAGAAGCAATATCAACCTGTATATATAACAATATCACAACATTCTAAAAACAATATCAACGTGAGATTTAACAATCCATATCCATAGTGATATTTAAAAGTAAACAGTGTGGTATTGTTTTAGCCCTGTGTGATATTGAGAAGCAATATCACAGCAACTATTACACAATATCACACCAAACGTGAAATAATATCACACTTTAGCATCGGTCTTAATCCTACCACGTTTGTATGTTACTGTGGGCTCGTTCCTACGATCTTCACCATCTTTTCCGGAATCAGCTCCTCTGTAAAGCATATCCATACCAACAGTCATTTATTATTTCTGGACACCTTTGTCCTAATTACTATCTATCTTTTTGTATATACAACTGTAAATTGTTTTTACCTTTTCATAGGAGATTGCCGAAGAATTGGCAATTCTGTGTTAATAATCGGTTTCTTAGTACAATCCTCCTTTGTCAAGTTTCCTAACATCTTCTTTATTTGTCTCCTCCACAACAACATCAGCATTCTCTTTTGTTTGAACTTCTGCCATTGGTACTTCCTCTTTCTGCTTCCCTTTCGCCTTTTCGTTGTTCTTCCTCTGTTGCTTCAATGTCTTCCATATTTCATCCTTCCCATCTGAAAATTCTTTTACTTTTTCGATCAAAGGTGTTCTGTTCTCATTTATGTCACTAAAAGCAATGTTGCTTTGCCATTTCTAGCCGATAGTATCGCCTATACACTTTTTGGTTCAGGTCGGCTTCAAACATTACACCCTCATATCGAATCATGTGCATCATTAAGAAGTTCCCAGACTCAGTATTGTTCATCTCTGTCTTTTGCCAAGGGAAGTTGATGTTGACAACATCAAACGTTATTATATCATCTGCTCTTTCCACGTTCTTCTTTGCTAAGTAGTCACTCATGTGCTCCGCCTACAATATTACGGTTCACCATTAGTAATAATTTCACAAACACAGAAATCCATTATTTCAATGTTACTATACAGCAATACTTTAAAGAACTATCAATTAATCATACCACCAAATCTGCAACTTTGTGTATTTGTGTTTGCTCCTAGTCGGGGTACTCTGTGTTGTCCAGCACTTCCACTGTCTCGGTTTTGAAATTTATACAAACACAGAAATAATGCTCTTTCCATACCATTGGAATAAAAACCAGATCTGCTTGCAGGTTACAGGGAACTGTGTTTCTTCTAATGAATTCGTCCCATTCTTCGAACATCTTTTCTTTAATCAATTCCCTGTCTCTAGCTCCTTCGGTTTTAATTTCCTATTTTGAATATATATGTTACAAGTCCTATTTTTGTTTTAAAGAGTGATTATATTTAATCAAACTAAATGGACAGCTTACCATGTATCGAATCCCAAAAAACATCACACTTGTTTCACATTTTTCTGTGTGCTCAATATGGTTCAGAATGAGGGACCAACATTCAATCACATTGCTACTGACATGCTCATTTGGAAGCAACGATAATATATCGTTTCTGACAAGATATTGATCATTACTGAATTTGGCAACCACCTCACTGCTCCAAACATTAACACAAACCAAATTAAAATAGTGCACACAATATCACACCTCTCTAAAAACAATATCACATCCCTTAAGAAACAGTATCACAAAAAATAGCAGTTATGATAAAATAAAAGTACCATCAAATTTAAATAGTGCAAACAATATCACACTACTCTGAAAACAATATCACACTCTTTAAGAAACAAAGATATCACGAAACATACTCTAATGGGAAACTGTGGTCGTCCAATAGGCAGTAGTCAAGCACTTGTTTCCTCATGGTCAACATCTTTGCACACAGTGATTTGTTAGCCTTCATAAACCTTGAGACGACCTCCACGTTAGAATCTGCCACACCACAGTTATATGTGCTCCCAAGGCCATCTGAATTCCCCCTCCTACTGCTTCCCACCACACTGGCAGAACCATCTTCTACCACACCTACAAAAATATTTATTTTTGTTATTTGAATATATAATGCTTATATATAATGAAAATAAGTCAGTGTTGAAGAAAATAACCTGTTTTTTTTTGTACAGGAGTTTGAACATTCTTTTTCCCACCTTTCCCTCTCTTTCTTTTGCTTGCTGCTTTCCTCTTTGCTACTAATTTAGGCAACAGTGTCCCTTTGATTTCATTAAGGTTTGTAACCTTCCTCAGGACCTGATTCCTACATTTATTTAAATCGCTCAACATAAGCGTTGCTGCAATCTCCCCCCTGTACAACTGCCTCTTCTTTTGATCGTTCAGTTCACATTTAAAATCTTCACCCACAAAAAACATCATGTGGAACATCATGAATAATCCACAATCCAGGTTCAAGTCTTTTGTTTGCCAATCAAAGGCGACATTTGTCAGCACATAGTCCTGTACTTTCGCCCCACTTGCATAACCTTTACTTGTTGAGGTAGTGCCCGTAAACACTCCTGTTTATGTTTATAAAAAATAACTATCAAATTTCAATCTTTAGCTAACAAAAGCATTATATCCTTAGTTCTTATTT
Source organism: Silene latifolia (assembly GCF_048544455.1). Taxonomy (NCBI): domain Eukaryota; kingdom Viridiplantae; phylum Streptophyta; class Magnoliopsida; order Caryophyllales; family Caryophyllaceae; genus Silene; species Silene latifolia. Next base: position 51,335,643 of record NC_133528.1, on the reverse strand, counting down.
TTAAATATAGTACTTACAGTTAAATGAGCAAGGTGTACATGCTCCTCGTCCTCAAAATGTTCATAATCTCGGTTGTCCAAGTAGAACATTTTTTCCCTCTTGGTGTCAATACAGACGCAAATGTAGTGGTCTTCATATAGCAAAGGTATGAACACCTATAGAAATATTTTATAGAAAATAACACTGTCATTCACAGACCATAGCATACAATATCACAAGTAATGAGTAACAATATCACAGAATATATAATACAATATCACAACTAAAATAGCTACCTGATTTAAGAAACAATATCAATACTTACTTCGACAATATCCGATAATTAACTTAACAAGATCCAGAACTAAAAGTACTTTTAAATTCTTACCATATCTGAATTTAAATTCAGTGGCTGTTTATATTGATTTGACCACATATCCCATGTCCTCCATACGTCTTCCTTCGATCTTGTTGTCAGTTCATCAACATTTTCTTCATCTACAAGTAAGATTTTCTCCATACCACTCTGTTTGTTTATAACAGAATTGATTAGTCGTGTTGACAGATTTTTCCACGTAATTTAAAACACAAGGAACACATGAGGTTTATGTTTCCCATACCGAGTGGGCAAGGCCATAGAAAATCCTTGTCGGTCTGTTGTTGTCTTTTGGCGCCATTTCAAACTGATTGAGCAATATTGCCCATGCCTCAATAACCACTGCTTCTATTTTAGTGTCAGGCAACAAAGACTCAATATCGCTCTTTGGTATGTTATGGTAAATACCAAAGTCACGGACAATCTCTCTCCGTACCATTTTCCAAAAAATTAGCATATTAGTTTTTTAATTATTTTTATGTAGTAGATTAATTAATGTCTTACATTCAAAAAATAAACTTACGTCTTCTTAATCGCATGATCTGTAAGGAAGCAATAATCCATGACTTCCTTCCGACGCTTCAAGACAGTCTCAAATAAATGGTCCTGTCTGACCATGAAATCGAGACAAGTGCGGCATCCCCTGTCCGGCAAACCACAGTCCATAGTACACCCCAAATTATGAGGTACCATATCTCGCCGATTCGTATTTTGTTCATGCTGTCTGCGTGCAACAAATAGTCATTGATGCTCCACGTTCTCTCTGTTTCCAACTGAACATTTGGAAGAACCTCCTTCATATGAGACGCCACACTTTTATCATCATTCTTCTCCCCAGCCTCTTTTCCAGACTCCACGTTCTTAGTATTCAGGTCCTCAACAGTTGGTACATTGTTAACATTTTCCTCAACATCTTCTCCAATTCCCTCCTTAACATTTGTTACGTCCTCAACATTTGCTGTATTCCCATCCCTTTTTGCAGCCTCCTCATTCATTTCCTGAACCTCTTTTTCAATGCCCTCATTTGGTTTATCTGTGTTAACCTTCTCAACAGTCTTGGTCTCTCCTAAACCAACATTGATTACACTTTCATCAAGCTGTGTCAACACATCTGTCTCCTCATTTATTTTTCCACACTCTTTTTCACCGTCTTCTTGATTTAGTGTATCACGATTCAACTCTTCAACGGGACTTCCTACTCCTACACCAATACTGGATATAACATCATTCAATTTTGAATTCATGTCATTATCCAGTCCATCATCTTGGTCTTCATCATCACCACTGTCCAAGTTAGTAACATCATTAATATCATCATCCTGTTGTTTGTCATCACATGCCAAGTCATCATCACCGTTCAGTAGATCTTTATCTCGTACATCCACCGTATTTTTGTTCAATTCCTTGTCTTTGCACTTTCAACATTTCAGTCCAAACATCAAATGATGGCATCCCTTCTTTTGCTTTCTTCATTTCATATGACCTCGCTATCAACATGTCCATCAAGTTATGATACCCAACATCTTTCATGAAAGGCGTTTTGAGTCTCTCATTGTACTTGTTTTCAGATTCTCAACCTCTTCTTCAAAAGAAAGAAGATGTTCTTTAGGATCAACATCTTCCGCACCATCTACCTTCGCACTGATTGTGTAGATGTAGTTGCTTCACCCATTGAACTTTTTGCTTTCATAGTGATCAGTTTTCTCATGTTACGTACATACCTACCTATGAACAATTCATTGTCCCTTTTCATACGTAGATAAATTTCATGAGCACGCTGCCAAATTACAAAATAAATATATTAAACACTAAAATAGACTCTTAGATAATAAGAAGATATGACACTATAATAAGGTTTTTAATATCAACTTTCATAACAATATCACAGCGTACTACAAATAATATCACACTAGTGCAAAAACAATATCATAACATTTTTTAAATCAATATCACAACAATCTGTTATTCAATATCATTTGCTTTTCTAAACTATATCACAATTATCAATTACCAATATCACAATATCATACAATATATCAAACAATATCATATCTAAAATAATTATCAGATAGCAAATGCTTTTATTCAATATCAATATCATAATAATATCACAGCAGACTCAAAACAATATCACACTAGTTCAAAAACAATATCACAATAATATTTTAATATCATAGCTAAAATAATTATCAGTTAGAAATTTATTTCATTAGTGCTTACGTCCATTGCCCTTGCTCTGATTTGTTCATCAGTTTCAACACCACTAGGCAACTTCACCATCATATACCCCTCTTTTGTTTCCACTTCAGCTTCCTGATCAGACGTCTAAGTCAGTAATATCTCTGGAGCTGCTGAAGAATATGGTGTTTTTTTAGGGACTTCTTGTTGTTTGACGGATGGGGTCTTGAATCTTTGATATTGGAGCATTCCCCAAAGATCCTGTTTTTTTCTCATCATCCACTCTCTTTGACAATTTTTTATCGTCCCAATGTTGGATGAGTGGTAAAGTGTGTTCGAAAACATCACCCTTGAAATCGAACCTATGCATATATGCTAGCATAATAACTATTACGCATCCACTGACAGTTGACTTTCCCCCTTCTTTGAACACCCTAACACTTCTAACCATTTCCTCAAATACGTATTCACACCAATCAAATTGGCTTATCCTTGTCACATGCTCAACAGCCTTTACCAGTTTCAAGTCCAGAGATTTATTTGAAGACGGTGCTAGGAAAATAGACATGCTGTAAATTACAAACATTCTTTTAAATTCATCTCCAAAGATCATTACATTCCATCAGTCTTTCATGTACATCTTTGACCATAATTGGAGCTGAAGTACTCTCCAATCCAAACTTTGCCCTCCATGCATTTTTCAGCTTTGTGTCTGTCACAACAGTGGTGTTTCCCATGTGAGCGACGTCCACTTTCCGACCTTGTCGAGGAAGTTGAAATATGTCATGCACATCGTCTTTCGTCAACAGGAAATCAATTTTTTTTGTTTTGAACATGTTGCTTGTGTGATCAAATGCCTTCAGCAGCAATTTCAGAATTCCATGTGGAATTTTTGTTAGTTTCAACTCTAACAATCCACCAAAGCCAACATCAGAAACAGCCTTCCTTTGTTCTTCATTTAAGTTCGCAATCAACTCAACCAATTTCAGTGGCCTACATTTAGTTTGAAACGGTTGCACCTTCTTCTTTTTGATCTCAGTCGCTCTACCTCTCGCATCCTGTACCACCAATTCGGCATCTTTGTTTCTATCAGTCTTTGATTTCTTTTTTGATGGTTGGCCCTTTTTTTTGTTGACGGCAGGATGCTCTTCAACTTCATCCTGTAACACCATTTCGTCAGCTTTACTTTTATTTTCATTACCATTTTTTGACCTCTTGCTTGGTTGTTCAACCTCATCATTTTTTGATCTCCTCTTTCTCGTGTATGTTTGGTCGTGTTGTTTTGAAGTCATCAAGTCCATTCTCATTAATCAATATCACACTTCATTAGACATAATTTCACACCTTATTCAAAACAACATCACTATTGTATGTCACTGGTAATAAGTATTTTTAAAGGAGTATACATTTCAGTATTTCGTAAACACTATCAATAATAGAACTACACAAAATTCATGAAGATTCAAAGACCACTAATATTCGATTCAATATCGACCATACAAGTAACAATATTACAAGTTTGTCTTCCTCATTGCCAACACATATATCAACGTTATTCATTGTACTGAACAGAAACTCTCAATTCATGGACCTCATTGTCAAACAAATTCAATTCAGTGTTATGAAATTGTACTCGTTCACATTTAACCAAACGTTTAACCCTAATTTTCGCGATTCAAACAATTTGCAACCGTTATTTTGAAAAATACACAATTTTGAACTTTCAATTTCACAATCGAACAGTGTTCAAACGAATAATTAAACGGTTTATTATATTAAACAGTTTTTTAACCAGTTTTAACCCTAATTTTTCACAATTAAACAATGTCGAACTTTGAATATCACAAATAAACAATAGAACAGTGTTTAAACATAAATTTCTTCATTGAATATGTTAAAACCTATTCTTAATTGATAAAAACAATACGAAATACTTATTTTGCACTTCGAACAATGTCGAACCCTAATTTTTCGCAGTCGCACAATATTCAACGCTAATTTAGCATTTAAAGAGGAAAATATGCAATTTCAATCAAATAAAAACATTCAATTAACAACTACGAAGTTGTACAATTATATGAAAATTATTGGAAATTAACGAAGTTTATCAATAATTTTGATACTTAAACTAACAAATACTCGATTTTAACAATGATTTCACTAAAATTGAAGTCCTCGAGAGAATTAAGACAGAAATTGTACCTGATTTTTAGTCAAAATGCAACTGAATTGAACAATGATTAGTATTTTTTCGTAAATTGTTGTTGATTCGCGTTAATAATCGGGAATTTTAGTGGTTTTTTGAGTTTTTAGAGAGAGAAAGTGAGAAGTTGAAAAAACTATTGCGCGGTTATGAATTTCAAAAGGCGTGCATGTCTGTTTTGTTACCTTTTTTTTAAGTGATATTGTTTAGTTTAATGCGCGATATTGTATCCGTTACTCAATCCTCAAATATTTAGGGGTTCTCACCGGATCCCGACTATATATATATATATATATATATATATATATATATATATATATATATATATATATAAGATCCCATGAGAACCTCCTTCCCATGAGAACCATGAGAACCACTGCTGACCATCCGATGAAGACTACCTACGGCTAAGATCAACGCGCGCAAAATTAAGTAGCTTGCCTTTCTTATTAAAAAAACCACTGTTTAATGTCAAAAACGCCTAAATTTCATAACCCTGTCACTGCAATTACAAATCCACCCAAAAAACAACACAAATTTTCTTCGTAATTGAAAAACAAGGATGATCAAACCAATTGCATCGAAGATTATCAAAGTAATTGACAGCAAGTAATCGATTATATCCTGGTAAACAACTAATTAAACTTGTTCGATTTTTTTTTGTGGATTGAATTGTTATTTGATTGAAGAATTGTACGGATTGATTATTTGTTAGCTTAGATTCATGAATTGGTTAAATGAATTGGTGTTTGATTGATGAAATTGTACGGATTCAGTAATTGTTATCTTAAATTCATAAGATTAGAGTTGATATTGTGTGGATTTTTTCATAAATTCATAAAGAGATATTTGATTGATTGTGTGGATATTTTCTGAACAAATTTTATAAGATCAGAGTTGGAAGATTAGTTATTAGAGATGATGTGTATTATAGAAGTTGTTCAGAAAATATATACCATAGGTTCAGAAAATATATACCATAGGGTCAAAGAAATTTGTATTATAGGTTGAGAAAATTTGTACTGGGTTGGGTGTGAGATACTCCATGTAATTTGTACTTCTTTGTAGTGTTCAGCAAATAAATACCATAGGTTCAGGAAATTTGTACTGTAGGTTCAGAAAATTTGTACTGGGTTGGGTGTGAGATACTCCACGTAATTTGTACTTGTAACTACTTTATAGTGGACCTCATGTAGTGAAACAATGTACCCAGTTGAGTTCAATGTTGTATTGTATTTTTTCTAATTTGGTTTTGGCAAATTACTGGTAATTTTATAAAATAACAAAACATTTATAGTAAATGTGCAGAACTTATATATCATAGATTCAGAAAACGTTTGATTGATTGTAACAATGGGTGTGTAGTAATATTTTCAATTTCCAGTTGTGCAGATTAAATGGAAGCAAATGATGAAGTTAGTACAGCGATTTCGACATTATTGTCTACACCAATTTGTACTATTCTACCAGAACAACCTGAGGAGTACTTTCCACCATGTGTAGATGAGAAGAAGCCTAAACTAGGATATTTATACAATACCATAGAAGAAGGAGTTCAGTTTTACAAAGACTATGCAAAACATTGTGGCTTTCAGACTAGATTGGGTACAACAAAAAGGAAAAAAGGAAATGCTGAAGTATTTACGTTGAGGAGAGTGTTATGCAACAAGGCTGGAACAAGGGAGGAGAGTAAAGATAAAAAAACAGATCGTGTGCGGTTGATTACTCGTATTGAATGTGAAGCTATGGTACAATTTTCGCTGCAAGTAGATGGAAAGTATAAGGTTACTGGATTCCATGAAGGACACAACTGATACGTGCATTTTATATAGTCTTTTTAGCCTATTTTATGCACGTATTTCCTTGCTTTTATCGTAGTTTTATGCTACGAAATGCCCCGAATATGCTACTTTGGGTTATTTTGTCTTAATTGCAGGAATGAGCCATAAAGTAGTAGATTCATGCCATTTACCGTCCGTTTTGCATGCATTTGGAGGAAGAGATAATTTGGAGCGGGAAATATAGCTGTCTTGGGATGCGTGAAGGTGTTTCGGGAGCTAAAAGGACAAGTCAAAGTCAAACTAACGTGAATGATGAGCTGCTGAAGTCAAGTTTCACTCGATCGAGTGATTTATTAGTCGATCGAGTGGTTTTAGGATGAACAAATGGTCGATCGAGTAACTAATCTAGTCGATCGACCAGTTCTTTATATGCCTTTACTCGATCGAGTGATTTATTGGTCGATCGAGCGGTTTTTGGGTGAGTTTGCTCGATCGAGTGGTTTTATTCCACTCGATCGAGTGGATTTTGCTACGGGCTGGGCTTTTTAGTTATTTTCCGTCAATTAGGTTTAGCTAATCCTATTTTCTTATAAATAGGAAGCTTAGGACGTCATTTAAACTCTCTCTCACACTCTATTTTTTGTTCCTTTTCTCTCTGGTTCGAATACACTGCTACTTTTGCCACTGTTACTTTTGTTCTTCATTTCCGGATCTTTTAATTTAGTAATTCTTTCTTCCCTTCTCTCTTCTTAATTTAATGTTTATTGTTTTTATTTCTTTTATTCTTGTTCCCCTTAATTCCATGTCTAGCTAAATTCCGTAGTATGTTAGGATTAGGGAAGACGTGGTAGCAATGTGTTATAATTGACTTGAATAGATTAGTCTTGCGATAAGAATTGTATTAGGCAATTTAATTGTTATCTGGTCGAATGAATGCATGCAGGAGACCAATTTATCTAGTTAACCCCGACCTGGATCGAAAGATTGGAAGGGAAGGCTTGCTTAATTACAATAGGGTATTGTAGTGAGGGCGAAAGCTAAGCTATTTACGCTCTAGGGCGGTTTAAGGACCGAAAGGTGACGACCATAGCTCTTCTTATCAATAGTTTAATTGTCTCAGTATACCCGATAGTATAGCTGCCACGGTAGACCAATTCCTAGCATATTTCCTTTCTCTTATTGTTAATCTCCTTTATCCCTTTTCTCTTGCCTTTAGCTTCAGTAGTTTAGTTAGTCCAAATCAATCAAACCCCCAGCATTGTGACATTAGACAGATAAATAGACAAGTAGATAGTACACCGCCTCCCTGTGGAGATCGACCCTACTTACCGCTGACTTATGTTAGTTGTACTTAGGTATTTTATTTTTGGTACGAAACGACAGTATCAAATTTTGGCGCCGTTGCCGGGGAGGCAATCTATTTATTTATTTGTTTAATTTTATCTGTTTTTAGCCTCAGGGGATTTTTCCCTTGAGGCCGTTCTAATCTTTTTCCTTGAGTGCTGTTTTGATAGGCCTTACAGACAGTTCTAGGTGAAAGATCGTCAAAGGGAAGGCTTGAGTACCTTTGACCCGTCACCAATGTTCTATTATATGGAACAGCAGGTGATTTACTGCGGGAGATGTGGTGCTGCTGGGCATGATGCAGTTTCGTGTTTGGCAGAGATTGACGAAGTTTACGCGTTCAAGCAGCGCAGTCGAGCTAGTCAGGCAACTGTAGTTGTGCTGCCATATCCACCCTATCAATGGCCACCGCAACAAGATCCTCCTGATATACAGAAAGAAGGGATTGCGGAGCTGAAATCTTTAGTGCAAGAATATGATAGACGATTTTTCGCGTACGTCGATGAGATCGAGTCTGGAATAGCTCAGTTAACAGCTGAGTCGGATAGTAGGCAACCAAAAGAGGTGTACTTGACCAAGAGCGGTTTTTCCCATGAAGAACCCGTGTTGCCCAATGCTGAGAATGATTTCTATGTCTCGGATGACGAATTTCTATCGTATTTCCAGAGTTTATGCGAAGATTTCAGCCCTGTACAGGAGGAATCACTCGATCGAGTGACTAATATTAGTCGATCGAGTGATTTTCCAGGAGAAAGTGCTCGATCGAGCAATAATTCTACTCGATCGAGTGGAATTCAGGAGGAAATTGGTCGATCGAATGATTATTCAGCTCGATCGACTGAACTGGCCATTGGGAGCTTAGATGCGTTACTTGGGGTCGTTTTAGACGACAATTTTGATGATGATAATGGATACGGTGAGTCTCCCCTATTCAAAGCCGAGTTGGATGCGCTTGAGGCTGAGATTTACGGGACGAATTCCACTGAGGGCGACGAAAGGACAGCTGAGTCGGTAATTGCTCCTAGCACGGATGAGGTAATAAATTCCTTTGTCAGTGATTCCGACGTTGAGAGCAACCTACCTGAGGTAATTAGCGGTAATTTTATTATTGTTAATATTCAAAGTATGCTACCTCGCTTGACTCGTTCTAATTCTTGTAATGCTATACCCCCTCCCATGTGGACTTGTAATTTAACGAATTTTCACCGTACTTGTCATGTCAAAATTGCTAATCTGAATCGGGACCTTAATTTATCATCTATTGCTCCCTCGCTCCTTTATTTTGTGGATAAATTTAGGAGCGCTCATAGGAAATTTGTTCGGCTTAAAAAGTTTAACACTTTTATTTCCTATTTCTGTAATCCACTTTGGTGCTACTTATGCTTTTTTGTAGCACATGCGCAGATGTACGATTTAATGCTGCGCGCTTTGAGCTGTTTTGATTGTTACTAATTATAGAGGCTCGAAGAAAAGAAGGTCGAGCTGGGACCTGACTGAAGCTAGCGCTACCCGGGAGGCAACCCGGAGATTTATTTTTATTTTTCTATTTCAATTTCAGTTGTAATAAATGGTATTTATACCATAAACTATTCAGTTATGCTTGTTTTTGTTAGTTGCGGGCTGTTTTTAATTGCATTTTGCAGGAATACATTGAGAATTACTCGATCGAGTAGTTTTTCTACTCGATCGAGCACTTTAGCTGATGGATTCACTCGATCGAGTGATTAATTTACTCGATCGACCACCTGCAGATAGAGAAACCACTCGATCGACTGCCTTTCCTTTCGATCGAGCAGTTTTTGGATGCCCATTCACTCATTTGACTTGAATTAGCTTCCTGAGACGGTTTTCTGGGACTTCAGCAACCTCCCATGTTCATGGTCGGTTTGGGGAGGTCCCTTATTCGCGTATCTTGTGAGTTTTCCGCATTTACTCTCTCCTCCTTTAGTTTGCGTTTCCTTTCCATGTTTTGGTACAATGGGGGCATTGTACAGTTTGGTTTGGGGAGGTTATGCATCCATATCTGTGTCTACATCTTGTTTTTATTGTATTTCTGTTATCACGTTTAATTTATGTATGCATTGTATTTTATTCTTAAAAAAATTAAAATCTCATAAAAATTAGAAAAATTCAAAAAAATTCAAAAATTTCACGTTTAATTTAGCATATAGGTTGAGTCGGAACGGTAGATTTCAATGATGAAATTGCACTACTTTTGTCATTTTGCTTAAGCCTTGCATTGAACTATATATTCTTTTAGCTTTGTCTTTTTGCATATCTACGAGTTAATGTTTAATTTAGCTGAACAAATAGACTTGACCTGAAATTTTGGCAACCTACTTATAAATTCTAAGGAATTAGAGCCTTATAAACTGGTGTCATTTATGACCGGTTTCATGTAGGATTGTGAGTAGTTACTCCTTGCATAGCATGTTCATTAATTTGCACATATATGAAATTCAATTGCTTTTTGTCGTCATACATTCGGGTTAGTGGTTGGTGTCACATGCAGGGAGGTGCTTACATTCCCTTTCTTTCATTTTTACCCATTTAACTCCACATTAGCCAAATATGCCTGTTGACCCTTAACTACATCCAAATTTAGCCTGCCTTGTGTCAAGCTAGTTAGTGTATGTTTTTGCGGTATATATTTCATTGTATCAAATTTTGGCTCATATCATATTGATTCGGAGTTGGTATTTTATGAAGAAGGGGAGGATGATGAAAAAAAGACGTGAAAAAGAAAAAAAAAGAAAAGAAATAAAAGAAGAAACCGAAAAAAAAAATAGAAAGAAAAAAAAAATTCGAAAAAAAAATGTTGTTTGGTTAACGGTTTCTGCTCCTATGATCTATCTTACATTATTTGAGGAGTGTTTCTAGTTTGGTTTGGTGAGTTTTATGCCAAATGAAGGGCATGTGCTTAATTCATAATTGAGTTGGAAATGGATGTTGTCATATGGTTCTGTTTAGGTACTAGCTTGATCACTTATACCTCCACATTCCCATAAATGTTTTGCCTTTTCTTACCCATTGCCTCACTTTACCAGATTTTTGTAAGCCCTCTGCTGTGACAGGACCTTGTTTGGTTGGAATGTGTGTACGGTAGTTAGAATTGTCTATCATATTAGTTGCATGCATGTTTATGTGGGTCGTAGTCTAGGTGAGCGACTATACTTCTTTTTCTCTCTTACATTCATATGCTTACCCTTTTGCTTCATGAGAGAAGAATGACCCGTGAGAGTCTATCATTAAAGGTCTTGCAAGGTCGACGGTTCAGCTTTGTTATAAACATCCTATAACTCGTTTGCTTTTGACTGTTTGCTATAAGTGTTAGTTTGCTTGCATTAAATTGGTTTAAGTGGGCATTTGTAGCTAGCTCTGAGTTATCTTTTCCGTTCCATTAGTTGCATTTTAGTTTACTCGAGGACGAGTAAAGGTTTGGTTTGGGGAGATTTGATACGTGCATTTTATATAGTCTTTTTAGCCTATTTTATGCACGTATTTCCATGCTTTTATCGTAGTTTTATGCTACGAAATGCCCCGAATATGCTACTTTGGGTTATTTTGTCTTAATTGCAGGAATGAGCCATAAAGTAGTATATTCATGCCATTTACCGTCCGTTTTGCATGCATTTGGAGGAAGAGATAATTTGGAGCGGGAAATATAGCTGTCTTGGGATGCGTGAAGGTGTTTCGGGAGCTAAAAGGACAAGTCAAAGTCAAACTAACGTGAATGATGAGCTGCTGAAGTCAAGTTTCACTCGATCGAGTGATTTATTAGTCGATCGAGTGGTTTTAGGATGAACAAATGGTCGATCGAGTAACTAATATGGTCGATCGACCAGTTCTTTATATGCCTTTACTCGATCGAGTGATTTATTGGTCGATCGAGCGGTTTTTGGGTGAGTTTGCTCGATCGAGTGGTTTTATTCCACTCGATCGAGTGGATTTTGCTACGGGCTGGGCTTTTTAGTTATTTTCCGTCAATTAGGTTTAGCTAATCCTATTTTCTTATAAATAGGAAGCTTAGGACGTCATTTAAACTCTCTCTCACACTCTATTTTTCGTTCCTTTTCTCTCTGGTTCGAATACACTGCTACTTTTGCCACTGTTACTTTTGTTCTTCATTTCCGGATCTTTTAATTTAGTAATTCTTTCTTCCCTTCTCTCTTCTTAATTTAATGTTTATTGTTTTTATTTCTTTTATTCTTGTTCCCCTTAATTCCATGTCTAGCTAAATTCCGTAGTATGTTAGGATTAGGGAAGCCGTGGTAGCAATGTGTTATAATTGACTTGAATAGATTAGTCTTGCGATAAGAATTGTATTAGGTAATTTAATTGTTATCTGGTCGAATGAATGCATGCAGGAGACCAATTTATCTAGTTAACCCCGACCTGGATCGAAAGATTGGAAGGGAAGGCTTGCTTAATTACAATAGGGTATTGTAGTGAGGGCGAAAGCTAAGCTATTTACGCTCTAGGGCGGTTTAAGGACCGAAAGGTGACGACCATAGCTCTTCTTATCAATAGTTTAATTGTCTCAGTATACCCGATAGTATAGCTGCCACGGTAGACCGATTCCTAGCATATTTCCTTTCTCTTATTGTTAATCTCCTTTATCCCTTTTCTCTTGCCTTTAGCTTCAGTAGTTTAGTTAGTCCAAATCAATCAAACCCCTAACATTGTGACATTAGACAGATAAATAGACAAGTAGATAGTACACCGCCTCCCTGTGGAGATCGACCCTACTTACCGCTGACTTCTGTTAGTTGTACTTAGGTATTTTATTTTTGGTACGAAACGACAGTATCAACAACCATATTCTAGCATCACCATCATCAATGTTGTTTATGAAGGAAAACAGGAAAATGACATCGATTCAGAAGACCTTTGTTGTAAAAGCAGCACGGTTAAAGATGGGGCCAGTAAAAGCATTTAGAGGTTGGAAAGAGTTGTCGGGAGGTTATAGTAATGTTGGTGCTACCGAGACTGATTTCAAGAACTTTGTGAGAGATATGAAACAGTACATTGGTTTGTCTGATGCACAAATGGTGGTAGATAATTTTTCTCTAAAAAAAGAGACGTGTAGCACGTTTTATTTTGACTTCGAAGTTGATGAAAAACAATGTATGTCCGTCCGTAGGGTTTTTGGGCAGACACCATATCTAGGAAAAACTATGCTTTATTTGGTGACATGCTTTCCATCGACTCCACATTTCGTACAAATAAGTACGACATGGTTTTTGTACCATTTACTGCTGTTGATCAACATAAAAGGTGTGTAACAGTAGGAGCGGGGCTAGTATCACACGAGAGCATTGAAGCATATACATGGCTTTTCAAAGCATTTCTTGACGCAATGGGGGGTTGTGCACCTAAAGCAATTATAACTGATCAATGTCCTTCTATGAAACCAGCAATTGAAGAAGTATTTCCAGATACATCTCACAGGTTATGCATGTGGCATATTATGAAGAAACTTCGTGAAAAACTTGATGCATATTTATGGCAAGACGAGGATTTCAAGAAGCGTTTAAATGCATGTGTTTGGAACAATCATTGTGAACCTGGTGAATTTGAAGAAGCTTGGGCTAATATCATGATTGATTATGATTTGGTAGACCATCCTTGGTTCTCGTCTCTCTACGAAATTAAAGAAGATTGGGTTCCTGCATATTTTAGAGAAATATTTATGGCGGGTATTATGAGGGTGACATCAAGATCAGAGAGTGAAAATAGTTTCTTCGATCGTTTTCTTACACCTCATGCGACTCTTGTTGAATTCTGGATGTCTTTTGAGAGTGCAATGGATGCACAACGCCACAAACAATCAAAACTGAACTCGGAAAATAAACACTCAACATCTCCACTGAAAACTCCAGTTCAGTTAGAAAAACACGCTTCAGAAATTTACACGCATGCAACTTTTAAGGATTTCCAGAATGAGTTATGTGCAGCAGTGTACAATTGTGGCATGGTGGACGTACATGTTACGGACGGCACAGAGGTATATATTATCAACGACATAGAGCGAGAAAGAAAGACGTGGGAAGTTGTATTTACAGCAAGTAGAGAAGAAATCACTTGTAGTTGTTGTTTGTATCAACGAATGGGTATGCTATGTAAGCATGTCATATGGGTCTTAAAGCATAAGAACATAAGAAGGATTCCAGACAAATATATTCTTAATAGATGGATGAAGAATGCATTGATGAAGCCCGTCTTTGATAAGCATGGCAATAAAATGGAGGATGGTGGGAAATCAGACAACAAAAAAAGAATGACAAATAAGCTTTGGGAAGAAATGTACTCTTGTGTCAGCCTTGCAGAAGAAAATGAGAAAGACATACAAATGTTAATAGATAAACTTAGAGAAGTCAAAATGGAGATAAAGCAACATCGAAGCAACGAGCCACCCATCCTCAACACGATGTCGGAAATGGAAAGGTATGTTGGGTGCAGCATTCCTAAAGAGATAAACATCCAAGTTTCACAAAAATCACGTAATAAGGGGAGTGGTAAGCGAATTCAGTCAAGTGTTCTAAAAGCACTCGAGAAAAGCGGGAAAAAACAAAGAGTATGCCAGACTTGTGGGAAAAAAGGTCACAACTCAAGAACATGTTCTAAAAAGGTTGAAGAATCAGATTCACAGTATGAAGATTCAGATGATGAAGATTGATTGTCAATGGCCGAACAAGAGTTCTAAAAGCTTTGGATAATTTTAATTGATGTTCTACAGATGATAATTTTAATTGATGTTCTACAGATTCACAGTATAGTTTCATTCTCCAAAGCCACATTACACGTTATTATATATACATGAAAGGTTCAGAACTTATGTATGAAAGGTTCAGAAAATTTGTGCTACAGGTTCAGAATACCCCACGTTCATTCTAAAAAATGATCGCAATACAATTCAGTATACCATATACGTATACTGTTTAATGTGTGATAGTCTTTATTGTGCTTTTCTGTATCCGTTTGCTTTGTTTTCAGAAATCCCGTATTTGATTGCTTCACTTCCCCAGAATGTCTCTTATTTGGCTGCCTTGTTAAATCCAACACCAAATGCTTGAGAAAACAAAGAAATTGGTTCAACACTAAACGCTTGATAAATTTTCTGAAAAATCACAGTACATGATTACATGGTTGTGGCAACCTTTCACATAGTGTATAAAGCAGTACAATACCATAGGGTATGCGATAACAAGTGCTAACAAAAGATACTAAATTCATATGGTGCCTAAACTAGGGATTATGCTTCATTAGAATCATCAACACATTTTTCACCATCTTTCTCGGCTCCTTGAACCTGGAGTCCTTGAACCTGGTTCTGATGGTGTTTTGCTCGAAGAAGAACTTCTGTAGACAATTCGTTCCCATCAAAAAGAAGCAAAGTCGAAACGTATTTGTCTCTCAGCTTGGAAAGTGTTGCAACCTATATGTATAGAATACCTTGAATAAAACTATTATCAATAATTGAAATAATCAGTCAACAAAATATAAGCAAAACTAAATAAATGAACCCTTACGTCATTCTTTTTAAGACCACATTTCCATTTTGGATCACCCATGAACGTTTCCATATGTCTCATGGTAAACACTCCGCAATCATCAACATTGTCATTTGTCCACCAAGGCATATTAATCCTGACGGGAGTAAGCTTACACACCACAACTCCTTTAGAATAAGTGTCTCTGGTCTCTTGCAGAAAATTCCCAAATGCGGCAGCCTATTGCAAAGGTAACATGTATAAGAATAGACAAAAATACGGCAGCCTTTTTCAAAAAACCTGTGCAAACAGATCGTTACGCAAACACTTACCACGAGCATGGGAGTATCACCATAACAGTTTTCAACTTTGGCGCGAGTAAGCCAATTGTCAATTAGGTAAAATGCAGGGGTCTTCAAGTCAAACACCATGAGATAATAATGTGCGTTCAATGCGATCGGAAAGAAAAACTAACAAGTAGGAAAAAAAATGATTAGACTTGATAAATAAAAGTACAAATTATTGAATTAAGGTGTAAAGAAATCACCATGTCAATAGATTTCAATGAAATCCTGGAAAATTGCTTCAGCTCATTATTCATTGCATTTTTGAAAAATTTGCACCTACTCTCATCGCTTTTATTCTTCCTATAATCGGTAAACACAATCTAGAAGCACAAAAAAAGATTAAAATATAACAAACAAATATCAACACATACATAAATAGTATTAGAAATTTTAGAAAGAATCAAATAGTGAACTTACAAGCACGAATGTACTAATGTAAAATCTCAATGGACTTGAATCGCTCTTTGCTATCTCTCGATGATTCAAGTAAGCAGACCAACAATCAAGGATGGCACTTGACACAAGCTCTCGAGGTTTAAGGGTCTGAAACTGAGGACGAATAGCAGTAATGCCCTTATACATGAACACCTTCTCACTGTTGAAAAATATCCCATTTAAATCACCAAGAAATAATAAACAAGTGGATGGCAAATAAAAACAGTAGCTACAAAAAGGAAAGTAAGGAATCAAGGAAAAACTACTTATGAAGAGGGCTCTCTTGTCCAAAGTCTGCGTATATGTAGTCACACACAAGTCTTTGCACTTTGGTGAGGCTACTTACTGTATCAACATCCCTAACTATAAAAGGAGAACGAAGTTCTGGTACAAGTGCTGCTGAACTACCTCTCCTCCTTGTAACAACATGATAGCGGGTAGGAGAAAGCCTTGAATCAGAATCAGGTTCACAATCACCATCTGAAATCGTCTTTTCAGAATCTGATTGTGTATTAGCGTCCTCATGCACCTATGCACATGACTTGTCATCATCTTTCTGAACTAAATCATCACCTTCCTGATCTGTTTTTTTATCAGCATGTTCATCCTTTTGGTCAGTAGATATTTCTAACAAAATGTTCCGCACTACTGCATCATGATCAGCATTTGTAGTTGGTGACAACAAAGCAACTTTTGGATTATTAAAAAGTTCATCCTGAGACAAACCAAGACTGAAAGACGGAGGAATAACACCACCATGGGAATCGTCATCAGCTTGCCATTGATGTTCAATGATTGGCCTTGTAGAAGTTACTGCACGTTTTTTATTGTATGCATCCTCGGCTGCCTTGGCAAAAGCTATTAAATCTGCTTCTTCTTTTGAATCAGTGAACCAAGATGAGGGAGAGGTGTCCTCATTACATCCTCCATAGGTACGATATAATAAAGATGTAGAACTATGTAGGTATTTGATAGTATCGTTTTCTGGAAAATTTGTAGCTCCAATTTCGTACTTGTTCTCAAGAATAACCATATTTTCAGCCATTCGTGCAGAATTAACAGCAAGCTCATGTATATACTCCTACACATAAACCAAAAAAATCACAAAAAATAATATTGAAATGAGAAAGAAATAATTAAAGTGATCAAATAATATAAGATGAAAGCATAATGTACTTTTGGGTTAGAGCAATGAGTTGAAGAAGTTGGAATAGATAATAATGAAGTCACTTGAGAAGTTCTCGGCCTAGAAGAAACCCGTTTCTTTGAACAAAACTTTTCAGCTGCTTGAATAGCAAGTAAAACTTCATCGCTGGCATAAAATTCGTCATCTAGAGTGGCAGTCGAGGTTACTTTCGTAGGACTAGAAGACCCAAGTTCATGTTCTGCTGGATTATCTGGAGCAACATTAGTGACAGCAAGATCATTTACTTCAACATTCTGAGAACATACTCCTTCATCATACGGCTCATTCATTAGCTTCATTGCCACATTACACAACTTCTTCATCTCCGGATTTTCATATAACTTAGGTGGACGATCTTTTATTAAGGACTCTAAGGACACCAAATGCTTTGCAGTAGCCTTGGTTTTGAATGCAAGTTCATGAATATAATCCTACACAAAAACAAGTAGATGGAAATAGGGACTCAAGTAAAATCTGCAAATATAAGTTCATAAAAAGTGTAACATAAGTTCCGACAGAAAATACCATAGGTTATGAACAGCAAAACCATAAGTACATAATATTTTTCTTAGTGATTACCTTAATAGTTGTTTGGCAGCCAGATTGTGTATTAGGCGATACTGAACTTGATTGTGTATTAACATTCTCCACCATCATATCGTCTATTGTCCCCTCTCCAAAATGAAACGATTTCATCTCTTCTTTTTGTATAGCATAGAGAGCAGTAGTAGTCCAACCGGTGAGAGTGAAAAAATCTCGATCAACAGTTCGCTTTTTGTGAACAACCCGATCAACGTAAGACAGCTATAACATTTAAACAAGAACATTAAAATCTGTATAAAAATTAAAAGGAGAATAATAATTAGCCAAGAATTAAAAATACACGCTGAAAAATAGATAGAATACTATACCATTAAAAACAACAGAGGACCCTCGAAATAGTTCTTCTTAACTGCCCAATTCAACTTGGCATTCCTCAAACTATCCAAAATATACTCACACCAATTGTAGTTAGCAATATCATTCACATCCATTAAACACTTGAGAACATGATGATTCACATAAGATCTTTGGTTGTTTTTCATCATAAGAGAGACAACAAGAACAACAAAGTTCACTTTAAATTGATCACCACCTAATTCCTGATTTGTTGCAATATAAGTTTGAAGTGTTGTGATTAAGACAAGTCCAGATGTCCCAGGAAATTGACTTCTCCATTGGTGGTAGAATTCTGAGAATTCTTCACATTCATCAATATAAGAAGCTAACTGCACTTGCTTAGGACCCATAGGAAGACCCAAAGTCCCATGTACGTCAGAAGCTCGAATAGGCAGCTCCTTAACACCATAGAGCATAAGAGAAGTTGTTATTGGATTAAAATTATCAATAAGCCAATAGCCGAGACGCATAGGTAACCTATCAACATCCAACGAAAATAAACCACCAAACCCAATTGTATTAATATCTTGCCATTGCTCATACGTCATACAATGAATGACGTAAAATAAGCCCTTTGGAGACATGCGTGTAACAGCAGATGGAAACACAGGACGACGAGACTTCTGCCGTTTAGAAGGACGAGAACTACTCGGGCGATTATCATCACTAACCAACCTATTATCAGCATAGAAAGACAATAATTTCTATAAACATAGGAAATGTACATATAGTGATGAAAAATTGAACATGCGGTACTAATAAGATGCACTTCACCTAGAATATTTTGTAAATAACTTGGCCTCTAATTGGAGTAACTCAAATCTTCTACAGAAACTTAGCAAATACTTCATAGCAGCTAAAAAGATATATACCAATAGAGGAACATGCAATCAAATACACAGAATCATAAAACGATTGAAAGGAACAATACAAAACACTACAAAAATAAACCTAAACGATTGGAAAGAAGAAAACAAAACAATCGAAAATACAATGAATGTAACTGTAATTAGGGAAAATTCAAAGATGAACATGCAATCAACAATAAAAATCAATAGAAAAATTAAATTAGAAGGAAAAACAAAGGGGAAAATGCAATCAAATACACATAATCGTGAAACAATTATGAAGTGGAGAAGAAATTGAACGATCTTACCTTAATTTCATTGGAAGAGTAGCTAGATTAAGAGAAGTATCCGGATGAAATTGGGAAAGTAAGAGAAGCTGAATGAAGAAGACGAGTAAGGAAGAGAAAGAATGTTATAAAAGAATAAGTAAAATGACAAAAATAACCTCCAATTAGGAAGGTAAGTTGGACGCGCGTCATCATCAGGTTCGCTGGATTAATAGATCTGACGGTGGACGATGGTTCTCATGGTTCTCATACGAGGAGGGTTCTCATACGATCCTAAATCTATATATATATATATATATATATATATATATATATATATATATATATATATATATATATATATGTATGTATATATTGTTCCGGGTGTAATTGCGGAGCAGGATTGTGACCACTTGAGCTTGTAGAATGATGTCGTGGCTTGTCTCTTCCTTTCACTCTTTCCTGTAAAGATGAACAAACTGAGGGCTCGGCTTGGGGCCGAGCGTACTCACTCCGACGCTCAAGTCAGTAAACTTAGAGAGATAAGTTGTATGTTTAACTTGGCAAAGTATATTGTAGAGAGATAAGGGAGTTTTATACCAGATTTTCCAGTTAGTTTCTCAATGAGAGATGTGGAGTATTTATAGACTTTCACCTTTTGTCACGTAGTGGCCAAGTGGCCAAGTGGTCGTAGCAGGTGGAAAGACTGTCTTACCCCCGGCCGAGGGACCCATGACAGGCCGGCAGGCCTGGTTGACTCCATGCCGAGGGGACCGGATGTGAGTATACGGATATGCCTCTCGGCCGGCTAGTTGCCGAGCCGAGACCCAAGTGACAGGCCGACAGGCTTCGTCGGTTAGGCCATTTTTCTTTTGACTTGTTGTCTTTTAGCTTTGACCTTGGTCAATATGTTGACTCGGTCAGCGGGTGCAGAATATGCCCCATCAATTTGCCCCCAGCGTAGTCTATGCCGTGGTATGGACCTTCGATGCGTGTTGAGCGTATTCTGTGCATGTCGAACTTCTTCCTCGGCTTGGTCCTGTTCAGGCCGTACCATATCCCCCCTCCACATTGTTGTGTAATGGACATCGTATGTGGAAAAGAAAATGGCGCTGGCCGAGACCAAGGTTGGGAGTGTCGTGTGCTTTTGATTGCCCCCGGCCGGTGCTGCCAAGCTTGGTTGATCAGCTGGCCATTGGCAAGTAGATACCAAGGAGCGTGTCGAAGAAGATGGATCACTGTATGTCGATTGACATTCTGTGGCTGCATGCTTGACACGTGGCCTGATATTGATTGGTGGACGCTTCATGGGCTTTGCTCTGATTGGTCCATTGAAGGGGCTTTGCTCTATAAATAGAGCAGTATGCCCCTCATTTTTGCTGCGCAAACTTCTTTTTCTTGAAAAATTTTCTCTCTCTAGTTTTCGAAGAGTTTTCTCTCTCTAATCTTCGAAGCGTTACTCGGCGTAACACTTTCTTTCAAGGTAAAAACAAATTCTTCCCCAACTTTTATTTGTTAAGTATTCGTTGCCACCATGTCTGCTGCTGACGCTCCGCCTAGTACCTCAACCCCGGGGGGCGAACCGCCGCGTCCCGATGAACAGGAGCCACTGGTTGTCACCCCGGTAGGGTTTGGGGGTCGCAAGTCGCCTTCTCCTGAAATCGATGAGAAATATCTCGAGGATTTTGATGATGATGAGGAGGAAAAGACCCAATCTGATTCAGAGAGGCCGCATTACTTGTGGCACGGCGAAGCCTGCTCGATAAAACCTGATACCGTTTGGACGAACAAGTTCGCTCGTGTCTCTGGGCCTGAACTTTTCGAAGACCACTACAACTTCGGCAGAGGGTATAGAATTATTGTCCCTGTGGGTGATCAGGCAGTCTGTTGCCCACCCGAAGGTTGTATAGGCGTGTATATTAGACATTTGGAGTATGGGCTCCGTTTTCCTCTTAATAAACACGTCTCGGCCATAATCAAAGCCATGAATGTCGCCGTGGCACAACTGCACCCGTTGGCCGTTAGGACGATTATTGGCTTCGTATGGTTTTGTCTATTTAAGGGGGAGGCCCCAACGGTGAACCTTTTCCGCCGGCTCCACCATCTTCGGCTGTCTACCCAAGGCGTCATGGGGTGGTACAGCGTGAAGACCGAGCCGGGTTACGTGACCGTCTCCAAGCTGACATCCTGCAAAGACTGGAAGGGGCGGTGGGTATATGTCGAGGTTCCAGAGGACTATCCACTCCCCCGGTCCTTCCAGCGTCGCGTCAATTTGCGCTGTGAGAGTCAGGGGGAGCATGAAAGATATGTCTCCCGTAATAAGATTAAGATGGACGCCAAGAAGGTTTATCTTAAAGACGACGAAGTGCGGGCAATGAGCATGTTCGAGGCTGAGAAAGATGGCACGCCGAAGGGATGGATGCCTCTGACGCAGATCGTCCTTCAAGACGAGCCGCTTTGTCACGTCGGCCTCATACCGGCCCTCAGCAAGGGTGAGTGGGGTCGGTATGAGGTCCCTCTTTGCTTTTATGCTTCGATATTTGAGCCTCGGTTTACTTCTTTCGCTTAACTCCTGCTTTGTTTCTTGCAGATCGATTTGGCCGGGATCTCTCTGTCTCCATCCTACGCAAGTTGGGACTTGACCAGGACAGGAGAGTTGTTGAACTGCACCCTAAGGCCGCGTCGCGTGATCGCAGGCAGGCCTCGCACAAACTCATGGAGCAGGCGTTGAAAGCAATGGACGTGGGGGTGACTCAAGCAGAGATTGGCGGTAACGTGTCGCGCCGGAAACCAAAAGCAACGTCTTCGGCGGCTACGACGTCAACTCCAACTCGATCTCCAATCCCCATAGTCCAAAAAGATAAGGAGGTCGTCAATGTTGACGAGGACCTCGCCGTTCTGGAGGGTCCTCCTTCTTCCCATAAGAGGAAAGAAACAACGCCTACTGCTACTGCTGTTACCAAGGCAGGGAGAGAGAAGGGGTCAGCCGGCCCTCAATCCAAGAAGGGGGGATATGGTACGGAATTACACCCGGAACAATTGGCGCCGTCTATAAGAAAAAGATACTAAAAGCTAGTCACCTACATTACAAAAAAAAAAAAAAAAAAAAAACCATTCAGCGAGCTAAGAAGATGTCAAAGCAACAAGAAACTGTGAGTGAAGGAACTGCATTCTTCCAGGATGAAACGTTCCGTAATTCTGAGTTCGGGATGCCGAAAGAGCCAGAAAATGGGATGCCGAAAGAGCCAGAAACACCGCTGCCTACCGACCAAGTCACTGTCATGGGACATGTGGTCGATGCAGCCAAATTAAAACTATTCCTGGACCTGATGGGTAGTACGCCGATTACCCCTGTCACGACGACGGGGATGGCAGCGCATCCACAGGTGACCAGGGCCCATAGAGTGACTCCGAACAACTTGTCCGGAGCGATACAAGGAGCTGGGCATGCTAGAACGCCAGCAGAGCCCGTGGTGCCAGTGGCAGACCTGAGTCCTTCCCCCACTCGCGGGAGGACAGCGTCGCCGCGGCAACAACGAGGCCAGCCCCGAAGGAATGAAAGAAGTCCGACTCACCAAAGTCGGACAAGAAGCCCTTCCCGCCAGAGGGAGATAAGCCGGACTAAGGTTGCGAGGAGCCGATCGCCGCTTGTCATTCGACACGTGGTCAGACAGCCCCTCAGTACCTATGTCCTCGAGATCCCTGTGCCGACTAAGCTGAAGCTGCCGCCCATATCATACAAAGGGGATAGCGACCCGACCGACCATGCCGAGGCTTTCGAGTCGTACATGTCGGTATGGGAGCAAACGACGATGAGGTGTGGTGCCGAGTCTTCCCAACGACCCCGCACGGGATGGCTCGGAGTTGGTACAAGGGGCTACCTAATGGCTCGGTATCTTTGTTATGCCGACCGAGAGACAATTTCATAGCCCAAGTATGCTTGCAACAAGAGAAGGGCCGTGGAAACATCGATCTCCTAACTATCCGACGGGGGAGGACGAGTCCCTCCGGCTACGTGAAAAGATTCGACGCTAAGGTTCGAGCGGATCCGTGAGTGAACACCGAACCGGCGGCCTTCGCGCTGATGAAAGGCCTCCCGAAAGGGGAGTTCAAAAACGAGCTGATCAAGGGCGAAGACCTCAACTTAGACTCCGCCAGAAAGATGGCCGACCGAGCCGTAAAGGTGGAAGACTATCACAAAACCTGGGTAGGCCACGGTGAAGCTGGGCACCCGAGAGGAAGAGCCGCCGGACAACATAGATGAAGGTCGCCGTGACGGAATAGGTCACGACCGAGAGATCTAATAAGAAATTGACACTCGGCGGGCGCCGGGGAGTTCGGGACCGTACAACCGTAAGCGGTACAGTAGTCTCACCCCCTGGTCGCCTCTCCAGCCGAGGTCTTTACCCTAAGCAAGAATGATGGACGGAAGTGGGCAAGGCCCCCAAGGCGAGGGGGACGGTGACACAAGCCGCTTTTGCGAGTACCACGGCCACACCGGCCATAAAACCGACAACTGTCGACATCTAAGGAACGCCATCGAAGAGCTAATCCGAAAGGGGGCCTCGGCAAGTATGTAGCCGGAGGCCCAGAACAAGCGCCGATCGGGCGAATATAAAATCGCTTTTCCAACGGATGGGAGTAATCCAGGTTGTCATCGAGGGAAACGAGAACGGTGGGTCAGCTAATGGGCACAAACGGCACCTAAATGAGTTATACCAAGCCATCAACTTTGTGCCTAAAACAGCGATCCCCGCTTCCACCATCCCCGATATAACCATTGGAAAGAAGGACTACGAGGGAGTCGTCGCCCGCACAAATGACGACCCGCTTGTAGTCCACCCGGATATAGCCAACCACTTGGTCAAAAGGTGCCGATTGACGCAGCGCCTACACGAACATCATGTTCAGGGAGTGCTTTCTTAATCTCGGTTTGAAGATTGGAGACCGAGCCCCTGCATTAACCCGCTATACTGACTTCTCTAGGGCCGGCCTGTACCCCAGGGTCAATCGATCGCGGTGATGTTCGGCCAAGGGGATGCGGCTAAAAATGTTTTATCCGAGTTCGTGGTTATCGATGGTTCGTCTGCCTACAATGTTCTCATAGGCCGGGTCACTTTGAGCGAGGCCGATGCGGTGATGTCCATCCGGGCCCTGACATTGATGTACGTCTCGGACCGGGGGAAGCACAAAAGCTCGTCTCAAAGGACGAGAAAGATGAAATAGTCAATATCCAAGTGTCTCGCCCGGGGGTGCAACATGCAATCCCTCAAAGTGGCGAAGAAATCGGAGAAAGGGAAGAGCCCATCCTTGCGGCGGGAGGGCGAACCGATGAATACTGATGTCGGCATGGTCGAAGGAGCCAAGACCGAGGAAGTGGAAATTGACCCGGGCGCACCGTAATCGTCGGTGTCGACCGGAGCCAAAATTCGAGCTAATCTCCTAGACCTACGAGGACGAACAAAGATGTCTTCGCATACTCACCGCCGAGATGCCGGGCGTGAGCGGAGGTGATCGTTCACAAGCCGAACGTACTCTCCACCGCTCGGCCGGTCAAGCGAGAAGATGAGGAACTCCTCGGCCGAGAAGGATGAGGCCATCAAAGCTGAAATAGACAAATTCTTAGCGGCGGGCTTTATCATGCCTTGTACTTACCCCGAGTGGCTAGCAAATGTTGTAATGGTGAGGAAATCGTCGGGGCGTGGGGATGTGTGTTGATTTTACCAATCTTAATAAAGCGTGCCCTAAAGATTGCTATCCCTTGCCTCGAATAGATAGTTTAATTGACGCCACGGCAGCTACACTATGCTAAGCCTCGTTAGACGCCTTCTCGGGGTATCATCGGTATTTATAGCCGAGGAAGATATGCCTAAATGCGCATTCATCACCAGTCACGGCACATTCATGTATAAAATGATGCCGTTCGGTTTGAAGAACGCTGGCGCAACTTACACTAGGTTGGTGGACAAAGTGTTCCAAAATCAAAAAGGGCGAAACATTGAGGCTTACGTCGACGATGCTATTGTAAAAAGCAAGTCCGACAAATGAGCACTTAGCCGATTTAGGCGAGACATTTTGTTCACTAAGGAAATATAAAATGAAGCTTAACCCAAAGAAATGTAACTTCGGTGTCCGGGCCGGCAAGTTCCTCGGCGTGCTTGTCAGCGCCAGGGGAATTGATGCCAATCCGGAGAAAGTCAAAGCAATACTAGACCTACCGGAGCCGAGAAATCGAAAAGAGATTATGACGCTGACCGGAAGGATGGCGGCTCTCGCCCGCTTCATCTCTCGGTCGGCCGACAAGAGCACTCCGTTCTTTAAAGTGCTGAAGGGGAATAAAAACTTTAGCTGGGGAGGAACAGAGCACGGCTTTCGAGCAACCGAAAGCCTACCTTCTAACACCGCCGACCCCGTCTGTGCCGACGCCGGGGAGACGCTATATCTATAATTAGCGATTACCTCGGCCACGGTCGGTCGTAATCGTTAGAGAAGAAAATAAGCAAAGCAATACCCAATTTACTTTATCGCCATACACTCGCTGGCCGAAAGAAATTACCCACTAATCGAAAAGGCAGCCCTCGCCGTCATCGTTGCCGCAAGGAAGCTGATACCCTACTTCGACGCACATCCCGTGACGGTCTTAACCGACCAGCCATTGGAGAAAGCATTAGAAAAATTCGAAAAATCAGGCAGACTTATCAAATGGGCAGTGGAGCTCTCCGGCTTTGGCATTCAGTACAAGCCGAGGCCTTCGATAAAGGGGCAAGCGCTTGTAGACTTCCTGGCCGAGTGCACGTATCAAGAAGAATCACATCCCGGCGTGTGGGAAGTGTATACCGACGGGTCCTCCACGGCGAACAGCTCAGGAGCCGGCATCCTTATCATCAGCCCTAACGGAGACGAGTTTGAGTACGCCTTGAAGTTTACCTTCTCGGCCTCAAATAACGAATCCGAATATGAGGCGGTGATAACTGGAGTCGAGTTAGATAGAGCTGCTGGGGCGGAGCATATTGTATTGAAAACAGACTCGCTCTTAGTGACTAATCAAATCCGAGGAGAGTATGAGACTCGAGACGATGGGATGGTAAGGAACCTGGAGAGGGTAAAAGCTGACACCTCAAAATTGAAATCTTTCCAAATACAAAGGTGCATCCCAGTGTCCGAGAACAACCGAGCCGACGCTCTCTCAAAACTTGCCGTTCAAGCATCAAAAATGTCGGTCGAACCGTCTTTGGTGGATATCATAAATGCTAAAAGCATCACTGAGACCGTCGGCATGGTGGGCGACATCGAAGCCGAGACGACGTGGATGACTCCGATAATGAAATACAAGCTGACAAAAGAGTTGCCGGAGGACCGCAGTCTGTCTCAGAAGATAAGAAGGATCGCTGCAAGGTACTTAGTGTTCGAAGGAGAATTGTACAGAAGGTCCGTAATAAGACCACTCTTGAAATGTGTCGGCCCAGCCGACGCGGAGCTTATACTGACAGAGATTCACGAAGGCATCTGCGGACATCACATGGGAGCGAGAACGCTAGCCCACAAAGCTCTCCGAGCCGGGTACTTCTGGCCTACCATGCTGAAAGATTCCAGGGCAAAAACCAAGAAGTGCAAGAATTGTCAGATGCAAGCTCCGGTAATACATGCACCTTCCCGAGACCTCGCAACCAAGATTTCTTAATCCCCTACCATTTGCACAGTGGGGGATGGATTTATTAGGACCATTTCCGACGGCCTCCGGGGGAAGGAAGTACCTGATTGTCCCCGTTGACTACTTCACCAAATGGGTCGAGGCTGTCGCGGTACCTGCCAAGACCACGGCGGCCGTAAGAAAGGTGATTTGGGAGAACATCATAACTCGTTTTAGGTTACCCCAAGTCATTGTATTTGACCACGGCCGAGAGTTTTGGAGCGACATGGTGATGAATTGGTTGGAAGAGCTCGGTATCAAATTTGCATACTCCTCCGTCCACCCTCGGAGCAACGGGCAAAGCGGAGGTAGCTAATAAAACAATACTGAACGGGTTGAAGAAGAAGGTTGAAGATCTAAAGGGAAGATGGGCTGATGAACTACCCGGCGTCCTGTGGTCCCTTCGAACCACGGAGAAAGAAGCAACAGGGTACAGTCCATTCCACCTAGTCTATGGGTCTGAGGCCATCCTGCCAATTGAAGCAGCGGTGCCGACATTCAGAACGCAAACCTTTAACCCAGTCGAAAATGAAGAAGGCCTGAGAGCCTCCCTAGACCTGGTCGAAGAAAGTCGAGATACGGCACGGCTCAACTTGGCAGTATATCAAAACCGAATGAGAAGAGCGTACAACCGTAGGGTCCACAAAAGGGACTTGAGAGTAGGAGATCTAGTCCTGAGAAAGTCGGCCGCAACCAACAAAGGTAACATCCATGGTAAGATGACGGCCAACTGGGAGGGACCCTACAGGGTGGTTGAATAAATGAGGCCGGGGACATACCGGCTGACAGACATGGAGGGTGTGCCTCTAATGAGCCATTGGAACACAGACAACCTTAGGAAATATTTCGTATAGCGGCGGAGGTGTCCGAGACTGTTGTGGGTACCCCAACGCGTGATTATATCTTATGAAGAATGATCCAAGTTTTCCATCGAAATGCTTGTCCCCTCCGTAGTCGTACCAAAGTAGACGCCACGCCAAAGCCGGCAAATCACTACAAATGCAATTGATACTCGCGAAAGCGACCAACATGCTTAAGAACGTATAAGTACGGTTGAGAAACGCAAATCTGATCGCCTCGGCCAATCCGGAGTGGCGAGGAAGCGATCAATATGTCTATAGATACGAATGCAGTCGAGCCGTAACCTCGATTGCCTCGGCCAAAGCCGGGAGTGACGGGGGAAACGACCGATATGCTAACATGTTTACAACAGCAGTTGGGAAGCGCAAATCTGACCGCCTCGGCCAGACCGAGAGTGGAGGAGGAAGCGACCGACATGCCAACAAGTTGCTGAGCAAATTGGGAAACGTGAATCTTGCTACCTCGGCCTGTTCAGGTGCAGCAAAGGGCACGACCAATATGCTAAAAATGTTTAAGTACAGTTGAGATACGCAATCTAATTGCCTCGGCCAAGCCGAAGGTAAAACGAAAAAAAGCGCTCAATATGTTTAAAAACGTAAGAAGACAACTGAATGGAGGATGAGATCAAATCCTCGGCCAAGCCGAAGGCAAATAAACAAACTTCATTGAAAATGTTTACAAGTGAGACAAAATAAAGTCGACGGCCGTCCCCATAGGGATAGCCTAAGCTCAACCTACCAAAGTTTAATAAAAAAGAAGGAACAACAAAAATTACAACATTAAGACATGAAGCGCCAAAAGGATGGCAGGGAGGAAAGGCTCAAAAGTTGGCCCCCGAACAGCTGAAGCTGTCCGAAGGGCCAGGTGAATCTGGTGACGACCGCCCGTCTCCCTATGCTTGTTGCCGCTCGCCACCGGCAGCAGCAGCAGCATCACCATCGGTGGGCGGCCCAGAGGACGACTTGGCAGCCTCACGTGCCTTTTCCTTCTCGGCCTCCTCTCTAGCCTCCTTCACCTTAGCATCATGGGCCGCCTTGGCCGCAGCTTCCTGAGCAGCCTTCGCTGCCTTCGCCTCGGCCGTGGCCTTGGCCTCCGCAGCAGCCGCCTTCTCATCCAGAAGCTTGTCAAAATCTTGCCACGGAAAGGTGCCTTCAGGAAGGAGCTCCTTAATCGCATCCCTTGTAGCACCTTCAGCTTGGTCCCGGTACCGGGCACACATTTCAGGGATGATGACGGCTTTCAGCAGCTCAATATCCTTCTCCCTCTGAGCAAGGATAGCCTTTGTGCCCTTATGTTCCTTCGCCTCGGCCGAATGCAGGGTCTTCCATCTTTCCCTCTGCTCAACCATGGCCTTATAACCGCTCTCAAATTTGTTTCTCTCCTCCCGCAGCTTAGCGGCATCAGCCAACGCGGACTCAACCTTAGCTCTCTCGGCCAGGACCACCTTCTCAGCGTCCTCCTTAAGCTTTCGCTCAGCGAGGAAGTCCTGCATGGTGGCCAGGAAGTCCCGCTTTGCCTTCTCGGCCTCCTCCCTAGAAGCGGCAAGCTCAAGCCTAAGCCGTTTGAGCGTAGGGGCAGTTTGAGCCACGAGCTTTTCTTGCTTGATAAGATGAGTGCCGGCAACGTCAGCCCACTTCACTAGCCTATTGGCCAACCTCATGTCGTCCGCCCTGAGCTGAACAAAGGAAGCCTTCTTGGACGCGGTGTCGGTGGAGACATTTTTGTCGCCCATCTGCACAGGCTGCTTCTCCAATTGCCGTTCGGTGAAAACAACAGCTGGCGACGGCTGATCTAGAAAAAACCCAGACAAAGCGTCCATGTCAACATTCATCGACATATCAGAAAGCCTGTCATCAGGAATGCATAAGGAACCTGCTAAATCCGAGCCATGGGTTAGATCCGTACCGTCCTAGCCTTCTTGGATTGAGGGCCTGACCCCCCTTCTCTCTCCTCGCCTCGGTAACAACGAGCGCGCGGCGTTGTTTCTTTCCTCTTTTGTGAAGAAGGAGGACCCTCCAGAACGGTGAGGTCCTCGTCAACATTGACGACCTCCTTATCTTTTTGGACTATGGGGATTGGAGATCGAGTTGGAGTTGACGTCGTAGCCGCCGAAGACGTTGCTTTTGGTTTCCGGCGCGGCACGTTACCGCCAATCTCTGCTTGAGTCACCCCCACGTCCATTGCTTTCAACGCCTGCTCCATGAGTTCGTGCGAGGCCTGCCTGCGATCACGCGACGCGGCCTTAGGGTGCAGTTCAACAACTCTCCTGTCCTGGTCAAGTCCCAACTTGCGTAGGATGGAGACAGAGAGATCCCGGCCAAATCGATCTGCAAGAAACAAAGCAGGAGTTAAGCGAAAGAAGTAAACCGAGGCTCAAATATCGAAGCATAAAAGCAAAGAGGGGCCTCATACCGACCCCTCTCACCCTTGCTGAGGCCCGGTATGAGGCTGACGTGACAAAGCGGCTCGTCTTGAAGGACGATCTGCGTCGGAGGCATCCATCCCTTCAGCGTGCCATCCTTCTCAACCTCGAACATGCTCATTGCCCGCACTTCGTCGTCTTTAAGATAAACCTTCTTGGCGTCCATCTTAATCTTATTACGGGAGACATATCTTTCATGCTCCCCCTGACTCTCACAGCGCAAATTGACGCGGCGCTGGAAGGACCGGGTAGTGGATAGTCCTCCGGAACCTCGACATATACCCACCGCCCCTTCCAGTCTTTGCAGGATGTCAGCTTGGAGACGGTCACGTAACCCGGCTCGGTCTGCACGCTATACCACCCCATGACGCCTTGGGTAGACAGCCGAAGATGGTGGAGCCGGCGGAAAAGGTTCACCGTTGGGGCCTCCCCCTTAAATAGACAAAACCATACGAAGCCAATAATCGTCCTAACGGCCAACGGGTGCAGTTGTGCCACGGCGACATTCATGGCTTTGATTATGGCCGAGACGTGTTTATTAAGAGGAAAACGGAGCCCATACTCCAAATGTCTAATATACACGCCTATACAACCTTCGGGAGGGCAACAGACTACCTGATCACCCACAGGGACAATAATTCTATACCCCCTGCCGAAGTTGTAGTGGTCTTCGAAAAGTTCAGGCCCGGAGACACGAGCGAACTTGTTCGTCCAAACGGTATCAGGTTTTATCGAGCAGGCTTCGCCGTGCCAGAAGTAATGCGGCCTCTCTGAATCAGATTGGGTCTTTTCCTCCTCATCATCATCAAAATCCTCGAGATATTTCTCGTCGATTTCAGGAGAAGGCGACTTGCGACCCCCAAACCCTACCGGGGTGACAACCAGTGGCTCCTGTTCATCGGGACGCGGCGGTTCGCCCCCCGGGGTTGAGGTACTAGGCGGAGCGTCAGCAGCAGACATGGTGGCAACAAATACTTAACAAATAAAAGTTGGGGAAGAATTTGTTTTTACCTTGAAATAAAGTGTTACGCCG
Organism: Silene latifolia; assembly: GCF_048544455.1. Lineage (NCBI taxonomy): Eukaryota > Viridiplantae > Streptophyta > Magnoliopsida > Caryophyllales > Caryophyllaceae > Silene > Silene latifolia. Next base: position 51,304,262 of record NC_133528.1, on the reverse strand, counting down.
AGTAACGCTTCGAAGATTAGAGAGAGAAAACTCTTCGAAAACTAGAGAGAGAAAATTTTTCAAGAAAAAGAAGTTTGCGCAGCAAAAATGAGGGGCATACTACTCTATTTATAGAGCAAAGCCCCTTCAATGGACCAATCAGAGCAAAGCCCATGAAGCTTCCACCAATCAATATCAGGCCACGTGTCAAGCATGCAGCCACAGAATGTCAATCGACATACAGTGATCCATCTTCTTCGACACGCTCCTTGGTATCTACTTGCCAACGGCCACCGATCAACCAAGCTTGGCAAAGACGGCCGGGGCAATCAAAAGCACACGGCACTCCCAACCTTGGTCTCGGCCAGCGCCATTTTCTTTTCCACATACGATGTCCATTACACAACAATGTGGAGGGGGGATATGGTACGGCCTGAACAGGACCAAGCCGAGGAAGAAGTTCGACATGCGCAGAATACGCTCAACACGCATCGAAGGTCCATACCACGGCATAGACTACGCTGGGGGCAAATTGATGGGGCATATTCTCGCACCCGCCGACCGAAGTCAACATATTGACCAAGGTCAAAGCTAAAAGACAACAAGTCAAAAGAAAAATGGCCTAACCGACGAAGCACGTCGGCTGTCACTGGGTCTCGGCTCGGTAACTAGCCGGCCGAGAGGCATATCCGTATACTCACATCCGGTCCCCTCGGCATGGAGTCAACCAGGCCTGCCGGCCTGTCATGAGTCCCTCGGCCGGGGGTAAGACAGTGTTTCCACCTGCTACGACCACTTGGCCACTTGGCCACTACATGACAAAAGGTGAAAGTCTATAAATACTCCACATCTCTCATTGAGAAACTAACTGGAAAATCTGGTATAAAACTCCCTTATCTCTCTACAATATACTTTGCCAAGTTAAACATACAACTTATCTCTCTAAGTTTACTGACTTGAGCGTCGGAGTGAGTACGCTCGGCCCCAAGCCGAGCCCTCAGTTTGTTCATCTTTACAGGAAAGAGTGAAAGGAAGAGACAAGCCACGACATCATTCTACAAGCTCAAGTGGTCACAATCCTGCTCCGAAATTACACCCGGAACAATTGTTCCGGGTGTAATTCTGGAGCAGGATTGTGACCACTTTCCGGATGTATTTCATTCATCCTGAAATTAATATAATCATTCTCTTCCATCTCTATTTCTCTCTGTAGAATTCATAGCCTATCACTTGAAATACTAGTGAACGGCTATATTGTTATCAAGTGGTATCAGAGCTTTCATCCTCTTCGACCTGTGCATTTTTCATTCATTCCATCATTAGAGAAAATCCAAAAAAATACAACCCTTTTTTCCTTCCTCGTTTCAGAAAAACTCGGCACACAAAAACATTAATTACAATCCCCAAAGTAATAACAAAAATTAGAACACATAAAACCATGACAATTGAAGACAGTGAAGACCATGGTACAGGCTCAGTAGAGTATAAGGTCCTCCAGGAGCAGGTGGAGTTCCTAACAAACCAGCTGTCAACCTTGGCTCTTCGTTTGGATCAAAGGGCTGGTAATAGTCTCACTTCTCCTGTTAAATCCCCTACTATTGCATTTCCCACTTTTAATGGTGAAGATGTAGATAGTTGGATTTTTAGATGTGATCAATTTTTTACTGTTGCTGATATTGCTGAGCTTAAAAAAGTGACTTATGCCTCTGTTCACTTGGAGTCCAGAGCTTTGGTCTGGCATCAGACCTATACAAAAAATAGGACATCTATTATACCATTGGGATGGGAGGAGTACAAACTTGCTATAAAGGCTAGATTTGGGGACCCATTTGAGGACCCTATGACTGAAATGTCGGCTTTGAAACAGACTGATGATGTTAAAACCTACCATGACTCCTTTGATTTAATCCTCAATAAATTAAACTTACCCCCAACATATGCTTTGAGCTGTTTCATCTCAGGTTTAAAGGAGAATATAGCCAGCATGGTCAGGCTCCTTAAACCCAAGAGTGTACAGAAGGCTTATGGGTTGGCCAAATTACAGGAGTCATCCTTACAACTGAACATCAAAACCACAAAATTTCACCCCACCCCTCCACCATCATCAAAACCACCATTACTTCCCCACCCACCAAGAAATTTTACCAACAAATTTCAGAATAACCACAAACCCACCATGATTCCCCAAACACCTAAATTCAAACCTGCCAACGCTGACATCGAGGCTAAAATATCAAAGGGGCAATGCTTCTACTGTGATGAAAAGTATACACCCCAACATATTTGTAAGAACAAGAAAAGGACCCTTTACTCCTTAGAACTTGAAGAAGTGGTGGAGGAACCTGCTTCAGTTGAAAGTGAGGAAGAACCAGTTCAGGGGGAGGGAGAAATTGCTCAGATCTCAGTTTATGCTTTGGCTGGGAAGGCTCACTGTCAAACAATGAGGGTACAGGGCAGATTGGAAGGAAAATACTAAGTTTGTTGGTTGATAGTGGCAGCTCCCATAACTTTATTGATATGGGACTGGCTGCAAAGCTGGGAATGACCCTAACACCAATAGAGACATTCAATATTTCAGTGGCCAATGGGGGTAAACTCACTTGTTCACACCAAGTGTCTCAACTAAACTGGAAAATCAGGGACATTAATTTTCAGGCTGACTTCTTTGCTATACCTCTGGGAGGGTGTGATGTAGTGCTAGGAGTTCAATAGTTAGAAACCCTAGGACCAATAACCTGGGATTTCAAAAAATTAACAATGGAGTTTATGCACAACCAGAAGAGAGTGGTGTTAAGGGGGGTTAGCAAGGCACCATTAAGAGAACCCTCATTGAAATATATGGTCAAAGCAGTAGAGGAAGGAGGCCAACTTGCTATGGTCCTACCTGCTGACTGGGGAGTGGAGTTCTTTGCATTGCATATGGTTGTGCCAGAAGTGGAGCAGGCTGATCTCCAATCTCTCTTAAATCAGTACCCTGATGTTTTTAAGGATCCCAAGGAGTTACCCCCCTTCAGAGAAGGACATAACCATAAGATACCTCTCAAGATTGGAGCTGAGCCATTTAGTATAAGGCCATACAAGTATCCCATGCTGCAGAAGGATGTTATTGAGGGGATGACAACATAACTCTTGGATAATGGAGTAATCCAGCACAGCACCAGTCCGTATGCATCCCCTGTGGTGCTGGTGAAGAAGAAGGATGGTAACTGGCGCATGTGTGTAGATTACAGGGAACTAAATAAACAAACCATAAAAGATAAATTTTCAATTCCACTTATAGAAGAGCTCTTAGATGAACTCCATGGGTCAAGATATTTTTCCAAAATTGATCTAAGAGCTGGCTTCCACCAGATTCGAATGACTCCAGAGGACATTTACAAGACAGCCTTCAGAACACACCATGGGCACTTTGAGTATCTGGTTATGCCCTTTGGGTTAACCAACGCACCATCCACCTTTCAAGGACTCATGAACAGGGTTTTTGGTCCATACTTAAGGAAATTTGCCTTGGTATTTTTTGATGATATCTTACTATACAGTAAAGGGTGGCCAAAACATTTGGAACACATTAAACTTACATTAGAGTTGATGAGGAAGAATCAGCTCTTTGCTAAATCATCCAAATGCTGTTTTAGCACCACACAAGTGGAATATCTGGGGCATGTGATTTCTAGAGCTGGAGTAGCAACTGACCCAACAAAAATTGCAGCAGTTAGAGACTGGCCAACTCCTAACACAGTTAAGAAATTGAGAGGATTCCTTGGTTTGACAGGGTACTACAGGAGGTTCATTAAAGGGTATGGACCTATCAGCAAACCTCTCACCAATCTGTTGAAGAAAAATGGGTTTGAGTGGTCTCCAACAGCTGAAGAAGCCTTCATCACACTCAAAGAAGCTATGATTACTGCTCCTGTCCTAGCCCTTCCAGACTTCAGTCAACCTTTTGTGGTGGAGACAGATGCCTCAAGAGAGGGTATTGGGGCAGTTTTGATGTAGGGCCATCATCCCATTGCTTTTATTAGCAAAGCATTGTCACCTAGGCATCAGGCTATATCAGTTTATGAACGAGAACTGCTAGCTATCATACATGCTGTATCTAAATGGAGCCAATACCTAACTGGAAGGCACTTCATTATCAAGACTGATCACCAAAGCTTAAAGTATCTATTGGAGCAAAGAATCACTAACCCTCTACAACAGAAGTGGTTAGCCAAGCTACTGGGGTTTGACTATGAAATAGATTACAAGAAGGGCAAGGAAAACATAGCTGCTGACGCCCTTTCTAGAATGCACAGTTCTGAGTTGAATGCACTGTACATCAGTTCACTCAGTACTGACCTCTATACCTCTTTACAGGAAGCTTGGAGCAATGACCCTCAGTTAGTTAAGATAATTGAAGAATTAAAAGTTGATCCTAACTCTCACAAGGGGTACAGCTGGGCAGGGGAGTAATTAAAATGGAAGGGAAGGCCGGTGGTAGGAAGATATGGTGATCTACCTCACAAGCTGCTCACCCTCATACATGATACCTTACAAGTTGGGCATTCTGGTGTAGAGGCCACTTATCAAAGACTGAAGCAAAAATTTTTCTTGAAAGGGATGAAACTTGATGTACAGAAATACATACAACAGTGCCAGGTGTGCCAGCAATGTAAAAATGAGACGGTTGCATCCCCAGGGAAATTACAACCACTACGTATACCTGAGTCAGTCTGGACAGACATTAGCATGGACTTTGTGGAAGGCTTGCCCAAGTCCATGGGAATGAACTCTATTATGGTGGTGATTGATAGGCTGAGCAAATATGGGCAATTTGTACCTCTGAGTCATCCCTACACAGCTTCTGATGTGGCACGGGCTTTCTTTGACTACATCTACAAGTTACATGGCATGCCAGAGACTATAGTGTCTGACAGGGATTCAATTTTCCTGAGTAATTTTTGGCAAGAATTGTTTGCTGTGCATAGGGTTGGCCTGAACCTCACCTCATCCTACCATCCCCAATCTGATGGGCAAACAGAAGTGTTAAACAGGGGTCTGGAGACCTATCTCAGGTGTTTTTGTAGTGAAACACCCCTGGACTGGTGTAAATACTTGCCTGCTGCTGAATACTGGTACAACACCACCTTCCACAGTGCCATTAAGTCCACTCCTTTTGAAGTTCTGTATGGGAAACTGTTAGGTTCATATACCTATTATTAGACTCCTCTAATAGTGAACTAATTAACTTGTTAATTATTTGTTCTTTAGATCTAGTTCATGCATAACAAAATGAAAGATTTATAAGAAAAACAATGTTCCTTACATTGTAGGTTGGTTCGAAAATTTGGGCACAAGTAAGGTCACCTTCCTTCACTTGTTCTTGAGCTAATAATAATGGATGATCCTCCTAAGACTCCAAGTTTAGAAGCCACTCCAATAAATTGCACCCAAGATGAATCCCAAAAATCTCTACTAATATTAACTAGATATATAGTAGAAATATTACCTTAATAATACTAATATTCTTATATTACTACTTCTAGTAATAGATTTGGTGTATTAGTATTTATTGAGAGCTTTCTTGCAATTGCATGTGAGGATTTTAGAGAGAGGTAGAACAAAAACTAGCAAAAACAAGTAAGTTCAAAAATGAGCAAAAAATGCTCCTTTTGAAGTGCCAAAACCGGTGGCCATGGGACAAAAGAGGAATCTTTTGTCTTTTGTTTTTACTCTTTTATTTGTGTAGGTAGTGTGTAGGATTTTTGCTTTGTAAGATTTTTGTCATGGATATGTCACTATCACTCAATGTTATAACAAATGAACAAGACAAAAGAGCATCTTGTGTGCTCTCATGTTGGCCGAAATAATGGTCTTATTATGGACCATTTTTGCCTTTTGTCATTTGTCCCACAAATGCTTATAAGTCATATGTTTAACTATCTTACATATTTTATTATTAATGTAATCATTTAACACTTAAATATTACAATTAATAATATAATATACACTCCACTTTTTGAGTAGTATACTACCATTATATCATCATATAATGGGTCCCACAATTACTAGTTAGTTAAAATTACAACTTCTTGTAACTTTAAATAACTAATTACCTCTACCTCAAAACTTATATTAATACCTCAACTAATTTAGTAATATAACACTTAATTACTAAATTTAATCTTTATTTAATCACATTAAAATAAGACGCAAAATTGCACTCCCATAATTAAGGAATTAATTAATCAGACGCATATAATTAATTAAATATCTATTTGGGCTTCATCCTATAGGTGTGACCTAAAGGGATCAACCGACCACCACCGTCACACGACAAATGTGTCAAACTCTAGTTAGCCAATCATTACCGATTAATGACGGTCGGTCATTGTATAAAGAATCATCCCTCACGTATTCTTAGTATGAGATTTAATTATGATATTTAAATCATGTGATCGCACTATTGTTGAGGACACATTTCCCAACAATCTCCCACTTGTCCTCGACAAGTGTGCGTCACCAATTCTCTTGTCCTATTACAATCTCCCACTCAATGCAAGGTGTCTTGCAGGTCGTACTTACATTTGATCATATCTTGAGTGGTTTTATCGATTTGGAGATTAACTGTCTGACCGGAATTATCAATCATAGATACCTTCCGAGCGTGGCCACGCATTTCCAGTTAACTACTCCTCGAGTGGCCTTGAGATTTCAAACAACCCTGACAAGGGGTGGACAATTCCTATCGCCCTATTCCCTTCGTTCACCACACCATCATAACCCAAAATATACCCCGTTTGACCTCGTTTAAGAAATCGTAGAGTATAAATCAAAGCTAATCAGAAGTTGTGCCAACTTGGGCGAATAGTCTCTAGTCAAAAAAATTGACTCATAAGAATACTATAGTAGCTCTTGCCACGACCAGGCTTTATGAATTACCAGAACTCTATAAGCGGTCATCGCCGACAGATTGTCCCATACAATCCGCCTATGTGATCGACTAGTCATCCCATATGACTCTATGGCACTTGAACTTGCCATCAATCGCATCACACTCTAGTCACTTCGAGACGTCACCTCATATAAGTAACTAGGGGCGAATACCATGTCAATCCAGTTCACTTCAATGGGGTTCAATTTGTCTCTACAACCCATTCGGACACGACAAGGTAGCGGGTGAGTTTAATAAAACTCAAACGATAAATGTGATTATCACATATGAATAGTCAATACACTATTACTACTTCTTATTCTATAATCTCTAGTGTATTAAAACACTAGTTAAAATGCAATACAAGCTTGGCAAGTGGATATACTTGATATCCATGTATTCCAACCTTTTAATTGCTATTTCCTTTCCATTCAATGTCATCTCTTAATGACATCAATGTCATCTCTTAATGACATGAATTTCTCTAAGTATATGTCTAGACTTCATACTAGACCCGAGCTCTTTAACTTGAAAGAAGCTCCCACTGTTATCGCATAACTTGTGATAAAGTCATTTGTAGAGGGATTCACCCTTAATCCTTACGTTGACCATTTTATCACAACTAACTTAGATTCCTTTTGTAGAATTTGCAATGCGCGAAACTAAAACACATTTCTTAGTTTCTTACTCCTTAGTTAACAACATTAGCATAGGATTTCATCTAATCCTTTTAAGCTTGGAAACTAAAGTTGGTGCAACCCTTCAACACTTTGACTTAGTTTATTATCCAAACATGTGTACAAGTCATCAATTGTACTTTAAGGCTTTCACAAGCCCATCATATGAATTAACTTATTATTGACTCATAATGTACCTAGCAAATGGTACATCATCAAGCAGTCGTCCGTTGGCATACATAATCATTCTAATGGCGGAAACATTAGTAATCGATTTCATGTAATCAACAACTTAATGGGTTCAGTGAACGACTATGATTCCATCATAGTAATTCCACTTTCATCATCATGAATAAGCCATTCAACTTTGTTGATGTTAAACAGGTACGAAAGAACTTATGTTCATAAGACTTTCAACTCTATGCCAATATTCTCTCACATAGATTCAAAATCTAGAATACTTTGCATCCCTTTCCAAGTCTTCCAATTACTCTTACCAGAAGAGAGCATTGGTATATTATTCTCAATAAGTAATATGTTATCAACATATAAGACATGGAGAAACAATTATAGCTCCCACTTAACTTCATGTATATCATGATTCTTCAATCATGTGAATGAAACAATTCACTATAATCACATGAACGAAAAGTATAATCCTTTAATGCTAGCTTAAGACCATCTTGTGATCACTTAAGATAGCTACGCATAATATGTTAGGATTCTTAGATCTTCATCTAAGATTTTGTGTTTCAAACACTTCCTTCTCTAAATTCCCATTTTAGAAAAGCGAATTTTATTTGCCATTCTTCATTAAAATGAAATGCGGCAATTCCTAACACAATTTGTCTTGATCAACATCTTTATGTAAATCTTATGCATTTGTGTACTCTGGAGCTCTATTTACTTTTGAGGAGACCCGCGCCTTAAAGTAAATCTACTCTTGAGTCACAATTTTTTGGATTGTAATGCTTCGGCTCGTATGTAACATGGTCATTATACTATCACTTTCACAAAGTAATATTTTTTAAACAATAAGACATGTGCGATAAACTCCCACTGAACTATACTTCTAATCTATCTTCATAGACTATAGTTCATCTACACTCCAACTCTATAACTCTATTACTTTCACAAAGTAACATCACAACTATAAGAGATGTTTGTGACGATACATTCTACTCCCACTCTATCTCTCAGAAATACACCTAATTTCTTGAGAGATAGCTTTGTGAGTCACAAACATATATATTTAACGGAGTATTGGGATTTATCCAAGATAATGTATTAGCCTTCAAAAGGCCATCCCAAACATGGTAGTTTGATTCATGTAATATGGTTTAATAGACTCTCTATTCTAGGTATCTCATGGTTGACCATCCAATTAGAATAATATGTCCAATTACTATCATGAATTCCCTACTTGATGAATTCAAAAACTCATTACAACTTTAGAATTGATCTTATATAAATAAGTTGTTACTTTAAGTAACAAAGACATAAGGAGAATCAGATTCATAGCTTATGGACATATAATGATCCCATCATCATAATCGTCTACTTGATCAATTTAAGTTGTTTATCTAATGTTTCTCTACGCAAGTAATTAATGATGATGATTTTAGAACAAACAACATAATAAAACAAGTGATTTGGGTTGAAAACCAAATCACCAATATCCAAAATACAACCCGTGTTCAAAGGATACAAACCAATTTCCAAGTCACACAAGGAAATCAAAATAGTTCTAAAACATGAAATTCATCATAAAATTAAAGACAAAGCAAATTTAAAAGCCAAGCTTCCATTGATCCATCACCATGGTCGGCTACTCTAGCTTCCCTCGTGATCCTCTAGACTTGCTTTTCCTTGCCTTTGTCCTTGCTAGGAGGGGGCCCTATTTACAATAAAAAGGGTAATCATCACAACTTGTATCACATACTAATTGAGATTGAAACATAAAAGATAGGGATATTTATATACCTCTTTGGAGTAACCTTTCCAGCTTTGATGTCGCCAAGATACTTGGAACAGTTTCTCTTCCAATGCCCAACACCACAACAATAGTGGCACTTGTCCCCGGATGGGGCACTGTACTTGGGCTTGGAGGTGCTTGCTTCATAAGTCTTAGCTTTGTTCCTGTTGGGAGTTCGCTTCTTTCCCTTTTTCCCACTTTTCCTGAAGGTTCCTTTGCTCGTTTGATTGACATTGAGCACATCTTTGGTGGTGCTAACACTTAGCCCCATATCCCTTTCGGCTTGCACAAGCATTTTGTGCAATTCATCAAGGGAAACCTTCTTATCTTGCATATTAAAATTCACCCGGAATTGAACATATGCTTTGATTTTGCTTAGGGAATGAAGAATTCGATCAATCACGAGTTCATCGGGAATTTCCACCTTATGCGATTTCAAGGTCTCAACATGCTCTATCAACTTGAGCACATGTGGGCTCACCTTTTGGCCCTCTTTGATGTTTAGATCAAAGAATGCGGAAGCCGCCTCATATTGAATGACCCTAGGAGCTCGTGAAAACATGTTCACAAGCTTCATGTAGATCTCATGAGCGGTGCTAATCTTTATAGCACTTCGTTGGAGTTCGGCCTCCATAGCAAAAATCAATACATTTTTCATTGCGGCCGACTCTTTTTGGTAATCCTCATAGGATTGCCTAGCGGCGGACCTAGTATTAGGTGGTTCGGTGGGAGATGCCTCGGTAAGGTAACGAAGCTTGTCGTCACCTTGCGCGGCCAAGCGAAGTTGTGCATCCCAATCGGCGAAATTGGACCCATTCTTTTCTAACTTACATCGATCCATGAAGGATCGGAGCCATGACACATTGGAAAGCGGGGTGGAACTAGTGGATGCGGACGCGTTTGGAGTTGTCATTGCAGTTGATTAAAACAAAATTGACTACAAAATAGGAAATGAAGGAATTAATTATCATCTATCGTTTTAATAATACTCGTAAATTTAACTACAAGTATTGCATTTATATAGTGACCTCCACCCAACTACATAAATGATTCCGAGAACCAAATTCATATCAACTTGGGCACGGTGAGCCGATTCATCCCTTATTAATATAACTCGGTGGATTAACCTTTTAATCGATTCTACTTTTAGAACTCTCGGTCGATAAAAATTACTCTAATTCTCATCTTTAGCCCGGAACACATGCGACTACGGTCAACAATACTTCCGTTGAGCTCAATCCAAATTTCGATGTAATAACTTTTTACTACCCCACTTCGCCAACGTAACAAGGTTTGTATTACGGTGAAGCCGGATTAACTCCCTTGTGAAATTGGTACTTCATGGGTTTCTACTATTTGGTAAGGCTTTATCTCAATTATTATATGTGAGAGGTCTTGTCAATTTATTATCTATCACGTTTTAAGTGAACTAAAGCAGTGAACTACGATAATTATAATTGACACGGTCGATGACTCGATATGATATGCATGTGTTGTTATGGCGATTTGGCAATGCATGTAACATATTAAAAGAAATGCAAAGCAATAAATGAAATTCCTAGTATGGCCTTCCTAAAAATAGAAAATCAAATAATCTATTACATATTCGGAAACCAACTCCTTTGGTCCCTTGAATCTTCAAATGGCACGCCTCCCAAGACACCGTCTTTGTCGGATCACCCTTCCGAATGGCACCGTCTTTGAAGATGCTCCATAATTACAAATAATAATAAAAATACAAAGCTATTCCTATTATACATTTGTAAAATGAAAAACTAATGAAATAAAAATAAAAGTGATACGAGATCACATTAAATTACAACCGAATCAATATTCCCTTTCATTACGGGTAATATTGATTAAAACTAAGGCCATACTAAGACAAAATTACATAATTCAAAATTATATAAATAAAATACATTCAACAATTGAAATATGCAGCATTATAATATGTACCTATCATGCAAAATGATGTGCCAAATCGCCCTATTTAACTTATGTCGTACATATAACCCGGTTTCATGGAAATGTGTGATAATAACCTTTTAAAATCACTAATTAACACTTAAATCACATCTAAGCTCAAGTTAATTATCCTAACACATTTTAGGACTCAAAAATTAGTCATCACATAATTTTTGACAATAATTCAACTTGATTTAATTTTATGCTCATTTTTGACCTTAAAATCATCATTTATATGTAATAAATCCAAATTAAATTATAAAAGTTTCAAAATTTGAATTTTAAATTTTTGAACATTCTGGAATAATTCCATGACCCTCATAATGTCAAAAATTATGGTTAAAATTTTCGAATTAATTTTGAGAAAACATGGTTGCATTTTATCGGTTTTATCTCATAAAATACATAAAGTATCCGAAAATTAAACCAATAATTTTTCCAACTTTAGATCTGATTAGTGGGATATTAATGCAACTTAAAATAATTTTTTCAAGCCATGCAATACGTTTTAGCTAATTTTTGCTAAAATAGTCACTATTTATGCCATTTTTACTCAAAAATCCATAAATCATGCTAAATAAGATATTTAAATCTAGAAATTTACATACTCTCTGTAAATCTTGCATGTGACATCATATTAAAAGATCATGGCTTAATTCGAAATTTAACTAATTTTAACCATTTTACCTCTTTTAATCCATTTTTATCTCATAAAAATCATAAATCATGCAAAATTAATCAAATTAACTCGTCCTTTTACACACAACTTGTAAAATATGCATGTGAGGTCATATAAATTTTTCAAGGTCAGAAACGAAATTTAACTATTTTTAGCATTTTAATTCCCATTTTAGTCATAAAAATGTAATAAAATGACCAAAAATCCTTAAAATGAGCAATAAATTTCCATGAATCATAAAAATGACCTAAAAACATTTTAGGACCAGAATATATAACATGCAAGGTGATTTCGTGGCTTATACTTATAAATCACAAATTTTTAAGTTTTATATGTTAACCTTTTAACTCGGAAAAACAATAACCGATTATGCATGCAACATCCTTATGCTCTGATACCACTTGTTAGGTTCATATACCTATTATTAGACTCCTCTAATAGTGAACTAATTAACTTGTTAATTATTTGTTCTTTAGATCTAGTGCATGCATAACAAAATGAAAGATTTATAAGAAAAACAATGTTCCTTACATTGTAGGTTGGTTCGAAAATTTGGGCACAAGTAAGGTCACCTTCCTTCACTTGTTCTTGAGCTAATAATAATGGATGATCCTCCTAAGACTCCAAGTTTAGAAGCCACTCCAATAAATTGCACCCAAGATGAATCCCAAAAATCTCTACTAATATTAACTAGATATATAGTAGAAATATTACCTTAATAATACTAATATTCTTATATTACTACTTCTAGTAATAGATTTGGTGTATTAGTATTTATTGAGAGCTTTCTTGCAATTGCATGTGAGGATTTTAGAGAGAGGTAGAACAAAAACTAGCAAAAACAAGTAAGTTCAAAAATGAGCAAAAAATGCTCCTTTTGAAGTGCCAAAACCGGTGGCCATGGGACAAAAGAGGAATCTTTTGTCTTTTGTTTTTACTCTTTTATTTGTGTAGGTAGTGTGTAGGATTTTTGCTTTGTAAGATTTTTGTCATGGATATGTCACTATCACTCAATGTTATAACAAATGAACAAGACAAAAGAGCATCTTGTGTGCTCTCATGTTGGCCGAAATAATGGTCTTATTATGGACCATTTTTGCCTTTTGTCATTTGTCCCACAAATGCTTATAAGTCATATGTTTAACTATCTTACATATTTTATTATTAATATAATCATTTAACACTTAAATATTACAATTAATAATATAATATACACTCCACTTTTTGAGTAGTATACTACCATTATATCATCATATAATGGGTCCCACAATTACTAGTTAGTTAAAATTACAACTTCTTGTAACTTTAAATAACTAATTACCTCTACCTCAAAACTTATATTAATACCTCAACTAATTTAGTAATATAACACTTAATTACTAAATTTAATCTTTATTTAATCACATTAAAATAAGACGCAAAATTGCACTCCCATAATTAAGGAATTAATTAATCAGACGCATACAATTAATTAAATAGCTATTTGGGCTTCATCCTATAGGTGTGACCTAAAGGGATCAACTGACCACCACCGTCACACGACAGTAATGTCAAACTCTAGTTAGCCAATCATTACCGATTAATGACGGTCAGTCGACTGTATAAAGAATCATCCCTCACGTATTCTTAGTATGAGATTTAATTATGATATTTAAATCATGTGATCGCACTATTGTTGAGGACACATTTCCCAACAGAAACCACCTCCTGTCCATCTACCTTACATGCCTGGTGTTAGCAAGGTAGATGCAGTAGATAGAGTTCTGATTGATAGGGAAGAGACATTACAGTCCATCAAATTTAATCTAGCTCGAGCTCAGAACAATATGCAACAGCAGGCTAACAAAAGAAGGACTGACAGAGAATTCGAAGTGGATGATTATGTGTATCTAAAGCTACATCCTTACAGGCAGAGCTCTGTCTATACCAGAACCAACCAGAAACTGGCAAAGAAGTATTATGGCCCTTACAAAGTCTTAGAGAGGATTGGGAAGGTGGCCTATAAGCTAGCTTTACCAGGAGGGTCCAAAATTCACCCTACCTTCCATATATCCTTACTCAAGAGGCATTATGGTCCTAATCTGGCAGCTGCACCCTACCCTGAGGAGCCCACTGTTACTGAACCAGAGGTTGTCCTAGCCAGGAAGACTGTTAAAAGGGGAAGAGTTAAGGCAACCAAAGTTCTCATCAAATGGAACACCTCCTCTATTGAAGATGCTACTTGGGAGTTTTTGTATGACCTGCAGAAAAAGTTTCCTAAATTTGATCCTTGGGGACAAGGATCCTTTGAAGGAGAGGGTATTGATACAACCCAAAGTAGTGTTGCTGCAATTTGGAGCGTGGACAAAACTGTCACTAAGAGGAAGTATCTGTAATACTCCGTATTTATGGTCTTGGGGGTACTCTATCGAGTAGCCCTTACTCTGTCGAGTAAGGGTATGTTGCAGAATAAAATAGTTTCTGACCTGTTGGGCACTCGATCGAGTAGCTGGGGCACTCGATCGAGTAGGGGGGTACTCGATCGAGTACCTTGGGTACTCGATCGAGTGTCCGGTTTTACGGGGAAGTTTTCTCGGGTTTTGTTAATTACGCGATTAAGGTATTTAAACCAATTCGTCTTTGTTCTAAATCACTTTTTACAAAACCTAAAACCTGTTTAAGAGAGAAAGCAACTTGTCTTCTTCCTAATCGCGTTCTTGACAATTCCCGGAGTTCAGACGGTCGGTTTGCATCGTAGTTTGTGTCGTTGGATTCCTTGCGTCGAGGGTAAGCTTTTAATGTAATTTATATAATGTTTTGTTAAGATTAGTGAAACCCTAATTTAGGAATTGGGGGTTTTTATGAATAGTAATTGAATAGTAGTATCTATGTGTTGTATGGTAGGAGGAGAGTTCATAGAAGAGGCGTTTTGAGACAAATTGTAGATACCGTCTGCGTGTTGTGCTTTCCAGGTAGGATTTCCTACTCGGTATTAGTCCCATAATGGGATATTGGTGATGTCTTTGTAGTTAGTTATTTGATATGTTGATTGTGATTGTGATTGTGATGGTGATTGGTTGTCTATGGTTCTCGAGATGCGTTCTCGGTTGAGTGGGGTCACTTGCGGGAGTGATCTCACGCCCTAGTTTCGCCCTTCGTGGAACCCGCCACGAAAGGGGATGTGCACATTAATGGACGGGGTTATCGCTCGTATGATGAGCGGGGCTTAGGTGGGAACGGCCGGTCCCCCATCGCAGGGTGGTCCAGTGGACGATCGATGATTGAGACGGTTGGTTGGATGTGCGTGTGTGTGTGGCGGTTCACCGTCTGTTTGTCTTATTGTTGTTAACTATGTTGATTGTGTGATTAGTACGACCCCCGGTCTTTTTTTGTAAAACTGCGGTGATCCATTCGGGGATGGTGAGCGATATTGAACAGTATAGAGATGATACTTTGGGATAGGCCGGGATGGCCACGACATGACGATAGAGTCTTCCATTTGTAGTTTAGTTTTATTTACTTTTCAGTTGAGAACAGATAGTTTGGAATAATGTATTGTACTTTCAGTTTGGTTTCGAGGATTGTACTTATTCATTAAACTACTTATAATAAATGTTGTTTCTGTTTTGTCTATTTGATTATCATGCCTCGGGCAACCGAGATGGTGATGTCTTCATACCTGAGTGGTCCTGGTAAGGCACTCGGAGTATGGGGTGTTACAAATGGTATCGGAGCGACGATCCCGAAACCCGTAACCAATGAACTTAATGAACATAGGGAGTCAATTAAAATGAACCCGGGGTAAAAGTTGTAGGAGCTAGTGCAAAGGCTTGGGAGACGTCCTAAAGTCGCGGGGGTCGCCCTACAACTTTGAACCGGTCACATGGGAACGTGTTTGTTGAGTCGTCTGTGTGTTTGTTTAATTTGTGCAACAAAGTGATGAAGTGTGTTGAATGTTTGGTGTTGAAATAGGAAGTTGAGCATGTGAAAGAAAATGATATGTGGAACATGTTAATGAGATGATAACATGTTGAATGATTTATGATGTGGCTTTAATAGCATGATGAGTTGATATTGTTGATAGTAGAATAGATGCGTAGCATATGTATTCAGATAGCATGTGATTTTATAAAGTTAGCATGTTAGTATACGACGTAATATGCGGGTAGCTCTTACGTTTTGGGGGGGGGGGGGGGTACTTGATCGAGTAAGGCTGACTCGATCGGGTAGGTTTTTAACGATTTTGAGTCCAGAATCGAGTTTTGGGGCACTCGATCGAGTAACTAGGGGTACTCGATCGAGTAGAAATCACTCGATCGAGTAGCCTAGATACTCGATCGAGTGGGTTAGAGATCAGAAGGTCTGTTTGGTTCTGGAGTTTGGGTACTCGATCGAGTACATGGGGGCACTCGATCGAGTAGCCCGTTACTCGATCGAGTGGGTTTGGATACTCGATCGAGTAGGTCCTGTGCAGCGCGTTTTCGTGTTTTGAGGTTTAGTACGCGTGTTTATGTTTATCCCTTTCTTATATAGCTTCAAGATGCCGCCCAAGAGAAATGCTTTGTACGCGAGAGCTGAGGTTATGACTACGGATGACATCGTCAAGATGTTAGAGCACCGGACGCTCTTACGAGACCCCGAAGAGAGTGAATGAGGACAAGGATAAGAGTAAGGAGAAGGAGGTTGACCATGCTAAAGTCAGCCTCTATATTGCGAGGTTTAACCCGAAGGAGTACAAGGGGGTTGAGGAGCCTAACCATCTTGATAGTTGGTGAGGGAGATGGAGAACATACTAGATTTAGTTCGTTTGTCCCGATGAGATGAGAGTGGATCAGCCGCATTCTATCCGAGGGAGGCACTGGTGCAAATGGTGGGATTCAGTAAAAGTGAGTGCCAAGGAGATATATACCAACCAGGGGTTACCTGCTATACCTTGGGAGGAGTTTCGTAGGGTGTGAGGAAGGAGTTCGTACCTGAACATGTGAGGAGTAAGTTGAGAGAGGAGTTCGACAAGTTTAAGATGACGGTGAGATGTCTCGTGGCTGAGTACTACAGGCGGTTCAATGAGAAATCCAGATATATCTTGAGGATATGGGTTTGAGTGAGGAGAATCTCGCTTTGAGGTTTGAGAGAGGGCTAACCACGAAAATTATGGATAAGTTACCCGTGGGAGTCCTTACGATGTGAAGGAAGCATATGAGAGGGCCGGGAGAGCCGAGAGGCTAGTGGAGATGGCTCGGAGAGATCGGGTGGAGAGAAGAGGAAGTCCGAGAGCGAGGGTGGTGGCCAATCTAATTTCAAGAAAGGCAACCACAATCAATCTAAGGGATTTTCTTTTGGGTCCGGTTTAGTCTTTGGAACTTCCTTTGGGCGAGGTCGTGGGAGTGTGAGCAACAAATGGGAGTGACTGCTTTGGTTGTGGTGGCGTAGGCCACAAGAGACATGAGTGCACGAGCGCACCGGGATCCTTTCGGAGACCTGCGCGAGCTTTGCAAGCAATGCATCACCGGGATCATGGCCAAACCGGGAGGTCGAGCTATCGAGTGGAGGCAACCGCAACGGCGGTAATTCTTATGCGAAGACACCGATGAACAACAACAACAATCAAGGGTCGGGTGCTAAGCCGACCGCATCGCCTAATCTTGTCCAGGAGGTGGGCGAAGACCGATGGCAAGTTGTTCATGATGGACAAGAAGGCAACGAGGAGGATGCGCACGTTATCACCGGTACATTCCTTGTTAATGGTATTCCTACGTTTGTTTTGTTTGATTCGGGGGCTTCTCAATCGTTTGTGTCTTCGAGTCATGTAAAACAGTTGGGTTTGAGAGTATATGAGTCTGTTAGGGAGCAAGTTTTCATACCTTCGGGTGAGTCTCAGATCGTGTGGGAGGTTGTTTAGAGATGTATCTTTGATAGTTGGGCAAGTCGATTTCCCCGTAGACTTGCTAGAGTTTCCTTTTAATGGTTTTGAGATGATAGTTGGGATGGATTGGTTAGGAAAGTATAAGGCTAAGATAGACTGTCATCAAAAGAAAGTGTCCCTAAGAGGTCCTAAGGGTGTAAGTGTGTCTTACCGTGGGTTTCTAGTCAAACCCAAAGTTAAGTTGATTGCAATTTGTCACTTTGAAGTCGTATCTGAGGAAGGGATGTCCTCTGATTTTGTGCCATGTGAGAGATGACCGGATAGAGAGCCCTAGATTGATGAGATACCTGGTGGGAGAGTTTGCGAGATGTCTTTCCGAGGAGATTCCGGTTGCCACCGAAGAGGGAGATAGATTTCACCGTTGAGTTGAAGCCGGGGACGGGGCCAATCTCTAAGGCACCGTACCGTATGGGTCCTAAGGAGATGGAGGAACTTAGGAGACAGTTGGATGATTTGATAGAGAAGGGGTACATTAGACCAAGTGTATCGCCTTGAGAGCACCCGCCTACGTTCGTGAAGAAGAAGGATGGAACTTTGAGGTTATGCATAGATTACCGGAGCGAACCGTGTGACGATAAAGAACAAGTATCCTTTGCCAAGGATAGATGACCTGTTTGATCAGTTGAGCGGTGCAACAGTCTTTTCTAAGATTGATTTGAGGTCGGGGTACCATCAGGTGAAGATTAGAGATGTGGACATACCGAAGACAGCTTTCACGTCGAGGTATGGCCATTATGAGTATGTGGTGATGCCATTTGGGTTGTCTAATGCGCCGGCAGTGTTTATGGATTTGATGAATAGGATCTTGACGTTCTTGGATCGATTCGTAGTAGTGTTTATCGATGACATCTTGGTCTACTCTAAGACTAAGGAGGAGCATGAGGAGCATCTGAGGATCGTGTTGCAGACTTTGAGGGATCATGAGTTGTATGCTAAGCTGTCCAAGTGTGAGTTCTGGTTAGAGAAAGTTGCTTTTCTGGGGCATGTAATCTCTAAAGATGGGGTAGCTGTGGATCCGGCGAAGATTGAGGCTGTGACAAAGTGGGAAGCACCAAAGAACGTTGCTGAGGTGAGGAGTTTCTTGGGTTTAGCTGGATACTACAGACGGTTCGTGAAAGATTTCTCCAAGATAGCTAGACCAATGACAGCGTTGATGAGGAAAGAGAACAGGTTTCGTTGGGATGAGAGTTGTGAGACGGCGTTCCAAACCTTAAAGGAGCGTTTGACCACAGCTCCTGTCTTGGCATTGCCTGAAGGGAGCGAGAATTTCGAGGTCTATACCGATGCCTCGAAGAATGGGTTGGGATGTGTGTTGATGCAGAATGGTAAAGTGATCGCCTATGCTTCTAGGCAGTTGAAGCCTTATGAGGAGAATTACCCTACTCATGACCTGGAGTTGGGTGCAGTGGTGTTTGCTCTCAAGATTTGGAGGCACTACCTTTATGGAGCAATCTTTAAGGTATTTTCTGATCACAAGAGTCTCAAGTACATCTTCACGCAGAAGGAGTTGAACATGAGACAGAGGAGGTGGATGGAGCTGATTGGTGATTATGACATGGAAATCATCTACCATGAAGGAAAGGCCAATGTTGTTGCTGATGCTTTGAGTAGAAAGAGTGTACATTCCTTGTGTACAGCTCTATCTTTGATGAGGCTGAGGGATGAGGTAGCGAGCTTTGGGATTCATATGATGCGAAAGGAGATGCTATGGGTGATATGACAAAGACACATGGAGTTTTATGATGATATTCGAGGTAAACAGGCTTTGGATCCTAAGATAGTGGAGTGGAGAGCTTGAGTAGAGAAAGGGACAGTGTCCCGGTTTTCCATTCATACCGATGGTAGCTTGAGGTTTGATGGTAGGTGGTGTGTTCCTAATGACGAGGAGTTGAAAAAGACAATCATGACCGAAGCGCATTGCACACCATATTCAGTTCATCCGGGTGGAGACAAGCTTTACAAAGATTTGAAGAAAACGTTTTGGTGGCCTTGGATGAAGAAAGAGACAGCCGAGTTTGTGTCCCGTTGTTTGACATGCCAGAGAGTTAAAGGGGAACAGAGAAGACCACAAGGTAAGGTTCGGTCTTTGGAGGTGCCTGAGTGGAAGTGGGAATCCATTTCCATGGATTTCATTGTGGGTTTACCCAAGAGTCAACAAGGTAACAATATGATTTGGGTGATAGTGGATCGGTTGACCAAGTCACTCACTTTGTTCCAATGAAAGATACATGGACTAAGGCACAACTGGCTATGGCCTATCGAAAGAACGTGCTTAAGTTACATGGAGTCCCTAAGGACATAGTGTCCGACAGAGATGCGAGGTTTATATCAAGGTTTTGGAAGGAGTTGCGGGAATCGTTGGGAACACTTTGAAGATGAGTACGATTTCATCCTGCGACGATGGGCAGACGAGAGAACAATCAAGACTCTTGAGGATATGTTGCGAGCTTGTGTGATGGATTTTGGTGGTAGGCCGGGAGCAGAGGTTGGACTTAATAGAGTTTTCTTACAACAACGGCTATCACACCGTATTGGTATGGCACCGTTTGAGGCTTTGTATGGGAGGAGATGTAGGAGTCCGATCTGTTGGGACGATAGTCTTTGGCGATAGTTTTAGGACCAGAGATGGTGCATGAGATGGTGGAACAGATTAAGATGATCGGGGAACGGATGAGAGCGGCTCGGATCGACGAAGAGTTATGCGGATCTACATCGTCGGGACATAGAGTTTCAGGTTGGGGACAAGGTTCTTCTGAAAGTGTCTCCTATGCGAGGAGTTATGAGATTTGGGAAGAAAGGCAAGCTAAGCCAGAAGTTTATAGGGCCTTATGAGATCTTAGAGCGAGTTGGGGAAGTGGCTTATCGTTTAGCTTTACCGGCTGCTTTGGAGAGAGTGCATAATGTGTTTCATGTATCGCAGCTGCGGAAGTATGTGAGTGACCCGTCACATGTGTTGGAGGCAGAGAGCTTAGAGCTGGATGAGTCTTTATCATACCTTGAGATGCCTAAGCAGATCCTAGACCGAAAAGTTAGAAAGACCAGGAGTGGTGAGACAGTTTTGCTTAAGATCCTTTGGTCTAACCATGAGACTGAGGAAGCTACATGGGAGGCGGAGGATATCATGAAAGAGCGTTACCCTTTCCTTTTTGATCAGGTATGTATGGTTACGGGGACGTAACCTTGTTTCTTTTAGGGGGATAGGAGATGATCGCGAGAGTTTTTAAAAGTTTTTACACCCCCTTTTTATATATGTTGTGTCGGTATGTTTGTCGGGATAAGTTGGGTTAGTAGCATGTTTTACGTTGTGTTATTTTGACCTTCGAGTCGGGAAGCTTATGGGAGTACCTTTGTTTAGTAGTGGTTTGAACTTCGGGGACGAAGTTCCTTTTAAGGAGGGAAGACTGTAATACTCCGTATTTATGGTCTTGGGGGTACTCTATCGAGTAGCCCTTACTCTGTCGAGTAAGGGTATGTTGCGAAATAAAATAGTTTCGACTGTTGGGCACTCGATCGAGTAGCGGGGGCACTCGATCGAGTAAGGGGGTACTCGATCGAGTACCTTGGGTACTCGATCGAGTGTCCGGTTTTACGGGGAAGTTTTCTCGGGTTTTGTTAATTACGCGATTAAGGTATTTAAACCAATTCGTCTTTGTTCTAAATCACTTTTTACAAAACCTAAAACCTGTTTAAGAGAGAAAGCAACTTGTCTTCTTCCTAATCGCGTTCTTGACAATTCCCGGAGTTCAGACGGTCGGTTTGCATCGTAGTTTGTGTCGTTGGATTCCTTGCGTCGAGGGTAAGCTTTTAATGTAATTTATATAATGTTTTGTTAAGATTAGTGAAACCCTAATTTAGGAATTGGGGGTTTTTATGAATAGTAATTGAATAGTAGTATCTATGTGTTGTATGGTAGGAGGAGAGTTCATAGAAGAGGCGTTTTGAGACAAAATTTGTAGATACCGTCTCAGTGTTGTGCTTTCCGGGTAGGATTTCCTACTCGATTAGTCCCATAATGGGATATTGGTGATGTGCTGTAGTTAGTTATTTGATATGTTGATTGTGATTGTGATTGTGGTGGTGATTGGTTGTCTATGGTTCTCGAGATGCGTTCTCGGCTGAGTGGGGTCACTTGCGGGAGTGATCTCACGCCCTAGTTTCGCCCTTCGTGGAACCCGCCACGAAAGGGGATGTGCACATTAATGGACAGGGTTATCGCTCGTATGATGAGCGGGGCTTAGGTGGGAACGGCCGCGTCCCCCACGCGGCGGGTCCAAAGTGGGACGATCGATGATCGAGACGATTGGTTGGATGTGCGTGTGTGTGTGTGCGGTTCAAATTGCCTGTTTGTCTTATTGTTGTTAACTATGTTGATTGTGTGATTAGTACTTGACCGGTGTTGTTTTGTAAAACTGCGGTGATCCATTCGGGGATGGTGAGCGATATTGAACAGTATAGAGATGATCTTTGGGATAGGCTGGGATGGCCACGACATGACGATAGAGTCTTCCGCTTTGTAGTTTAGTTTTATTTACTTTTCATTGAGAAACGATAGTTTGGAATAATGTATTGTACTTTCAGTTTGGTTTCGAGGATTGTACTTATTCATTAAACTACTTATAATAAATGTTGTTTCTGTTTTGTCTATTTGATTATCATGCCTCGGGCAACCGAGATGGTGATGTCTTCATACCTGAGTGGTCCTGGTAAGGCACTCGGAGTATGGGGGTGTTACAGTATCAAGCTGACAGTGCAAAGGGTGAGGTCATAACAAATTCTGGTACACTAATTATGAAATGAGGAAAAGGACAAACAAGGAAAACCTCCAACCATGTGCACCGTTGGTGGAGAGCATCTTCATTTAGGATTTTACTATAATTAAATAATTGATTGTAGTTATCTATAGTGGAGTAGCCACCAAGTCATTCCTCTACTATATAAAGAGCATATGCATCTGTATTTCATTCATCCTGAAATTAATATAATCATTCTCTTCCATCTCTATTTCTCTCTGTAGAATTCATAGCCTATCACTTGAAATACCAGTGAACAGCTATATTGTTATCAGATACCAGTGTAATATCTCGTCCTTCTAGACATTCTGGCTGATTAGTCTGGTATTAAATTTGGATAACAGTCTTAATCTTGGACTTGGTTTTCACAGTGTGTTCTTGGTCACGATGTGCTAATTGCAGCTCGTACTGCACAAAATTCGGCTACAATGAGCCAATGACCTTCAAAACCCTTGTAATTCGGTCATGAAGTTTGTTGTGGCCAAAGTGTAGTAATATAGTTGACGGAGGCATATCTAACCTGACTAAATACTACTTGGTATTAGTCAGTGTCAATGTCAATACGTTGCGACTAGGATCCATGCCAACTCAGCTTTACTTGGAAACCACAAGGCAATTTTGATGTTGGCCAACTCTATAAATCGGATAGCTTGGTATTAGTCAGTGTCAATGTCAATACGTTGCGACTAGGATCCATGCCAACTCAGCTTTACTTGGAAACCACAAGGCAATTTTGATGTTGGCCAACTCTATAAATCGGATAGCTTGGTATTAGTCAGTGTCAATGTGAAGTCGAAACGTACATGCATAATAGTTGACTCCCAGAAATGCAGTCGTATATCAATAGAATAGGTTACTACTCAGTTTTGTACTGATTGAACCCTTGTGTTTGAGGTTAAAAATGACTGAGTGAGCTCTACAGAAGTTTTATACTGGTTAAACCCTTGGAATAATGATCATCGGATTCCTACGTGACAATCAAAAGATTTTGATATGATCTATTTTTTTTTTTTTTTTTGAATGAAGAGAACTTAAATTAAAGCAAACACAAGAACAGAGAGTTCAGTTTACATCAAGGAGGGGGGTCGGGAGGTAGCGGCTCAATGGCCGTAACAAAGTCAATAGTACATAAACGAAGAACGAAAGGAGGGGCAACGTCCCAATTAATACAACCATTACTAGGACTACTATCAACTAAACCAGCTTTAGCGAGAGCATCCGCGACGGCATTGGCCGACCTCTTCTCAAAGACGATCTTCAACCGGGGGGAGCTTCCCAAAAGGTCCCTACACTCAAGAATAACATTAGCAAATTGGCCACAAGGCTGAGCGTTGCTCAAAATAGTAGTAACCGCATTAAGGCAATCCGAGGCAATAATAAAACTATCCATGGACGCAAGGCCGGCTCTTAGACCCTCCCTAATGGCTAAGACTTCACTAACAAAGAGGGAAGGAGCAAGTAACCGACTAGACCAACCCCGTACCCAAGACCCAGAATCGTTCCTGACCACACACCCAATACAAGCAAGGGAGGAGAGGGGGGAGAAAGCCGCATCAACGTTGATTTTAAACCAACAAGGCGGGGGAAGGGCCCAACTACAAGGGTAGTAAGAGGCAGAGCTAGTCACGGGAAGGGAGGGTGGTAGGCAATGGGACGAGGCAGAGGTCCAGGATGAAGCAAGAGAGGCCGTGGCATCTCGAAAGAGGAGGGACGGTCTGGAAGGGGTAGCTTTAAAGGTGGAGTCACACCGTTGAACCCAAAGACGCCACAAGACGAAGGAGAAAAGGGTAGCCCAAGACGAGTTACGAGAGGTACAATTCTCGTGGATCCAAGGCTGGAGGTCAGGGGAGAAGAAAGAATGGTCAACGTTAAAGAGGGACCAAACGGAGGTCGCGGTACTACAATCGCGAAGGATGTGGATAGAAGATTCCTCAAGGGAAGGATTGGGGCACAAAAGGCAAGACGGAGAGGGGATGATATTTCTTTTGAAAAGAGTCAACTTGTGTGGTAACTTGTCCCACCACACAAGCCAAAGGAAGACCTTGATTTTTGGAAGGGTAGGGAGGTCCCAAATCCACTCAAGGGAAGGAGTGAAGGATGGGGGATGGTTGTTCAGGTTAATGAGAGAGGAGTAGGCAGAACTAATCGAGAATTTATCTTTAGGGGCAAGGGAGGTGGTGAGGAGGTCAGGTTTGCAGGCGGAGGGGAGAGGAATGGCAAGAATGGCGTTAAGCACGTCAGCAGGGAGGACAAAGTCAAGGCTATCAAGATTCCAAGCGCCATTAGAGATGATAGAATCCAGTTTAGCAATGGAAGAAGAGGAGGTGAGGGGGCCATGGATAACCGCACGGAGGGGCCCAAGGGAGGACCAACAATCAGTCCAGAGGCAAATAGAAGCACCATCACCAATGGACCAAATGATGTGATCATGAAGGAGGGGGAAGCCCACGCCCACATTTTTCCAGATGTGGGAGCCTTTACGGAAGGAATAGGGAGAAGGAGTCGGGTACTTGCTTCGAATAGCAACGGAAGCCATAGAGTTCTTGTTAAGTAGAAGGTTCCAACTGAGTTTAATAGAATAAGCATCGCTGAGAGGCCGGGCAGCCTTGACACCGAGGCCCCCATGGGTCAGGGGAAGGGTCACCAGATCCCAATTGGAGAGGTGAAGTTTTTTGGAGGAGGATCCCGACCAAAGGAAAGACCTTGTAATCTTATCAATATCACTAAGGATGGAGGAGGGGAGGCGAACACATTGCATGGAGTGAGAGGGAATGGCGTTAATAGTGGAGTTGATGAGGCAAAGCCTCCCAATTTTAGATAGGAAATTGGTTTTCCAGTTGGAAAGTTTGGATTGGATCGCATCGATAATGTGTCTGAGATCAGCTTTTTTAGGTTTGGTCCCTTTGAGAGGGAATCCTAGGTAGGTGCCCAGATTAGAGGTGGCTTTAATTCCAAGGGCAGTTTCAAACATGTTAATATGATCGGTTGAGGTGTGCTTGGAGAAAAGGAGTTTGCTTTTGGAGAAATTGATTTTTTGTCCAGAGGAAGAGCAGAAGGTGTGGAGAGTGTCCTGAACGGCGCAAAGGTTCCTTTCAGAAGCCCGTCCAAAGAGGAGGATATCGTCAGCAAAGAGAAGATGGGAGAAAGAGGCTCCACCTTTGCCCAGGGGGAAAGGGGACCAATCCGAGTCGTCACAGGACTGGTGAATGAGAGTTGAGAGTGCTTCCATGCACAAAATGAAGAGATAAGGGGAGAGGGGGTCCCCTTGCCTAATGCCTCTGGAGGGGGAAAAACTCGAAAGGAGAGTCCCGTTAAGAGCCACCTGGGTATGATCTATTTATTATTGATGTATATTATCGTCAATCTTTTTATTGTCAACAACGATCTTGTCAGCAGTGATACATGAATACCTATAGACTTTTGGGATGCTAGAAACTTGCTGAAAGTCGTCAAATCCTTATTTTGGATTGTTTACTGTTATGGGTGGTAGTCTTTTCAAGAGGTAATTTTGCAAGGAGTGCCAAATATTGGAACATGTACATCAAATAAACAGAAAAAGAAAGATCTGATTACTCTTTCTGTTTTAACTTGGTTTTTGTGGAGAAATGCATGAATGTATTGTATGTTCCTGCATCCGGCCTTTAGTTTCTTAGTATGATAATTATTCTACTTTTATCAACTATGAGTTATGCTCTGTGTCGTGCATTGCTTTGCTGATATGCTTACTTTGTTTTCTTTTGATTGAGGTATTAGGAGTGTATTTTGATTTTAGCCTACATGTATAGAAAGGGATAAAGTATATATGTTGGGATTAGCTAAGATGATAAGGTGATCAATCTTTTTAGGACCAAAGGAGCAAATGTTGCGATTTTAATTAGTTCATAGTATTAAATCTCGGTTTCGGTGGCGGTATTGGTTGCGAGCTTGTGGCAGTCCTACTCTTGCTTAATGGGGTTAATGCCGCCTTAAAACTTGTTAAAAAGCGGTCGTAGTAAACTCAAAAACCTTTATAACTCGGTTGTGTATGGGTATGGCGGTTGATATTTAAAGTATATATTTTATTTATGTATTATGTATGATTGGTGTTATTCAAAACAGTACTTCTTGCACATGTCTGTCTAGGCTTGCTGATGAGCATGACTTTCACATTTTATTATTCAAAGAAAACCACTTGAAGGTTAAGAGGAACTCCCGTAGCGATTAACTAGGAATATATATGCATAGTTGACTTAGAATAGTACGGAATCATATACACTTCTCTTCATTTAATATTTTTCATGCAAGTATACTCCTTAACTTCCGAGATGAAATTTGTTTTGCTGGTTAATTTACTGTAATTCACTTTAAAAGAAATAAAAAATATTTATCGGTATAGTTGCGGTCTTTAGAACCCATATATGCAACTTAACTAAGTCTTATCGACTCAAGAAATTCCTTCTTCTTTGGTTCACATGATGATATATACTCCAGAAACTGAGCAAAGTTTGTGTCCTTGTAGCGTCTTGGATTGTCTTCGTTAATAAGTTTGGGCGAAGGCTGAATTATATGCTCAAAAGGAAGACTGTGCAGTGAAGCTAGTGTAACACGCGTTTTCTCTTGATTCACTATAACTCTGTGCAGCACGCTTTTGTACCTTCCATTGGTAAATATCTGTAAAGAAAGAACCATGTTAAGGATAGCTGTTAGTTACTTCATCTTTGAAGATGTGAAGTGCTAAAGTCTTTTGGTGGTGGTTCGAAATCTGTTTGCACCAGTACGGTCCTTGCTTAAAGGATGGACGAATTTAAGTTTTTTTTTTTTTCTTTCCTAATCTGTTGTGCTTAGTTGATGAAAGAATTTACCTCTAGATGGTCTCCAATATTTACAACAAAAGCATTTGGTATGGGTTCAACTGTTAACCATTTTCCTTCATAGTGTAATTGTAAACCCTTGACTTCATCCTGCAAAAGAAGGGTGAGGAAGCCGTAATCGGAGTGTGGTGGCATCCCTAGAGTGAGATCAGGTTGTGGGCATGGTGGGTAGCAGTTGGCCACCATTATTTGACTCCCCTCTTTGAATTCTTGCAATATATCATTTTCTTCTGTCACATCTATTTCTTTGTCTATCAGTCCAAGGCTTTCTAGGATGGCCTCCATCAGCATCAGGAACAGGTTTCTTGTTTCCTTTGCGTAAGCCATTGCTTGTTTCCTGTAAAAAAGACGTGGACTGTTAGCCTTTTTTTTTTTTTTTTTTCCTGGTGTATACCATCCGGTTTTATCTGGATTCGAGCCGGGTAAGACCACTAGTGCGGTAAAGCTTTTCAGCCGCGTTTGCTTACATTTTTATTCCTAATCTATAGAGGCAACTAGAAGCCTCTAGTTTTTCTTCTTGTAGGATGGCAAAAAAGATTTGTGGTCCTCATATTACCCGTAAGATTTGTTTGGTAAGGTAATGTCAACTATCAAGGCAATGGTAATGATCAGTAGCAAAGGCATTAATGAGGATGTGGGACCCCTAATTTCGGTAATTTTACTGTAGAAGAACTACGAGTCTAAAATTTTTTATTTGAGTTTGTTGCATAATACAGCACTAACTTATCCTGTTGGTGATTAAAAAAAAAAAAACTTATCCGGTAAGACTGCATACATCTGAATCCCCTTACCTCGCAATTTGCGGGAGCTATTGAGGCACTGGGGTAATGTTGTTGACACCATACCTCAGTATCTGTTTCGTGAAATATTTTCCATTACCATGTTCAAATATCCATCCATGGTAGTACTTTTCTTTTTAGAG
Source organism: Silene latifolia (assembly GCF_048544455.1). Lineage (NCBI taxonomy): Eukaryota > Viridiplantae > Streptophyta > Magnoliopsida > Caryophyllales > Caryophyllaceae > Silene > Silene latifolia. Next base: position 51,275,610 of record NC_133528.1, on the reverse strand, counting down.
ACCTGAATATAATTTAACTTAATACTCGGTAACAAACTAGCTTTACAAACCTTAGGTCTCGTGGCGAGGAAGGCCAGTGACAGTGGCCATCTGGTAAAGGATGACAAACAACCTTGAGAAAATCTCTCCAGTAGAAAACACCATCTTTGCTTTGATTAAAGCTTGTTCCATATCTAGCTTGTGTTTTCATGTCTGGTGACATGTAGTTGGATCTCTCTTCAAAAGGGAGCTCAAAAAAACTCTTGCAGAGACGAATCATACTGTTTATAATGTCTATGGGTATGCCATGATTCACTACCTACGTTAGAATATGCAATAAAATTGGTTAGTTGTATGCTTGTAACTTTTTTTTTTTTTTTTTGGTGTAAAGGGAGCTACAATGGACTGATACTGGCGGATTTTGAACCCGTCATAAGTACTACCATTCTATGATTTTACCTGCTAGGTTAGCGCACATCCATAGTTCATGTGCTCTAACTTTGATGCATATAGTTTGAATTCTGTAACTAACAGAGTAGAGTATGTTTTTGGTAATGTAAATATTGTAGTTAACCCACCTGAAAGAAACCATATTGTTCACAGGCATTTGCAAGGGCATTGAGAAGTTGTGACCGATTAGGGCCTTGCAGTTCAGCGAAATCTAACACTGGAAGTCTGATGTTTGTTCTATTAGAATGTTGTTCTTTTCCAGTGTTTGGACGATCTGAGATTGGCAGTATGTATTTTCTTGGAACTTTTTCAATACCATTTTCATGTAGATGCTTCACTCCTTTATGAAATTTTGTTTCAGAGTGGACATCATTCATCGTCTTTTCTGTTGTATGTGAGATAGAGGGAGACATTGTGTACCTGAGCACCCTGTGACATGCATTTAGAGAAAAATAAGACAAATTAGCTATGATATTATTTAAAACAACTAAGACAGTCTCATATTAATATAAGAGTTTGTGTTTCTTGTTGATCTTTTCACGAGACCGTCTCATAGAATAATATATGTTTATAATTGAGTGAAAGGGGAAGTCAAAACCGACATGATTTGTACCTTTCTTTTTGGGAGATGAATGCATAAAATGAAATGAGATTTTTGAGATTTCTGAAAATGCAGCATTGTATTTATAAGGGTGTCTTAGGAAGAGTAGGTCAGGGCCACAACTTTACTACCAGTTTTGGTTTTGAGCAGGATATGTAAAATAAAGGAAATAAGTAGAAGTAATGGTTCCTATTTAGCAACACCGTTGACTTTATTTGGGGTCAAAGCGTGAGTTTGTGGGGTCTCCAGGTTTCTCTACTTGCTTCTTGTTAATTCTCCTTGAAGTAGTTATCTCTCCTGCATATTTTATAAGTTCCTAGTAGATGCAAACTTCCTTGACTTTTTGTATAAAATGCTCGTTTTGGTAGGACCTTTTTGTATGACAGATTTTCTAGTTTTTTAATTGAGTCAAAATTTACTGTTGTATGTCTTTCAAATATGGTTGGAATAAATCAGAACCGGATTTATTGAATGGTTTACGCTTCTTATACGGCGAATGAATTGTTAATCAATTATGTGCTCACAATTTTTTATTTTTGGTTATGGGTCAGACAGCCATACGAGTACTACTTGTTACTGATTCAACATAGGGGCGTACTGCCTTCGGGGAGATGTCGAGCCAATGGGGCAATGTTATTATTGTACTATGTACATGTGTACAACAGTACAGCAGAACAACCACTTAGTAATAGATCTAATATGTTTACGTGTAGAAAATAATTATACGGTTCTAGATGTAAGGTTTGGGAGGGTTCACTACAGCACCCTGATAAATTTTCTTGAAAGTTCACATCATCTAGGTGATAGATGAACCATCTCAACCAAAATCTTAATGTGATGGTTGAGGTCCAACTATTATAGTTATTTCTATTACTAGGTTACTTGGACTATTCTATCTCTGTTTGAAGTACTTATTATATGTTGACACGGATTAGGTAAACCTTGTTCGGACACTATATGGCTGTTGAGTTATCGAAGCTTTTGAAATTTATCAAAGTCACACATACTCCCTTTCATCCAAACCAAAGGTAACACTTACCTTATTCGGACTATCTAAACCAAACTACACATTCCTTTTTTGGTAAAAAACATTACTAAAAAAACCCACATACCCTTATTATTTACATACAAATGTCATTATGTTAGTGGCCCTCTTTCAATTAAAGTGCAAGTGTGCCTACTATATTTTCAATACTACCCTTACTTTTTTTTCATTTTTTCTTAAAACAAGTGTCCCCTTCCATGTTACGTGCATTCATAGCACACCGATCTTGTTCAAGCTGGGATGAACGAATCCAAGATCAGATGAGTGTACATTAATTTAAAGCAAATATATCAGAATTTTTACGGAAATGATCTAATCTTAGTACTTGGAGGTTGTCTTGTCTTTCAACTTTCTTATGTGTTACGAGTATTTACCTTTATGGGTTGGCTTAAAAGTGTTAAGTGCTATATTTAGCGCTTAATTAAAGCATAAGTACTTAGTTTGGATGGTGATATTAGCCCAAGCAATCAATCTTTCCAAACAGTCAGTCAGCTGGTCATCCAAACATTGGACTCAAGCGCCCTAATAGAATAAAATAATAAGTAAAGGCTCTAAGCTCCGCTCCTTCGACTGACGAGAACTCCAAGGATCCAGTTCGTCAATCAATTGCAATTCACCATTTCGAACCTTATACAGAAGGTTTAAGGTGATTTTGGACGAAAATGACATATCTATGTGTTTTAGGGTCATATGATGATTATTGTAGGATATGTATGTGTATATTTGGAGTAACTTGGTGATATTTTGGAGCGGAGATGACCAAGTAATGTGCTAGTTTGGTGATTCGATTGATTATTATGTACTTGTTGATGTGCAAATAGGTTAGGTTGTTCACTTTCTTATGAAGTATGATACACTTCTTGAGTTATTTCATCTCATCCAACATGTTATAGTTCACTTTGATATATATTTATGAGATTAAATTAAGAATTAATTATGCACTTTCATTTACTTTGTATCGTGACAACAGTAGACGAAGGCAATTCACCGACAAGATGGTGGCATGCCAACATGAAGAACGACGGGAAAGAAGGGGGAGGGGGGATTTATCTTTCTTAAACATCATGTAAGTTTACTTAACATTATAGTTACGAATTCTAACTGGAATTTTCGTAATTGGATACGTGACTCACTCTAACACTGATAAGTGAAGAAAGAGTCGGTGACTGGTAATCCTGGGGAGAGAGACGAAGATACATTAGTGTTTAAGTAGTCTTGTAGGAGGGGATTTCTTCACCTATGAATTTGTAGTGCAAGAGAGTCACTTGTTACCAAGTGGTTCATTAAAGTCTTGCATTGCAGGCTCTGTGGTTTGTTCTTGTCTGAAAGACTTTTCGTATTTTAACGTTCAACTTTTTGTCCATTGCTCTCTATCCGGTGTACGTCAGATACCATAGGTCTTATGTCTGTAGTACTGGTTATCACAATTTTTAATACAAGCTTTCTTTTCACATGTATTTGCCATCCTTTTCCATTCATATCTGATAAGTTTCTTAATTCTGTGTCATTTTTCAGGTCTTCTAAGTTCTCAACCATTCATATCTGATAAGTTTTGGTAATTCTTTTGGTACCTATGCTATTAAATTTGGGTTGCGACTGGGAAAATTATGAGAAAGGTTTTTATCATTGAGAATTGCATAAATAATAAAGTTACAACCTAGGTTTATATACTAGTTACAAAGAGAATAAAACTGACTTAGAAATATACTTGCTGTTTGTACAAGGCAGAATAATAGGAAATATATGAACTATTATACACTAAATATATATCAATAAGATCATCATAGAAGATACTAGAATATGCTAAGTAATATTCTCAATAGCGACAACGTATCACAACCAAGTTCTAAAAGACATTTACCATCTGAATAGAACCAAGCCACGGTGGTTCATCCTTAGATCAAGACTTAAAACCAAGATTTAATACAAACCGTGCTCATGCTTTAACTGTTGAAAACCTGACTTTGTAATTGTTTGTTAAAGCTTATCTAATTATGGGCAATACCTTTGACCTTATCAAATTGTCAGCATGACAGGTATAATGTATTGATATTAGGGGTTTACTTTGTGTATATAATGTCAAATTTCATTTTAAGCTCGGCATTGTACAATGCATGACTAAATGTCAACTCTAGTATGTGATTATGCTTACGTGTGTAATTATTTGTAATGAGATTTGACTTTCTTGTCATATTGCTCTCCCTAAGTTTTTGGTCGTACAGTCGTATTCTGGCAAATCTGAATCTGTAGAATAATTGGAACGTGGTAATGTGGTATGACTAGGTCGTCTAATGTAAGTTTTGTCGAAAGAAACTGTTATGGCTGTTCCGTTAAAATTGCATATCAATATTGGAGGTTTTTACACATTAAGAATTCGAATGTCACCTTTTGGAAGTTGTAAATCGGAATCGAGATATATGACTTGAGTAATGTCTAACTAATTTTTTTAGACAAGATTACTCAAATTAGCTTGAATGATTAATTTGCTTTCATTTTGTACCCCGCTTGGGCAATATGTGGGAACCGTTGAAGGACTTGGGTAATGTTGTTGTTGTTGCAATCTGCTAGAATTGGGTTGACTATTTCACATGAATAATTAAGTAGGAATTATTTGCTGTAAACTGATTTTGTTACTTAGGTACAATCATGTTTGTTACTGTAAGAAGGTGTTATTTGTATATATGAACTGATGATTTACAATGCTAATGATCTAGGTATATATAAGATGAGAGGTAGTCTAATTAAGGATGGGAAAGGGAGCCTATACATTATTTTGTCTATAATTACATTATTGAGTATATCACTGATTGATTGTGTTTGCTTGATTTGTGGGGTTGATTGATTGTGCTATCTTTTCCTTATTTGTAGAGGTATTATTGCTAATACTCCCCCTCAAGATGGACGTAGGGGGTCGAAGGCCAATCTTGTCGCGCAGGTCAAGGAAACGATGCTTGTGTAAAGGCTTGGTAAGTGCGTCTGCGAGTTGATCCTTTCCTGCAATGTGTTGAATGCGCATGTGCCCCAATTGGAGCTGTTCACGAACGAAGTGGAATGATAGGGCCATGTGCTTCATTCTGGAGTGAAAGACCGGATTTTTGGCATATAAAGTGGCCGACATGTTGTCACAATAAACAGCGGGTGGCTTTGTTATGGTGATGCCAAGCTCAAGTAGTAAATTTCGAAGCCATAGTGTTTCAGTAGTAACAGCAGCGACAGCGCGAAATTCGGCTTCAGTTGTAGATAGGGCGAGTCCTCGTTGTTTTTTGGAAGACCAGGAGATAGGATTACGACCAAGGTAAATGACATAGCCAGAGGTAGAGAGAAACGAGTCCTTATCGCCAGCAAAGTCTGCATCACAAAATGCGTGAAGACAAAGAGGTGAGGTACGGTATAGTTGGATTCCATGCGTGGAGGTGCCTTGAAGGTATCGTAGTAAACGTTTGAGAGCTGTCCAATGGGTGGTAGTGGGGTGGTGCAAGAATTGGGCTAGTCGATTGACTGTGAAGGCAATATCCGGCCTTGTGAGGGAGAGATACTGAAGACTACCAACTATTGCTCGATAGTCAGAGTGTTCGTGAATAGGTTTGTGGTCTTCACGAATGAGGTGATGGTCAGTAGCGATAGGTGTGGTATTTGGTTTTGCTTCAGACATTTTGTATTTGTGTAATAGGTCATGTATGTATTTAGATTGGTTGAGGTGAAGGCCAAGGTTGTTTGGTGTCACTTCTATTCCAAGAAAATAGGAGAGTGGTCCTAGGTCTTTTAGAGAGAATCGTTTAGCAAGTTGTGTTATAAATTGTTGAAGTTGTTGAGGGTTTGGTCCCGTGATTATTATGTCATCAACGTAGACAAGCATGTAAAGACACGTTGTTTTGGTTTTTAAAAGAAATAATGATGAATCTGAAATGGATTGTTTAAAACCAAAGGTGACAAGGTAAGTTTTGAGTTCAGTGTACCAAGCTCGAGGAGCTTGTTTTAAGCCATATATGGCCTTGTTTAATTCTGACGACGGAGTTAGGTTGGGTCATGTCTACAAAGCCATGAGGTTGAGCCATGTAAACATCATCGGTTAGTGTACCTTGAAGGAAGGCATTGTTAATGTCGAGCTGTCTTAAGGGCCATGCTTGGGTGACAGCGAGCGAGAGTATAAGTCGAACAGTGGTGGGTTTTACTACTGGACTGAAGGTTTCATTAAAGTCGATTCCCGGTCTTTGATGAAAACCTTTAGCAACTAGGCGTGCTTTGTATTGCTTTAGAGTTCCATCGGGGTTATATTTGACGCGATAGACCCATTTACAACCAACAATGTTGTGGGATGATTGACGAGGTACTAGCGTCCAGGTTTTGTTGTTTGTTAGTGCTTGAAATTCAGTTTCCATGGCTTGACGCCATTGGGGTAGGATGAGCGCTTGCTTGACTGTTTTGGGCAGTGAGGTGGAAGCGGGCCCAATGTAAGCAAGTTTGGCGTATTTAGGATTGGGTTTGCGGATGTTATTGGTTAAGCGGGTAGTGACGACGGGTGGGTTCGGCTGTTAGGTTGGGTCGATGGTTGAGTGGTTGTAGTGGAGTTGTCGGGTGGTAATTGAGTAGAGGGAGTGGAAGCGGATTGTGGCGTGTGGGTGGAGGGAGTAATTGGCGGGCGTGCCGTGGTAGTGGAGGGGTTGATGGGTGGTTGGTGCGTGGTGGTGGATGTAGGTGTCGTAGTGTGGGGTCGACGGGTGTAAGTAGAGTGAATGGGATGCCGGGATTGTTGTGCTTGTGGTGGTGACAGTGGCGAAGTAGGAGATGTATGTAATATAGGAATTACAAGAGAACACCATTCTTCGGGATCATTGTGTGTCGGTGGTAATGGCTCCTTTTGGAGTAGTCGATGGTATGCAAATTCATCCTCGATAAATTTGACATGTCGAGACGTATAAATTCGATTGGTTTTGGGATCAAGACAATGAAATGCACTTTGGGTGGATGAATAGCCAACGAAAATGCAAGGTGTAGAGCGATATTCTAGTTTATGTTTTGTGTATGGTTTTAGCCATGGATAGCAAAGGCATCCAAAATTATGTAATTTGTGATAGTCGGGTTTTGTATTATGTAGCTTAAAGTACGGTGTTTCACCATTTAATGTTTTAGTAGGAAGACGATTAATGAGATATGTGGCCGTACTAAATGCAAATGGCCAAAATTTGGTGGGTATATCGGCGTGGGCGAGTAATGCGAGGCGGTTTCAACAATGTGTCGATGACGTCTTTCAAAGATACCCATTATGTTCGGGAGTGTGAGGTGGAGAGGTAAAATGGCTTATCCCATTGTTAAGTAGTTCGGGATTTAATTTTTGAAATTCTCCACCATTATCGGAAAAGAATTGTCTTATCGGTTTGTTGAAATATTTCTCTACAAGTGCTTTGAAGCGAAGAAAAACTTGGGTGGTTTCGGACTTGTTTTTAATCGGAAATAGCCATATGTATTTGCTAAAGTGGTCGACAAATACAACATAATACTTGTAATTTTCACGAGATAGTACCGGACTTGTCCATAGGTCCGAGTAGATTAATTCTAAGGGTGCCGTGGTTTTAAATGTTGAGTTCGCAAATGGTAGTTTTTTGCTCTTACTAATTTGACAAGAATCGCAATAAGAAAAATTTGTAATCGGAAATGGTGCATTTTTATTAATATGTTTCATTACATCAAAGGTAGGATGTCCTAGTCTATGATGCCATGAAAGGTGAGTTGAGCCTTTCTTGGTTAAATAGGCCATTGGTTGCGTGTTGCTCAACTCGTAAACTCCATCTTTAGCCTTGCCCTGGAGAAGCGTTTTGCCCGTCGAAATTGCCTTAACAAAAAAAGAAGATGATGAGAACACTACATAAGCATTATTATCATGACATATTTTCGAGATAGATAGTATGTTACGTGAAATTTTTGGTACATGTAACACATTATTAAATTTAAGAGAAGAGTAAGGTAATTGAAATGAACCTATGTTGGCAATATCCAATGTCGAGCCATCTCCAATAACGAGGTCATCCGGGCCAAAGTAAGGTGAATGGAGCGCAAGGGTATCGAGGTCATGGGTTACATGATGCGAGGCTCCGCTATCAAGTAGATAATTCGGGTTGGAATTTTGGTTGGGAAGAGGAGTGGTGGTTGCCGTGTGGGCTTGGGCAGGGGTGTACTGAGGTTGACGTTGGGGTGGAGCAGGGAAGGTGATAAGAGGGTATTTTTGGCGGAAATACGGGCGATTAGCAATGACGTGTCCAATTTGACGACACCACCGACAACGGCCTTTAAAAGGGCGTGGGGTTCTTTGTTGTGGATGCGGAAGCGAGGGGTGGCGGCGGGGTTGTATTGTGGTGTATTGGTGGTGTGACGGTTGTTACCACGGTAGTTATTGTTGTGGCGGCGGCGACATTAGCGATAGGTTGAAATAGGTCGGATTGTGGTTGTTGATCTAATAGAACTTCATGATGCGGTAGCTTTTCGTGAAGCGATTCGAAAGAGATCGAATCGTCACGGGCTCTCACGGCATCAATAACTGGTTTATATAAATTGTAATTAAGCCCACGAAGAATTTTCGAGACTATGTCATCAGGGTCTACGGTTGTACCCAATAAAGCCAATTGATCAATACAAGTTTTGAAAGTGTTCATATAGTCACTGATCTTTTGATCAGCGGGTTTGACTATTGAGTTTAATCGTTCTTTAAGTTGAAGGACATGGGCTCGAGAAGGGTTGTTATAGGTGCTCGAGAGTATGTCCCATGCCTCTTTGGCCGAGGTAGCACGCACGATGAGTGCCTGAACCGTGGCACTGAGTGTGCTCATGAGAGCCCCGAGGATCAAGCCATCTTGCTTGAGCCACGAGAGGTATGCGGGGTTGGGTTGTTCTGTTTTGTCAGAACCTGTGACGGTGGGTGGTGGTGATGCGGTGGATCCATCAAGGTAGCCGAATAGGCTGTACCCGAAGAGGATATTGACAAGTTGAAATCGCCACGAGACATAGTTGAGCGGCGTTAGTTTTACACAGTGATTCAAATTGAGTGAAATCAAGGGTTTGGTGGTTTCATGTGGGTTGGGAATCATGTTTTCTGGGTTGGTCATGATTGATTGTGCGGTGGAAAAATCAAAGGGAGTGCTGCGTTTGAAGGTGGTGGTGGGACGGGTTGAGAGAGGGTTTTTAGAGGATTTCTTGTGACTCCTTGATACCATGTAAGAAGGTGTTATTTGTATATATGAACTGATGATTTACAATGCTAATGATCTAGGTATATATAAGATGAGAGGTAGTCTAATTAAGGATGGGAAAGGGAGCCTATACATTATTTTGTCTATAATTACATTATTGAGTATATCACTGATTGATTGTGTTTGCTTGATTTGTGGGGTTGATTGATTGTGCTATCTTTTCCTTATTTGTAGAGGTATTATTGCTAATAGTTACTCCATCATTTATCATTGTACTAACATTATATTCTATCTTTATCTGTCATGATTTCCTATGCATTTCATGACAAGTTTGCTTACAGGAACAAGCATAAGTTTGGCTGACATATATCTGTGCTACTGTCAGGTTTCTACCCTTCAATCATTTAAAGTTGCCGCTCAGGTTGTGGAAGGTGAAGTACATGTTTCTTTCATGGTGAAATGGGGACATGTTAGGTTATGGAAGATGGATGGAAAAGTGGTGACGATGTTCGAGTGTTAAAAGACACTCTTCAGCCATTTTCAGTTGCATTTTGCGTAATTAAGGTTGGTTCGTAGATGGGTAATTTCTAAATAATATAATGCGACTTCGGGAAATACGAAGTGTACACTTGTATAATTATTTACGGGATTACGGTATAGTTTTTGTTCGAATAACTATGACGGGGTCTCGCTGACCGGTCAGCGAGTATGGGTCCAGGGGCGAATCCTTTTCTATATAAATGGATAAAGGATGAGAACAAATAGTTAGAGAAAAAACATAACCTTCTACTGCATCAAAAAAACAATATAACATTCTACACAAAATATTTCTATATTACGTCACCGTCTTATCTCAATGGGAAATTCAGTTTCACCCAGGCACTAATAAAGGTCGAATTATTCTATTAGGAAAGCGGGGTTGATTCGGTGTGGTTCACTATTGCCAATTCATTTCGTGAAATTCAATTTTCCTAACACTAAGAGCGTAGTCGTGAAAGTTATATAGCATTAGACTCGGTATTTCTCTTAATTAGACTAATTGTATTTCGTAAAATTATATTTTTGAACTGTGAAAGCTTCAAAGGCAGAATTTGGCACTGGTTTTGGTCCAAATGTGTCAGTTCTTGTAAAAATAAAGTGAGATGTGTTTGTTTATTCCTCAGTTGTTGTGTGACTCATTATTCTTGTTTAGTGTTTAAGATTTTGTAAGAACGTTGGGTGTGTCCTGATTTTTGTGGTCGGTCTTCTCAACCATTAATTTTGAGGGTTCAGAAATAAACCAAAAAATGGAAGCTTGTTATGGTAATGCAATACCTTATCTATACTCTGGTGCATTGGCTTGTAGGAGCGAGGTTCTCGTCTATATCCGAGGAATAGGCATGCCACTTTGTTTATGTTTGGAATGGTAGTTTTCTGGATTTTTTGTTTGCTAAAATTGGGTGATTCAAAGTGAATTAGATAATGTTTCTTCTAGGGGGGATCAAACTTCTATACAATTGATTTCAGTTGACGACCTGTTCCTAATAATTAGTTTTTTTACCGTATCTAATTGAAAGACAAAAAAAAAAAAAAAATCAAGAGCTGTCCTAGTGTTGCCAAAAAGGAAAAAATCTTCATACAAGTTTCCTTGCACTATTTCCTAATGTAAGATCTGGACTTATTACCATCACCTATATTTCTTATTCGATTTGATGAGCCTTTTGCGGCTATTGATATGTGGTGGTTCTGAAGGTGTCGATTTGTCTATTGTTAAGAGCTCCTATTATCCGAGTGTCCTACATTGACAAAATAAGGAGGGAGTTCACTTCTTTATAAACCAAGAAGTTACTCCGCCTATCGCTGATTGGTTTTAGGATGAAACCTTTTTGAGCTCATGAAGTGGTTTCTCTCTCCTCCTTATACTATTGTTGTAGTGATTATGGTCATTTCGATTGTCAGCACATCACAATTATTGTTTTCCTTTATCAAACTTGAAGTTTCAAAGATGTGGAAAATAAGAGGGAAATATGAACTTCAGTAAACAAGTCAAAAGTGCCTTAGACAAGGGGAACGGGTATCAAAATTTTCTCGTGATTGCCATAGATCCTTTGCTTTTTTCTGTGTAGGAGTAACAGGAAGCAAGCCTAGAAGTGAGAGCAAATGCTGGTGTAGGATTGTGGCTATTATGCGCCCAAAATTAGAATGCCAGAGTCCAGATATTAATGGTTTGTCGGTACAAATGAAGAGATCACACGATACTAGTAACAAGTCACAAGGAGAAGACTGAAGACATGTACACCATGTCCTACACTTGCAGTCGTAATTGGGAATTACCTTCTGCTAAACGTGCTATTGGCAGTTTGGCACCTTGTAAATATTTCTATGCAAACTTCCCAATAACTATAGCATCTTTATACATGTACTTTTCGTCATCTATGTATGACTAACTTAGGTTCTTGTGTTTGTCATTTTGCTCTATAGTCATGTCCATATCGCATCTCTCAAGAACTTGTTATCCCCGTCCAATATATCATCTACACGACTTTCTTTCAGATGCTACATGGAGAAGCTGGAGAAATAGAAGTGTTACTGATAAGCCATAGCCACTGGCACAAAGGTATTCTTTAATGTAACTATAGGAAATAGAGGACTGATGTGTAATACTTTTCTAGCTGATCAAGAGTGTAGTAACTGCAGTAGAAGCTTCTCATGAATTCAATGAGATTTGTGTTATTAACAATTATACATACAGTGGTGCTGTAATTTGGTGTAAACTAACAAATATACAACTTAAAAAGCATGTTTTTTGTGTGTGTGGAGTCACAAGAGGGAAATTGATGCTAACGGGTCTGAACGAGTTGCAGATATCAGCATTTAGAAGCAATTTGTATTGCGTATCTATTTCAATCTGTGCCGTATGCCCCTATCCCATATCTTCTTATATGCCCGGTGCTGGCAAAAGTGGATCTTTTGATTTAGGATCTTGTTCCACCCTTTTTGAAAAAGATAGAGCCCAGTAGAGAGCCCCTGCAGAGAAGAAACTTATGAACCAAGCATTGTTGTAAATGGTTATGAATAATTCAGGAACAGAACCCAATATCTCAACTTTCTGTAAGAATCCAGGCACCACCGGCAATATTCCAACAATCAACGCCGTCATGGCAGCCAAGTTATAACCCCCTGTATAATAGTACCTTCCTTTTTGATTCAGTGTATATAAATCCTTCACATTGAGCTTCATTTTCTTTATAAGATAGTAATCTGCCAGCATTATTCCTCCTATTGGCCCTAATAATGCAGCGTATCCTACAAGCCAAGTGTACACAAAACTCTCACTCGACTTGAGTAATCTCCATGGTTGAAAGACTATGCCTAGTAATGCTGTCAAAAGAGCTCCCTTTCTGAATGTAAACTTTGATGGGCTAAGATTGACCAGTGCATTTGCAGGGGCCACGACATTCGCAGCAATGTTGGTGGTTATTGTGGCTAGGCTGATCCCAATGATTGCCAGGATCATGGTGGTTGCCCCACCGATTGCCCCAAGGAGCTCAATAGGACTCGAGATCACTCGACCGAAGATAACCGTGGTAGAAGAGGTGACAGCCAACCCAACAAAGGTAAATAATCCCATGAATATAGGCAGCCCTGATTGACCTATGATTTGATCCTTCTGGGTTTTGGCATATCTTGTAAAATCAGGGATGTTTAGGGCAAGTGGGGCCCAGAAGCTTATGTTTGCTGTAAGGGAAGGGAAGAAGAGTGCCCAAAACTGAGATGTGGAAAGCTTTGATGACATTGAAAGCATATGGCCTAAACCACCTGAATTGACATATGCCCATATAAGAAGGCATGATGTCAAAACTATCAAGATTGGAGCTGAATATTTTTCGAGTTCTCTAATTCCGTCCATTCCATTCCAAACTATCGCCAATTGCGCCACCCAAAAAACAATAAAACAAGAGAATTCAATGGGAGAAGTGCCTAACCAAGGCAAGTTTGTTGACATTGCTGATTGTTTAATTGAGTTAGGTAATAGAAGAAATATAGCTTCCCCACCAATCCATGTCTCAATGCCATACCAACCACACCCTACCAATGCTCTGAGAAGGGTGGGCACATGGGCGCCTCTGATCCCGAATGATGATCTTGCTAGCACCGGAAAGGAGATGCCGTACCTGGCCCCGGGTTCGCCCGTGAGGATTAGTGGGATAAGCAAGATAATGTTAGCAGCCACCACAGTGGCTATCCCTTGCCACCAAGCCATTCCTAAGTCAGCTAGACTACCAGCTAAGTAATATGATGGGACACCCACCACCAATCCAATCCAAAGACTAGCCATTTCCCACCCCGAAAATGTGCGTTGACTTTGGGTGGTTGGTTTGAGATCATCATTTGTAAGGGTCGGGTCAGAATCGAACTCTAAGTTGGCAGCTAGGGAGCTTGATATGGGATTGTTTGACGCCATTATCGGGGTTGCCACAGAACATGGTCTGCAGATGGTGGTGGAGTTAAATTTGAAGGGTCTTCGGAGGGTGGTCGATGCGGCGATCCGGCTCGTGGGTTGTTGAAGGGAAGGCTGAGAGTGGGGAGGAAGATGGAGGTGTAAGTTAAAACACCTAGACACCATGGTGATTATGGCCAACTATGATAGATAGTTAATTGGAAGAGTAGATGGAAGGTGTGGTTGGAAATTTGGGATAGCTGATGTGCGACTGTTTATGCTTGAGTTGTCATATTCATTCTCACTTTGATGGGGTTTGTATGATTGAGTATGATTGAATATCAATGATTCTGTTAAGCGGGTATCTCGTGGTGGTTAGTGCTTTCTCTCAAATGATTCTCTTTCATGTATGACGTTTGTAATCTACTTCCTACTAGTTTTAACCCGTGCAAAATTGCACGGGTATGTATTTGGGTCGGTATTAATGATTTTAAATGTTTTTTTTTTTTTTTTGCATTTCTATTGTAATTATCTAGTTGGTCTAAATCAGCTATTTACATAATATGCAATGGTTTAAGAGGAAATAACGTAATATACTATTGTAAATAAAATTTGCATACATAAAAAACTTTACACCCCGATTAAAGAAATATAATTTAATAATCTACTTTAACACAGCTTAGTGTAACATCAGAATGTCAAAGCTTATATGATTTATTGGTGAAATTAGTGTGTGCTAGTAAGCCCATATACAATGAAGTACATGGATCGATAAATAATACTTCGTATTTTGTTTTGATAATTAAATATTTCTTATTTTTAACTAACAAATTCAAAGATGCCGTATTTATCATAGAATTTTGAATTGTTAAAATAAAATTAATAATCCGTATACAAATAAAATCAAAGTGTAAAGCTTGAAATATTATCGCTTTGGACTCGTTGTTAGTAAATTTATTGCATATGTATAAATATAGTTTTATCAAATTATTCGGAATGTATAAAATTATTACATAGTATTATTTTCATTTATTCCGATTTGTAATTCATACCGCTTATATGCCATTAATTTCATTTATTCAGAATGTATAAAATTATTTCATAGTATTATTTCATAGTATTTGTTCTACGGCGGAATTTGTAGGATATTTGTATTGGCGGAATTCTGAAGAAATATACTCCTTTACACACTAACGGGTCCCACCATAACATGAATTTTAAAAAAAAAGGCTGAATTAATGAGGTGGCACGTCCTGAATTGAGTATTGTCTTCTAAATTAATAAAGATAAGATTGTCAATATCCATTAGACTACTCTCTACGTTTACTTTATACCTAAAGACACTCCATAAATTTTTAAAATTTGTTTACCTTCCTTTTTTTCCCTCTTCTTCTTCTCATCGTACTCCACTTTTTCTATCCAATAGGTTTTGCTTAGGACAAAGATATCCGTTTTATCTCTAAAACGGATTCAAATGGTGATAGCAGAAACAAACTTTTTGGTATTTCCTAGGCAACTTGTCTTGTCGTTTGTTATCTATTTGCCCCGTTTTAAGGTTGAAGACAAATTTGTCCTTAAACAAGAATGTGCTCTCCTTTTTCTATCTTTCTTGACCTCATTTAGGCTCTCATGTATATAAAGTGATCAAAATGCGAAAACCATCTGAGGGTTTCTCGTTTATAATCCCTAAAATTGTCTATGGAAATTTTAGATGTGTTTGGAGCCTTGGGAGTTATTTTCACTGTGGTGCCAAACTTCTATTACCTTTTCATCTTAGGTTATGTGTTCACTTGTTAACTGTCCCATTGTATGGGATGACGGGTATGTTCCGCTTTAAAGTGTGTTATTTTGTGCTCAACAATAGAAAACTCTGAGTTATGGTTTTATGGAGCTCGTTCTGAATTTGGAGTCTTTCAAAGATGAAAATTTAACTTGAAAACAGCCTCACAGTCCGGCACTAACCGAAAATGTTGCTCACTTCAGTAAGCTTATCCAAGCACACGTCTTTAAAGTATGGTCAACAAACAGTATGCTTCGTGATAGACGAGTAAATCATAATTGCAAGCAAAAACAATATGCTTCGTACTCATGTACCTAGCTTAAAAAAATAGAAACCAAAGTAGTGGATAACTGAGTTAGTTAGATAGATAGAAAGCCATTATCTTCACCTTGCGTTTCTCTTCTTTTTACCCTTCTTTTGGCCCTTGTTTTTGCCTTATTCCTCCTCGACATAAACATAGTTGGTATGGTCCAACATAAGAATATTTTCTACACAAAGATGGGCATCTGAGCATCTAAAAAAATCAAGAACCTTGACATTTGTAGTCTCCATCGTTTCAAGGTCGAGTTAAGCAACCTGACGAAACAAGTCCTAACAAATAATCCCTTGCCACTACTTGAATAATTGACTATCCTTTCCAAGTGCTCTATAAAATCATGTTTTACGACATTAAAAAGCTTTTTCCATGACCCAGCCACACCACTCTTCCATGATCCATACATTTTAATCATATAAATAACTAACTAAAAAACACAAGCACCCATCCAAAACTTCTACATTCAGAGCAATGTACTGATCCACATCAAACTCTGGTAGTGTCAAAGAGATAAACTTCTCGTCTTGTAAACTAAAAGCGACAATAGGTCGGGGCACACGATCATTGCCTGAACCAGCTCCAACCCAGTGTATTGTTTCATGAAGCAACGCATTGCTCTCATATTGATTACAAAAAAAAATGGAACATCAGGGCCCCTTTTCCAGAAATGATTATTAAAGCTATAAACCATGCCTCGACAATAATAAGAATTTGGGTCGTTAGAATAAGTCTAAGAAATCCCAACACATTTGTAGTCTCGAGAGATGGAATCAAACCCAAACCAATAGTAGAAACTCCCATGAGGGTAAGCTAATTGTTCCTCTGTAGGCAACTAAGGGAGTAACCTATTTGTTTGCGTAGTTGGGTTGTATATTATTAGCTGGTAGTATTCAAATTTGTAAAGGCAAAGTAAGCCATTACATGTACTAACCACACCAACACCACCATGATCAGGATGCTTGAAAGAGTAATCAAGCTCAAGGATGTTCTCAAAAGTGTCGAAATCAGTCAAATGAAGCATTGGGGTTCTGATAACAAAGGGGAGGTTGGTTTTTGGTTGCAAGAGATCGCTGCAAATGAAGATTAACAAAATGAAGATCTGTAATAAGATGATACCATAATTTACAGACAACCTTATATCGTAGCAAAGTTTTTGCTGGCAAGAGTAGGAATATCTCAGTGAGCAAATCAACGGGTAAAGTCGACATTGTTATTACTCTTCCGTTCAATTTTTTTAATCCCAAATTTACTGTTCGCTTTCTAATACAAAGACCAATACAAGAGAAAAATATAGCTCTCAGTTGAATTCAGTGTACTGTGATTTTCTTCTGCTAGCATCTTTCAACCTGTCAACCAAATAGAATGCTTCCGCATCATTCAAAGTTAAAACTTAATTAGTCAAATACAATTGATACCATTCTGTTGAAAGACCATGTGCCTTACTTGACTCATTTCTAAGAAATAATGTCAAAATACCCAAATTGAAGAGAAAAGGCGACACACTTTTGCACGAAACGGTTTGCATGTAGAACAAGGACTTCAAAAACTTTGAATTAGTTGGCAAAACTTTTCATTTTTTAAATATAGATTGGCTAATATGTCATTTTTCCAGTCTTTCATGGAACCTGTAGAACAACCTGGAAACTCATTGGCAGATCTACGTACAACGTTCAGTGTTCCTGAGACACGGAGAAACTAAATGTTAGGCGGGAGTTTTTTTGTTCTATGAGTGACACGCGTATTTAGTTGATGTCAATGGTTTCTCATTATATATATATATATATATATATATATATATATATATATATATATATATATATATATATATATATATATATATATATATATAGAGGTGGGATCCGGTGAGAACGATCATTCGGTGAGAACGGTGAGAACGAACTAATTTAAGTTCTTTATTAACACAGCTCACTATCTACCAACAAAAAAAAATCACACAGCTCACCCCCATTTACTATCTAACGCCTACCACAAACAATCACAATCAGTTATTGCCGGCAGCCACCACCATCGTCGACATCAACGACAACCAGCACCACTCTGACATTAGTGACAGCCACCACCGCCGTCGACATCATCGGAAACACCACACACCATTGTCACGGACTAACACCACAACACTCCACCATCACCACCCCATGAACCACTGATAATACGACCATTGGCCACCACATAAAACCGCCTTCAATATCACCACCGTCACTCACACAACCAATCAGACCATTCCGGCGAGAAGATTGAGTGGAACTCGAAATTAGAGAAAGGAAAACCGAGATCTGAGTCCGCCTGATTTCATCCATTACCCATATTGTCCTGCCCTTCATCGAGGATCGTCGGAGCTCAATTGATACCGACAAATACTAGTTTCATCTCCCAGCGATAGGACGGTACGCAAATTTCAGCAATGATTCAATGACGATGGTTGTTCGGCTCCTCTCAATGACGATGGTTGTTCGGCTTAAGACCTGATCTTGTGGTTTGTTGTCGACGACGACTTAGGATAGCGTGCGCGGGCGATTTCGCAGGCAAGTGTTTAAGGCTAATCACTCGGAATGAATGGAATGGGACCATCATGCTCTTCCTTTTATTTAAACTCAATTTGATTTTAAAAAAAATTAGTGTATCTGATTTGTTGATTAATGTATCTCAATTTAATTTTAGTGTACTTAATAACTAATTTTGTGTATATGGTAAGATACATTAAATTAGTGTTGAGATACATCAAAAGTGAGTGCAGATACATTGAAATAGACGGTGTTCAGGCCTGGTCGTCAAAGTTGCGCCAACACCGGCAATGTTATCTGGTGATTCACCACCGTTGCGGGTCATCTTTAGCGGCGGCAGTAGGTGAAGATGGGGAAAGATGATCGGCGTGGTTACAGATTGAAAGATGATGTTGAAATGAACTGTGAAGGCTGCGATAGTGGGTGTCAGTGGCGGCTTCTAGGGTGCGTGTTGGTGGAGGCTGCCGGAGTTTCTATTAGTGGGGTTGCCGGAGTGGGAATGGTGGGGAATGTCGTGTACGGTGTATGGTGATGATGAGGGACTCTGAAAGTATTCTTATCCAATATAGTGTTGGGGTTTATTTTTGGCTGTTACACGTGAGGGATTTTAATTAAGTTTGTTCTTTTAGTTCGTTCTCACCGTTCTCACCGAATGAACGTTCTCACTGGATCCTAAATCTATATATATATATATATATATATATATATATATATATATATATATATATATATATATATATATATATATATATATATATATATATATATATATATATATATATATATATATATATAGTGTTGAGATCATATGAGTCCCCTTGTAAGTGTGAGTCCATAAGTCTCATTGTGAGCCTTTGGATCATGAAGATGGAGGGTTGAGATTAAACACCCAAAATGGTCATTAACAAGCTAATTTCCCGCTCTTTCTCTATCTATACTAATTAGTTACTAATTCTTCCTAATTAACAACTAATTTAATATATATACTTTTTCAAACACTCATTTCTCTCTCATCTCCCACAATTTCACTCATTTTATCTCTCAAAAACCTCTCCTCTCTCAAAAACCTAAACAAATCAAAACCTACAAAAAAAAAAAAAATATCCCCTTCCTTCCCCACTAACCCACCCCACCGGGCACCACCCACCCCCACGGGCACCACCACCCACCCCGACACGACACCCCACCACTGCCCATCACCACAACCACACCTCTTCTCCCACCACCACGACCTCCAACCGCCACCAACACTCTCCCTCATCCCGATTCCCGACATCCACCAGTCCCACCACCTATCTCCCCTTCTTTACCGACCACCAGCCCTCACGACCACCAGCCATCACTGCCATTATCACCAACCGACCACCAGTGCCCAACCTCTGCCTCCCTCACGCACGGCGGTGCAGATCTGATGGTTGTGGTGGTGGTGTGATGGCCACGGCCACCCGCTCTCCCTCCTCTATGTCTCCGCCTACCGCCAACAACAAGACGTCCTCCTTGTTTTCATTTTTCTGTTTTGCTTTTCAAATCTTGTTTTTCAGTTTTTCTTTTTATTTTTAGATCTAGCCTTTTTCTTCTTTCATGTCTTAGTTTCTTTTTTTCTTTTTCAAATTGAGGTAATGGTTTGTTTTAAGCCATTTTCTTCTTTCTCCTTTTTCTCCCTTCATATCCCCTTTTATTTTATTCTACTTCTTTTTGTTGGGTTCTCTTTTACAGAATTCGTTTTCCTTTCGTTTAAAAAAATTCGAATTTTTTCGGGTGTTATTATTATATTAGTTATATTTTTCAAAGTTTAGATCTAGGTTTTTGAAAAAAATTGTAATTTTTGTTTTAGATGTATTTTCTTAAATGATATTATGCTTTACTTATGCTTTAGTTTTTAGATCTAGTTTTTCAGATTTCATATTTACAAATGTCGAAAACATTCTATTAAAGTTACATTTTCCTCCACTAAAATTACACTTTTCTCTATTAAAATTACACTTATCTCTATTAAAGTTAAAGTTACACTTATTTCTATTAAAATTACACTTTTCTCTATTAAAATTACACTTATCTCTTTTAAAGTTAAAGTTACACTTATTTCTATTAAAATTACACTTTTATCTATTAAAATTACACCTTTCTCTTTTAAAGTTAAAGTTATCTCTTTTAAAGTTAAAATTACACTTATTTCTATTAAAATTACACTTTTCTCTATTAAAATTACACATTTCTCTATTAAAATTACAATTATCTCTTTTAAAGTTAAAGTTACGGCCATTTCTATTAAAATTACATTTATTTCTATTAAAATTACACATTTCTCTATTAAAATTACACTTATTCCTATTAAAGTTAAAGTTACACTTATTTCTATTAGAATTACACTTTTTTCGATTAAAATTACAGATTTCTCTATTAAAGTTACAACTATCTCTATTAAAGTTACATTTTTCCCTACTAAAGTTACACTTATATCTATTAAAGTTACACTCTCAAGGACTACAGTTTTACTCTCAATGGACTCATGTTACATGTTTAAGACAAAAGTTACAGTCTCAATGGACAAAAGTTACAGTCTCAATGGACTGAAATTACACTTTAATGGACTAAAGTTACACTTTTAATATGGACTAAAGATACACTCTCAATGGACTAAAAATACACTTTAATGGACTAAAATTACACTTTAATGGATTAAAATTACACTTTAATGGACTAAAATTACACTTTTAAAAGACTAAAGTTACACTTATAAGTCACTCAATTCACAATGAGTTGTGTTAAAATTGGAAAAATTCAAAATAATATTTGTCGAAAAAACTGAGTTACACTCGTAAAACGCAAAATATATTGTAAATTTGCTTCAAATTTTCAATTTTCAAAATAAAATCTGTCAAACCGCAATTTTTTTTGTTAAAATTACACTTTTTTCCGTTGAAATTACACTTTTAAAACAGTGAAAGTGTAGTAACATTTGTATAAAGTTTTAGTCCAAAAAAAAAATTATGCTCAAATTTTTTTTTTGTGTATAATTAATCCATTAGTGAATGTATAATTAAAGCTAGAGAGAGAAAGTGGATTAATTAGTGCATAGGAAACACATTAGTGTTAAGTATGCTTTTTGGCTTTCAATCTCAACCATCCTTAGTGGGATATCTAAGGGATGTAGTGAGGACTTATGGACTTAAATATATAGGTGGACTCATTAGAACTTCACTCTCTCTCTCTCTCTCTCTCTCTCTATATATATATATATATATATATATATATATATATATATATATATATATATATATATATATATATATATATATATATATATATATATATATATATATATATATATATATATATAGTTGTGTGAGTTTGTTGAATTCGAGTTTGGAACTCGAGTCAACACAAGTTTATTATTCAATTATGCGATGATTGACTAATGAAATTTTATATCTTATTATAATGTGATTAAATAAAATTTAATTTAATAATTAAGCGTTAATTCGTTAAATTAATCGAGGTTTTATATTTTAGAGGTAGAGGTTATTTGTCGATTATATTTACAAAGGGTTGTAAATTAATTTAATTGGACATTATAAGACTCATTATATTTTAATATAATGACATAATTATCATTTCAGAGTTAAGTGTATATTAATTATTAGTTTATATTATATAATTGTTATATGATCAAACTAATATTTATGTAAGATAAATAAATATATGATTCTTATATTTGTGTGACAAACATTACAAAATCAAAATGGTCCATTTTATACACATGTTGGCCGAAAATATTATGTTGTTGGACAACATTTTATTTTTGTCTTTTCTTTAATCAACCATTTGTATGTAATCATTCCACTACTTGCATGCTTATGACAGGACCTACTATAATATAATCATTATCTATTTTTGCATGGATTAAAATAAAATAATAAAAAGTAATTGCCCACTAAGGCCCATAGGGTGCCGGTTTTTGGGTGCTTTTAAGGGCAATTTTGTTGCTCATTTTTCTAATTCTAATCTTATGCAATTATCTCTCTATACTCACACCACAATATTATTATTATTATTATTATTATCTCATTACTAGAGTAATAATAAAAATAATATTAAGAGATTAATTTCTTGTAATATCTAGTTAATATTAATAGAAATATTTGGGTAAAATCTTGGATGCAATCAAAAGGAGAGTTTCTAATTTGAAACTTGGAGGATCATCCTTATATTCATAGATCAAGAACAAGGTTGGAAGGAGTCCTTCCTTGTGCCCCATATTTCCATTTATTCAAATGTAAGGAAAACATTGTTTTCTCTCTTTATTCTTATTTTTGTTTGCATGCAACTAGATTCTCATCATCTAATTTAATTAGTAGCTTAGATCTTCTATAAGAGTCTAACAAGAGGGTTATAGAACCTAAAAATTGGTATCAAGAGCTTTGGTTGTTGCATGCAAATCGTTTTATTGGTTTTTTACGAGTTATTATATGACTAAAATAAAAATCGGAAAATTTGTGTAAGTATGAGATGTACACGAATTTTTTATGCATGTATACATTCTGGTCCTAAAATTTTTAGGTCATTTTAGATGGTTTATGGAAGATTATTGCTCATTTTTATGATTTTTACTACAATAATAACATTTTAGTGAGTAGAATGGTGGTTTATTAACTAAAATTAGTTAAACGTCGAATATGACCATGAAATTTTAATATGATCTCACATGTATATTTTACTTATTGTATGTACAATTTGAAGTTAATGTGCTTAATTTTGCATGATTTATGATTTTATTGGTTAAAATGGAATAAATCGAGATTATATAAGCTAAAAATAGCTAAAACGAATTTCATGGCATGAGAAAATTATTTTAGGTTTCATTTATATCTTAAATATCATATGTGAAGTTGGAAAACTGATTAGATTAATTTTCCTATGCTTTAGGTATTTTATTTGATAAAACCGATAAATCGCAACTATATTTTCTCTAAATTAATTCGAAATTTTTAACCCATATTTTTGACATTATTAAGGTCATGGTAATATTCCAGAATGTTCAAAAATTTAAATTTCAAATTTTTAGATTATTATAATTAAATTTGGAATTATTTCATAAAAGTTATGGTAAAAAAAGGGTTAAATATGAGCAATAATAGAAAATCAAGTTGAATTATGTCAAAATCTAAGTGAAGACTAATGTTTGAGTCCTAAAACAGTTAGGGTAATTAACCTGGGCTTAAATTTGATTTAAGTATTAATTAGAGATTTTTAATAAGTTAAATATCACGTATTTTCATAAAAAAAGAGCTATATACGATATAATCTAGTAAGGCGATTTGGCACATTCATTTTGAATGTTTGTATACATATATTTTGTGGCATATTTGAGGGATGAATGCCATTTAAATTTATGTAATTTTTGAATGATGTTTGTCTTAGTATGGCCTTAGTTTTTTAATCGGTATTACCCGTAATGTAAGGGAATATCGATTTGGTTGTAATTTTAATGTGATATTGCATCACCGTTTTGTAATTTAATAGATTTATTTTTTAAATTTCATTACAAATGAATAATAGGAATACCTATGTATTTTATTATTATTTTGAAATTCCGGAGTTTCCTAAAGACGGCACCATTCGGAAAGTTGTTCCGATCAAGACGGTATTGTCCTTGGGAGGCGTGTCACATGAAGTGCAAGGGACCAAAGGAGTTGGTGTCCGAATTTGTAATAGATAATTAGTTTATCTTTGTTTTAGGAAGGTCATACTAGGAAATTGTTTTTTTTCTTTACATGTTCGATTTTATATGTTTGCATTCGTGCCAAATCGCCATAACATCACATGCATATCTTTTTATAACGAATCTTCGACCTTGTCAATTATATTATCAATAGATCACTAATTTAGTTCACTTAAAAAAGATAGATAATAAATTGACAAGACCTCTCACATTTTATAAAATTGAGACTTAGCCTTACCAAATAGTAGGAACTCATGAATCCCAATTTCATTAGGCGTACAATACGGTATTTTACTATACCGGGGTGCTTTCTTTTTACGTTGGGTAAGTGGGATAATAAAATGTTATTACATTTCGAAATTTGGTTGATCTCAACGGAAGTATTAGAGGGACTGTTGTCTCAATAGGTCCGGGCTAAAGATGAACTTAGTGTAATTTCATCGACCGAGAGTTCTAAGTGTAGAATCGGTTAAATGATATAACCCATCAAATTATATTAGTAGGGATGTAGAGGGCCCGTAGGCTCACAACCGAGTTAATATGAATTTGGGTCCTGGTATTGTTTATATAATTGGGTGGAGGTCGTTATATAAATGCTAAACTTGTCTAAAATATTTACAAGTCTTATTTACGATAAATGTTAATTTTTCCTTCATCTCATATTTTGTAGTCAATTTGATTTATCACAATGGCAACCTCTAGCTCATCCGCACCACCTCTCACTACCGTTTCATGGCTTCGATCCTTTATGGACCGTTGCAAACTCGAAAAGAATGGTTCAAATTTCACCGATTGGGATGCGCAGCTTTGCTTAGCCGCGGAAGGTGATGACAAGCTTCAATACCTTACCACGGCTCCTCCCGCTACTCCTAATGCTAGGTCAACAAACGCGGTTAGGGAGGCCTATGAGACCTACCAAAAAGAATCCGCCGCGGTCAAGAATGTCTTGATTTTTTCCATGGAACCCGATCTTCAAAGGAGTGCCATTAAGATGTGCACCGCCTATGAAATCTACACTAGACTTGTGACCATGTTTTCAAAATCTCTTAGGATTATTCAATATGAAGCGGTTTCCCAATTCTTTGACCTCAATATCAAAGAAGGACAAAAAGTGAGTCCTCATGTGCTCAAAATGATTGAGTATGTTGAGACCCTTAAGTTGCAAGGGGTAGAGATCCCCGAGCAACTCGTGATTGACCGAGTGCTCCATTCCTTAAGCCGAATCAAGAGCTATGTTCAATTTAGGGTAAACTATAACATGTAAAACTTGAAAACCGATCTCCATGAGTTGCAAAAAATGCTTGTGCAAGCCAAAAGAGACATGGGGCTTAATGCAAGCACTAGCAAGGATGTGCTCAACATCAATGCAAAGAGTAAGATAAAGTTTAAGAAAAGTGCTAACAAGGGTAAGAAGCCCACTCCCTACAAGGGTAAGGGAAAAGCTATTGAGAATTGCTCTACCAAACCCAAAAAGGGAGCAACATCCGATGATAATTGTCATTATTGTAATGGCATAGGCCATTGGAAGCGCAATTGCCCCAAATATTTGGGAGACATCAAAGCTGGACGTGTGACTCCATTAGGTAATATTTCTTCCAAAAGTTTATGTTATTGATATTAATTTTCCAACCCAACTTTGTATTAAGATACTAGTTGTGTTTCTCGCCTTTCTTATTGAATTTAGGGCATGAGAAAAATGGAAAAGCTAAGCAAGCATGAGGAGGATCTCCAAGGGAAGCTAAAGTAGCCGCCGTATAGATGGAGACCTATGGACTTGGCTTGGCATTTGATTTTGAATATGTCTTCATAATAGTAGTTATGTTATGACATTTTCTTGAAAACTTATTTTGTTTTCTTGTTAGACGTGGAAGTTTCTTTTATTTTACATTTCCGTACAAATATTGTATTTTGTTTTAAATGACTTGGCTTTCAACCAAGTCATTTCGGTTTATGGCATTTTAAGTTCTAAGACATCTTTCCTCTTTCTCTATTAATATCTATAACATAAAATGAATCGACTCAACTCAATCGATCACATTGAAAAATGATGATTTGTTCAATATGGTTAAGACCTAAGTTATGAATTTGATTCCCAATTAAAGGATTCATAGAACCATGACATTTCTTATGTAATGTAAGATCAATCGATTGAGAGTTAAAATAAGTTATTGAACTCATATTTGGGGATTTGAAATCCAATATTAGCATGAGTTGTGTAAAGCGAAAACGCGCAAGATAAATCACAAACGAGACTCCATACAACATATGGAAAGGATTAGTCTCTAAAATGGTAACATATCTTAATAGATAACTCAAGGATAACATGTGCCTAATGCTCTTTTTCATACAAAAGAACAAAATTGTTTATAGCTCATAAAGCTATCTTCTTGGAAAGTGGGTGTATTTATAAAAAGATAGAGTGGGAGAAAATCGCTACAAACTTATTTTGTAGAATAATGACATGAGAAAATGTTCTAAAAGTCGTCCACATGTTATCAATAGAGTTGCTTTTAGAAAGTAATAGAACTATTATCTATTGAGTGAATTGTTGCTAGTAAACCAAATCGGAATTGTTGCAAAGAAGTCTTGGTTTCACAATACGTGATATATTCTATACGCAAAGCTTAGAATAATTACTTTAAGATATTGGTCTCTTTGAAGTAAAGCCTCCAAGTATAGAATAGCGTAGATGAACATGGTGATGTTAATCCAATTATATCATGTTAGTGATTGCCGCATTTCATTTTGATGAAACATGGCAAGTGATATTAAACCACTTTTCTAAATAGGTATTTAGAAGAGGATGTGTATGCGACACTGATCTTAGGTTTAAGTCTGAGAATCCTAACATGCTAAGTAAGCTTAAGGGATCCATATGTTGTTTTAAGCAAAGCTTTAAGAGATTGTAAAAATCATTTTCCCAGTCATGTGATAATTATACATGAAGTTTAGTGGGAACTTATTTTCAAATCATGAGATAATAGAGATTGGTTTTACTCGAATTGTCGAAGAACCATGTTTATACATGGAGTTTAATGGGAGCAAAATTGTCTTCACATATTACTCATTGGGAATGATGTACCGTTGCTTACCTCCGTAAAGGGGTGGTTGGGAAATCATTTCCAGATGAAAGATTTAGGTGAGACACATCGCATATTTGATATCCGGATCTATAGAGATAGACCTAAAGGGATATAAGCATTAAGTCAAAAGTCTTACATTGATAAGATTCTTCGTCATTTCAGCATGGATAAAACCAAGAGGGATTTTATTCCAATGGATTGTGGGATTACTTTGAACCAATCACAATTACCCACTGGATCTGAAATTGTTGAACAAATGAAATCGATTCCCAATGTTTCCGCCATTGGGTCGACCTAATGTGCTAAGATATGCGCAAACACTGATAAATTGTATGCTTTAAGCAAGACAAGTCAATCCATGTGAGGGTCAATGAATAGCCGCTGGATACATCCTTAAGTTCTTGAGAAGGAATAAGGATTCATACTTATGATTAATAGAAACATGTAGTTTTGTGTGAAGGGTTACAAAAGCTCGACTTTCTTAGGCTGATCTTGTTGTCAATTGTCAGAGGTGCAAATAGCTAGAACAACCTTGAAAAGTCAGTCATTGTGAATTCTACAAATAGAGTCTGAGTACTTTGTGGTAAGGATAAGATGGATTGTAAAGGAACTAAAAGTAAATCCTTTCACCATGTATCTTATCACAAGTTATATGATAACAGTGGGAGCATCTTTCAAGTTAAAGCGCTCAAGCCTAGAATCAAAGCTAAATGAGTACTTAGAAGTTTCATGATATTCGAGAATACATTGAAAGAAGGAAATTACAATTTATGAAGTTTGGATGATGGTTATATTGTATATTCTCCAACCAAGTTTTTATTGCAGGTTTAATGAAACCACCATGTAGTTTCATGGATTTTATTCACGTTGGATTATGCGATAAGAAGTAATATTATTATATTGATAATTCATATATGATAATCACATTTATCGTTTGAGTTTTATTTTAAAACTCTTTTACTTTGTTATATCCAAATAGGTTGTAAGGACAACGTTGAACCCTATTAAAATGAACTGGATTAACATAGTATTGGCCCCTAGTCATTTATATGAGGTGACGTCTCCTAGTGACTAGAGTGTGAGTCGATTGATGACAAGTTCAAGTGTCATAGGGTCATAAGTGATGACTAGTCGATCACATAGGCAGACTGTAATACTACGGTTTTATGAGCCTTTGGGTACTCTATCGAGTGGGCCTTACTCTGTCGAGTAAGGGTGTTTTACGATTTAAAACAGTTTCTGACCTGTTGGGTACTCGATCGAGTAACCTTGATACTCGATCGAGTAGGCGACACTCGATCGAGTATGTCAGCTACTCGATCGAGTAGCCGGTTTACGGGGGGATGATTTGTCGGGTTTTGTTAATAATGCGATTTAATATATAAACGCCTCCATCACTTTCTTAATACACTTTTACAAACCTAATTATTTTCAAAAGAGAAAACAATCTACGTTCTTCGCATCAATCGCATTATTGGCAAATCCCGGAGCTTGGGAGGTCGGAATTCGTCTTCTTTACACCTTTGTGATCCTTGCGTCGAGGGTAAGATCTACGTACTGTTTTTATGGTAATTCGTTAAAGTTAGTTAAACCCTAATTTGGGGATTTGGGGGTTTTGTTGTGTTTCTTGATTGGTAGTAATTGTATGATTGTATGTTAGGAGGAGGATTCGTAGAAGAGGCCTTTTGATAACAGCTATTGAGATCGTCTGACTGTGTTGCTTTCCAGGTAGGGTTTCCCTACTCAGTATTAGTCCCATAATGTGTGGTGTTAATTTGTGATTGTTGATTATTATCATACGATATTGTGACGGTTGTTGGTGTTGATTGCTGTTTAGTAGTTGTGATTGTTTGTATATATCTGTGTTCTACGGGGCGCGTCCCTGGCTGAGTGGAGTCACGCCCATTATTCTCCTTCTGTGGAACCCGCCACAGAAGGGATGTGTACATTAAGGAATTTGGGTTTATCGCTCGACGGAGATGAGCAGGGATTAGGTGAGAATGGCTGCCGTCCCCCACTGGCGGCGTGGAGTGACCTGTTGCGATGGGCACTCTGGAAGGGCTACACACTTTAGTGTGTAGTCAGTATTGTGGAGCTGGGAATGGAGTTCGGAGTATATCTGTGATGCTTGAGCTGTGTTGATTGTGTTGTTGGATTATATATAAATTGTGTGATTAGTACTGACCCCGTTTATTGTTTTAAAAACTGTGGTGATCCATTCGGGGATGGTGAGTAGTTGTTGAGCAGGTATGAGTCGAGTTACATGGGATAGCTGGGAGGTGCCACTTTCAGATGATAGAGTCTTCCGCTGTAGCTTGAGTAGTTTATTAAACATTTCATTTAGTTGAGTAAACAGTTGGTTTTGAGAACATGTAACCGTATTTTGGTATTTGGTTTTAGATTGTATCTTATTCACTAAACTTATACTATTTAAATGTTGTTTCGTTATTGTCTTATGATTATCATTGCCTCGGGAAACCGAGATGGTAACATCTTTATACTTGGGTGGTCCTGGTAAGGCACTTGGAGTATGGGGGTGTTACAAAATGGTATCAGAGCGACGATCCTGAAACCTGTAACCAATGAATCTAGTGAATATAGGGAGTCAATTAAAATGAACCCGGGGTAAAGGTTGTAGGAGCTAATGCAAAGGCTTGGGAGACGTCCTAAAGTCGCGAACTCGCCCTACAATTTTGAACCGGTCACATGGGGGGTATATGTCAAGGTTATATGTGGTGTTTGTTAGCTTGTATGTGAATGTGACGATATATGTTGTGAATTGATGGATGTTGGGAGTAGAAGATTGATATGGTGATTAAAAAGTTGGTGAGGTATATATATATGTTGGTTGTATAAGAAGCATGATGGTTGTTTATTATGTGGCATTTGATAACATGAAATAGTTGTTTTGTTGATTGAATGAGGAGTTGTGTAGAATCGCATGCGTAGTTAGATTATAATGTTGAGTTTATAGAGTTTTATAGTATGATCGGATATGAGAGATAACATGCGGGTAGTATATACGAGTAAGCATGACTCGATCGAGTAGGGGGTACTCGATCGAGTAGGTGAGGTACTCGGTCGAGTGGGTCTGACTCGATCGAGTGGGTATTTGACGTTTTTATAACCAGAATCGTGTTTTTGGGTACTCGATCGAGTACATAGGGCACTCGATCGAGTAGGGGGTCACTCGATCGAGTGGCTGTGCTACTCGGTCGAGTATGTTAGAGATCAGAAGGTCTGTTTTGGGTCTGAGGTCGGGGCACTCGATCGAGTATGGTGGGCACTCGATCGAGTAGCCTCTACTCGATCGAGTAGGTTTAGGCACTCGATCGAGTGTGTTCTGGGCAGTCTGCTTTCGTGTTTTGGAATTATAGTGCGTATATTTATATCTACCCTTTCTTATATAGTTTCAAGATGCCGCCCAAGAAAAAACGCTTTGTATGCGAGAGCTGAGAACATGAACATCGACGATGTAGTTAAGATGTTGGAGCATCAAGATGCTCTTACGGAGGCCCTAAAGAGAGTGGGAAAGGATAAGGAGGTTGATCACTCTAAGATCAGCCTTTATATAGCGAGGTTTAACCCAAAAGAGTACAAGGGGACCGGGGAGCCAAACCTTCTTGACAACTGGCATCGTGAGATGGAGAACATACTGAACCTGGTACACTGTCCTGATGAGATGAGAGTAGAACAAGCTGCGTTCTACCTGAGGGAAGCGGCTGGTGAGTGGTGGGACAAGGTGAAAGTGAGTGCTAGAGAGAT
Source organism: Silene latifolia (assembly GCF_048544455.1). Taxonomy (NCBI): domain Eukaryota; kingdom Viridiplantae; phylum Streptophyta; class Magnoliopsida; order Caryophyllales; family Caryophyllaceae; genus Silene; species Silene latifolia. The sequence goes on along the minus strand of NC_133528.1, from coordinate 51,244,746 downwards.
GTATACGAAGCAGGGCTTACCTGCTATACCTTGGGAAGAGTTTTAGAGGGCTATGAGGAAAGCGTTTGTACCTGAGCATGTGAGGAGTAAGCTGAGGGAGGAGTTTGATGGGTTTAGGATGACATCCGATATGTCAGTGGCTGAGTACTACAAACAGTTTAATGAGAAGTCTAGGTATGCTGACGTCATGTGTTTGAGTGAGGAGAACCTAGCGCTGAGGTTTGAGAGGGGGTTGACTCCCAAGATCATGGACAAGTTACCCGTGGGAGTCCTTATTGATGTTAAGGAAGCTTACGAGAGGGCTGGAAGAGCTGAGAGGTTGGTGGAGATGGCTCAGGAGAGAGTGGTTGAGAAAAGAAAGGATGAGAGTGAAGGTGGTGGCCAATCTAGCCATAAGAAAGGCAACCACAATCAGGCTAGAGCGTTTTCTCTGGGTCAGGGTTCAGTGCCGGGGCTTCCTTTGGGCGTGGCCGTATGAGTGGTAGTGGTAGTTGGGGGATGACCTGCTATGGCTGTGGCGGTGTAGGCCACAAGAGACATGAGTGCACGAGTGTACCTGGAGCTTTTCAGAGATCAGCTCAGGGGAGCTATTGTTAGGGGTCGGCACAGAGTTATGCGAGCAATAGACCGACTGGGTCATGGTCTAACTGGGGAGGTCAGAGATACCAGGGTGGAGGTAACCGCAATGGCGGTAATTCCTATCAGAAACCAGCTACGAACAACAACAACAATCAGGGGTCGGGTGCTAAACCGACCACATCAGCCAGTACTGTCCAGGGAGGTGGACATAAGACCAGTGGAAAGCTGTTCATGATGGACAAGAAAGCAGCTGAGGACGATGCACATATTATCACTGGTACTTTTCTTGTTAACGGTATTCATACCTTTGTTTTGTTTGATTCGGGGGCGTCTCAGTCGTTTGTATCTTCGAGTCATGTTAAACGGTTGGGTTTGAGGGTATATGAGTCTGTAAGTGAGAAAGTTTTTATACCTTCGGGTGAGTCTGTATCATGTGGAAAGTTGTATAGGGATGTATCTATGATAGTTGGCCAAGTTGATCTACCTGTGGACTTGCTAGAGTTTTCTTTTGATGATTTTGAGATGATAGTCGGGATGGATTGGTTGGGAAAGTACAAAGCTAAGATAGACTGTCATCAAAAGAAAGTGTCTTTGAGAGGTCCTAAGGGCGTTAGTGTGTCTTATCGTGGATTTGTGGTCAAACCCAAAGTTAAGTTGATTGCAGCTATGACCTTGAAGTCCTATCCGAGGAAGGGATGCCCTTTGATCTTGTGCCATGTGAGAGATGACCGGATAGAGAGTCCGACGGTTGATCAGATACCAGTGGTGGGTGAGTTTGCAGATGTCTTTCCAGAGGAGATTCCGGGGTTGCCACCGAAGTGGGAGATAGATTTCACGGTTGAGTTGAAACCGGGGACGGGGCCAATCTCTAAGGCACTGTACCGGATGGGTCCTAAAGAGATGAAGGAGCTCAGGAAACAGTTAGATGATCTGATAGAGAAGGGATACATTAGACCTAGTGTATCACCGTGGGGAGCACCAGTTCTTTTTGTGAAGAAGAAAGATGGGAGCTTGAGGTTGTGCATAGACTACAGGGAGCTGAACCGAGTGACGGTGAAGAACAAGTATCCTTTGCCAAGGATAGATGACCTGTTTGATCAGTTGAGTGGTGCATCAGTCTTTTCCAAGATTGATTGAAGGTCGGGGTACCATCAGGTGAAGATTAGAGAGGTGGACATACCAAAGACAGCTTTCACGTCGAGGTATGGCCATTATGAGTATGTTGTAATTGTTGGAGCTTGTGTCCTCCACAATTAGTGTGATAACATTTATAAATCTCTTATAGGTTCACAAGGGTATACTTTGTATTTTATCAGTTGATTAACGATTACCTAATAACGGTTGGCTTGCTGGAAAGTTGACGTTATTATCATACTGATGGCGGTGATCAACTGGTCCCTAAAAGTCACACCTAAAGGATGTGTTTGAGAGATGTGATTATGAAAATGTAATTACATTGATGCCTTATATGACTAAAAGGTTAGTCCATGTATTTGACTAAACAGTTAGTCAATGTGTTGATGAGACGGTTATTTAATACAATTAAATAATATTAGCTGAAACGAATTAACTGTCAATTCGTAAATTGAATATAATATGTTGTATTTAATTAATGTATATAATGTTAGATTAAACGAATTAAGATGTAAATTCGTAATTAAACGTAATCGGTTACATTTAATTAGCTAATTATAAATATGCGATATTTATAGTTAAAATATATATTATACGAGATTGTCATAATAAATTATTACAGACCGGTATTAATAACTCGACTGCAAGCTGTTGTGTGTAGACTTATTAATACGGAATAAATTAAATGACAATTTAGAAATTATACACTTTATATACATTTTGTAAACTACCAAAAATAAGAAGATTTAATCACCTTATTTTTGGTAGGTGGAAAAACCGAAAATAAGGAGATAATCCTCCTTATTATTTCGGTGGTCAAAACAAGAAAAGAAGGAAAAAATATCTCCCATTTTTCTCTCCCTTTTTCGGTTATAATAGGGTAGGAGGGAGATCATTTTGGGACTTCTCTTTTGACCTAATATTCTCTCATCAAAAACAAAACACAAAACCCTAAATTAATTAGTTAATTTAGGGATCTCATTCTACCAATTTGAGGGGCATTTCTCGGAGCATCTTGGGTGCAACTAATAGGAGAATATCGATTTCGATATTGTTCTTAGGCCAATTTTGCTAGGACCAAAGGTTATTTCTTAATCTCTCTATTTTGTTTATGCTATTTCATTTATGACTCGTATTCATAATTATAATTTCGTTATAATCCGTAATTTCTTAAAGGAAGTATACCGATAATTCCTACAAGTGGTATCAGAGCCAAGGCCACGAAATTATTTTTGATGATTTTCATAAATGGATTTGAAAAAATTTGAAGAAAAAAAAAAGGTGCGGCTGTTTTGAAAAAAAAAATTTCTGCCAATTTAATTTTTTTTTCAGCCGAAAGTTTTTTTTGTTTTGTTGTTTTGATTCCATTCGATTTATTCATATTATTGTTTTAATAGGTTAAGATGATAATATAATAAATTTGTAGATGTTTTGATTTAATAAGAATTAAATTGAAATGTAAATGGAATTGTTTTGATTAATGATGATTTTTGTTTTTGCTATATAGTTTTTGGCATACATGATTAAATTGTTGTTTAAGATCATGATTCATTAATATTGATGATTATGCCAATCTTGTTCTAGTAGCAACTTTAAACAAACTTGTTCATTATTAATTGGGTTGTTTTCGAAAAAAATATGTTTTTGATTTTGGGCATAATGCCGCAAGAAAAAATAGGGAAACTGTTTTTTTTTTCTTTCAGTTTTGCCGAGTCAAAAAGAAAAAAAAAAACTTTCTGTTTTTTTGGGCAATTGCCGAAATAAAAAAAAAAAAATTCTGTTTTTGTTTCGGTTTTTGCAGAAATGCCGAGATAAAAAGGGTTTCTGTTTTGGGTTTATTTTTGGCATTATGTCGAGAGCTGGAAAAAGAAAAAAAAATTTCTTGTTTTTTCCTGTTTTGCCGAGACCAAAAAGAAAAAAAAGGAATTTTTTTTTGGTTTTTGTTTGTTTTGTTTTGGCTAATATTGATTATACATTAAATTAATAATGTATGATTAATTGTTGTGAAGAAGTTCACAATTTTTAGATACCTAATTATTTTAAAGAAGTTTAAAATGATGTTGGATTAATTCATATTACAAGATTAATATGTATTAAGATTAAAATTATTGTGAGTAATTGAGGAATTGTCACATAATTTGATCATTTAAATAGATGGTTTGGATAAATTACTCTACATAATTAAGGAATTATGTCTTGAATGTTTAATTTATTAGTTGATGTATTTTTTATTTAGTTGAATGTTTTGTTGAATGGTTTAATTTACGTATTTTTGCAATCGGTTGTAATTTGTAATACCTAGTGTGGCCTTAGTTAAATTATGTTTTCGTAATGATGGAAACATAATTTTTTATGTAATTTGAGATCTCGAATCTCCTTTTATTTTCTTTAAGTATTATGTTTTGAAATTAGAATGTAAATAGGTTTATTTTGTAATTTTAATTGTAATTTTTAAAGAAGACTAAAGATGGAGATTGGATTGCTCACTCCCGCTACATGGACCAAGATGGAACATCAAGACAAGCTTCTCGGGTCCAAGGATGGATTCCAAAATTGTATTTATGTTCATTTTGGTAGATAGGCCACACTAGGACTTTATTTTTGCTTTTACGTTTTCCATTCTTATTGCTTTTCATTCACATGATAGTTAGTGCATCATATTCCGCCTAAACCAAACCACCTACTACTAAAATGCATGAAAATTGACTCATATAGGTTGAATGTTAGTTTTCATAGACATACAGATGTCACACATTTTTAAGCCATCACCTTAGTTTATTCATTCTCGCATGCTATATATTAGTTCACTTAAAATGAATTAAAATAAAGTTGATGAGATCTTCCTCTAAAACTGAAATTGAGACTAGTCTTTATAAGGGCAAACAGCTATGAATCCCTTCTTCGTCGGTAGGCATATAGAACCTTACTCTCCATATGACCCCTTCTACGTTGGGTAAGTAGTTTGTGTTGACTTAGTTTATTTCAACATTATAATCCGAAGAGTTTCTCGTGATTATGATGGACTAAAGATAGAATTTACAGAAATTTATCGACCAAGAATTCTAACAGTAGAATTAGCCAAAAGGTTGGCTTATCAATTTACAGATAATTGAGTCTTGGGATCATTTATATAATTCTTGAGAGTGGTCAATTGTATAAATGCTTGAGTCTTCGCGTTATAACAGTATTGCATTAGACTTAAATCATAACGATGAGAATGCTTATTATATTTTTCTTCTTTTCGCAGTGTAGAATACGTTTTATTTTGATAATACTGTTACAACAAATGGTTGGAAATAACGCAATCCCTATGCCAAGTGCCACACTTGATCGCGAGTCCTGGCTGAAAGCTTTCATGGACCACATGAATCAGTTCACACGTATGAAAAATGACGGGTCCAACTTTGCGGACTGGGAGGCATCATTGCGGAATGCTGCCATTGCTGACGGTAAGCTCAAGTACTTAACTGAGCCAATACCGCCAAACCCAGGCCCCAATGCAAGAGTCGACGAGTCACTTGCTTATAGTGACTTCGTTATGGAAGCGGGTGCGATAAAGAACGTACTCATTTTTGCAATGGAAACAAATTTGCAAAGACGCTTCATTGCCCAAGGTGCAAACAAGATTTTCACCACGTTCACTAACAAGTTCTCAAAAGCACCGAGGATCGTTACTTATGAGCATACCTGTCGCTTCTTTGATGCGAAACTCCAGAAGGGCCAACCGATTAGCCCACACATTCTTAACATGATTGAGAATGTCTAGAAGATGGAGGCACTTGATTGCAAAATCAGTGAGAGCATAGTCATTGACCGTATGCTTCATTTACTTCATGATGGTTTTGCCCTCTTTAGGGCAAATTACTACATGAATGACATGAAGAAAAGTCCTCATGAGCTACATGATACGTGCATTTTATATAGTCTTATTAGCCTACTTTATGCACGTATTTCTATGCTTTTATCGTGGTTTTATGCTACGAAATGCCCCGAATTGCATACTTTGGAAGTTCTTGTCTTATTTGCAGGAATGAGCCATAAAGTAGCGAAATCAAGCCTTTTACCGTCCGTTTAGCATGCATTTGGAGGAAGAGATGATTTGGAGCGGGAAATATTGCTGTCTTGGGATGCGTGAAGGTGTTTCGGGAGCTAAAAGGACAAGTCAAAGTCAAATTGACAAGAATGATGAGCTGCTGAAGTCAAGTTTCACTTGATCGAGTGATTTATTACTCGATCGAGTGGTTTAGGAGTCAATAATCAGTCGATCGAGCACTATTCTAAGTCGATCGACCAGTTCCTTATATGCCCTTACTCGATCGAGCACTTTCCTTGGTCGATCGAGTGTTTTCTAGTGAGTTTGCTCGATCGAGTGATTTCTTTACTCGATCGAGTGGCTTCACTGACGGGTTGGGCTTTTAAGCTTTAATTCGTTAATTAGGTTTAATCCTACTCCTATTTTCTTATAAATAGGAGTTAGGGATGTCATTTGTAATCATCCAATAATCCAAGGATCATATACTCTCCCTTCCTCTCTGGTTCGAATACATTACTACTCTTTCTACTGTTACTTTTGTTCATTTTCCGGATCTCTTTAATTCAGTAATTCTTTCTTCCTTTCTCTCCTTTTAATGTTTATTATTCTTATTTCCTTTAAGTTTGTTTCCCTTATTTCCATGAGTAGCTAATTCCCCGTAGTATGTTAGGATTAGGGAAGCCGTGGTAGCAATGCTTTAATTGTATTAAATAGATTAGTCTTGCGATAGAATTGTACTAGGCAATTTAATTGTTATCCGGTCGAATGAATGCATGCAGGAGACCATAAATCTAGTTAACCCCGACCTAGATCGAAAGATTGGAAGGGAAGGCTTGCTTAATTACAATAGGGTATTGCAGTGAGGACGAAAGTTAAGCTGTTTACGCTCTAGGGCGGTTTAAGGACCGAAAGGTGACGACCATAGCTCTTCTTATTAATAGTCTAATCGCCTTAATATTCTGATAGTGTAAGATCGATAGGCTGCCACGGTGGACCGACTCCTAGCATACTCCCTTCTCTCTTGCTGTTAATTTCTCTTATTTATTTCCCTCGCTTTAGCTTTTAGTTTAGAATATCACTTTCAAACCCCCATTAGTGACATTAGACAGATAAATAGACAAATAGATAGTACACCACCTCCCTGTGGAGATCGACCCTACTTGCCGCTGACTTCTGTTAGCAGTAACTTAGGTATTTTATTTTTGGTACGAAACGACAGTATCACTACACTCACTTCTCGTACAGACCGAGAAGGATATGAAATTGAGTGGGAGCATGAAATACCTAAGTTACTGCTAACAGAAGTCAGCGGCAAGTAGGGTCGATCTCCACAGGGAGGTGGTGTACTATCTATTTGTCTATTTATCTGTCTAATGTCACTAATGGGGGTTTGAAAGTGATATTCTAAACTAAAAGCTAAAGCGAGGGAAATAAATAAGAGAAATTAACAAAGAAGAGAGAAGGGAGTATGCTAGAGTCACCCACCGTGGCAGCCATCGATCTTACACTATCAGCAATATTAAGGCGATTAGACTATTAATAAGAAGAGCTATGGTCGTCACCTTTCGGTCCTTAAACCGCCCTAGAGCGTAAACAGCTTAACTTTCGTCCTCACTGCAATACCCTATTGTAATTAAGCAAGCCTTCCCTTCCAATCTTTCGATCTAGGTCAAGTTAACTAGATTTATGGTCTCCTGCATGCATTCATTCGACCGGATAACAATTAAATTGCCTAATACAATTCTATCGCAAGACTAATCTATTTAATACAATTAAAGCATTGCTACCACGGCTTCCCTAATCCTAACATACTACGGGGAATTAGCTACTCATGGAAATAAGGGAAACAAACTTAAAGGAAATAAGAATAATAAACATTAAAAGGAGAGAAAGGAAGAAAGAATTACTGAATTAAAGAGATCCGGAAAATGAACAAAAGTAACAGTAGAAAGAGTAGTAATGTATTCGAACCAGAGAGGAAGGGAGAGTATATGATCCTTGGATTATTGGATGATTACAAATGACATCCCTAACTCCTATTTATAAGAAAATAGGAGTAGGATTAAACCTAATTAACGAATTAAAGCTTAAAAGCCCAACCCGTCAAGAGCCACTCGATCGAGTAAAGAAATCACTCGATCGAGCAAACTCAAAGAAAAACAGCTCGATCGACCAAGGAAAGTGCTCGATCGAGTAAGGGCATATAAGAACTGGTCGATCGACTTAGAATAGTGCTCGATCGACCGATTATTGACTTAAACCACTCGATCGAGTAATAAATCACTCGATCAAGTGAAACTTGACTTCAAGAAATCATCATTCTTGTCAATTTGACTTTGACTTGTCCTTTTAGCTCCCGAAACACCTTCACGCATCCCAAGACAGCAATATTTCCCGCTCCAAATCATCTCTTCCTCCAAATGCATGCTAAACGGACGGTAAAAGGCTTGATTTCGCTACTTTATGGCTCATTCCTGCAAATAAGACAAGAACTTCCAAAGTATGCAATTCGGGGCATTTCGTAGCATAAAACCACGATAAAAGCATAGAAATACGTGCATAAAGTAGGCTAATAAGACTATATAAAATGCACGTATCAAATCTCCCCAAACCAAACCTTTACTCGTCCCCGAGTAAACTAAAATGCAACTAAAGGAACTGAAAAGATAACTCAGAGCTAGCTACAAATGCCCACTTAAGCCAATTTAATGCAAGCTAACTAAATACTTATAGCAAGACAGTCAAATGCAAACGAGTTATAGGATGTTTATAAATAAAGCTGAACCGTCGACCTTGCAAGACCTTTAATAATGGACTCTCACGGGTCACTCTTCTCTCATGAAGCAAAAGGGTAAGCATATGAATGTAAGAGAGAGAAGAAGAAAAATAGTCGCTCACCTAGACTACGACCCACATAAACATGCATGCAACTAATATGATAGACAATTCTAGCTACCGTACACACATTCCAACCAACAAGGTCCTGTCACAGCCGAGGGCTTACAAAAATATGGTAAAGTGAGGCAATGGGTAAGAAAAGGCAAAATATTTATGGGAATGTGGAGGTATAGGTGATCAAGCTAGTACCTAAACAGAACCATATGACAACATCCAATTCTCAACTCAATTATGGAATAAGCACATGCCCTTCACTTGGCATAAAACTCACCAAACCGAACCAAACATACTCCTCATATGAAATAAGATAGAACATAGGAGTAGAAACCGTCAACCAAACAACATCTTTTTTTTCTTTTTCTTTTCTTTCTATTTCTTTCGGTTTCTTCTTCTTCTGATTTTTTTTTTTCTTTTTTCAATTCTTTCTATTTTTTTTTTCATTCAACTTCTTTTTTTTTTTTTTTTTTTTTTTTTTTTTTTTTTTTTTTTTTTTTTTTTTTTTTTTTTCATCCTCCTTTTCTTCATAAATTACCAACTCCGATTCAATAGAATATGCGCCAATATTTGATACAATGAAATATATACCGCAAAACAACAATCTAAACTAGCTTGACAAGGCAGGCTAAATTTGGATGTAGCTAAAGGGTCAACTGGCAAATTTGGCTAATGTGGAGTTAAATGGGTAAAAATGAAAGAAAGGGAAAAATTGTAAGCACCTCCCTGCATGTGACACCAACCACTAACCCGAATGTATGCAGGCAAAAAGCAATTGAATTTCATATACGTGCAAATTGATGATACATGTTATGCAAGGAGTAACTACTCACAATCCTACATGAAACTGGTCATAAATGACACCAGTTTATAAGGCTCTAATTCCTTAGAAATTATAAGTAGGTTGCCAAAATTTCAGGTCAAGTCTATATGTTCAGCTGAATTAAACATTAACTCGTAGATATGCAATAAGACAAAACTAAAAGATAACAGTTTAATGCAAGGCTTAAGCAAAAGGACAGTTGCAGTGCAATTTCATCATTGAAATCTACCGTTCCGACTAAACCTATAGACTAAAATAAACATGAATATTTTTGAATTTTTTCTATTTTTCAATTTTTATGGAATTTTTGATTTTTTATGAAATAAATAACAATGCAAACTAGAAAATTAAACGTGATAACTGAAATGCAATGAAAACAAAATGCAGACACAGATATGGATCCATAACCTCCCCAAACCAAACCGTACAATGCCCCCATTGTACCAAAACATGGAAAGGAAATGCAAACTAAAGGAGAAAGAGAGTAAAAGCGGGAAAACTCACAAAATGCGCGAATAAGGGGACCTCCCCAAACCGACCATGAAATGGGAGGTTGCTAAGGCCCGGAAAACCGTCTCAGGAAGCTAATCCAAGTCAAAAACACTCGATGGCAGAAGAAAATCAGTCGATCGAGTGAAATGGGCATTCAAAACTGCTCGATCGACTGGAATAGTGGTCGATCGAGTGGTTCTCTAATCTGCAGGTGGTCGATCGAGTACAATTTCACTCGATCGAGTGAATATAGCAGCAAAATGCTCGATCGAGTAGAAAAACTACTCGATCGAGGGCTCCTCAATGTATTTCCTGCAAAAACGCAATGTAAACAGCCCGCAACTAACAAAGACAAGCTTAACTGAGACCGTCTATGGTATAAAACCATTTATTACAACTAAAAGTAAATAAAAAGCAAAATAAAAATCGCCGGGTTGCCTCCCGGGTAGCGCTAGCTTCAGTCAGGTCCCAGCTCGACCTCCTTTTTCTTCGAGCCTCTCTAATTAAATACAATCAAAACAGCTCAAAGCGCGCAGCAACCTGTCAAATAGCTGCGCATGTGCTACACAACAGCAGTAGCACCAAAGTGGAATACAGAAATAGGAAATGAAATTATGTAAGCATTTAAGTCTAACAAATTTCCTATGTGAGCTCCTAAATTTATCCACAAAATAAAGGAGCGCGGGAGCAATTGTCAATATATGGGGTTCGATTGATTAACAGTTTTGAGATGATAAGGACGGTGAAAATTCTTTAAATTAATCGACCATATGAGAGGAGGTATAACTTTAAAAGAAACAGCGCGAGTCAAACGAGGCAAATTACTATTAGAACAAACAATAATAAAGTTATCGTTTACTACCTCAGATCGGTCGCTCTCAATGACGGAATCATAGGTAAAAGAGCTTATTACCTCTTCCGTGCTAGGAGCAATTACCGTCTCAACTGCTTCTTCATCAACCTCCTCAGTGGAATCCATCCCGTAAATCGCAGCTTCAAGTGTATCCGACTCGGTGTGAATAGGGAGGTTTACCGTAACCTTCATCATCGTCGGACTCGTCATCCAAATCAAACCAAAATGACGAACCAAAGCTCCCAATGGCCATTTCGATCGATCGAGCGAATAATCACTCGATCGACCAACTTCCTCCCGCATCTCACTCGATCGAGTAACAACATCACTCGATCGAGAACTATCCTCCTGCATGTCACTCGATCGAGAAGGGATATTACTCGATCGAGGACTGTCTTCTGGAAATTCACTCGATCGACCATTATAAGTCACTCGATCGAGTGATTCTTCCTGCATAGAGCTGAAATCTTCGCGTGGGGTAGTGAAATATGATAGGAACTCGTCGTCTGAGTCATAGAAGTCATCCTCATCATTGGGCAACACGGTTTTCTCAAGGGAGAAACCGCTCTCAACAAGGTATACCTCTTCTTCTTGCATCTCAGCTGCTAACTGAGCAACTACAGACTCGAGCTCAAGGATTTGAGCATCCGCACGTCTATCACTCTCTTGCCTCACTCGATCATAATTCTGCACTTGAGATGCAAGTATCTCCATTAAAGACCTCAGTTCTGCAACCTCTTCTTCTTGTATATCAGGAGGATCTTGTTGCGGTGGCCATTGATAGGGCGGATGTGGCGGCACAACTACAGCTGCATTGTGCTCAGCAGAACCACATCTCCGTAGCGATCACCTACTGTTCCATATAATGGGACATCGGTGATGGGTCAAAGGTACTCAAGCCTTCCCCTTGACTGTCTTTCACCTAGAACTGTCTAGGTAGTACCTGTAAGGCCTATCAAAACAGCACTAAACAAAAGATTAAAACGGCCTCAAGGGAAAAATCCCCTGAGGCTAAAAACAGATAAGATTAAACAAATAAATAAATAGATTGCCTCCCCGGTAACGGCGCCAAAATTTGATACTGTCGTTTCGTACCAAAAATAAAATACCTAAGTTCGTTCTTGCTAACAAAGTCGGCAAGTAGGGTCGATCTCCACAGGGAGGCGGTGTACTATCTATTTGTCTATTTATCTGTCTAATGTCACTAATGGGGGTTTGAAAGTGATATTCTAAACTAAAAGCTAAAGCGAGGGAAATAAATAAGAGAAATTAACAGCAAGAGAGAAGGGAAGGCTTGCTTAATTACAATAGGGTATTGCAGTGAGGACGAAAGTTAAGCTGTTTACGCTCTAGGGCGGTTTAAGGACCGAAAGGTGACGACCATAGCTCTTCTTATTAATAGTCTAATCGCCTTAATATTCCTGATAGTGTAAGATCTGATAGCTGCCACGGTGGACCGACTCCTAGCATACTCCCTTCTCTCTTGCTGTTAATTTCTCTTATTTATTTCCCTCGCTTTAGCTTTTAGTTTAGAATATCACTTTCAAACCCCCATTAGTGACATTAGACAGATAAATAGACAAATAGATAGTACACCGCCTCCCTGTGGAGATCGACCCTACTTGCCGCTGACTTCTGTTAGCAGTAACTTAGGTATTTTATTTTTGGTACGAAACGACAGTATCACTACACTCACTTCTCGTACAGACCGAGAAGGATATGAAATTGAGTGGGAGCATGAAGCAAGATGTTCTCATGATTTCCAACAAGAATAAGGATAAGGGCAAGGCTCATGGCGACCTAACTGTAGGTAAGCCAAAGTTTAAGAAGCCAGGAAACGGTAAGAGTGGGCCCGGTGAGACTAGTGTCTCACAAGGCAAGGCAAAGAGCAAGGGCGGTGACATTGAGTGCCACCATTCTCACAAGACTGGACATTGGAGGAGGAACTGTCCCGTGTACCGTGAGGACATAAAAGCAGGCCGCGTCACTCCTGTTGGTATGTCATCTTATATTCATATGATTGAAATTAACCATGCAAGTTTCGGAACTTGGGTACTTGATATTGGTTGTGGTTCTCATCTGTGTAATCATTTGCAGGGCCTAAAAAATATCACACCTCTCGGAAAGGGTGATGTGGACCTGCGAGTCGGGAATGGAGCTAGAGTTGCTGCAGTCTCGAAGGGAACATACGTAATCCAACTCCCGAGTGGTTTTGAGTTATATTTATATAACTGTTACTATGTACCCAGTTTGTCTAAGAACATTATTTCTGTTTCCGTACTTGATAAAGACGGTTTTTCATTTTCAATAAAGGATAATAGCTGTATTTTCTCTTTCAATGAAATGGTTTATGGCAAAGCAGTTTCCATGAATGGAATTTATATCTTAGATCAAACCACATATGTTTTATTTGTGAACAATAAGAAATTAAAGGTTGGTTACAAAGATCAAACTTATCTATGGCATTGTCGAATGGGACACATAAATGAAAAACGTGTAAAGAAACTCGTCGAGAATGGGACTATCCCCACTTTTGATTTTTCTTCATATGAAATGTGGAAGGGAACGGTCCCTAACTTGCCCTTTATTCGGGTTAGGGGCTACGAGGCTTATGTCAAGTGGAGACACGAGGATAAGCTCAGCCCGCGATCGGTCAAGACATACTTTATTGGTTATCCAAAAGGAATGTTTGGTCATTACTTCTATTCGCCTACCGAACATCGAGTTTCTGTTGCGGCTAGTGCAAAGTTCTTAGAGAAAGAATTTCTCGAGAACAAGACAAGTAATAGAACCTTCGAGCTGTCGGAGATTCAAGAACCAACAACCGAGGAACAGATGGAGGAAGTTGTTCCTTCAACTGATGATACGGTTAATATTCCTCAGGAACCTAGGAGGTCGGGTAGAGTCTCTAATCCTCCAGACAGATACATTGGTATGGTCGAGGAGAATGACGTTTTGCTCCTAGAGAGTAATGAACCCGCTACCTATAAAGGTGCCATGACCTGTTCCGACTCAAAGCTATGGCTTGAAGCCATGCAATCCGAGATGGACTCCATGTATGAGAATGACATATGGGATCTTGTTGATTTACCTAATAAGTTAAAACCTCTATAGTGCAAATGGCTTTACAAAATAAAACATTCTGTAGACGCGCAACCAGATACCTATAAGGCACGACTAGTGGCAAAAGGTTTCACTCAAGTGCACGGATTGCATTATGATGAAATTTTTGCACCCGTAGTTATGCTGCGTTCCATTCGGATTATCTTAGCAATTGCCACTTTTCATGACTATGAAATTTGGCAAATGGATGTGAAAACCGCCTTCTTAAACGGTTATTTGGAGGAGGAGTTGTACATGGTGCAACCCGAAGGTTTCATAGATCCTGAAAATCCTAAGAAAGTGTGCAAGCTTAAGCATTCCATTTATGGACTTAAGCAAGCTTCTCGGAGTTGGAATCATCGTTTCGACCAGGTGATAAAAGAGTATGGTTTCACTCGATCGGTCGAGGAACCATGCTTATATATCAAGTCGAGTGGGAGCAAGATTGTTTTCTTGATATTGTATGTTGATGACATACTCTTGATTGGGAATGACATTCCTCTCTTATCTTCGGTTAAAGGATGGTTGAAGAACCATTTCCAGATGAAAGATCTGGGTGAGGCACAACGCATATTGGGAATCCGTACCTATCGAGATAGATCACGACAGACGTTATCACTGAGTCAGGAGTCTTATTTGAATAAGATTCTTGAAAGGTTCAGCATGACCAACTCCAAGAAGGGGAACCTTCCAATGACGTCTGGGATGCAGTTGAGCAAGTCTCAGTCACCCACGACGCCTGAAGGGATTGAGCGCATGAGTCGTGTTTCTTATGCATCAGCAATAGGATCAATCATGTATGCCATGATATGCACACGTCTAGACGTGGCATATGCATTGAGTATGATGAGTCGGTACGAAAAGAATCCAGGTGAAAGACACTGGATAGCTGTTAAAAACATCCTTAAGTACCTACGGAGGACTAAGGATTGGGTATTGACTTATGGAGGAGATACTAAGCTATGCGCAATCGGTTACGCAGATGCTAGCTTCCAAACGGATCGAGATGATTCGAAATCTCAATCCGGGTTCGTCTTTACTCTTAATGTTGCTGCGGTCAGCTGGAAGAGTTCCAATGAGGATGTTGTAGCAGATTCTACTACTGAATCCGAGTACTATGCCGCTTCGGAAGCAGCAAAGGAAGCTATATGGATGCGTCAATTCTTACAAGGACTTACGATAGTTCCTAGTTAGAATGACCCGATCACCATCTATTGTGACAATAGAGGTGCCATCTTCCAGGTCAAGGAGCCTAAGTCTAGCAACAAGTCTAGACATGTACATCGGAAGGCTCACCTAATTCGTGATTACGTGGAGCAAGAGGAGATAGTGATTGACAAGATAGCATCGGATAACAACATCGCGGACCCTCTCACTAAACCGTTGAATTATGATAAGCATGTAGGGCACGTTATTTCCATGGGAATTAAACGTGTTCCTGAGTTGTAGTAGTTGATTATGAATTCGATACATTATCTTTTTCGTATGCTATTTATAACTTCATCGTTTTATTTCATATTTTCTTTTTCATGTGGATTGTACTGACAACATTGAACACCACAAAGTGAACTGAGTTACATTATACTTGTTTTGGTCCGTAATCGCCTACATGAGCTGATAACTCTGGCTATTATATTGTGTAGTCGATTGATGGTGGGTTCAACGAGCCATAAGTCAAATAGTTGGCTAATCGATCACAGATGCGAGTTATAACGATACCTCGTAGGATAAATTGTGACAACATAATGGAGTCCTAAATGTTTAAAAACATTCGGTGCCAGGTCGTGGATTGGACGTCCATTGTGTTCCTAGAGTCGATTCTTTTGAATATCAACTGTCTCTTGAGATTAAGGCAGTTTTTGGGTGACTTTGGTTTCTTTCTCATGGTCTGCCGTAACAGGAGGCTAAGCAGATTTTTTCTGGGTCATTTCATACTGTGCTTATATCTGCAGGATTCGAGTTGAAGAAAATATCCAGCCTTTATCAGGTTTAGTTATTTCTCAGGGCCACTCGAGGAGTTGTTACTGAAATGCATGGCCATGCTTGAATGATGATTCGTTTATCAGTGAAGTTACTCTCTAGTCGGGAAAACCACTCTTGATATTGATCACTTGTAAAATACGACCTTTGTGAATACGGATTTTGCAAATTGTTTTACATTGAGTGGGAGAAATTTTAGGATATGAGAATCGGTTATCGCACATACACTTGTGAGGACAAGTGGGAGATTGTTGGAGCTTGTGTCCTCCACAATTAGTGTGATAACATTTATAAATCTCTTATCGGTTCACAAGGGTATACTTTGTATTTTATCAGATGATTAACGATTACCTAATAACGGTTGGCTTGCTGGAAAGTTTGACGTTATTATCATACTGATGGCGGTGATCAACTGGTCCCTAAAAGTCACACCTAAAGGATATGTTTGAGAGATGTTGGAGCATCAAGATGCTCTTACAGAGGCCCTAAAGAGAGTGGGAAAGGATAAGGAGGTTGATCACTCTAAGATCAGCCTTTATATAGCGAGGTTTAACCCAAAAGAGTACAAGGGGACCGTGTTGGGGTTGGTGTCCTTAACAGTTAGTGCAAGGACTTATAAATCTCTAAAAGGATCAAAGGGTATACTTTGTATCATAATCAGTTGATCCACGTTTATCAATAACGGTTGGCTTGCTAGATAAGTTTGACGTTATTGTCATACAGATGGCGGTGATCAACTGGTCCCTAAAAGTCACACCTATAGGATACGTTTTGAGTAATGTGACGGTATGAAAATACAGTCATATAGATGCCAATTTTGACTAACCAGTTAGTCCGAGTTATTTGACTAGTAATTAGTCTAATATGGGATGTTGAGATATTATATTTAATACGGATTAAATATCATGTGCTAAAGGCGAACTAACCAGTTAATTCGTAAAATTAAATATAAGCGTTTTATATTTAATTAAATGTATATTGAATATAATTATACAATACTGTTTTGTCGGACATGTATTAATAATTCAACTAACCCGTATTATTAGTTGATGCCTTAATTTCCGATAACCGATAACAGTTTATAATGAAACCGCGTCGTATACACTTAGCGAGCTATGGACCGGACCACGAGTTTAAGTGAAGAGAAAATGAAAAGCCCATTAGGGCTCCTCTCACTCGGTTTGGCCGAGACATGCATAGACAAAAGGAGAGTTTTCTCCTCTTGTCTAACCTAATTCATTTTGCTAAAATAATTAGGGTTTTGGGAATTGTGCCTCCTGAATCCCGGATCTCTCATCCAACACAAACTCACAAAACAATCCCCTCGATATTGCAAGGCAATTAGGGGATTCTCTCTAGCACTAGGGCATTACTCGGACATCTTGGGTGCAACGATTAGGAGGAGATCTAACTTGATCTCTCATTGCCTTTTGCACTAGGACCGAAGGTTATTTCTATATCTTTGTCGTTTTCTTGTTATTTTCGTTTTATGACTATAAACTACATATAATTTTTGCGTTATAATCCTATAAAGAAAGGGTTTTATACGGATATTACCTTTCAAGTGGTATCAGAGCGAGGCCACGTAAATTTTTATATGTGTTTTTCATCAAACGATTGTTGAAACGATGATTTTTGGGTAAAAATTTGTCACGGCACAAATTTTTTTTTCTCGGCAATAATTTTTTTTTTTGCTGCGTTTTGTTGTTGTTTTGTGCCTTGGGATCCGTGTCTAGTTTACACGGTGATGATTGTTTACTTTTTAATCTTTTCATATTGTCTATGTAATCGATATTCATCGCTATATGTTAAAGATCGGTCAAAATAATTGTATAAAATTTCGTGTGGCAATTTTTTTTCGGGCAAATCTGTTTTTTTTTATGAAAACCGTGTGGCCTTCACTGTACTCGGCCTGTTTTCTGTTTTTATTGCATTGATTTGCGTGCCACAAAATTTTATTTAGATCGTTTGATCTCTTGTTTTCAATCGTTCTTCACATGTTGTAATTTTAACCGATAATTATTTCAATATGTTGAAGATTAACAATTGTAGTATGATTTCTATACCGATTAGATTAAAATTGCAATTGTGTTTTATCAAACCGTTTTGTTTTGATTTTTCATTGCTCACGTTTTGAGCCGTGTAAAATTTTTTTTTTGCTTTTTGATGCTCCCGTTTTTTTTACAGCATTTAAAAAAAAAAAAAAAATTTTTTTTTGGGGTACTGGTACTGTTCACGTACAGCAGTACAGTAAGAAAAAAAAAAAAAAAAAATTTCTGTTTTTTTTTTCGGCCCTTTTTATTGCATAAAACGTTTTTATGCTCTCGCTTGTTAGTGAAACGGTTCACCCACGTAAATTAAAGTTACTTTAAAACGATTTATTGTAACGGATTATCTCGGATTAAAATTAACTTGACTAAAGCGGTTTTGTCATGTAATTTTAATTATCTTTGGTGGTTTGGATAAAAAATTTAACATAATTACGGAATTATGTCACGAATAAATTTAATTTTTAGTTGATGCATTTTATTTTATCGTTCTTGTTTATATTTTGAATGTTTTGAATGCCTTTTAATTACGTATTTAATTATTTTGCAAACGGTTGTAACTTAGTGTGGCCTTAGTAGAACGTGTTACCGTAATGATGGAACACGGTCTTGGTTGTATTTTGAGATCTCGTATCTCCATTTTATTTCTTTTAATTACAGTTTTTTTATTTAGAATGTAAATAGGTTTATATTTCTAAATTTTAAATTGTAATTTTTGAGAAGACTAAAGATGGAGACCGGATGCTCACTCCCGCTACATGGACAAAGATGGAACACCAAGACAAACTTTTCGGGTCCAGCGGTGGATTCCAAAGTTGTATTTTGTTCTTTTTACTAGGATAGGCCACACTAGGAATTTTTATTTACGTATCGCATTCATTTATTTATTTTATTGTAACGATAGTATGCATCATTTTCCGCCTAAAAACCAAACCACCTAATTATTGCATGAAAACTGACACATATAGAGGTCACGAGTTAGTTTTCTATGACATTAGCATGTCACACGATTTTAAGCCATCACCCAAATTAATTCATTCACGCAAACGCTAGTTATTCGTTCACTTAATATGAATTATAATTTAGTTGATGGGATCTTCCTCGTATAAACAAAAATTGAGAACGGTCTTTATAGGTCAAACTCCAATGAGTCCCTTCTTCGTCGGTAGGCATAATATGACCCCTTCTACGTCGGGTAAGTTGGAACCGATTGACCTATTTTATCTCAACACTATGGTCACTCGTACGATCCTGTGACTATGGTGGACTATAGATAGGATTTACGGAAATCTATCGACCAAGAGTTCTTCCTAAGAATTAGCTAAACAAAATGGCTTATCAATTTACAGAAATTGAGTCTTGGGATCACTTGTATCATTCTTGAGGGAGATCGATTATGCAAGTGCATTGAGTCTACATGTTAAAATGAATTTTAAAATAGACTTAAATCACCTCGATGAGTTGCTTATTTCGTTTTGTTTTTCTTTCTTTTTCAGTGTAGATCACGTTCTTTAACTGCAAATAACAAATGGCTGGTCACTTGAACGACCCAATGCCAAGTGCCACATTGGACCGTGAGTCCTGGCTTCGGATCTTCATGAATCGGATGAATCATCAACTCGATCAAGAATGATGGATCAAACTTCGCGGACTGGGAGGCAGCATTACGGAATGCTGCCGCTGCTGACGGGAAGCTCAGATTTCTGCTTGAGCCCATGCCGTCACACCCAGGCCCCACGGCCGGAGTTAACGAGATCGACAAGTATAACGATTTCGCCTTGGAAGCGGGTGCGATTAAAAACGTACTCATTTTTGCAATGGAACCCAATTTGCAGAAACGCTTCATAGCCCAAGGTGCAAACAAGATTTTCACCACGCTCACTAAGGAATTCTCGAAAGCACCGAGAATCGTGACCTATGAGCATACCACTCGCTTCTTTGATGCGAGACTCCAGAAGGGCCAACCGGTTAGCCCACACATTCTCAGCATGATTGAGAATGTCGAGAAAGTGAGACCTTTGATTGTAAGATCAGCGAGAACATTGTTATTGACCGCATTCTTCACTCACTCCACGATGGTTATTCGCAATTTAGAGCGAATTACTATATGAATGATTTGAAGAAAACTCCCCATGAACTGCACTCCCTCCTCGTACAGACCGAGAAGGACATGAAGTTCAGTGGGAGCATGAAACAGGATGTTCTCGTTGTGACAAACAAGGGAAAGGGTAAGGGCAAAGCTCAGGCAAACCTAGCAGTAGGTAAGGCGAAGTTCAAGAAGTCGGGCTCAGGTAAGAGTGGGCCTGGTGAGTCGAGCACCTCATCAGGCACGACAAAGAGCAAGAATGAAAACATGGAATGCCATCACTGCCACAAGACTGGGCATTGGAGACGCACATGTCCTGTTTATCATGAGGACATAAAAGCGGGCGCGTTAAACCCGTTGGTATGTCTTCTTCTTCTACTTTTATTCATATGATTGAGATTAACCATGCAAGTTACGGAACTTGGGTACTAGATACTGGTTGTGGTTCTCATCTGTGTAATCATGTGCAGGGCCTCCGAAATCTCGAGCCTCTCGTAAAGGGTGAGGTTGACCTGCGTGTTGGGAATGGAGCAAGAGTGGCTGCCATCTCAAAGGGGACATATGTGATCCAGCTTCCTAGCGGATTTGAGTTGTCATTATAGGACTGCTATTATGTTCCTAGTCTTTCCAAAAACATTATTTCGGTTTACGCACTTGACAAACTTGGTTTTTCATTTGTAATAGAAAATAATGCTTGCATTTTCTCTTTACACGATATGATTTATGGCAAGGCAGTCTCCATGAACGGAATTTATGTTTTAGATCAGACGACCGAAATATTACACGTAATGAATAAAAAGTTAAAGGTTGGTGACAAAGATCAAACGTATCTATGGCACTCGCCGTAGTATGGGACACATTAATGAGAAACGCGTAAAACAGCTCATTAAAAATGGAGCTATCTCGGCCTTTGATTTTCAATCATTTGGCACGTGTGAATCATGTCTCATCGGTAAGATGACTCGTATTTCCTTCAAAGGTGTTGGAATGCGCGCTGCTGACCTATTTGGGCTCATACACACGGATGTATGTGGTCCTATGTCAATCACCGCACGAGAAGGCTATAGGTATTTCATCACTTTCACGGATGATTTAAGTAGATATGGCTATGTCTACTTAATGAAGCACAAAAGTGAATCCTTTGAGAAATTCAAAGAATACCAAAATAGGGTACAGAACCTACTTGGTAGAAAGATAAAAACACTACGTTCAGATCGTGGTGGCGAGTATCTTTCTCACGAGTTTGATCAACACCTTAAAGACTGTAGGATCGCCCTACGATTTAACTCCACCGGAACACCTCAATTGAATGGTGTGTCCGAACGGAGAAATCGAACACTACTTGATATGGTTCGATCCATGATGAGTCACACGGTTTTAACTGATTCATTATGGGGTTATGCTCTTTTGTCACCGTTTTCTAATACTTAACCGAAGTCCGTCTAAATCTGTTGACAAGACTCCATATGAACTATGGAAGGGAACGGTCCCTAACTTGTCCTTTATACGGGTTTGGGGCTGCGAGGCTTATGTCAAGTGGAGACCTAAAGATAAGCTCGGCCCGCGATCGGTCAAGACATACTTTATAGGTTATCCTAAAGGAACACGTGGTCATTACTTCTATTCGCCAACCGAACAACGTGTTTTTGTTGCGGCTAGTGCGACATTCTTAGAGAAGGAATTTCTCGAGAATGCAAAGAGTGATAGAACCTTCGACCTGTCGGAGATTCCAAAACCAAACACCGAGCAACCATTGGAGGAACCAATTCCTTCAATCCCGGCTGCGGTGAATATTCCCGAGGAACCTAGGAGGTCGGGAAGAGTCTCTATTCCTCCGCATGATATACATTGGTATGGTCGAGGAACATGATATAGACGACGTTCTACTCTTAACGAGTAGTGAACCCGCAACCTATAAAGGTGCCATGACTAGTTTCGACTCAAAGCTATGGCTTGAGGCCATGCAATCCGAGATGGACTCTATGTATGAGAACAATGTGTGGGATCTTGTTGACTTACCCTTTAAGGTTCGTCCCCTTCAATGCAAATGGCTTTACAAGATAAAGCATTCTGTGGAAGGTCAACAAGATATCTACAAAGCACGACTAGTTGCTAAAGGTTTCACCCAAGTGCCAGGTTTGCACTACGATGAGATTTTTGCACCCGTAGTCATGCTGCGTTCCATTCGGATTATCTTAGCGATTGCCGCTTTTCATGACTATGAAATTTGGCAAATGGACGTGAAAACCGCCTTCTTAAACGGTTTTTTGGAGGAAGAGTTGTACATGGTACAACCCGAAGGTTTCATCGATCCAAAGACATCCTAAGAAAGTGTGCAAGCTTAAGCGTTCCATTTATGGACTTAAGCAAGCATCAAGGAGTTGGAATCATCGCTTCGACCAAGTGATAAAAGAAAATGGATTTACTCGATCGATCGAGGAACCATGTCTATATATCAAGTCGAGTGGGAGCAAGATTGTCTTCCTAATATTGTATGTTGACGACATACTCCCGATTGGGAATGACATACCTCTCTTAACTTCGGTGAAAGTATGGTTGAAAAACCATTTCCAGATGAAAGATCCGGGAGAGGCACAAAGAATTCTAGGCATCCGTATCTATCGAGATAGATCACGACGGATGCTATCTCTCGATCAGAGTCTTACATAGACAAAGTCCTAGAGAGATTCAAAGATGACTAACTCCAAGAAGGGTTCCTTCCTATGTCTCCGGGGTGCATTTGAGCAAGTCTCGGCACCGAGACACCGGAAGAGAAAGAGCGCATGACCCAGATTCCTTATGCTTCGGCTATAGGATCAATCATGTATGCCATGATATGCACACGTCCGGATGTGGCATATGCATTGAGTATGACAAGTCGATTCCAACAAAGATCCGGTGAATCACATTGGTTGGTTGTCAAGAACATTCTTAAGTACCTACGGAGGACTAAAGATTGGGCATTGACTTATGGAGGCTCTCAAAAGCTATGCGCAAGAATCGTTACGCAGATGCTAGCTTCCAAACGGATCGTGATGACTCGAAATCTCGATCGGATTCGTTTTTACTCTTAATGGCGCTGTGATCACCGGAAGAGTTCGAAACAAACTGTTACAAAGAGATTCTACGACCGAGTCCGAGTACTATGCCGCGTCCGAAGCTACAAAGGAAGCGATATGGATGCGTCAATTCTTACATGGGCTATCTGTAGTGCCTAGTTCGAATGACCCGATCACCATCTATTGCGACAATAGTGGAGCCATCTTCCAAGCTAAGGAGCCAAAGTCTAGCAACAAGTCTAGACATGTACAACGGAAAGCTCATCTAATCCGGGATTACGTGGAGCAAAAGGAAGTAGTGATAGAAAAGATTGCTAGAGATGATAACATAGCAGATCCTCTCACTAAAGCATTACGACAAGATAAGCATGAAGGGCACGTTAATTCCATGGGAATTAAACGTGTTCCTAAGTTGTAGTACTCTTTTATGGATTAGATTCATTCGCTTTTGTACTCTATACAACATCATCGTTTTGATATTTTTATATATATATTGTTTTTTCATGTGGATTTGTACGACAAATTTTGAACACCACAAAGTGAATTGAACGAACATTATATTTTTTAGTCCTTAATTGCCCACATGAGTGATAACTCGCAATTATTTTGTGACGTTGGTTGATGGTGGGTTCAACTAGCCATAAGTCAACAAGTTGGTGACCAATCACGAGAGGCGATTTATACGGATATTTCGTAGGACACAATTGTGACATCGACGTGGAGTCCTAAATGTTTTATAACATTCGGTGCCCGGTCGTGGATAGGACTTCCATGGTGATCCTAAGAGTCGATTCTTTTGACTATCGACTGTCTCTTGAGACTAAGGCCGATTTTGGGTGACTTTGGTTTCTTTCTCACGGTCATCCGTAACAGGGGGCCAAGTAGATTGTTTCTAGGTCATTTCATGCTGTGCTTAGATCGGAAGGAGTTCGAGTTGAAGGAAATATTCAGCCTTTATCAGTACTCGATATTTCTCGGGGCCACTCAAGGAGTCAGAATCGAAATGCATGGCCATGCTCGGATACGGATTCGTTTTATCGCTTAAGTTACTCTCTAGTCGGGAAACCACTCTAGATCCGGATCGATTGTAAAAATACGACCTTTGTGGATCCCGATCTGCAAATTGTTTTACATTGAGTGGGAGAAATTTTAAATGAATATGAGAATCGGTTATCGCACATACACTTGTACGGACAAGTGGGAGTTTGTTGGAGCTTGTGTCCTCCGGTTAGTGCGGATAACGTCATTGCACATACACTTGTACGGACAAGTGGGAGCTTGTTGGGGTTGGTGTCCTTAACGGTTAGTGCAAGGACTTATAAATCTCTAAAAGGATCAAAGGGTATACTTTGTATCATAATCAATTGATCCACGTTTATCAATAACGGTTGGCTTGCTAGATAAGTTTGACGTTATTGTCATACGAGATGGCGGTGATCAACTGGTCCCTAAAAGTCACACCTATAGGATACGTTTTGAGTAATGTGACGGTATGAAAAAATACGATCATATAGATGCCAATTTTGACTAACCGATTAGTCCGAGTTATTTGACTAGTAATTAGTCTAATATGGGATGTTGAGATATTATATTTAATACGGATTAAATATCATGTGCTAAAGGCGAACTAACCAGTTAATTCGTAAAATTAAATATAAGCGTTTTATATTTAATTAAATGTATATTGAATATAATTATACAATACTGTTTTGTCGGACATGTATTAATAATTCAACTAACCCGTATTATTAGTTGATGCCTTAATTTCCGATAACCGATAACAGTTTATAATGAAACCGCGTCGTATACACTTAGCGAGCTATGGACCGGACCACGAGTTTAAGTGAAGAGAAAATGAAAAGCCCATTAGGGCTCCTCTCACTCGGTTTGGCCGAGACATGCATAGACAAAAGGAGAGTTTTCTCCTCTTGTCTAACCTAATTCATTTTGCTAAAATAATTAGGGTTTTGGGAATTGTGCCTCCTGAATCCCGGATCTCTCATCCAACACAAACTCACAAAACAATCCCCTCGATATTGCAAGGCAATTAGGGGATTCTCTCTAGCACTAGGGCATTACTCGGACATCTTGGGTGCAACGATTAGGAGGAGATCTAACTTGATCTCTCATTGCCTTTTGCACTAGGACCGAAGGTTATTTCTATATCTTTGTCGTTTTCTTGTTATTTTCGTTTTATGACTATAAACTACATATAATTTTTGCGTTATAATCCTATAAAGAAAGGGTTTTATACGGATATTACCTTTCAGACCGGGGAGCCAAACCTTCTTGACAACTGGCATCGTGAGATGGAGAACATACTAGACCTGGTACACTGTCCTGATGAGATGAGAGTAGAACAAGCTGCGTTCTACCTGAGGGAAGCGGCTGGTGAGTGGTGGGACAATGTGAAAGTGAGTGCTAGAGAGATGTATACGAAGCAGGGCTTACCTGATATACCTTGGGAAGAGTTTCGGAGGGCTATGAGGAACGAGTTTGTACCTGAGCATGTGAGGAGTAAGCTGAGGGAGGAGTTTGATGGGTTTAGGATGACATCCGATATGTGGGTGGCTGAGTACTACAAACAGTTTAATGAGAAGTCTAGGTATGCTGAGGACATGGGTTTGAGTGAGGAGAACCTAGCGCTGAGGTTTGAGAGGGGGTTGACTCCCAAGATCATGGACAAGTTACCCGTGGGAGTCCTTACTGATGTTAAGGAAGCTTACGAGAGGGCTGGAAGAGCTGAGAGGTTGGTGGAGATGGCTCAGGAGAGAGTGGTTGAGAAAAGAAAGGCTGAGAGTGAAGGTGGTGGCCAATCTAGCCGCAAGAAAGGCAACCACAATCAGGCTAGAGCGTTTTCTTCTGGGTCAGGGTTCAGTGCCGGGGATTCCTTTGGGCGTGGCCGTATGAGTGGTAGTGGTAGTTAGGGGATGACCTGTTATGGCTGTGGCAGTGTAGGCCACAAGAGACTTGAGTGCACGAGTGTACCTGGAGCTTTTCAGAGATCAGCTCAAGGGAGCTATTCTCAGGGGCCGGCACATAGTTATGCAAGCAATAGACCGACTGGGTCATGGTCTAACCGGGGAGGTCAGAGATACCAGTGTGGAGGTAACCGCAATGGCGGTAATTCCTATCAGAAACCAGCTACGAACAACAACAACAATCAGGGGCCGGGTGCTAAACCGACCACATCAGCCAGTACTGTCCAGGGAGGTGGACATAAGACCAGTGGAAAGCTGTTCATGATGGACAAGAAAGCAGCTGAGGACGATGCACATGTTATCACTGGTACTTTTGTTGTTAACGGTATTCATACCTTTGTTTTGTTTGATTCGGGGGCATCTCAGTCGTTTGTATCTTCGAGTCATGTTAAACGGTTGGGTTTGAGGGTATATGAGTCTGTAAGTGAGAAATTTTTTATACCTTCGGGTGAGTCTGTATCATGTGGGAGGTTGTATAGGGATGTATCTATGATAGTTGGGCAAGTTGATCTACCTGTGGACTTGCTAGAGTTTCCTTTTGATGATTTTGAGATGATAGTCGGGATGGATTGGTTGGGAAAGTACAAAGCTAAGATAGACTGTCATCAAAAGAAAGTGTCTTTGAGAGGTCCTAAGGGCGTAAGTGTGTTTTATCGTGGGTTTGTGGTCAAACCCAAAGTTAAGTTGATTGCAGCTGTGACCTTGAAGTCCTATATGAGGAAGGGATGTCCTTTGATCTTGTGCCATGTGAGAGATGACCGGATAGAGAGTCCGACGGTTGATCAGATACCAGTGGTGGGTGAGTTTGCAGATGTCTTTCCAGAGGAGATTCCGGGGTTGCCACCGAAGAGGGAGATAGATTTCACGGTTGAGTTGAAACCGGGGACTGGGCCAATCTCTAAGGCACCGTACCAGATGGGTCTTAAAGAGATGAAGGAGTTCAGGAACACTTAGATGATCTGATAGAGAAGGGATACATTAGACCTAGTGTATCACCGTAGGGAGCACCAGTTCTTTTTGTGAAGAAGAAAGATGGGAGCTTGAGGTTGTGCATAGACTACAGGGAGCTGAACCGAGTGACGGTGAAGAACAAGTATCCTTTGCCAAGGATAGATGACCTGTTTGATCAGTTGAGTGGTGCATCAGTCTTTTCCAAGATTGATTGGAGGTCGGGGTACCATCAGGTGAAGATTAATAAGGTGGACATACCAAAGACAACTTTCACATCGAGGTATGGCCATTATGAGTATGTGGTAATTGTTGAAGCTTGTGTCTTCCACAATTAGTGTGATAACATTTATAAATCTCTTATAGGTTCACAAGGGTATAATTTGTATTTTATCAGTTGATTAACGATTACCTAATAACAGTTGGCTTGCTGGAAAGTTTGACGTTATTATCATACTGATGGCGGTGATCAACTGGTCCCTAAAAGTCACACCTAAAGGATGTGTTTGAGAGATGTGATTATGAAAATGTAATCACATTGATGCCTTATATGACTAAAAGGTTAGTCCATGTATTTGACTAAACAGTTAGTCAATGTGTTGATGAGACGATTATTTAATACAATTAAATAATATTAGCTGAAACGAATTAACTGTCAATTCGTAAATTGAATATAATATGTTGTATTTAATTAATGTATATAATGTTAGATTAAACGAATTAAGATGTAAATTCGTAATTAAACGTAATCGGTTACATTTAATTAGCTAATTATAAATATGCGATATTTATAGTTAAAGTATATATTATACGAGATTGTCATAATAAATTATTACAGACCAGTATTAATAACTCGACTGCAAGCTGTTGTGTGTAGACTTATTAATACGGAATAAATTAAATGACAATTTAGAAATTATACACTTTATATACATTTTGTAAACTACCAAAAATAAGAAGATTTAATCACCTTATTTTTGGTAGGTGGAAAAACTGAAAATAAGGAGATAATCCTCCTTATTATTTCGGTGGTCAAAACAAGAAAAGAAGGAAAAAATATCTCCCATTTTTCTCTCCCTTTTTCGGTTATAATAGGGTAGGAGGGAGATCATTTTGGGACTTCTCTTTTGACCTAATATTCTCTCATAAAAAACAAAACACAAAACCCTAAATTAATTAGTGAATTTAGGGATCTCATTCTAGCAATTTGAGGGGTATTTCTCGGAGCATCTTGGGTGCAACTAATAGGAGAATATCGATTTCGATATTGTTCTTAGGCCAATTTTGCTAGGACCAAAGGTTATTTCTTAATCTCTCTATTTTGTTTATGCTATTTCATTTATGACTCGTATTCATAATTATAATTTCGTTATAATCCGTAATTTCTTAAAGGAAGTATACCGATAATTCCTACAAGTGGTATCAGAGCCAAGGCCACGAAATTATTTTTGATGATTTTCATAAATGGATTTGAACAAATTTGAAGAAAAAAAAAAGGTGCGGCTGTTTTGAAAAAAAAATTTCTGCCGATTTAATTTTTTTTTTCAGCCGAAAGTTTTTTTTGTTTTGTTGTTTTGATTCCATTTGATTTATTCATATTATTGTTTTAATAGGTTAAGATGATAATATAATAAATTTGTAGATGTTTTGATTTAATAAGAATTAAATTGAAATGTAAATGGAATTGTTTTGATTAATGATGATTTTTGTTTTTGCTATATAGTTTTTGGCATATATGATTAAATTGTTGTTTAAGATCATGATTCATTAATATTGATGATTATGCCAATCTTGTTCTAGTAGCCACTTTAAACAAACTTGTTCATTATTAATT
Source organism: Silene latifolia (assembly GCF_048544455.1). Taxonomy (NCBI): domain Eukaryota; kingdom Viridiplantae; phylum Streptophyta; class Magnoliopsida; order Caryophyllales; family Caryophyllaceae; genus Silene; species Silene latifolia. The sequence continues at coordinate 51,215,902 of NC_133528.1, read as the reverse complement.
GGGTTGTTTTCGAAAAAATTATGTTTTTGATTTTGGGCATAATGCCGCAAGAAAAAATAGGGAAACTGTTTTTTTTTTCTTTCAGTTTTGCCGAGTCAAAAAGAAAAAAAAACTTTCGGTTTTTTTGGGCAATTGCCGAAATAAAAAAAAAAAATTCTCTTTTTGTTTCGGTTTTTGCAGAAATGCCGAGATAAAAAGGGTTTCTGTTTTGGGTTTATTTTTGGCATTATGTCGAGAGCTGGAAAAAGAAAAAAAAATTTCTTGTTTTTTCCTGTTTTGCCGAGACCAAAAAGAAAAAAAAAGGAATTTTTTTTTGGTTTTTGTTTGTTTTGTTTTGGCCAATATTGATTATACATTAAATTAATAATGTATGATTAATTGTTGTGAAGAAGTTCACAATTTTTAGATACCTAATTATTTTAAAGAAGTTTAAAATGATGTTGGATTAATTCATATTACAAGATTAATATGTATTAAGATTAAAATTATTGTGAGTAATTGAGGAATTGTCACATAATTTGATCATTTAAATAGATGGTTTGGATAAATTACTCTACATAATTAAGGAATTATGTCTTGAATGTTTAATTTATTAGTTGATGTATTTTTTATTTAGTTGAATGTTTTGTTGAATGGTTTAATTTACGTATTTTTGCAATCGGTTGTAATTTGTAATACCTAGTGTGGCCTTAGTTAAATTATGTTTTCGTAATGATGGAAGCATAATTTTTTATGTAATTTGAGATCTCAAATCTCCTTTTATTTTCTTTAAGTATTATGTTTTGAAATTAGAATGTAAATAGGTTTATTTTGTAATTTTAATTGTAATTTTTAAAGAAGACTAAAGATGGAGATTGGATTGCTCACTCCCGCTACATGGACCAAGATGGAACATCAAGACAAGCTTCTCGGGTCCAAGGATGGATTCCAAAATTGTATTTATGTTCATTTTGGTAGATAGGCCACACTAGGACTTTATTTTTGCTTTTACGTTTTCCATTCTTATTACTTTTCATTCACATGATAGTTAGTGCATCATATTCCGCCTAAACCAAACCACCTACTACTAAAATGCATGAAAATTGACTCATATAGGTTGAATGTTAGTTTTCATAGACATACAGATGTCACACATTTTTAAGCCATCACCTTAGTTTATTCAATCTCGCATGCTATATATTAGTTCACTTAAAATGAATTAAAATAAAGTTGATGGGATCTTCCTCTAAATCTGAAATTGAGACTAGTCTTTATAAGGGCAAACAGCTATGAATCTCTTCTTCGTCGGTAGGCATATGGGACCTTACTCTCCATATGACCCCTTCTACGTTGGATAAGTAGTTTGTGTTGACTTAGTTTACCTCAACATTATAATCCGAAGAGTTTCTCGTGATTATGATGGACTAAAGATAGAATTTACAGAAATTTATCGACCAATAATTCTAACAGTAGAATTAGCCAAAAGGTTGGCTTATCAATTTACAGATAATTGAGTCTTGGGATCATTTATATAATTCTTGAGGGAGGTCAATTGTATAAATGCTAGAGCCTTCGCGTTATAACATCATTGCATTAGACTAAAATCATAACGATGAGAATGCTTATTATATTTTTCTTCTTTTCGCAGTGTAGAATACGTTTTATTTTGATAATACTGTTACAACAAATGGTTGGAAATAACGCAATCCCTATGCCAAGTGCCACACTTGATCGCGAGTCCTGGCTGAAAGCTTTCATGGACCACATGAATCAGTTCACACGTCTGAAAAATGACGGGTCCAACTTTGCGGACTGGGAGGCATCATTGCGGAATGCTGCCATTGCTGACGGTAAGCTCAAGTACTTAACTGAGCCAATACCGCCAAACCCAGGCCCCAATGCATGAGTCGACGAGTCACTTGCTTATAGTGACTTCGTTATGGAAGCGGGTGCGATAAAGAACGTACTCAATTTTGCAATGGAAACCAATTTGCAAAGACGCTTCATTGCCCAAGGTGCAAACAAGATTTTCACCACGTTCACTAACAAGTTCTCAAAAGCACCGAGGATCGTTACTTATGAGCATACCTGTCGCTTCTTTGATGCGAAACTCCAGATGGGCCAACCGATTAGCCCACACATTCTTAACATGATTGAGAATGTCTAGAAGCTGGAGGCACTTGATTGCAAAATCAGTGAGAGCATAGTCATTGACCGTATGCTTCATTCACTTCATGATGGTTTTGCCCTCTTTAGGGCAAATTACTACATGAATGACATGAAGAAAAGTCCTCATGAGCTACACTCACTTCTCGTACAGACCGAGAAGGATATGAAATTGAGTGGGAGCATGAAGCAAGATGTTCTCATGATTTCCAACAAGAATAAGGGTAAGGGCAAGGCTCATGGCGACCTAACTGTAGGTAAGCCAAAGTTTAAGAAGCCAGGAAACGGTAAGAGTGGGCCCGGTGAGACTAGTGGCTCACAAGGCAAGGCAAAGAGCAAGGGCGGTGACATTGAGTGCCACCATTGTCACAAGACCGGACATTGGAGGAGGAACTGTCCCGTGTACCGTGAGGACATAAAAGCAGGCCGCGTCACTCCTGTTGGTATGTCATCTTATATTCATATGATTGAGATTAACCATGCAAGTTTCGGAACTTGGGTACTTGATACTGGTTGTGGTTCTCATCTGTGTAATCATTTGCAGGGCCTAAAAAACATCACACCTCTCGGAAAGGGTGATGTGGACCTGCGAGTCGGGAATGGAGCTAGAGTTGCTGCAGTCTCGAATGGAACATACGTAATCCAACTCCCGAGTGGTTTTGAGTTATATTTATATAACTGTTACTACGTACCCAGTTTGTCTAAGAACATTATTTATGTTTCCGTACTTGATAAAGACGGTTTTTCATTTTCAATAAAGGATAATAGTTGTATTTTCTCTTTCAATGAAATGGTTTATGGCAAAGCAGTTTCCATGAATGGAATTTATATCTTAGATCAAACCACAGATGTTTTATATGTGAACAATAAGAAATTAAAGGTTGGTGACAAAGATCAAACTTATCTATGGCATTGTCGAATAGGACACATAAATGAAAAACGTGTAAAGAAACTCGTCGAGAATGGGACTATCCCCACTTTTGATTTTTCTTCATTTGGCACGTGTGAATCATGTCTCATCGTAAAAATGACTCGAATTTCCTTCAAAGGTGGTTGAATGCGCGCTAGTGACCTATTAGGACTCATACATACTGACGTATGTGGACCTATGTCAATTACCGCTAGAGATGGCTATAGATATTTTATCACTTTCACGGACGATTTGAGTAGATACGGATATGTCTACTTAATGAAGCATAAAAGTGAGTCATTTGAAAAATTCAAGGCATACCAGAATAAGGTTGAGAACCAACTGGGAAGAAAGGTTAAAGCACTCCGTTCAGATCGGGGTGGCGAATATCTTTCAAATGAGTTTGATCAACACCTTAAAGACTGTGGAATCGTTTTACAGTTAACTTCGCCTGGAACACCTCAATTAAATGGTGTGTCCGAACGGAGAAATCGAACATTACTTGATATGGTTCGATCCATGATGAGTCACACGGTAGTACCTGATTCATTATGGGGTTTTGCTCTTTTGTCAGCTGCTCTTATACTTAACCGAAGTCCGTCTAAACCTGTCGACAAGACTCCATATGAAATGTAGAAGGGAACGTTCCCTAACTTGTCCTTTATTCGGGTTAGGGGCTGCGAGGCTTATGTCAAGTGGAGACACGAGGATAAGCTCAGCCCGCGATCGGTCAAGACATACTTTATTGGTTATCCAAAAGGAATGTTTGGTCATTACTTCTATTCGCCTACCGAACATCGAGTTTTTGTTGCGGCTAGTGCAAAGTTCTTAGAGAAAGAATTTCTCGAGAACAAGACAAGTAATAGAACCTTCGAGCTGTCGGAGATTCAAGAACCAACAACCGAGGAACAGATGGAGGAAGTTGTTCCTTCAACTGATGATACGGTTAATATTCCTCAGGAACCTAAGAGGTCGGGTAGAGTCTCTAATCCTCCAGACAGATACATTGGTATGGTCGAGGAGAATGACGTTTTGCTCCTAGAGAGTAATGAACCCGCTACCTATAAAGGTGCCATGACCTGTTCCGACTCAAAGCTATGGCTTGAAGCCATGCAATCCGAGATGGACTCCATGTATGAGAATGACGTATGGGATCTTGTTGATTTACCTAATAAGTTAAAACCTCTATAGTGCAAATGGCTTTACAAAATAAAACATTCTGTAGACGCGCAACCAGATACCTATAAGGCACGACTAGTGGCAAAAGGTTTCACTCAAGTGCACGGATTGCATTATGATGAAATTTTTGCACCCGTAGTTATGCTGCGTTCCATTCGGATTATCTTAGCAATTGCCGCTTTTCATGACTATGAAATTTGGCAAATGGATGTGAAAACCGCCTTCTTAAACGGTTATTTGGAGGAGGAGTTGTACATGGTGCAACCCGAAGGTTTCATAGATCCTGAAAATCCTAAGAAAGCGTGCAAGCTTAAGCATTCCATTTATGGACTTAAGCAAGCTTCTCGGAGTTGGAATCATCATTTCGACCAGGTGATAAAAGAGTATGGTTTCACTCGATCGGTCGAGGAACCATGCTTATAAATCAAGTCGAGTGGGAGCAAGATTGTTTTCTTGATATTGTTTGTTGATGACATACTCTTGATTGGGAATGACATTCCTCTCTTATCTTCGGTTAAAGGATGGTTGAAGAACCATTTCCAGATGAAAGATCTGGGTGAGGCACAACGCATATTGGGAATCCGTACCTATCGAGATAGATCACGATAGACGTTATCACTGAGTCAGGAGTCTTATTTGTATAAGATTCTTGAAAGGTTCAGCATGACCAACTCCAAGAAGGGGAACCTTCCAATGACGTCTGGGATGCAGTTGAGCAAGTCTCAGTCACCCACGACACCTGAAGGGATTGAGCGCATGAGTCGTGTTTCTTATGCATCAGCAATAGGATCAATCATGTATGCCTTGATATGCACACGTCCAGACGTGGCATATGCATTGAGTATGACGAGTCGGTACCAAAGGAATCCAGGTGAAAGACACTGGATAGCTGTTAAAAACATCCTTAAGTACCTACGGAGGACTAAGGATTGGGTATTGACTTATGGAGGAGATACTAAGCTATGCGCAATCGGTTCTGTGAGATGCTAGCTTCCAAACGGATCGAGATGATTCGAAATCTCAATCCGGGTTCGTCTTTACTCTTAATGGTGTTGCGGTCAGCTGGAAGAGTTCCAAACGGGATGTTGTAGCAGATTCTACTACTGAATCCGAGTACTATGCCGCTTCGGAAGCAGCAAAGGAAGCTATATGGATGCGTCAATTCTTACAAGGACTTACGATAGTTCCTAGTTAGAATGACCCGATCACCATCTATTCTGACAATAGAGGTGCCATCTTCCAGGCCAAGGAGCCTAAGTCTAGCAACAAGTCTAGACATGTACATCGGAAGGCTCACCTAATTCGTGATTACGTGGAGCAAGAGGAGATAGTGATTGACAAGATAGCTTCGGATGACAACATCGCGGACCCTATCACTAAACCGTTGAATTATGATAAGCATGTAGGGCACGTTATTTCCATGGGAATTAAACGTGTTCCTGAGTTGTAGTAGTTGATTATGAATTCGATACATTATCTTTTTCGTATGCTATTTATAACTTCATCGTTTTATTTCATATTTTGTTTTTCATGTGGATTGTACTGACAACATTGAACAGCACAAAGTGAACTGAATTACATTATATTTTTTTTTGGTCCGTAATCGCCTACATGAGCTGATAACTCTGGCTATTATATTGTGCAGTCGATTGATGGTGGGTTCAACGAGCCATAAGTCAAATAGTTGGCTTATCGATCACAGATGCGAGTTATAACGATACCTCGTAGGACAAATTGTGACAACGTAATGGAGTCCTAAATGTTTAAAAACATTCGGTACTAGGTCGTGGATTGGACGTCCATTGTGTTCCTAGAGTCGATTCTTTTGACTATCAACTGTCTCTTGAGATTAAGGCACTTTTTGGGTGACTTTGGTTTCTTTCTCATGGTCTGCCGTAACAGGAGGCTAAGCAGATTTTTTCTGGGTCATTTCATACTGTGCTTATATCTGCAGGATTCGAGTTGAAGAAAATATCCAGCCTTTATCAGGTTTAGTTATTTCTCAGGGCCACTCGAGGAGTTGTTACTGAAATGCATGGCCATGCTTGAATGATGATTCGTTTATCAGTGAAGTTACTCTCTAGTCGGGAAAACCACTCTTGATATTGATCACTTGTAAAATACGACCTTTGTGAATACGGATTTTGCAAATTGTTTTACATTGAGTGGGAGAAATTTTAGGATATGAGAATCGGTTATCGCACATACACTTGTGAGGACAAGTGGGAGATTGTTGGAGCTTGTGTCCTCCACAATTAGTGTGATAACATTTATAAATCTCTTATCGGTTCACAAGGGTATACTTTGTATTTTATCAGTTGATTAACGATTACCTAATAACGGTTGGCTTGCTGGAAAGTTTGACGTTATTATCATACTGATGGCGGTGATCAACTGGTCCCTAAAAGTCACACCTAAAGGATGTGTTTGAGAGATGTTGGAGCATCAAGATGCTCTTACGGAGGCCCTAAAGAGAGTGGGAAAGGATAAGGAGGTTGATCACTCTAAGATCAGCCTTTATATAGCGAGGTTTAACCCAAAAGAGTACAAGGGGACCGGGGAGCCAAACCTTCTTGACAACTGGCATCATGAGATGGAGAACATACTGGACCTGGTACACTGTCCTGATGAGATGAGAGTAGAACAAGCTGCGTTCTACCTGAGGGAAGCGGCTGGTGAGTGGTGGGACAAGGTGAAAGTGAGTGCTAGAGAGATGTATAAGAAGCAGGGCTTACCTGCTATACCTTGGGAAGAGTTTCAGAGGGCTATGAGGAAAGAGTTTGTACCTGAGCATGTGAGGAGTAAGCTGAGGGAGGAGTTTGATGGGTTTAGGATGACATCCGATATGTGGGTGGCTGAGTACTACAAACAGTTTAATGAGAAGTCTAGGTATGTTGAGGACATGTGTTTGAGTGAGGAGAACCTAGCGCTGAGGTTTGAGAGAGGGTTGACTCCCAAGATCATGGACAAGTTACCCGTGGGAGTCCTTAATGATGTTAAGGAAGCTTATGAGAGGGCTGGAAGAGCTGAGAGGTTGGTGGAGATGGCTCAGGAGAGAGTGGTTGAGAAAAAAAAGGCTGAGAGTGAAGGTGTTGGCCAATCTAGCCACAAGAAAGGCAACCACAATCAGGCTAGAGCGTTTTCTTCTAGGTCAGGGTTCAGTGCTAGGGCTTCCTTTGGGCGTGGCCGTATGAGTGTTAGTGGTAGTTGGGGGATGACCTGCTATGGCTGTGGCGGTGTAGGCCACTAGATACATGAGTGCACGAGTGTACCTGGAACTTTTCAGAGATCAGCTCAGGGGAGCTATTCTCAGGGGCCGGCACAGAGTTATGCGAGCAATAGACCGACTGGGTCATGGTCTAACCGGGGAGGTCAGAGCTACCAGGGTGGAGGTAACCTCAATGGCGGTAATTCCTATCAGAAACCAGCTACGAACAACAACAACAACAATCAGGGGTCGGGTGCTAAACCGACCACATCAGCCAGTACTGTCCAGGGAGGTGGACAGAAGACCAGTGGAAATCTGTTCATGATGGACAAGAAAGCAGCTGAGGACGATGCACATCTTATCACTGGTACTTTTCTTGTTAACGGTATTCATACCTTTGTTTTGTTTGATTCGGGGGCGTCTCAGTCGTTTGTATCTTCGAGTCATGTTAAACGGTTGGGTTTGAGGGTATATGAGTCTGTAAGTGAGAAAGTTTTTATACCTTCGGGTGAGTCTGTATCATGTGGGAGGTTATATAGGGATGTATCTATGATAGTTGGGCAAGTTGATCTACCTTTAGACTTGCTAGAGTTTCCTTTTGATGATTTTGAGATGATAGTCGGGATGGATTGGTTGGGAAAGTACAAAGCTAAGATAGACTGTCATCAAATGAATGTGTCTTTGAGAGGTCCTAAGGGCGTTAGTGTGTCTTATCGTGGGTTTGTGATCAAACCCAAAGTTAAGTTGATTGCAGTTGTGACCTTGAAGTCCTATCTGAGGAAGGGATGCCCTTTGATCTTGTGCCGTGTGAGAGATGACCGGATAGAGAGTCCGACGGTTGATAAGATACCAGTGGTGGGTGAGTTTGCAGATGTCTTTCCAGAGGAGATTCCGGGGTTGCCACCGAAGAGGGAGATAGATTTCACGGTTGAGTTGAAACCGGGGACGGGGCCAATCTCTAAGGCACCGTACCTGATGGGTCCTAAAGAGATGGAGGAGCTCAGGAAACATTTAGATGATCTGATAGATAAGGGATACATTAGACCTAGTGTATCACCGTGGGGAGCACCAGTTCTTTTTGTGAAGAAGAAAGATGAGAGCTTGAGGTTGTGCATAGACTACAGGGAGCTGAACCGAGTGACGGTGAAGAACAAGTATCCTTTGCCAAGGATCAATGACCTGTTTGATCAGTTGAGTGGTGCATCAGTCTTTTCCAAGATTGATTTGAGGTCGGGGTACCATCAGGTGAAGATTAGAGAGGTGGACATACCAAAGACAGCTTTCAAGTCGAGGTATAGCCATTATGAGTATGTGGTAATGCCGTTTGGGTTATCTAATGCACCGGCTGTGTTTATGGACTTGATGAACAGAATCTTCAGACAGTTTTTGGACAAGTTTGTGGTGGTGTTTATCGATGACATCTTAGTCTACTCCAAGACTAAGGAGGAGCATGAGGAGCATCTGAGGATTATGTTGCAGACCTTGAGGGAGCATGAGTTATATGCTAAGCTGTCCAAGTGTGAGTTCTGGTTAGAGAAAGTTCCTTTTCTGGGGCATGTGATCTCTAAGGATGGGGTAGCTGTGGATCCGGCAAAGATTGAGGCAATGACAAAGTGGGAAGCACCAAAGAATGTTGCTGAAATCAAGAGTTTCTTGGGTTTAGCTGGATACTACAGACGGTTCGTGAAGAATTTCTCTAAGATTGCTAGACCTATGACAACTTTGATGAGGAAAGAGAACAGGTTCCGTTGGGATGAGAGTTGTGAGACGGTGTTCCAAACATTAAAGGAGCGTTTGACCACAACTCCTATCTTAGCATTGCCTGAAGGGATCGAGAACTTTGAGGTTTATACAGATGCCTCAAAGAATGGGTTGGGATGTGTGTTGATGCAGAACGGTAAAGTGATTGCCTATGCTTCTAGGCAATTGAAGCCTGATGAGGAGAACTATCCTACACATGATCTAGAGTTGGGTGCAGTGGTGTTTGCTCTTGAGATTTGGAGACATTACCTTTATGGGGCGACCTTTAAGGTATTTTCTGATCACAAGAGTCTCAAGTATATCTTCACTCAAAAGGAGATGAACATGAGACAGAGGAGGTGGATGGAGCTGATTGGCGATTATGACATGGATATTATCTACCATGAAGGGAAAGCCAATGTTGTTGCAGATGCTTTGAGTAGGAAGAGTGTACATTCTTTGTGTACAGCTTTATCTTTTATGAGGTTGAGAGATGAGGTGGGGAGGTTTGGGATACATATGATGCAGAGAGGGGATGCCATGGGAGATTTGACAGTGCAGCCTGATCTTTATGATGATATTCGAGGTAAACAGGCGTTGGACCCTAAGATGGTAGAGTGGAGAGCTGGAGTAGAGAAAGGGACAGTGTCTCGATTCTGTATTCATACAGATGGTAGTTTGAGGTTTGATGGTAGGTGGTGTGTCCCTAATGATAAGGAGCTGAAAAAGACAATCATGACAGAGGCACATTGTACACCATATTCAGTACATCCAGGTGGTGACAAGCTATACAAGGATTTAAAGAACACGTTCTGGTGGCCTGGGATGAAGAAAGAAATAGCTGAGTTCGTGGCCCGTTGTTTGACATGCCAGAGAGTTAAAGGGGAGCAGCGACGACCACAAGGTAAGATTCAGTCTTTAGAGGTACCTGAGTGGAAGTAGGAATCCATTTCTATGGATTTTATCGTGGGTTTGCCAAAGAGTCAACCGGGTAACAATATGATATGGGTAATAGTGGATCGACTGACCAATTCAGCTCATTTTGTGCCAATGAAAGATACATGGACTAAGGCACAATTAGCTATGGCTTATCGGAAGAATGTGCTAAAGCTACATGGAGTCCCTAAGGACATAGTATTTGACAGAGATGCGAGATTTATCTCAAGGTTTTGGAAAGAGTTGCAGGAATCTTTGAAAATAACTTTGAAGATGAGTACGACATTTCATCCTTTGACAGACGGTCAGACTGAGAGGACGATCAAGACTCTTGAGGATATGTTGCGAGCTTGTGTGATGGACTTTGGTGGTAGCTGGGAACAGAGGTTGGACTTGATAAAGTTTTCTTACAACAACAGCTATCACACTAGTATTGGTATGGCACCGTTCGAGGCCTTATATGGGAGGAGATGTAGGAGCCCGATTTGTTGGGACGACAGTGCTGAGGCAGTGATTCTAGGACCAGAGATGGTATATGAGATGGTTGAACAGATTAAGATGATCAGGGAACGGATGAGAGCGGCTCAGGATAGGCAAAAGAGTTATGCAGATCTACATCGCCAGGATATAGAGTTTCAGGTTGGGGACAAGGTTCTTCTGAAAGTGTCTCCTATGCGTGGGGTTATGAGATTTGGGAAGAAAGGCAAGTTGAGTCAGAAGTTCATAGGGCCTTATGAGATCTTAGAGCGGGTTAGAGAGGTTTCATATCGTTTGGCTTTGCCAGCTGCGTTAGAGAGGGTGCATAATATGTTTCATGTATCTCAGCTGCGGAAGTATGTGAGGGATCCGTCACATGTGTTAGAGGCAGAGAGCTTAGAGTTAGATGAGTCTTTGTCATACCTTGAGGTGCCTAAGTAGATTCTTGACCGGAAGGTTAGGAAGACTAGGAGTGGTGAGACAGTTTTGCTTAAGATCCTTTGGTCTAACCACGAGTCTGAGGAAGCTACATGGGAGGCAGAGGAGGCCATGAGAGAGCGTTACCCTTTCCTTTTTGATCAGGTATGTATGGTTACGGAGACGTAACCTTGTTTCTTTTAGGGGGTAGGAGATGATCGCGAAGAGTTTTTAAGAGCTTTTATACCTTTTTATGTTGTGTCGGTATGTCTGTTGTGGTTGAGTCGGGTTGAGTTTGGGTTAGTAACATGTTTTATGTCGAGTTTTGTTTTGGTTGTTGAGTCGGGAGTGTAGTAGTGTGTGTCTTTGTTTTGTTGTGGTTTGAACTTCGGGGACGAAGTTCTTTTTAAGGAGGGAAGACTGTAATACTACGGTTTTATGAGCCTCTGGGTACTCTATCGAGTGGGCCTTACTCTGTCGAGTAAGGGTGTTTTATGATTTAAAACAATTTCTGACCTGTTGGGTACTCGATCGAGTAACCTTGATACTCGATCGAGTAGGCGGCACTCGATCGAGTATGTCAGCTACTCGATCGAGTAGCCGGTTTACGGGGGGATGATTTGTCGGGTTTTGTTAATAATGCGATTTAATATATAAACGCTTCCGTCACTTTCTTAATACACTTTTAAAACCTAATTACTTTCAAAAGAGAAAACAATCTACGTTCTTCGCATCAATCACATTATTGGCAAATCCCGGAGCTTGGGAGGTCGGAATTCGTCTTTCTTTACACCTTTGTGATCCTTGCGTCGAGGGTAAGATCTACGTACTGTTTTTATGGTAATTCGTTAAAGTTAGTTAAACCTTAATTTGGGGATTTGGGGGTTTTGTTGTGTTTCTTGATTGGTAGTAATTGTATGATTGTATGTTAGGAGGAGGATTCGTAGAAGAGGCCTTTTGATAATAGCTGTTGAGATCGTCTGACTGTGTTGCTTTCCAGGTAGGGTTTCCCTTCTCAATATTAGTCCCATAATGTGTGGTGGTGATTTGTGATTGTTGATTATTATCATACGATATTGTGACGGTTGTTGGTGTTGATTGCTGTTTAGTAGTTGTGATTGTTTGTATCTGTCTGTGTTCTACGGGTCGCGTCCCTGGCTGAGTGGAGTCACTTGCGGGAGTGGCTTCACGCCCATTATTCGCCTTCTGTGGAACCTGCCACAGAAGGGATATGCACATTAAGGAATTTGGGTTTATCGCTCGACGGAGATGAGTGGGGATTAGGTGGGAATGGCTGCGGTCCCCCACTGGCGGCATGGAGTGACCTGTTGCGATGGGCACTCTGGCAGAACTACATACTTTAGTGTGTAGTCAGTATTGTGGAGTTGGGAATGGAGTTCGGAGTATATCTGTGATGCTTGAGCTGTGTTGATTGTGTTGTTGGATTATATATAAATTGTGTGATTAGTACTGACCCCTTTTATTGTTTTAAAAACTGTGGTGATCCATTCGGGGATGGTGAGCAGTTGTTGAGCAGGTATGAGTCGAGTTACATGGGATAGCTGGGAGGTGCCACTTTCAGATGATAGAGTCTTCCGCTGTAGCTTGAGTAGTTTATTAAACATTTCATTTAGTTGAGTAAACAGTTGGTTTTGAGAACATGTAACCGTATTTTGGTATTTGGTTTTGGATTGTATCTTATTCACTAAACTTATACTATTTAAATGTTGTTTCGTTATTGTCTTATGATTATCATTGCCTCGGGAAACCGAGATGGTAACATCTTTATACCTGGGTGGTCCTGGTAAGGCACTTATAGTATGGGGGTGTTACACAGACTGTATGGGATACTCTGTCGGGCAGTGACCGCTTATAGAGTTCTTGAAATTCATATAGCTTGGTACTGGCGAGAGCTACTATAGTATTCTTTTTTAGTCGATTCTTTGACTAGAGACTGTTCGTCCAAGTCGGCACAGTTTCTGATTGGCTTTGATTTTTGCTCTTCGACTTCCGAATATGGAGTGCAAATGGGCATGTTTTGGGTCATCATGAACTGTGGCTGAACAAAGGGAACAGTGTGATAGGAATTGTCCACCCCTTTGTCAGGGTTATCTATATCTCAGGGCCACTCGAGGAGTAGTGAACTGGAAATGCGTGGCCACGCTCGGAAGGTATCTACGGTAGATAATTCCGGTAAAAAAGTTACTCTCTAGATCGAGGAAACCACTCTTGATATGATCACATGCAAGTACGACCTTCAAGACACCTTGCATTGAGTGAGAGATGTAATAGGATAAGAGAATTGGTGACGCACATTTGTCTCGGACAAGTGGGAGATTGTTGGAGTATGTGTCCTCAACAGTAGCGCGATCACATATTTAAATCTCATAATAAAAATACATAAGGGATGATAGATTATATAGTCAACTGATTAACATTTATCGGTAACGATTGGCTGACTAGAGTTTGACGTTACTGTCGTTTGACAGTGGTGATCAGTTGATCCCTTGAGGTCACACCTATAGGATGGAACCCAAAATAACTGATTAAATATAGGGTTGTGATCCTATAAGAACCCCCTTCCCATGAGAACCGTGAGAACCCCAGGTTCAGAACTTTTGTACCATAAGTACAACAATATTAATGATACCGTCGTTTAGTACCAAAAATAAAATACCTAAGTACTACTAACAGACGTCAGTGGTAAGTAGGGTCGATCTCCACAGGGAGGCTAGGTTGCTATCTATCTGCTTAACTCGGTCTGTCGGATTTGTCACAATTGGGGGTTTTATAAGATAAAGGACTAAAACTAACTAAAGCAAGGAGATAAAATAAACGATTGATAATAAGAGAAGGAAACTAGGATTTCGGGTCATCAAAAGAAACAGATAAAAGCAGTTAAAGTCACAGATAAGACTCATAAATCAGTCTAAGGTGCAACGAATATCTCCTAACGGTCTCAATTCGCCCTAAAACAGTATTAGTCTAGCTTCCGCCCTTACTAAAGTATTCTATTGTTCACTGCAGGTCTCACCCTTCCCAATCGTCAGATCTAGGTCAAGGCTTACGAAACTAATCAGTCGAATAGCGTTAACTCAAGCGATTAATTGTAATCAAAACAGCGATGAACAACATAGAAACGATCTAATCAACAGATCTTAAACCTAATTAGCAAAAATCGTTATTCCATCAATTCCCCTAATCCTAGCAACGAATTACCTAAGCATAGCTATAAATCTAATAATAATAATAATGAAATGATTAATTAAATAATGCATAACGAAAGGAATTAACTAAACTAATTGCATAAATTAATTAAAGGAGAACAAGAAATTAAGAATAAAACAGTAATTAAGAACAAGAAGTAAATGAAGAACAAGATTAGGGGAACAAGAAGTTTACAATTGAATCTAGAAAGAAAAGAAAGAGCAACGACGAACGAAATAAGCAAAGTAACGTCACCCCAAAACTGAGCACAGGGGAATTAGTCTCTAGGTCTAAATTCGTCTCTTATTTATACTCAAGAGCTAATTATTATTTCCTAAATTAATAAAAGATAAGACTAATTACTAAGTCTCGCGCAAACAAATCTCATTGCAAAGATAAATCTGGTCGATCGACCACAAGACCCGATCGATCGATCGAGCATAGCTGAACAAGAGCTTCGAATTCGCTGCTCGTCGATCGACCAAGTAGGTCGATCGATCGACCAAGGGTGTTTGTCTGACAAGAGTGCATTCTGACGAATTCTGCAGCGCGCAACGATCTTAAAAGAGCTGCCATTTCTTCGTTACTTGGTCAAATAAGGTTTTCTACACGGCGTTGGAAAGCTAAGAGGATAAGCTTTCACTTCCAATTGGAATCACTCGATTATCAGCTCTAGAACTCGAGATATTGCCATCTGAAGCAGGCTGCAATGTTGAGAAGCATTCTGACAGTCTATAGACCATGTAGGTCAGTCTATAGACCGCTGTAGCTGGTAGTCCGCTTCTAAACTCTCGCAAATATGTCTTTCAGGCCTTGAAATGCACACCAAGCTCATTCCTCAAGCATCTACTTCATGTCAAATGCAATGCTAAGCACTTTGGGACGGATTTGGCTCAATTTCCGCTGGATTCTTCACATTTCTACAAAAGTATACAAAAACACGAAAGTAGACGGAAATAGGGAGAATAGTAGCATAAACTACACATATGATCTCTGAAATGCGTGTAAAATAGGGTGTAAAACATCATATTTAGGACACGCATCAAACTTCCCCAAACCAAACCTTTGCTTGTCCCCAAGCAAACTAAATGCAAAACTAAATCTTGATAGAAAGGAGCAAAACATGGACAAACTGAAAACCGTCTACTTAAACCAATTTAATGCATATGAATCAACTACTAATAGCGCAATGTAAAGCAAACAAATTTATGCATATTC
Source organism: Silene latifolia (assembly GCF_048544455.1). Classification (NCBI taxonomy): domain Eukaryota; kingdom Viridiplantae; phylum Streptophyta; class Magnoliopsida; order Caryophyllales; family Caryophyllaceae; genus Silene; species Silene latifolia. The sequence continues at coordinate 51,200,465 of NC_133528.1, read as the reverse complement.
CAAAAAGATGTTGAACTTTTGACCTTGCAAGACTTTCAAATTTTGACTCTCCCGGGTCACGCTTCTCTCAACAAAGCAAATGGTAAGCAAATATATGTGTAAGAGAGAAGGAAATAAGAGTCGCTCACCTAAACTACGACCGACATAATCGTGCATGCAATATAGTATGATAAGTAATTCTAGCTACCGTGCACATACATTCCAACCAATCAAAGTCCATCACATGCCGAATACTTGCAAAGTTTTGGATAAGTGAGGCTATAGGTAAGAAGGGGCAAAACGATATGGGAATGAGAGGGTAACTAGCCAAGCTAGAATCCTATCAAACCGAATAAATACATCCACTTCTAACTCAATGAAATAAGCTCAAATGCCTTAATGAATTAGGCAAACACTACACTAATCCAAATAACACTCCTCATAAAATATAAAGCAAACATAGGAGTGAACTTTTTTCTCTTTTTGTTTTCCTTTGCCGTTTCTTTTTCTTTTGTTTTCTTTTTTTTTTCGTTTTTTTTTTCGCTTTTTTTTTCGGCAGTCACTATTTTTCAATTTTTTCAATTTTCTTTTTCTTTTCTCCTTCATTCATTACCAACTTCATAGAGTGAAAATCGAGCCAAAATTGATACAATACAACGAATACCACTAAAACTACTAAACTAGCTCAGCAAAGGGTAGGCTTAGTTTATGGATTGTAGCTAAAGGGTCAACTGGCAATTTTTGGCTAATGTGAAGGTAATGGGTAAAATGAATAAAAGGGATTTCCGCAAGCATTCTCCAAACATGCAACACCAACCACTAACCCGAATGTATGCAGGCAAAAAAGAAATTAAATGTCATACTTGTGCAAATTAATGTTACACGATATGCAGGGAGTAACTACTCACAATCCTAAATGAAACTGGTCATGAATGACACCAGTTTATAAAGCTCTAATTCCTTAGAAAGTTTTGTAGTTTGCCAAAATTTCAAGTCAAGTCTAATTGTTCAACAAATTTTGAAACGAAATTCGAGATATTGCAAAACTTTTGCTAAAAGATGTGATAAAATGCAGGGTTTAAGCAAATGACAACTATCAGTAATGAATACTCCAATCTGACTCAACCTAATATGCAAAATAAACATGCATTTTGAATTTTTTGAAATTTTTTCAATTTTTTTTTTTTGTATATATAAGGGAAATGAAAAAACAATGCAAACTAAAATGCAATAAACGTGAAACAAAAATGCAATAAAACATGTGAATGCAATGCAAAACCCTTCCCCAAACCAAATCACACAATGTCCCCATTGTGCAAAATCATATAATGAAATAAAAGGGAAACGGGAATTTGTGATAAATTAACTAAACAAGACATGAAGTTAGGACTCGTAAACTTACAAGACTTTAAGCGCAGCAAAAGGAAACCTCCCCAAACCAGCGTGAGCTAGGAGGTTTCAGTAGCCAGCAGTGCTACCATCAAGTACCTGAAAAGACAAACAAAACCACGCGCATAATTCCGAGAAAACAATTTATGAAACGCAAAATTATGTGCAAAATAAGAAAACAGAAGAAAACAGAAATGAGTCGGAGAATAAAGTGGAGAAAAGACTCCCTCAACTCCGCAAATCGACCAAACACAACAGGGGAATGATCGAAAACAGGTACAACAGCGTAAGGCGGTCGATCGACCATAACAGGCAGTCGATCGACCAAGTTGATACTGAACGAAGCTCCTCAGCAGAGCGATCGATCGATCGACCAAGTAGGCCAGTCGATCGACTGAAAATCCTGCTGTAACTTCTGTTTTCTTCGAATTAGCTCAATAAATTGAGCTAATATGGTCTATAAACCTGCAAATGCACATAATAACTCGCCCAAAAATTGCGCAAACCCAAAAACACAGTCTATAGGTCTTTTAAAAATCCTAAGCAAACGAATACAAAATGCGAAGTCTCGCGCAAACCAAAGCAATAAATAGTCTAACAAGTGCAATAAAAAGAAGAGTAAATTATCAATTACACCCACGTCAAATACACATTTTTACATTAACTCCCACGTCAAATTTTTTTTTTAAATTACACCCACGTTAATGGCTCAGGTTAAAAATTGCACCCCATCCCATTTTCAGGTGAAAAACCGTGTAAAATGACAGATTTGCCCCCGCGTGTTTCTACTTGTGAATGAACCTGTTAAACTCTTCATTCACTTCCCCCCTTTCACTTTTAACCCTAATTTCATCCCCAATATTTCCCCAAAATCGTCCCCTTTCAAATTCCCCCAATTAAATCTTAGAATCTTAATTATTAGTATATTGATCATCCGTCACCATCAATCACGTTAATAATCATATGTAAGTTCCCCTTTCATCTCTTCTTTGTAATTTGTTTGTTGGTTAATTTTTAATTTTTGATTTACATTTGCTATCAATCACGTTAATAATCATTGCTATGGAATTATTCAATGTTGTTTATCCTAATTTGCGACTTTATGAATTCTCGGGTATTGTAGGAAAGATGAGCGAAACGCGTCTATAGTTCGGGTATACGAGGATAAGATTGATCGCATATTGGGTGAGGCTCCAAAACTATTTCAGCGTTTAGATGTTGTTTTGGCACCAACCGCCGTGTGGGATTTGACTAGCCAAGATCCGGTACTCCGACTGCTTCGGCCTCTTCTCGTGAATATCCCAAGTCCATCTCACGCTCTGAACCTTGGTGGTGTCGTCTCAAGTAGTAAGTTGCAGTATCCATAAGAGTTAGGTTTGTTGTGATTTTGTGATTTGCAACTACCAGTTTCATTTACGTTCGCAAAATTATGATGCGGTAGTAGCAATTATTATATTTTCCTAGCTAGCATTGTACCGTGGATTCAAGTAGTTGTCTACTCAGGGCTTGCTTAGGACGGATAATTGTCATCAGGATGATGGAAGGGGGAGAAAGGGGTGGGTGATAGGCTATAACTTGTACTTCCAAATGGTAAAGTGGTCATCTGTCTTATAGAAGTATTCAGTAGCAAGTTATTTTCAGAATTATTTTAGGTTTGTTCCTTTCTATGTTTTTGAATTGTGTGCTCATAGGTACTAACTTTGTCACCGACAAATTTAACATTCTTAACTGTAACTAGTGGGGTTGAAAGATTTTAATGAGAGGGTTGATCTGATATTTTGATGTTCTTTGTTAGCTTCTTTCTGCTGTGAACTGTTGGCTCAAATGCATTATGCTTAGGTTTGTTGTGATTTTGTGATTTGCAACTACCAGTTTCATTTACGTTCGTATGTTTGGTCTGTTGCAGGAATGGTTGCCGATAAACGGGAGGAACTGAAACAGCTGACTAATGAGGTGCTCCTTCTTTTTGAAAGGATCCGAAATGTCTTGTCCTGGGATGCAGTGGTGGATATATGCCGTGCGAGTAGGAGAATTGTGAACCTCCCAGAAGGACAGCATGAGTACCTCAGGATTCTGGATGTTTATTGTGATCATTTAGAGTCCCTACACGAAGACAAGCTTAGAGAAGAAAGGCTTCGAGAGCTTGACTCTTCTCCTTCTTCGATGACGATTCTGACCGATGAAATGAGTGTATACAAAGGGGGCAGGCAAGGTATGGAGGTTGGGGGGTTCTAGCATGCTGTTGAACAATATGTTGTATTTGCACTGATGTATTTGCACTTATGTAATGGATGCATTAAGGGATGTATTTGCACTGATGTACGGTGATGTATGCTAGAGTAGTGTTTCAATTAGAGTACTCTTTCAATTAACAGTTGTACTGTTGAACAATATGTTGTAATTCAACAAATTTCTTTCGCTCATCTTTGTCTGATTCATCAGTTCCGTCTACTAACCAAATGCAATGCCAAAAATTGCAGTGTGTAATTGTCATTGCCATTACAAAAATTGCCATTACAAAAATTGTCATTCCCACAACCAGTACAACCATTTCAGACAAATATTAAAGAAATTGCAGTGTGTAATTAGACTCTCAATCACGGTATCGTCGTACTCCGTAGTATATAACAATAAATTCACCCTGTCTCTATTCGTCACTTTGAGGTTCATATTTATCAGCATAAAATGGCTTGGCATATACCCTATGTCTTCGTCCTCTGGCATACAGAACCCATAAAATCAATGAACACATGACTCCCGCGGATACGAGTACTAGGCCTATATAGATCCACTGTGTATACAATCCAAAGGCTACATTCTCTGCTGAATTCATTTGGTTGTACAATGTCGGTGTTAGCCTTCCTGTTGTCGTGCATATCTTGTTCTTATTTACTCGTTTTGCCTCACAAACGTAGTTCTTCCACACCTGCATTAACCCAATTAAGGTAGTCACTCGTTTTGCTTTCAACTGGGTTGCTCATCAATACCACTATGATGAGTGCTTTCATAGCTACTTTCAATTGACATTTTAAATGAATTTCTAACCCTAATATTCAAAAGAGAACCTAATTATCAAGAACCATGACAAGATTAAATGGAAACGAAATTTATTGAATACAAATTAATAAAATTGAACACATTGAAGCAAATCAAATTAGGGGAAATATAAGAGAGAATGATGAAGAAGGAAGGGAAGGGAATGAATGAGAGAGTAAACATCAAACACACACAAGGTTAATAAAGAAAGGCAGAAGGGTAAAATCGTCCTAAAAATATGTTTTATCCCAGAAATTTTGAAAATTGACGGAAATTTGGCCGGATTCCGATATTGGGTGCAATTTGTAAACTGAGCAATTAACTTGGGTGTAATTTAATAAAAAAATTTGACGTGGGAGTTAATGTAAAAATGTGTATTTGACGTGGGTGTAATTGATAATTTACTCTAAAAAGAATTGTCTTAAAACTCAAGCAATAAAATGTGAAAGTGTTTATCAGCGGAAACTGCGGGATAACTCCAACCATGGCCTTTGGCTAGATGCAGTCGCCTCAGCAATACTAATCTCAGCAGATGGAGACCACCCATCTCCGTCATCTAGGTAACTCAATGAATCGTCAGCAGCTCTAGCCCTCCATGCTCTAGTATCGTCCGGCTCATCGAACTCCAGATCATACTCCATGCCTCGCTCTCACTTCTTCAAATATGGAAAATCAGGTGGCTCTTTCTTCCCCAAACCAGCTCCTGAAACAGTCAAAACAGAGAAATCTTCCTCCATCTTGCTCCCAATCTGGGGTGGAGGTGTTAGAGCAGTAATAAGGGTAGGAATAAAAGGTGGGACATCATCAATATTCACATAATGTACCTCATCTTCCGATTTCTGGAGCCGCTCAGAAAATGGAAGCTTTATCCACAACTTGGCCCGCTCTTCTACTTCCTTCCTTTAAACATCCTTTGAATTAAGGACCTTGTCCTTATCAACTCTCGGAAATGACTTCATAGCTCTTGAAATGAACGACCCGTCAATAATTTGGGCCGAAGTATCACGCAAATCAACAACATCGAACTTGCGCATGTTCAAAACCCTCGTCACATTATCATTAGCTGTGGTGTCATGCAAATCAAGTGACGGATTTTCATTCTGCTCAGGTATAATGGTCGGTCGACCAGTTGTGGTGGTCAGTCGACCACTGGATCTGGGATCAGAAAGCTCCTGACTGTCAGCGTGTACAGTAGCATCAGGTAGGTTGGTCGATCGACCATAGGATACGGTCGGTCGACCATGAGTACTGGGAACGTGATCTTTTTCCGCATCAGAAACTTTAATAAGCTTCTCCATACTTCCCGAATCCTCTCCTTGCTGTTTAGCCGCTAAGACTGCTATTTGGCTTTCAATTTTCACCATATGAGCCATAAGAGCTTGGACTACCGTTCTCAATTCCGCAATTTCATTGGTGCCATGAACCGAAGCATTCTGCTCTGAATTTTCTTGCTTCAATTGTGCCACCTCAAGCTTTTCAGATTGAGCATTAACAAAAGCCTCAAGTGCCGCAACAGTACTCATCTCTACACTTGCTTTCCGCGACTGTCTACTCTCCAGCTTGTCAGATTTTGCATTGTGAGCTTCAAATTGTGCTACAATTCTGGAGACGTTTGACATCTTGGTGGAAGAATCAAAGGTACTCAAGCCTTCCCTTTGATGTTCTCCTTCCAAAATCCTGCTTAGATAGGACCTGAAAGACCTATAAAAACAAGACTAAAGGAAAAAGATGAGAACTGCCTCAAGGAATAAATCCCTTGAGGCTAAAGACAGACTAAAATAAAAACAACTAAAACTAGCGCTGCCTCTCCGGCAACGGCGCCAAAATTTGATACCGTCGTTTAGTACCAAAAATAAAATACCTAAGTACTACTAACAGAAGTCAGCGGTAAGTAGGGTCGATCTCCACAGGGAGGCTAGGTTGCTATCTATCTGCTTAACTCGGTCTGTCGAATTTGTCACAATTGGGGGTTTTATAAGATAAAGGACTAAAACTAACTAAAGCAAGGAGATAAAATAAACGATTGACAATAAGAGAAGGAAACTAGGATTTCGGGTAATCAAAAGAAACAGATAAAAGCAGTTAAGGTCACAGATAAGTCTCATAAATCAGTCTAAGGGGCAACAAATATCTCCTAACGGTCTCAATTCGCCCTAAAACACTATTAGTCTAGCTTCCGCCCTTACTAAAGTATTCTATTGTTCACTGCAGGTCTCACCCTTCCCAATCGTCAGATCTAGGTCAAGGCTTACGAAACTAATCAGTCGAATAACGTTAACTCAAGTGACTAATTGTAATCAAAACAGCGATGAACAACATAGAAACGATCTAATCAACAGATCTTAAACCTAATTAGCAAAAATCGTTATTCCATCAATTCCCCTAATCCTAGCAACGAATTACCTAAGCATAGCTATAAATCTAATAATAATAATAATGAAACGATTAATTAAATAATGCATAACGAAAGGAATTAACTAAACTAATTGCATAAATTAATTAAAGGAGAACAAGAAATTAAGAATAAAACAGTAATTAAGAACAAGAAGTAAATGAAGAACAAGATTAGGGGAAGAAGAAGTTTACAATTGAATCTAGAAAGAAAAGAAAGAGCAACGTCGAACGAAATAAGCAAAGTAACGTCACCCCAAAACTGAGCAAAGGGGAATTAGTCTCTAGGTCTAAATTCGTCTCTTATTTATACTCAAGAGCTAATTATTATTTCCTAAATTAATAAAAGATAAGACTAATTACTAAGTCTCGCGCAAACAAATCTCATTGCGGCATATAAACTCGGTCGATCGACCACAAGACCTGGGCCGATCGATCGAGCATAGCCGAACAAAGAGCTTAAAAATCGCTCTGGTCGATCGACCAAGTAGGTCAGTCGATCGACCAAGGGTGCTGTACAGTAGTGCATTCTGACGAATTCTGCAGCGCGCAACGATCGTAAAAGAGCTGCTATTTTTTGTTACTTGGTCAAATTAGGAGTTCTACACGGCGTTGGAAAGCTAAGAGGATAAGCTTTCAGCTCCAATTGTAATCACTCGATTATCAGCTCTAGAACTCGAGATATTGCCATCTGAAGCAGGCTGCAATGTTGAGAAGCATTCTGACAGTCTATAGACCATGTAGGTCAGTCTATAGACCGCTGTAGCTGGTAGTCCGCTTCTAAACTCTCGCTAATATGTCTTTCAGGCCTTGAAATGCACACCAAGCTCATTCCTCAAGCATCTACTTCATGTCAAATGCAATGCTAAGCACTTTGGGACAGATTTGGCTCAATTTCCGCTGGATTCTTCACATTTCCACAAAAGTATACAAAAACACGAAAGTAGACGGAAATAGGGAGAATTGTAGCATAAACAACACATATGAGCTCTAAAATGCGTGTAAAATAGGGTGTAAAACATCATATTTAGGACACGCATCAATTATACTAAAGGTTCAGAACCTTTGTACCAAATGTTCATGGGGGATCTAATAAGACAATCAAATGAGTAATGGATTTAAGTGAGTAAATTGCCATTTTACTGAGCTAATAGCCATGTATAAGAATGGTTAACAAAACTATTATCATAAAGAGTACTATCATAATTATTATTGTACATTTGAAGCGTTATTATACATAGTAATCAATATGTTTGAGTATTTAAAGCATGTAGATTGGCAGTAAATAGGAGAAATCAATGACTTATAGTCGCGAATATAAACGACTTTTAATTTAATCTTGTTATTTTTCTAGTCATTTCGACAATGATTTATAGCAATCGTCATTTAAATACAATTAGTAGCGTCTAAGAGGAGTTTTATATTGGGTTTGGAAGTCAAAAATGGTGTTGGATAGTAGCAACGGGTCTGCTCTGTTTTGGAGCGGTTTCGGCAAGGACTGGTCAAAACAATGCTTATTTTATGGGTTGAGTTATAGCGTGATGCGAATATAGCAACTTAATATGATGACGGGTCATGTAATGGAAGTGATACAATAGGCCAATTCGTTTCCGTAGCGATAACGTCATGCTCTGTTTGGGTCTATGTGGAGAGTGTTGTCGCTGCTTTGTGTTAGGTCGGGTAGGGGCTGGACATGGGATGTAGTAGTGGTGATGGTTGCGTGGTTGGGTGGGTCAGTTAGTGCGTGTATAGTGTGGCCGAGTTTTGAGTTCATGCGTTGTGGTCGTGTGTGTTCATATGGGATATTGAAGTTGTTGGAGTTCGTAGTGTGTGGTGCAATGTGCTGAAATTTAGCTACTGGATTTAGATGAAATGTGCAGGATGGCAAATTGTCGATAGGCTTCAACTTGGAACATACTTTGTATTAGTCATGGGTGAGATTATTTGTTTGTAAAATTAAAATTATGGGTGTACGTATGTTTGGTGTCACAAGTTGGGAATGGTAGTACTAAAATTATATTTTAATTAAGTTATTAAAAAGGGAGATCATTCATGCATTGTCCTCTAGACCTTTGGTTCAAAGGTGCTAAATCTTTGATATAAGGATTCTGAACCTTCGGTACAAAGGTTCTGAACCTCTGGTTCTCATGGGAAGGGGGTTCTCATAGGATCATATATATATATATATATATATATATATATATATATATATATATATATATATATATATATATATATAGTTGTGTGAGTTTGTTGAATTCGAGTTTAGAACTCGAGTCAACACAAGTTTATTATGCAATTATGCGATGATTGACTAATGAAATTTTATATCTTATTATAATGTGATTAAATAAAATTTAATTTAATAATTAAGCGTTAATTTGTTAAATTAATCGAGGTTTTATATTTTAGAGGTAGAGGTTATTTGTTGATTATATTTACAAAGGGTTGTAAATTAATTTAATTGGACATTATAGGACTCATTATATTTTAATATAATGACATAATTATCACTTAAGAGTTAAGTGTATATTAATTATTAGTTTATATTATATAATTGTTATATGATCAAACTAATAATTATTTATGTAAGATAAATAAATATATGATTCTTATATTTGTGTGACAAATATTACAAAATCAAAATGGTCCATTTTATTCCTATGTTGGCCGGAAATATTATGTTGTTGGACAACATTTTATTTTTGTCTTTTCTTTAATCAACCATTTGCATATAGTCATTCCACAACTTGCATGCTTATGACAAGACCTACTCTAATATAATCATTACCTATTCTTGCATGGATTAAAATAAAATAAGAAAAAGTAATTGCCCACTAAGGCTCATAGGGTGCCAATTTTTGGGTGCTTTTAAGGGCAATTTTGTTGCTCATTTTTCTAAATCTAATCTTATGCAATTATTTCTCTATACTCACACCACAATATTATTATTATCTCATTACTAGAGTAGTAATAAAAATAATATTAAGGGATTAATTTCTTGTAATATCTAGTTAATATTACTAGAAATTATTTGGGTAATATCTTCGGTGCAATCAAAAGGAGACTTCCTAATTTAAAACTTGGAGGATCATCCTTATATTCATAGCTCAGAACAAGGTTGGAAGGAGTCCTTCCTTGTGCCCATATTTCCATTTATTCAAATGTAAGGAAAACATCGTTTTCTCTCTTTATTCTTATTTTTGTTTGCATGTAACTAGATTCTCATCATCTAATTTAATTAGTAACTTAGATCTATATTAGAAGAGTCTAATAAGAGGGTTATAGAACCTAACAACCTGGAAACCGTTCGAATCCACTTTATACCTAGGTCAATCAAGGCAAAAAACGGTGCTTGCAATAGGTACTAAAGATAAGGACTCGTCCCCCTTTAGCATCCTATCGCTAGAATGACTCTCGTACGCCCTAGATAAGGCCATCCACTATCCAAAGGTTCTGAGTAAGGGGTGAAGGTACGTATTGGGAAGCTCTTTAATCGAACACTCAATCCCGCCCGCGTTAGCGGCCTCTACTGATCGATCATGGTTGTTTAAGTGCAAAAGTTGATAAAATGGTTTAAATGCATGAATGCGCATCCAAAAGTTTAACCTAACACGTGAGAATTTCCTAAGTCGGTTGTTTATACATGTACCAAGAAATTGGTGTCAAAGTTGTATTTAGATTGATTTACATGTGAAACAGAAATTAAACATCCATTTACCAAATTCGGATTATGGTGCTTAACACGATCCATATATTTGAAAAAGTGTGTTTAAAGGATAAAGTGTATAAACATAAATTTGTCAATCTGATCCGTCATGTATTCAAATTAACCGTAATCGGGATCGTCCTAGACAAGTGCTAAAACGAGGCAGAACAGTGCCAGGGAGCCTCATTAGGGTGCGAGCCTATTGGCGAAGGAAAGGGTTCTGCCCAGGTTTTTAAAATATGAAAACAGACACCCTCTTGGGGTGCGAGTCGAACGACGACCCAAGGGGCGTCTCCTGGTTGTTAAAAAGGTTCTTTCAAACCGTATTTTGTAATGAATGATTTGCAAGTATTGTTTGCATGACTGGGAATAATTACTATTATGTTAGTAATATTCGTTGTCGGATTTGCAACTTTGAAAAAGTATAGTTTATAAGTAAAAATGTAAAATATTTGATATGAACTAATATGTTAAGTTAAGTTCATTTCTTTGTAATTAGTTAAGTTTGTCATCGTATTCGGATTGAACCGACATGGTATAAAGAACCAAGGATGATTATGAATTATGACTAATATTTTTGCAAATGTAAATAAATGAGAAAAATGCTAAGTAAAATAAAAGGGGGTTAAAATACCCTTTAAAATGTAATTAACCAATAATATCATCGAGTCACGGAATAAACCGTCATGGTATAAGGAACCAAGGATGATTTTTGTAATGGGCAAAATATATGTCATAAAAATGAATTTAAATGGTAAAAACTGTAATAGAAAAGAAGTAAAAAAAACGAAAGTGTTGAAGGAAGATGAGCTCAAACACGTTTGAGTCTGACCCGAGAAGCCACAAGAGGCGCGAGCCTCTTTGCATAGCAAAGAGCTTCTGTCTCAGGCCAAAACTCGGTTTTAGCTCATATAACCTATATTTGAATCGTGTTATGCATTGTTCATGCTTATAAACTCATAAAAACAGTAAAGACATGAAATAAATGAGATGTTTACACCCTCAAACTTACGTATTATGATGTTTGCGACGTAGACGACTTTAGAGACAATTTTCTTGTATGCGACTACTCACGATCAAAGAAGTTTAAAAGAATGCTTTAAAAATTGATTTTGTTTTGAAAATGTGTTGAAAACATGTGGTTGAGAAACATGTTGATTAATGTTGAGTTGGTCAAATGGGTCGGTCGAATGCACGGCAACGGTACCAAACAAAATGTGTAAGGCTTATGTTTTCGATCTGTAGGTCGAAAACACGTGTCGATTTGGTGACTTAAGAAGTCGAGTCTAGAAGTTTAAGGGAGATGTGAGGGGGCGGACGCTCGCGTAAAGATTATGGTGTGTGATGGTGGGTGTTTATCAAGAAATATGGGGTGGTATATCGGTTGAGTTTGCTTGGAGGCTAAGGAGGACGCCCATTAAGGCGCGAGCCACCCTCCTACGCAATGGGGTGCCTTGTCATTTTCAATTTGGACGTGGCCTTTTCCCTATCCATTGTTTGGTTGGTTTGATTTGTGGTAATCAAATAGGATGTCATGTAACAATATGGGCATCTAATAAGATGATTTTGGGTGTTACTTGGGGTAGGTACTTTGTGTGATTGACTCGGGTTTGACCCGTGTTGAGTCGGGATTTGAATTCGGAGTCGATTTTTGGCCCGGTTTCGGTTTTGACTCTAATTAGTGTCATTTTAATGCGAATGGCATGATAAAGACATTCATGGCATTATTTTTGACATTCGAGACTTGGTTTGACTCGGGTTGACTCGAGTTACGGGTTTCTGAGTCGATTTTGGGTCCGAAGACGGTTTCAACTCTAAATAGTGTTGTTTTAATGGAAATGAAGTTAGAAAACCATTTTTGAAATCATTTTTCATATCCGAGTAATGCATTTAATCGTATCATGTATAGCCAATCCACGCACTCATATCAAAAACACGTTATAGTCCGATCATCATCGGGTGGTTTTTGGAAGGTGCAGATACTGGGTATCTACAAAGCCCCGGCTTTGACTGAGGCTTGGACGGGGCGAAAGTCAAAGTATAGCCTCCAGGTTAATCGAAGATTACAACCTGAAGACCATTTTTCATATCCGAGTAATGCATTTAATCGTCTCATGTCAGCCAAGGACCTGCCGTCGGGGAGGGCGACGTCGAGGCGACTCGGGGATTCGAGTCAAGGACCTGCCGTCGAGAACATTTTAGAGTCTTTCGACTTCTTATTCAGGTCTTTTAAAGTCCATTAGACTAAGTATAAAGGCTCGCCAGCCATAAAAGGGAGTCATACCTGAGGCATCTTCGGGATACGTCCTTGAATCATTTGCGCACAAAGGCTCGCAAGCCGTGTTGAAGGTGTGTTTTGAGGCTCGCCAGCCATGTTGAAGGTGCGTTTTGAGGCTCGCCCGCCATGGATGGTCGAATGATTGACTGTGGGAAATAGCCTATAACATCGGGCTTCTTTCAAGATATTGTCTGGTAATGACTTCCAACCAGGTTGACGTTGATAGGTTCGGCTAGGGAGCGATGAATTCTAACTTGTTGGGGGTCCTAAATGAACTCCGTGGGGATAAATCATCTGAGCAAGGCTCTATGGAAAACCAATTGGTGAGAGCGCTGCATCGGGAACATGAACGATGTTGTGAGGATATGAGTTACCGCTTGTTGGGAGGTAGCGTATGCCATGTAAACGATGCGGTTAAAGCCCTTTGACTTGACGGGTCGGCGTTTGTTGGGAAGAACCCAATACTCAGTTGGAGTGCATTTTTCTTCTCAAGATTATCTGCATGGTTAGTGACTACATAAATCCGTGGTTTCATAGACAAGCACGTTTGCATGTAAGCATATAAGCACGTAAGCACATAAGTACGTGAGCAGTTAGCATATAAGCAACTAGCATGTAAGCATATAAGTACGTAAGCACATAAGCGTGTGAGCAGTTAGCATGTAATATCTCCCGTTAGGGGAGATAGAAGTTTCAAAAGATGTGAAACTTAAAATTGAGTCTTGTTGCCTGTAGATCCGTGATTTGATAGATTGGAGACACGTGACCGTTACGACATTGACCCACACGGACGTATACTGACAGACTGACAAACAGACGATCATGAACGTGATACAAACTCAGTATCGATAAGACATGGGGGTGACTCTGACAGACTTTGCTTATGTGTGCAACTCCTAACCAAGAAAGGGTGACAACACATATGAAATCCCTGGAGTAGAAGGTCCGCTCAGCTGGGGAATACGAATTGATTATCTTCTCCAGACATATTTGCCTCCGTTTGCATGTTTGAGATCCCTTCTCGAGTTTTGATGATTCGGAGAGCGGGACCAATACCTTGTCATCGTCCGAACCGAGCACTAGACTATGGGCGATTTTATTTCGGACTGTAGTTGAGACTTAAAAGATGTTTGAGGATAAAGGACTGGGCGACGTCTTAAGAAAGAAGCCCCCAGTGAAGAGGTATAAGATTAAGTTTTGCAGCAGGGTGGGCTACTTTTGAGGATTGATGTTGATGGTTGAGATTCAAAGGGGTATGCGGTTGTGTCCTTATTGGGGGACTGCCTTCGTATTCGCGTGTTTGCGAAATCAAACCAGATCGTAGTTCTGCAGGGTGTGAAATGAGTTAAAAATTGAATATGTGTGGAGGCGTGGTTGCGTCCTTGAAGGTCTGCCTACGAATTCACATGAAGTGAAATCAAACCAGATCGTAGTTCTTAGTGTGTGTGCGTATGCTAACTGTAAGGACCTTTAAGTGTGAGGGTCACGACGGTAAATGTCGTTTGGTGACTCGAAAATTAATTTGAGAGAATTCCTCCTCGATCATGAATCGAAGAGGTCTAATTTGTGAAAATGTTCCTTATCATGTGAGCACACTAAAAAGTGGACCCTAAGAGTAGACTAGGTATGTCCCGTTCTCGGTAGCAAAGCATTCGAGAACTCCGTATCTAGGTCAGGGTGAAAATGGCTTCGACATTATGGAATGTGGAGCTTGGTAATAAGACGTTTGTTTGACAGATAAAAATCTGGAGCTGAGGGTCACGACGGTAAATTCCGTTTGGTGACTTCAAAGTTGATTGGAGAGAACTCCCTCTTGATCATGAATCGAAGAGGAATAGTTTGTGAAAATGTTTCTTGCTATGTGAGCACACTAAAAAGTGGTCTTTAAGAATGAATTGTGCATGTCCCGTTCCGGGGAGCAATGTTTTTTGAAGACTCTGTATCTGGGTCAGGGTGAAAATGGCTTCGACATTATGGAATATGGAGCCTGGTAAAAATGGGTTTGTTTGACAGATAAAAATCTGGAGCCTGCATTTGTGGTGTTTAAGCCGATGGGTTACGACTTGTAATGTGGTGCGGAATGGGGTCTCAAGCTCGATGTGGCCTGAGCACGAAATGGTTGGTAAATAATTTTGGATAAGAATCCCATGTCTGGACCATAAAGGTTAAGGTGTGATATTACGAGCTTGAGGGGAATCCTCAAAACCTTAGATAGGTCTCCCTGTAGCAGTCGCTAGAAGGACTTAGAGGTGAAGCAGTGTTGGTTGAGGATTTGGTTTTTGGTGTTTTGGACTCATCGGTCCGGGATTTGGTGTGTTGGACTCATTGGTCCTGGGCTTTGGACTTGTTGGTCCTGGACTTGGTGTTTTGGACTTACTGGTCCGAGATTTTGTGTGTTGGACTCGTTGGTCCTCAACTTTAGACTTATTGGTCCTGGACTTTGTATTTTGAATTCATTGGTCCGGATTTTGTGTGTTGGACTCATGAGTCCTGGGCTTTGGACTTGTTGGTCTTGGACTTAGTGTTTAGGACTTATTGGTCTTGGACTTGGTGTTTTGGACTCATTGGTCCGAGATTTGAAAAGTGACGGTTTTTAATTCCGTCGTTTGAGTCCTTGTGAAGATAACGAATTTGAATTCCGTTATTTCATTTTCTTGAAAAGTGACGGTTTCTAATTCCGTCATTTGAAACTGTGGGAAAATAACGAATTTGAATTTCGCTATTTCATTTTTGTTGAAAAATGACGGTTTCTAATCCCGTCGTTTGAAAATTGGGAAAATAACGAATTTTGAATTTCGCTATTTCATTTTTTTTTGAAAAATGACGGTTTTTAATTCCGTCGTTTGAAATTTGGGAAAATAACGAATTTTGAATTTCGCTATTTCGTTTTTGTTTGAAAAGGACGATTTTTAATTCCATCATTTGGAATTGAGAGAAAATAACGAATTTGAAATTCACTATTTCGTTTTTGTTTTGGCTTGGATCTATTGGTTCTTTGTTGTCCTTTGTTCGAGGAAGGTAAAGGTGCAGACGGGGATGTACCCGTTGGTGAGAGGTCGATTCTTTGTGATGGGATGTTTTTGCGGGGAATGGGCCTGCCTTCCGTCATTGATCATGAACAAGGAGATGTTCTTAGTTTGTTATATGGGTTCATCGTATATTCCCTTTGATAAAAACTCGTTCTAAATTGGGTGCTAATGAAAGGTTTCTATTGCCAGACATGCAATAGGTAAAGAAATGGACGTGGAGTTTCAGGTCCCTTGCTTACTCGGTACGGAACGTCACTCAAGTGTACTCACGTTGAATCGGAACATGTTTTTTTAAAATCAATTCTCAAATCAATTTTCGTTGTCAATGGGAACAGGTAAAGGGGAGAATATATGATAGTTAGAAATCGTGCTTTTATTTAGATAAATAAGATGTTAGGACAGACTCGATGAATACGTGTGACTCATGGGGACAGCCCCCAGTTTGTCACTTAGGAATAAAAGGACAGACACTAGGATAGATATAAGAAAGCCTAAGACCCGGGCTCAGACTCGGACTCAATCGTAGATACGGACTCCTAATCATCACTTTCCTCCTCGAAGGTCTCCTTCGCAGCATCAACGACTTGAATGTCTGGTCTTGAGTATTGACCCACTTTAGCGCTTCACTGCCATTGTTTGGGATGATATGAGGACAATAGTCCATAAGGCTTTCATCTCCTTGTAGAATGAGATTTTCATGAGGGTTGTTTTCATCACTTGGTTGGCCTAGGGATGAAGCTATCAGTTCATGGTTGTCGATCATATCTTGAATAGCATGTTTCAGTATCATGACCCTTTCCTGGATGATATTGGCAATAGGCATCACCGTCCCAGAAACGGTTTTTTCTGCATTCAGGCGGGTCTGGAGTGGGCCCGATTAGTTGTAACTTCCCTTCAGTCACAAGCTTTTGAAGAGCTGCGACATAGGTTGTGTTTAGGTTGGTGAATGTCCTTTGGGAACGTTCAACCTTGCTGTTTGACTTGAGACCTTCAGGAGGATTGTCTTGACTGAAATGTGCGACTATGATTTTGCCAGCTTCAATCATATCTTGAATGGCATGCTTGAGTTTGAAACAGGTTTTGGTGTCATGGCCCTTGCCTTGATGGTATTGGCAATAGGCATTTTCGTTCCAGAAACGGGTTCTTTTGTGTTCAGGTTTGTCCGGAGTCGGACCAATGGGTTGCAACATTCCTTCTAAAGCAAGTATCTCCAGAGCGGTGCCATATGTTATTCCAAGATCTGTGAATACCCTTTGATGCTTTCCCATGGTTCCAACATTGGTGTTTTTTGGGACATTTTTGTGAGTTTTGTTTTTGTCAATTCTGGGCGGAAACAGGATTTGGTTGGATTGAATGGGAAGTTTTTGGGATGTTGCTTGGTATTTTGAAAGGGTATTTGGTGAGGCAATTTCATGTTCTTTGTTGGTGGGTTCATGGGTGTGCGAACAATTAGATGACTTCTCATTTTCAACAGTTGTTGGTTGGTGAATGGAGGGTTGGTCTTCTCCTTGGCAGTTAGGTTAATTTTCGGTATTACCAACCTTTTTTTCCAAATTAGCTACTCGAGTGTTCAAGTCATCGATAGCAACTTGCAGCTCTGAGAATATGTTATTGATGGAGACGGAGAGCATCATTATAACGCTTTGTATGCCATCCTCATCAATTACATGAATTTTCTCATCGTCAGGAGAGATGAGGTGAGAGCAGTCTAGGAAAGATTCCTGACTGTGTCCAATAGGGTTTTCAGGATGGTTGTTTTTGTCGTTTGTTGAGAGAGGTAGTGGTAATTCGCCCTTATCAATCATATCAAGGATGACACCTTTTAGGGGGAGACACATTTCATGTCATGTCCGCGACCTTGTTGATATTGACAAAAACAGTTTTCCGTCCCATCTTCGTCCTCGCTTGTTTGGTAGAGGGTCTGAAGTTGGACCAATCGGTTTGAGCTTTCCTTTGGAGATTAGCCTTTTCAAGGCTGTGGCATAAGGCATACCCAAATCAAGGAAGGACCTATGAGGTCGCCTGGTTTTGGTTGGTGGAGCTGTGGGAAATATCGGTATACTTCATCAAGAAAAATTCGGATTATAACGAATTATAATATATGAAATTGCTAGTCATAAACGAATTGCATAAACAAAAGAATAGAGATTTAGAATTAATCTTTGGTCCTAGCAATTTGGCCTAAGAACAATATCGAAATCGATATTCTCCTAATTGTTGCACCCAAAATGCTTTGAGAAATGCCTCTCAATTTGCTAGAATGAGATCCCCAAATTGATAATTATTTTTAGGGTTTTTGTGTTTTGTGATGAGAGAATTAGGTCAAAAGAATGAGAGAGAATAATCTCTCTTTCTTTGCTCTTAAAACCGTCCAAAATAAGATGAAATGGGGAAGATATTTTTCTTCCCTTTTATTCTCATATTTCGGTTTCACCAACCACAAAATAAGGAGATAAATCTTCTTATTTTTGGTTGGTCTCAAATTGTATATAATGTGTATTATATTAATTGTCAATTATGTCGACATGTATTAATAAGTCCACACTCAACAGTTTGTAGTCGATTTATTAATACCGGTCTGTCAAGATTTTATTATGACAATTTCGCATAATATATACATGAACTATAAATATAACATATTTATAATTTGCTAATTAAATATAACTGATTACGTTTAATTACGAATTAACATCTTAATTCGTTTAAGCTAACATTATATACATTAATTAAATATAACACTTTATATTCAATTTACGAATTTAACAGTTAATTCGTCTCAGCTAATATTATTTAATTGAATTAAATAATCGTCTCATCATCACATTGACTAACTGTTTAGTCAAATACATAGACTAACCTTTTAGTCATATAAGGCATCAATGTGATTGTATTTCCATACAATCACATCTCTCAAACACATCCTTTAGGTGTGACTTTTAGGGACCAGTTGATCACCGCCATCAGTATGATAATAACGTCAAACTTCTAGCAAGCCAATCGTTATTAAGTAAACGTTAATCAATTGATAAAATACTAAGTATACCCTTGTGAACCTATAAGAGATTTATATATGTTATCACACTAACTGTGGAGGACACAAGCTCCAACAAACTCCCACTTGTCCTCACAAGTGTATGTGCGATAACCGATTCTCATATCCTAAAATTTCTCCCACTCAATGTAAAACAATTTGCAAAATCCGTATTCACAAAGGTCGTATTTTACAAGTGATCAATATCAAGAGTGGTTTTCCCGACTAGAGAGTAACTTAACTGATAAACCAATCATCATTTGAGCATGGCCATGCATTTCAGTTACAACTCCTCGAGTGGCCCTGAGAAATAACTAAACCTGATAAAGGTTGGATATTTTCTTCAACTCGAATCCTGCAGATATAAGCACAGTATGAAATGACCCAGAAAAATCTGCTTAGCCTCTTGTTACGGTCAACCATGAGAAAGAAACCAAAGTCACCCAAAAACCGCCTTAATCTCAAGAGAAAGTCGATAGTCAAAAGAATCGACTCTAGGAACACAATGGACGTCCAATCCACGACCCTGCACCCAATGTTTTTAAACATTTAGGACTCCATTACGTTGTCATAATTTGTCCTACGAGGTATCGTTATAACT
The DNA here is from genome assembly GCF_048544455.1 of Silene latifolia. Classification (NCBI taxonomy): domain Eukaryota; kingdom Viridiplantae; phylum Streptophyta; class Magnoliopsida; order Caryophyllales; family Caryophyllaceae; genus Silene; species Silene latifolia. Next base: position 51,181,022 of record NC_133528.1, on the reverse strand, counting down.
CGCATCTGTGATCGATCAGCCAACTGTTTGACTTATGGCTCGTTGAACCCACCATCAATCAACTTCACAAAATAATAGCCAGAGTTATCAGCTCATGTAGGCGATTACGGACCAAAACAAATATAATGTAATTCAGTTACTTTGTGGCATTTAATGTTGTCGTACAATCCACATGAAAAACAAAATATGAAATAAAACGATGAAGTTATAAATAGCATATGAAAAAGATAATGTATCGAATCCATAATCAATTAGTACAACTCAAGAACACGTTTAATTCCCATGGAAATAACGTGCCCTTCATGCTTATCATATGACAATGGTTTAGTGAGAGGATCCGCGATGTTGTCATCCGAAGCTATCTTGTCAATCACTATCTCCTCTTGCTCCACGTAATCACGGATCAGGTGAGCCTTCCGATGTACATGTCTAGACTTGTTGCTAGACTTAGGCTCCTTAGCCTGGAAGATGGCACCTCTATTGTCACAATAGATGGTGATTGGGTCATTCGAACTAGGAACTATGGTTAGTCCTTGTAAGAATTGACGCATCCATATAGCTTCCTTTGTCGCTTCAAAGCGGCATAGTACTCGGATTGATGTAGTAGAATCTGCTACAACTTCCTGTTTGGAACTCTTCCAGCTGACCGCAGCACCATTAAGAGTAAAGACGAATCCAGACTGAGATTTCGAATCATCTCGATCTGTTTGGAAGCTAGCATCTGCGTAACCGATTGCACATAGCTTAGTATCACCTTCATAAGTCAATACCCAATCCTTAGTCCTCCGTAGGTACTTAAGGATGTTTTTAACAATAATCCAGTGTGTTTCACCTAGATTGTTTTAGTACCGACTCGTCATACTCAATGCATATGCCACGTCTGGACGTGTGCATATCATGGCATACATGATTGATCCTTTGGCTGATGCATAAGGAACACGACTCATGCGCTCGACCCCTTCAGGTGTCGTGGGTGACTGAGACTTGCTCAAATTCATCCCAGACGTCATTGGAAGGCTCCCCTTCTTGGAGTTGGTCATGTTGAACCTTTCAAGAATCTTATCTAAATAAGACTCCTGACTCAATGATAACATTCGTCGTGATATATCTCGATAGATACGGATTCCCAATATGCGTTGTGCCTCACCCAGATCTTTCATCTGAAAATGGTTCTTCAACCATCCTTTTACCGAAGATAAGAGAGGAATGTCATTCCCAATTAAGAGTATGTCATCGACATACAATATCAAGAAAACAATCTTGCTCCCACTCGACTGGACATATAAGCATGGTTCCTCGATCGATCGAGTGAAACCATACTCTTTTATCACCTGGTCGAAACGATGATTCCAACTCCGAGAAGCTTGCTTAAGTCCATAAATGGAACGCTTTAGCTTGCACACTTTCTTAGGATTTTCAGGATCTATGAAACCTTCGGGTTGTACCATGTACAACTCCTCCTCCAAATAACCGTTTAAGAAGGAGGTTTTCACATCCATTTGCCAAATTTCATAGTCATGAAAAGCGGCAATCGCTAAGATTATCCGAATGGAACGCAGCATAACTACGAGTGCAAAAATTTCATCATAATGCAATCCGTGCACTTGAGTGAAACCTTTTGCCACTTGTCGTGCTTTATAGGTATCTGGTTGCCCGTCTACAGAATGCTTTATTTTGTAAAGCCATTTGCACTGAAGAGGTCTTACCTTGTTAGGTAAATCAACAAGATCCCATACGTCATTCTCATACATGGAGTCCATCTCGGATTGCATGGCTTCAAGCCATAGCTTTGAGTCGGAACAGGCCATGGCACCTTTATAGGTAGCAGGTTCATTACTCTCTAGGAGCAAAACGTCATTTTCCTTGACCATACCAATGTATCTGTCTGGAGGATTAGAGACTCTACCCGACCTCATAGGTTCCTGAGGAATATTAACCGCATCATCAGTTGAAGGAACAACTTCCTCCATCTTTTCCTCGGTTGTTGGTTCTGGAATCTCCGACACTCGAAGGTTCTATTACTTGACTTGTTCTCGAGAAATTCTTTCTCTAAGAACTTTGCACTAGCCGCAACAATAACTCGATGTTCGGTCGGCGAATAGAAGTAATGACCAAACATTCCTTTTGGATAACCAATAAAGTATGTCTTGACCGATCGCGGGCCGGGCTTATCCTCGTGTCTCCACTTGACATAAGCCTCGCAGCCCCAAACCCGAATAAAGGACAAGTTAGGGACCGTTCCCTTCCACATTTCATATGGAGTCTTGTCGACAACTTTAGACGGACATCGGTTAAGTATAAGAGCAGCTGACAAAAGAGAAAAACCCCATAATGAATCTGATACTACCGTGTGACTCATCATGGATCGAACCATATCAAGTAGTGTTCGATTTCTCCGTTCGGACACACCATTTAATTGTGGTGTTCCAGGTGGAGTTAACTGTAAAACTATTCCACAGTCTTTAAGGTGTTGATCAAACTCATTTGAAAGATATTCGCCACCCCGATCTGAACGGAGTGCTTTAACCTTTCTTCCCAGTTGGTTCTCAACCTTATTCTGGTATTCCTTGATTTTTTCAAAAGACTCACTTTTATGCTTCATTAAGTAGACATATCCGTATCTACTCAAATCGTCCGTGAAAGTGATAAAATATCTATAGCCATCTCTAGCAGTGATTGACATAGGTCCACATACATCAGTATGTATGAGTCCTAATAGGTCACCAGCGCGCATTCCAACACCTTTGAAGGAAATTCGAGTCATTTTGCCGATAAGACATGATTCACACGTGCCAATTGAAGAGAAATCAAATGTGGGAATAGTCCCATTCTCAATGAGTTTCTTTACACGTTTTTCATTTATGTGTCCCATTCGACAATGCCATAGATAAGTTTGATCTTTGTCACCAACCTTTAATTTCTTATTATTCACATGTAATATATCTGTGGTTTGATCTAAGATATAAATTCCATTAATGGAAACTGCTTTGCCATAAACCATTTCATTAAAAGAGAAAATACAGCTATTGTCCTTTATTGAAAATGAAAAACCGTCTTTATCAAGTACGGAAACTGAAAGAATATTCTTTGATAAACTGGGTACATAGTAACAGCTATATAAATATAACTCAACACCACTAGGGAGCTGGATTACGTATGTTCCCATTGAGACTGCAGCAACTCGTGCTCCATTCCCGACTCGCAGGTCCACACCACCCTTTGCGAGGGGTTTGATGTTTTTTAGGCCCTGCAAATGATTACACAGATGAGAACCACAACCAGTATCAAGTACCCAAGTTCCGAAACTTGCATGGTTAATCTCAATCATATGAATATAAGATGACATACCAACAGGAGTGACGCGGCCTGCTTTTATGTCCTCACGGTACACGGGACAGTTCCTCCTCCAATGTCAAGTCTTGTGACAATGGTGGCACTCAACGTTACTGTCCTTGCTCTTTGCCTTGCCTTGTGAGCCACTAGTCTCACCAGGCACACTCTTACCGTTTCCTGACTTTTTAAACTTTGGCTTACCTACAGCTAGGTCGCCGTGAGCCTTGCCCTTACCCTTATTCTTGTTGGAAATCATGAGAACATCTTGCTTCATGCTCCCACTCAATTTCATATCCTTCTCGGTCTGTACGAGAAGTGAGTATAGCTCATGAGGACTTTTCTTCATGTCATTCATGTAGTAATTTGCCCTGAAAAGGGCAAAACCATCATGAAGTGAATGAAGCATACGGTCAATGACTATGCTCTCACTGATTTTGCAATCAAGTGCCTCCAGTTTCTCGATATTCTCAATCATGTTAAGAATGTGTGGACTAACCGGTTGGCCCTTCTGGAGTTTTGCATCAAAGAAGCGACAGGTATGCTCATAAGTAACGATTCTCGGTGCTTTTGAGAACTCATTAGTGAGCGTGGTGAAAATCTTGTTTGCACCTTGGGCAAAGAAGCGTCTTTGCAAATTGGTTTCCATTGCAAAAATGAGTACGTTCTTTATCGCACCCGCTTCCATAACGAAGTCACTATAAGCAATTGACTCGTTAGCTCTTGCATTGGGGCCTGGGTTTGGCCGTATTGGCTCAGTTAAGTACTTGAGCTTACCGTCAGCAATGGCAGCATTCCGTAATGATACCTCCCAGTCCGCAAAGTTGGACCCGTCATTCTTCAGTCGTGTGAACTGATTCATGTGGTCCATGAAAGCTTTTAGCCAGGACTCGCGTCCAAGTGTGGCACTTGGCATAGGGATTTCGTTATTTCCAGCCATTTGTTGGAACAGTATTATCAATATAAAACGAATTCTACACTGCGAAAAGGAAAAAAATATAATAAGCATACTCATCGTTATGATTTAAGTCTAATGCAATACTGTTATAACGCGAAGACTCAAGCATTTATACAATTAACCTTCCTCAAGAATTATATAAATGATCCCAAGACTCAATTATCTGTAAATTGATAAGCCAACCTTTTGGCTAATTCTACTTTTAGAATTCTTGGTCGATAAATTTCTGTAAATTCTATCTATAGTCCATCATAATCTCGAGAAACTCTTCGGATTATAATGTTGAGGTAAACTAAGTCAACACAAACTACTTACCCAACGTAGAAGGGGTCATATGGAGAGTAAGGTCCTATATGCCTACCGACGAAGAAGGGATTCATAGCTGTTTGGCCTATAAAGACTAGTCTCAATTTCAGTTTTAGAGGAAGATCCCATCAACTTTATTTTAATTCATTTTAAGTGAACTAATATCTAGCATGCGTGAATGAATAAACTAAGGTGATGGCTTAAATATGTGTGACATCTGTATGTCAATGAAAACTATCATCCAAATTATATGAGTCAATTTTCATGCATATTAGTAGTAGGTGGTTTGGTTTAGGCGGAAAATGATGCACTAACTATCAAGCGAAGAAAAACAATAAGAATGGAAAAACGTAAAACAAAATAAAGTCCTAGTGTGGCCTATCTACCAAAATGAACATAAATACAACTTTGGAATCCTTCCTAGGACCCGAGAAGCTTGTCTTGATGTTCCATCTTGGTCCATGTAGCGGGAGTGAGCAATCCGATCTCCATCTTTAAAATTACAATTAAAAAATTACAAAATAGACCTATTTACATTCTAATTTCAAAACCATAATACTAAAGAAAATTAAAGGAGATTCGTGATCTCAAAATTACATTAAAATTATGTTTCCATCATTACGAAAACATAATTAACTAAGGCCACACTAGGTATTACAAATTACAACCGATTGCAAAAATACGTAAATAAAACCATTCAACGATTCATTCAACTAAATAAAATGCATCAACTATAAATTAAACATTCAAGACATAATTTCTTAATTATGTAGAGTAATTTATCCAAACCACCTATTTAAATGATCAAATTATGTGACAATTCCTCAATTACTCACAATAATTCCAATCTTAATACATATTAACTTGTAATATGAATTAATCCAACATTATTTTAAACCTCTTTAAAATAATTAGGTATCTTAAATTTGTGAACTTTTTCACAACAAACAATCATACATTATTGGAATAATGTATAATCATCATTGGCCAAAATAAAACAAAAAAACAGAAAAAAAATTTTCTCTCGGAATTATGCCCTAATAGTTTCGAAAAACCTTTTTTTTTTTAAATTTTTCCTGCTCTCGGCTTTTACCCAAAATTCCAAAAAAAAAAACTTTTTTTTTTGGGCATTCTGCCCAATTATCAAAAACAGTTTTTTTTTATCTTTCTTTTTCGAGAAAAATAACCCCATATATATGAACAATTTGTTTAAAGTTGCTACTAGAACAAGATTGGCATAATCATCAACATTTAAAGTAATGAATCATGATTCTTAAACAACAATTTAATCTCATGTATGCCAAAACTAAATAGCAAAAACAAATGAACATCATATATCAAAACAATTTCCATTTACATTTTAATTTAATTCTAATTAAATCAAAACATCTACAAATTTATCATATTATCATCTTAACATATTAAAACAACAATATGAATAAATAAATGGAAACAAAACATCAAAAATCAAAAAAACATTTCGGCAAAAAAAAATAATGCTCTCGGCAAAAAAAATTTCTCACGGCCGAAATTTTTATTTTTTTCTTTCAAAATTTTTTTGTTTAAATCCATTTATGAAAATCATATAAAATAATTTCGTGGCCTATGCTCTGATACCACTTGTGGGAAATATCGGTATACTTCATCAAGAAAAATTCGGATTATAACGAATTATAATATATGAAATTGCTAGTCATAAACGAATTGCATAAACAAAAGAATAGAGATTTAGAATTAACCTTTGGTCCTAGCAATTTAGCCTAAGAACAATATCGAAATCGATATTCTCCTAATTGTTGCACCCAAAATGCTTTGAGAAATGCCTCTCAATTTGCTAGAATGAGATTCCCAAATTGATAATTATTTTTAGGGTTTTTGTGTTTTGTGATGAGAGAATTAGGTCAAAAGAATGAGAGAGAATAATCTCTCTTTCTTTGCTCTTAAAACCGTCCAAAATAAGATGAAATGGGGAAAATATTTTTCTTCCCTTTTATTCTCATATTTCGGTTTCACCAACCACAAAATAAGGAGATAAATCTTCTTATTTTTGGTTGGTCTCAAATTGTATATAATGTGTATTATATTAATTGTCAATTATGTCGACATGTATTAATAAGTCCACACTCAACAGTTTGTAGTCGATTTATTAATACCGGCCTGTCAACATTTTATTATGACAATTTCGCATAATATATACATGAACTATAAATATAACATATTTATAATTTGCTAATTAAATATAACTGATTACGTTTAATTACGAATTAACATCTTAATTCATTTAAGCTAACATTATATACGTTAATTAAATATAACAGTTTATATTCAATTTACGAATTTAACAGTTAATTCGTCTCAGCTAATATTATTTAATTGAATTAAATAATCGTCTCATCATCACATTGACTAACTGTTTAGTCAAATACATAGACTAACCTTTTAGTCATATAAGGCATCAATGTGATTATATTTCCATACAATCACATCTCTCAAACACATCCTTTAGGTGTGACTTTTAGGGACCAATTGATCACCGCCATCAGTATGATAATAACGTCAAACTTCTAGCAAGCCAACCGTTATTAAGTAAACGTTAATCAACTGATAAAATACTAAGTATACCCTTGTAAACCTATAAGAGATTTATATATGTTATCACACTAACTGTGGAGGACACAAGCTCCAACAGGAGCACCTAAGGAACTTGCTTCAGTGGTTTTGGTAGACCTCCAACTAGGGTTGGCTTTGTCGTTGTCAAGTAGTCGGCTTTCAAGGAGCTTAACCCTTTGCTCAATATCAGAAGAGGGAAAATTCACGGTTATCATTTCTTCCTAAACTTGGGAGAGACGAGTGCTTAAGTTTTCCACGGTAGCTAGGAGTCGAAGGACCATGTTGTTGGCTTCGGCAGAAGTCATGGCGGATGCAGGTTGATCAACTTCTTGAGTTTCTGGTTGGCGATTGATGGCACCCAAGGATTCCTAATTGACATAATGATAGGCGTTATAACTTGTCTTCGCAGGGGATTGCACAAACAAAGGCAAGTACGACACATATGTACAAAAGGCAGTTTTGTCGTGAAGACGCGACGGTGTGACTAAGCTATGAGTTTATTAAAGATCGTGAATGACCTCTTGTGTTTGAACTTTTTGTGCATGACTTTGAACTTAGACTCGAGTGTCAACTTTGGCATAGTGATGCTTAGACAGACGACTTCTAACTTAGTTTGGATGTGCGTTTGATGGCTTGACGGACCTTGTTTGGTTGGAATGTATGTACGGTAGCTAGAATTGTCTATCATATTAGTTGCATGCATGTTTATGTGGGTCGTAGTCTAGGTGAGCGGCTATTTTTCTTTCTCTCTTATATATATATATATGTTCACCCTTTGCTTCATGGGAGAAGAGTGACCCGTGAAAGTCCATTATTAAAGGTCTTGCAAGGTCGACGGTTCAGCTTTATTATAAACATCTTATAACTCGTTTGCATTTGACTGTTTTGCTATAAGTGCTAGTTCACTTGCATTAAATTGGTTTAAGTGGGCATTTGTAGCTAGCTCTGAGTTATCTTTTCCGTTCCATTAGTCTGCATTTAGTTTACCCGAGGACGAGTAAAGGTTTGGTTTGGGGAGATTTGATACGTGCATTTTATATAGTCCTTTTTGGCCTTTTTATGCACGTATTTCTATGCTATTATCGTAGTTTATGCTACGAAATGCCCCGAATATGCTACTTTGGTTTGTTTTGTCTTATTTGCAGGAATGGACCATAAAGTAGTGAAATTAAGCCTTTTACTGTCCGTTTTGCATGCATTTGGAGGAAGAGTGAATTTGGAGCGGAAATATTGCTGTCTCGGGATGCGTGAAGCCATTTCGGGAGCTAAAAAGGACAAGTCAAAGCTGAAACTAACGAGATTATGAGCTGCTGAAGTTAGATATCACTCGATCGAGTACTTTATTGGTTGATCGAGTGGTTTTAGATCAAATAATAAGTCGATCGAGTACTTTCTATGGTCGATCGAACAATGTCTATTTAGGGTTTACTCGACCGAGTAGATTTTCTACTCGATCGAATGGTTTGAGCTCGGATTTGCTCGATCGAGTGGTTTTAAATCACTCGATCGAGTGGTTTCTCTTATGAGCTCGGGCTTTTTGTTTTATTTCGTCATTAGGTTTAATAAAATCGTCTTTCCTATAAATAGGAAGACGATTGAACAGTTTAGGGCACCTCTGATATGATCGAACGCTGCTTTTCTCCTGTTACTTTGTTCTTCTCATTTTCCGGATCTTTTCCACTGTAACTTTCTTTCTTTCCCTTTTATCTTTTATTTAATTAATGCTTATTGTTATTCTACCCTTTATTCTTGTTCTTCATCTATTTATGTCTAGCTAATTACCCTGCTAGGATTAGGTGATTCGATGGACTATCGTTAATTGCTAATTAGGTTATAGATTTGTCGTTGTTGTTTAAGTCTATGTTGCTAATCACTGCTTTAATTGTATCCTGCTAGTTGAGTCGACACAATTAGCCTTTTAATTTTGGTAAGCCTTGACCTGGACCGGAAGGTTGGAAAGAGTGAGACCTGCAGTGAACAATAGAATACTTTAGTGAGGGCGGAAGCTAAGCTAGTAGTATTTTAGGGCGAATTGAGACCGGAAGGAGATATTCGTTGCCCCTTAGACCAACACATTGACCACTCTATGACCTTAACTGCGATTGAATGGCGTTCATTGATGACCCGACATCCTAGTTCTCTCTTTTTCCTGTTAATTTCTCTTATTCCATTTCCTCTTGCTTAATCTTAATAGTTTAGTTCAAACAATTCAAACCCCCACATTGTGTTCTTAGACAGACTGAGTAGACAAGTGAATAGTGACCGCCTCCCTGTGGAGATCGACCCTACTTACTGCTAGCTTCTGTTAGTGTAACTAGGTATTTTATTTTTGGTACCTGACGACGGTATCAAATTTTGGCGCCGTCGCCGGGGAGGCAACTACTTTATTTATTTGTTTAATTCTGTCTGTTTTTAGCCTCAAGGGATTTTTCCCTTGAGGCCGTTCTAATCTTTTTCTTTAGTGCTGCTTTGATAGGCCCCACAGGTCCTACCTAGATAGTTCTAGGTAAAAGATCGTCAAAGGGAAGGCTTGAGTACCTTTGACCCGTCACCCATGTTCCATTATATGGCGCAGCAGGTGATTTATTGCGGGAGATGTGGTGTTGCTGCGCACAATGCAACTTTTTGCTTAGCTCCGAATAACGAGGTCTACGCATTCAAGCAGCGTAGACGAGCTAGTTAACCTTCTGTAGTTGTGCCGCCACATCCACCTTATCAACGAGGCTACCAACAGCCTCCGTTTGTCTGGCCACCACAACAACAAGTTCCTCCTGATATACGGAAAGAAGAGATTGCGGAGCTGAAATCTTTGTTGAAGACACTTGCATCCAAAAGGCAAGAGTATGATAGACGTATAGAAGCTCAACTCATTGAGCTGGAGTCCCAAATAGCTCAGCTATCTGCTGAGTCAAATAGCAGGCAACCAGAGGAGGTGTACTTTACCAAGAGTGGTCTTTCCCATGAAAGACCCGAGTTGCCTAGCGCTATTAATGATTTGGATGACTCGGATTACGAAGATCTATCCGAAAATGAAGCGAGTTATGAAGATTTCTGCGATGCACTGCAAAATTCACTCGATCGAGCAGTTCAATGTACTCGATCGATTGAAAATCAGGAAGAAAGCCTTCGATCGAGTAATAATTCTACTCGATCGAGTAGTTTGGCCAGTGAGAGTATTGATTCGTCACGTGGGTTTGTTCTAGATGACGATTTTGATGATGATAATGGATACGGTGAATCCTTCCGTTTGAAGGCCGAGCTGGATGTACTTGAGGCTGCGATTTACGGGACGATATCCACTGAGGAGGACGACGAGAAGACAGCTGAGTCGGTAATTGCTCCTAGCACGGATGAGGTATTATATTCTTTTGTCAATGATTCCGACATTGAGAGCAACCCACCTGAGGTAGCTAGCGGTAATTTTATTGTTGTTAATATTAATAGTACGCTACCTCATATGACTCGTGTTCTTTCTTTTAATGCTATACCCCCTCCCAGTTGGTCGGTTAATTTAACAGTTTTTCACCGTTCTTGTCATCTCAAATTTGTTAAACTAAAACAATGCCCTAGATTATTATTAATTGCTCCCGAGCTCCTTTATTTTATTGACAAATTTAGGAGCTCTCATAGTAAATTTGTTAGGCTTAAACGGATGCACATTTCAATTTCTTATTTTATTTTTATATTATGGTGCTACTTATGCTCTTGTGTAGCACATGCGCAGATATATGATCTCATGCTAAGAGCTTTGAGCTGTTTTGATTATGACTGATTGAAGCAGATGGATGAAAAAGAAGGTCGAGCTGGGACCTGTCTGAAACTAGCGCTACCCGGGAGGCAACCCGGAGATTTTTATTTTCAGTTGTTTTTCGAACATTAAATTTCTTTTTAGTTGTAATAATTGGTCTTCGTACCATAGACTATTTCAGTTATGCTTGTTTTGTTAGTTTGCGGGCTGTTTTTATTGCGTTTTGCAGGAACATACTGAGGATGACTCGATCGAGTACTTTTTGTACTCGATCAAGAACTTTTTTTTTGATGAAATCACTCGATCGAGCATTTATTCTACTCGATCGAGTACCTGCAAAGAGAGAAGTCTTCGATCAACCACTATTCTTCGTCGATTGAGTGCCTTTGGACGCCCATTGCTTGGATTAGCTTCTTGTGACGGTATTTGGCAGCTGTTTGCGACCTCCCATTTTGCCGTCTGGTTTGGGGAGGTCCCTTATTCGCGCAATCTTGTGAGTTTTCCGTATTTACTCTCTTCCTCTTTTAGTTTGCGTTTCCTTTCCATGTTTTGGGTACAATGAGGGCATTGTACGGTTTGGTTTATGGAGGTTATGCATCCATATCTGTGTCCGCATTTATTGTTTTTATTGCATTTCTGTTATCATGTTTAATTTTTGTATGCGTTGTTGTTTATTTTTATAAAATTCAAAAATCTCATAAAAATTGAAAAATTTCTGTAGGTTGAGTCAGAACGGTAGATTTTAATGATGAAATTGCACTGCAAATTGTCTTTTTGCTTAAGCCTTGCATAAATTAATATCTTTTAGCTTTGTCTTTTGCATAATCTACGAGTTAATGTTGAATTTAGCTGAACGAATAGACTTGACCTGAAATTTTGGCAACCTACTTATAATTTCTAAGGATTTAGAGCCGTATAAACTGGTGTCATTTGTGACCAGTTTCATGTAGGATTGTGAGTAGTTACTCCTTGCATAGCATGTATCATTAATTTGCACGTATATGAAATTCAATTGCTTTTTGCCTACATACATTCGGGTTAGTGGTTGGTGTCACATGCAGGGAGGTGCTTACAATTTCCCTTTCTTTCATTTTTACCCATTTAACTCCACATTAGCCAAATTTGCCTGTTGACCCTTAGCTACATTCCAAATTTAGCCTGCCTTGTCAAGCTAGTTTAGTGTATGTTTTTGCGGTAATATTTTATTGTGCCGAGTTTGGCTTGTATCCACTGATTTGGAGTTGGTAATTTAAGAAGAGAAAAAAAAGAAGAAAAAAACGTGAAAAAGTAAAAGAAAAAAAAAAGAAAGAAACCGAAAAAAAATAGAAAAAGAAAAAGAAAGGAAAAAAACAAAGATGTTGTTTGATGAGACGGTTTCTGCTCCTATGCTTTATTTACATTTATTGAGGAGTATTTTCAGTTCGGTTTGGTGAGATTTAATGCCAAATGAAGGGCATATGTGCTTATTCATAATTGAGTTGGAAATGGATGTTGTCATACGGTTTTGTTTAGGTACTAGCTTGGCCGCCTATACCTCCATATTCCCATAAATGTTTTGCCTTTTGTTACCCATTGCCTCACTTTACCATATACTTGTAAGCCCTCGGCTGTGACGGACCTTGTTTGGTTGGAATGTATGTACGGTAGCTAGAATTGTCTATCATATTAGTAGCATGCATGTTTATGTGGGTCGTAGTCTAGGTGAGCGGCTATTTTTCTTTCTCTCTTACATATATATGTTCACCTTTTGCTTCATGGGAGAAGAGTGACCCGTGAGAGTCTATTATTAAAGGTCTTGCAAGGTCGACGGTTCAGCTTTATTATAAACATCTTATAACTCGTTTGCATTTGACTGTTTTGCTATAAGTGTTAGTTCGCTTGCATTAAATTGGTTTAAGTGGGCATTTGTAGCTAGCTCTGAGTTATCTTTTCCGTTCCATTAGTCTGCATTTAGTTTACTCGAGGACGAGTAAAGGTTTGGTTTGGGGAGATTTGATACGTGCATTTTATATAGTCCTTTTTGGCCTTTTTATGCACGTATTTCTATGCTATTATCGTAGTTTATGCTACGAAATGCCCCGAATATGCTACTTTGGTTTGTTTTGTCTTATTTGCAGGAATTGACCATAAAGTGGTGAAATTAAGCCTTTTACTGTCCGTTTTGCATGCATTTGGAGGAAGAGTGAATTTGGAGCGGAAATATTGCTGTCTCGGGATGCGTGAAGCCATTTCGGGAGCTAAAAAGGACAAGTCAAAGCTGAAACTAACGAGATTATGAGCTGCTGAAGTTAGATATCACTCGATCGAGTACTTTATTGGTTGATCGAGTGGTTTTAGATCAAATAATAAGTCGATCGAGTACTTTCTATGGTCGATCGAACAATGTCTATTTAGGGTTTACTCGACCGAGTAGATTTTCTACTCGATCGAATGGTTTGAGCTCGGATTTGCTCGATCGAGTGGTTTTAAATCACTCGATCGAGTGGTTTCTCTTATGAGCTCGGGCTTTTTGTTTTATTTCGTCATTAGGTTTAATAAAATCGTCTTTCCTATAAATAGGAAGACGATAGAACAGTTTAGGGCACCTCTGATATGATCGAACGCTGCTTTTATCCTGTTACTTTGTTCTTCTCATTTTCCGGATCTTTTCCACTGTAACTTTCTTTCTTTCCCTTTTATCTTTTATTTAATTAAGTCTTATTGTTATTCTACCCTTTATTCTTGTTCTTCATCTATTTATGTCTAGCTAATTACCCTGCTAGGATTAGGTGATAAGATGGACTATTGTTAATTGCTAATTAGGTTATAGATTTGTCGTTGTTGTTTAAGTCTATGTTGCTAATCACTGCTTTAATTGTATCCTGCTAGTTGAGTCGACACAATTAGCCTTTTAATTTTGGTAAGCCTTGACCTGGACCGAAAGGTTGGAAAGGGTGAGACCTGCAGTGAACAATAGAATACTTTAGTGAGGGCGGAAGCTAAGCTAGTAGTATTTTAGGGCGAATTGAGACCGGAAGGAGATATCTGTTGCCCCTTAGACCAACACATTGACCACTCTATGACCTTAACTGCGATTGACTGACGTTCATTGATGACTCGACATCCTAGTTCTCTCTATTTCCTGTTAATTTCTCTTATTCCATTTCCTCTTGCTTAATCTTAATAGTTTAGTTCAAACAATTCAAACCCCCACATTGTGACCTTAGACAGACCGAGTAGACAAGTGAATAGTGACCGCCTCCCTGTGGAGATCGACCCTACTTACTGCTAGCTTCTGTTATTGTAACTAGGTATTTTATTTTTGGTACCTGATGACGGTATCACTAGACCAGAAAGTAGGTACTAACTTCGGCGGAGATTCGACGTTATCTAGACGACTTGATTTGAAATCGAGTGGACTCTAATCGACTCGAGGCTGAATCAGAAAGGTGGACTGAAGTTTTCGAAAAAAAAAGAAATTTTCAAAAAGATTCATTTGTTGTTTTATGGACGGCTTCCGAAGAGTAGGGATCTTTAGAAGGTCGGCCAGTTGAAAGGGTTGTCTTAGGTTTGTTTTCAAAAGACAGTTTAAGTTGAGCTTGCGGCGGCTCTGAAGACGATTTTTGAAATTCAAAATCGCGGATTTGAAAATCGAGAATTGAAGAATTTGGAATCGTCATCACAATGGCCATGAAAACGGTTAAATTTGTTTTCAAAGGATTTGAAATTGAATTGAAAATTTGAAAACATTTAAATTTGTTTTCAAACGATTTGAAATTGATGAATTTGAAAACGGTTAAGTTTGTTTTCAAGCGAATTGAAATTTGGGTTGAAAATTTGAAAACGGTTAAATTTGTTTTCAAAGATTTGATTTCGAATTAAAAATTTTAAAACGGTTAAATTTGTTTCCAAATAATTTGAAATTGGATTGGAAATCTGAAAACCGTTAAATTTGTTTTCAAAGATTTCATTTTGAATTGAAATTTGAAAACGGTTAAATTTGTTTTCAAATAATTTGAAATTGGATTTGAAATCTAAAAACGGTTAAATTTATTTCCAAAGATTTGATTATGGATTGAAAATTTGAAAATGGTTAAATTTGTTTTCAAAAGATTTTGGAATTGTAATTAAAATTTGAAAACGGTTAAATTTGTTTTCAAATGATTTAAAATTGGATTTGAAATCTGAAAACGATTAAATTGGTTTTCATAGATTTGAAATTGGAAATTGTGAGGATTGAATTCATCATTACGACGGGTTAGAAAAGCGTTTTTTTTTGGAAATAGATTTCGAATTTTGAAAATTCGAGGGTAGAATTCGTCATTATGACGGCGTAAAAGGGTGCTTTGAGAATGTAACGGCCGACGAGGGACCGAGGCTTGAAACGGCCATTACGACGACGTAAAAGGGTATTTTGAAATGGTTTGTGAAAACAGAGTTTGAAAATCGTCATTACGACGACATGAAAAGGTGCATTGAAACGGTTGTAAAATCCGGGTTTGAAAATCGTCATTACGACAACGTAAAAAAGGTTTGCAACAGTCGGTAAAAGACCAATGTTTGAAAAGGCCATTATAACGGCGCAAAAAGGTTTTTTTTTTGAAACGGTTTGTAAAAACCGGTTTGAAAATCGTCATTACGACGGCATAAAAAGGTGTGCAAACGGTCGGCGAAAGACCGAGTTTTGAAATGGCCATTATAACGGCACAAAAAGGTGTTTTAAAAGTTTGGAAATGACACAAAAGGACTTATGATCACATAACACATAAGCACTCGCAGTTCATTATATTATGCATAATGCTGACAAGGGTTTTGGCTTAAAAGGGTGGGTTAAACACACAGCGATCAAACCCCGATTTTCGAGAGGGATGCCAATCCAAACAAAATATGTCAGGAGGGTGCCCTAGCCTCGTGCACGAAGGAAATGAAAGCTCTTTGAGGAAACAGAAATGTGTAACGTCAACGGTATGCTTGACTCAATCGGGATTCGAAACGCGGGGATGAGAAAACTCATGCCGACGGGACAAGCCAATTGGTCGATAAAGGTTAGGTTGTGGGCCCGGACAAGGAACCCGACTTATGACCGTAATATCAATTAATGCACTTTAACCACGACCTCGTTCGAGTTTCACCTCAAGGATCACAAAGACACAAGTGTCCTAGTTTTCCCCAGCGGAGTCGCCAATCTGTGGACATGGGCCACATGCCGGTCTGTGGACGTGGGCCACCTACCAGTCTGTAGACACGGGCCACCTGCACGCCCAGCCAAACTGTGGACATGCAGCGGTCTTTTGAAAGCCACGCTCGGTGATCGTTTTAGAACAGTCGGTTTCGTCTCGGTAAAGGGTCTCGAAACGATGCAGAGATGTTCAAAGTCGCCACCAAGCAATTATGGGATGCCTGGAAACCGTTCGAATCCACTTTATACCTAGGCCAATCAAGGCAAAAAGTGGTGCTTGCCATAGGTGCTAAAGATAAGGACTCGTCCCCCTTTAGCATCATATCGCTAGAATGACTCTCGTACACCCTGGATAAGGCCATCCACTATCCAAAGGTTCTGAGTAAGAGGTGAGGGTACGTATTGGGAAGCTCTTTAATTGAACACCCAATCCCGCCCCGCGTTATCGGCCTCTACTGATCGATCGTGGTTGTTTAAGTGCAAAAGTTGATAAAACGGTTTAAATGCATGAATGCGCATCCAAAAGTTTAACCTAACCTGTGAGAATTTCCTAAGTCGGTTGTTTATACATGTACCAAGAAATTGGTGTCAAGTTGTATTTGGATTGATTTACATGTGAAACGGAAATTAAACATCCATTTATCAAATTCGGATTATGGTGCTTAACACGATCCATTTATTTGAAAAAGTGTGTTTAAAGGATAAAGTGTAAAAACATAAACATGTCAATCTGATCCGTCATGTATTCAAATTAACCGTAAACGGGATCGTCCTAGACAAGTGCTAAAACGAGGCAGAACAGTGACAGGCAGCCCCATTAGGGTGCAAGCCTATTGGCGAAGGAAATGGCTCTGCCCAGGTTTTTAAAATATGAAAACAGACAGCCTCTTGGGGCACGAGTCAGATGACGACCCAAGGGGCATCTCCTGGTTGTTAAAAAGGGTGTTTTAAACCGTATTTTGTAATGAATGAATTGCAAGTATTGTTTGCATGACTCGGAATAATTACTATTATGTTAGTAATATTCGTTGTCAGATTTGCAACTTTGAAAAGTATAGTTTACAAGTAAAAATGTAAAATGTTTGATATGAACTAATATGTTAAGTTCATTTCTTTGTAATTAGTCAAGTTTGTCATCGTATTCGGATTGAGCTGACATGGTATAAAGAACCAAAGATGATTATGAATTATGACTAATATGTTTGCAAATGTAAATAAATGAGAAAAATGCTAAGTAAACTAAAAGGGCGTTAAAATACTTTTTAAAATGTAATTAACCAATAATATCATCGAGTCATGGAATAATCCGTCATGGTATAAGGAACCAAGGATGATTTTTGTAATGGTCAAAATATTTGTCACAAAAATGAATTAAAATTGTAAAAACCGTAATAGAAAAGAAGTAAAAATAAAATAAAGTGTTGAAGGAAGATGAACTCAAACACGTTTGAGTCTGACCCGAGAAGCCACAAGAGGCGCGAGCCTCATTGCATAGCAAAGAGCTTCTGTCTTAGGCCAAAACTCGGTTTTGGCTCATCTAACCTATATTTGAATCGTGTTATGCATTGTTCATGCTTATAAACTCATAAAAATAGTAAGGAAATGAAATAAATGAATTGTTTACACCCTCAAACTTACGTATTATGATGTTTGCGACGTATAGGACTTTAGAGACGGTTTTCTCGTATGCAACTACTCACGATCAAAAAAGTTTAAAAGATTGCCTTAAAAAAGATTTTGTTTTGAAAATGTGTTGAGAACATGTGGTAGAAAAACATGTTGATTAATGTTGAGTTGGTCGAATGGGTCGGTCGAATGCACGACAACGGTACCAAACAAAATGTGTAAAGCTTGTGTTTTCGATCAGTAGGTCGAAAACACGTGTCGATTTGGTGACTTAACAAGTCGAGTCTAGAAGTTTAAGGGAGATGTGAGGGGGCGGATGCTCGCATGAAGATTATGGTGTGTGATGGTGGGTATTTATAGAGAAATGTGAGGTGGTAGATCAGTTGAGTTTGCTAGGAGGCTAAGGAGGATGCCCATTGAGGCGCGAGCCACCCTGCTACGCAATTGGGTGCCCTGTCCTTTTCAATTTTGACGTGGCCATTCCCCTATCCATTATTTGGTTGGTTTGATTTGTAGTAATCAAATAGGACGACGTGTAAAAATATGGGCATTAATAAGATGATTTTGGGTGTTACTTGGGGTAGGTACTTTGTGTGCTTGACTCGGGGTTGACCCGTGTTGAGTTGGGATTTTAATTCGGAGTCGGTTTTTGGCCCGATGTCGGTTTTGACTCTAATTAGTGTCATTTTAATGCGAATGGCATGATAAAGACATTCATGGCATTATTTTTGACATTCGAGACTTGGGTTAACTCGGGTTGACTCAGGTTGACTCGAGTTGCGGGTTTCTGAGTCGGTTTTGGGTCCGAAAACGGTTTCAACTCTAAATAGTGTTGTTTTAATGCAAATGAAGTTAGAAAACCATTTTTGAAATTATTTTTCATATCCGAGTAATGCATCAAACCGTCTCATGTATAGTCAATCCACGCACGCATATCAAAAACACGTTATAGTCCAATCATCATCGGGTGGTTTTTGGAAGTTGCAGATACTGGGTATCTACACCATGAAAATATTCACAATCCCCTTCCCTGACGAAGTATCCATTTAGTGTAGGGAGATAGGTTTGCATTTGGACTCCCTTACTTTTGCGATTTTGAACTTGAGTAAGCATTTCGAGGGTTTCGGCCTTCGTGGGCTTGTACCCCAAGCCTAGTGGTATCTTTTAGGAGTTACCTTCCTTAAAAGGTGTAAAGGTACTCTTTCTGATAGTGTTTAGTAGCATTCCTGGGAAATATCCCTGGGATTTGAGTATGTGGTTGACCACTAAGTTGGAGTATGGGTTGAAGTACAAGGGAGCCAGCTCGTTCTCTATAAGGTTTATGATTTGAAATCCTCCAAGCTCATACACTAGATCTGTAACTACATGGTTGCTTATCATTTTCTCTATTACTGCCTTGATAGGTGACGAACTGATTGTCACTACCTTGCCATCTAGAGGGATCTTGATCTTTTGGTGTAAGGTTGATGTCACTGCTTTGGAAGCGTGAATCCAGGGTCTACCTAGAAGTATATTGAAATATGCCTCGATGTCACTATCTGAAAATTAACCTTTCGTTCGATTAGCCCAATGGCCACAGTAAGGTTAATTAGCCCCACTACTTTACGTCGTGTTCCATCGTAAGCCCGAATGGCTTGGTTGGTAGGAGTCAAGTCCGATTCTTTGATACCTAACTTGTATGTTGTCTTTAGTGGTATGACATTGACTGTGGAGCCATCATCCACCAAAGTCATTCGTACGTTTTTCTTCAAGCACATGACTGTGATGTATAGAGCGAGGTTATGAATAACGCCAAAGGGAGGCAAGTCCTCATCTGAGAAAGTAACTAGGTTAGTTGGCTTGACTGAGTCTTGGAAGACTAGGTTGATGACGTCATCGGGTGTAGAGTCGTGTGTTACGTTCAATTTAGCCAATGCTTGCAGCAAAGCCTGGCGATGAGGAAATAAACTTGCAACTAGTTGCCAGACTGAAATATCAGCCTTAGTGTTTTGAAGTTGCTTCAATAAATGGTAACCAGATTTATCTTCGTCATCATTTGGTGTGACGACATTGGTGTTAGTAGTGGGACCATTAGCAACTGGACCACTCGTTTGTCCTTGAGTGATATTTTGATATAGACGTCCCGAGTGAGTAGGGTGGTCTATATCTTGATCTTCACTAGCTTTAACTAGAGGATGTTCTTTGAGGTGAACATCTTCATCATTATCCGCCCATATTCCATTGACGGTACTCAGCTCTCTCAAGCTTATGAATTCAGCCTCTAGGTTGAATATTTGCTCGACTAGATTGTCGGTCACTGCGATCACTTCTTGCATTGTTTATCCTTGAGATAAGACTGGAATCACTGGCGTGTCTCCCCTAGGTATAGTGTTTGGATTGCATAGGGATGCCACATTGGCTTCTAGCTTTGAAACTTGTCTACTTACACCCTTTGCCCATGCGACAAAATCAGCAATAGTAGGGGAGATGGTGGAATAACTCTCCTCATTTTCTAGTGCATTGACCTCATCTTTAACTGGAGAAATGAGGTGCGAACAATCCAAGGTGGATTCCTCATCTGTGATCATCAGAATTCCAAGAGGATTCTGGGTATTGCTAGGCTTGCTTGAAGGAGGTATAGGCAGGCGCCCATCTTCAATCATATCCTGAATAGCATGCTTTAATTTGAAGAAATTCTCTGTATCATGTCCTTTGCCTCTATGTACTCGCAGTAGGCCTTCTCATCCCAGAACCTAGACTTCTTCTCTGGGTCAGGTGTAGGTCCTATAGGTTAGAGTTTGCCTTGTTTCATCAATCTTTTTAGAGCATTGGAGTATGAGTCCCCGACGTTGGTGAACTTTCTCTGGGGGTTATTCTTCTTAGTAGATGATTCGACAAGGTTGACCTCGTCGGTCTTGCTAGTTGAGCCATAAGAACGACTCGTTGTGCCTTGATACCCGTGACCTATCGTTTTGGACAAGAGTCCTTTACGGATGTCGTCTTCAATTCTTGTTCCTAGCACAGTTAAGTCTTTGAAAGACTTAATGTTTTGGTACCTTAGATGGTTCGCATAGATAGGCCTTAAATTGTCCACGAACTTTTCGACAAGAGTAGCTTCGTCTGGGCGTTCGACGAGTTGCGTGCTAGTTTTTCTCCACCTACTTAAGAAGTCGGTGAAACCTTCTTTCTCATTTTGGGTAAGAACCTCTAGAGTGCACATATTGACTTGAATTTCAGCATTATCTGCGTACTGTTGGTGAACTCAATTGCAGCATCGTCCCAAGTAGCAAATTTCTTGTGATCCAAGGAGTAGAACCATTGCTTAGGAATAGTATCAAGAGATGAAAGAAAGATCCTTAAGAACATGTCTTGCTTAATGCCTTTGATAGACATATAATCATTGAATGCACGAATGTGGTTCGAAGGGTTTTCATGCCCCTTAAACTTCGGGATGTCAGTCATGTTGAAGTTAGTTGGCAGTTGAGCATTTACTCTCTCATATTTGCGACTGTTTTCCCGATAGATGTCATCCCCTTGAGAGACATTAGTTGCTCCTCCAAATACTCGAGTCGCTTTTCAGCTTCAGTAGGACCTGGTGGAAGTTTGACTTCTGTTTGTTCAAAGGGTGAAGGACCATCGCACATGAGCGCGCCGGGAATAGGATCCTCTGCAGGAGGAAGCCTAGTTTCTACAGCGACAATACGGCCTTCGATACCATTAAGGCAAGCATAAGCTTGGTCTTGACTTGCCTGGAGACGAAGGAGTGCAACTAAGATTTGATCATTACCATTTTCGGGCTGTTCGGGTTGACCATTAACGCTTTGTTGACTAGTTCCCACCATTTTGGACTGAGGATAAGAAATCGACAACGAATCAAAACACGATCGATCATTTTTTCACACTTACTAAAAAAAAAGACTCGACTCGTGAAGTGGGTGTGTGCCACTGTGTCAAGTGGGATTTGAAAATGACAAATTTTGAAATGTTTTTCCTAGGAAACTGTAGTTTAGTTGTAGGAGTGCTGACTCGAAGTGAGTTTTGAAATGGGTTTGAGGCCCGAAGTTTTGACTCGACATTTGGACAGAGTTTCGGCTTATTTTGCGCTGTTTTAGGCCATTTTTGAAAATGTTTACATTTTGAAATGGATTTTATTTTACAAAATTTTGTCATGGTTTTGTTTACAAATGGTGATTAAGTATATGATACAAACATACACATGGGCATTATAAAGGTATGCTAAGTGCATTTAAAGGGTTTTGGCTTTAAAAGGTGGGTTGCCATACCAATCAATCAAACCTTGGTCTGTGGAGAGGTCCGTGCCAAACATGAGTAAGGTCGGTTCCTAGTCCATTTCCTCGAGTAGTGAAAGCTCTCGATACAAATATGAGTATGCACCGGAGTATGGTTGACGTCAATCGTTATCCATCTTTAGGCCCGGATAGGAATTTGGACCGTCCGGACGGGATGATTGGTCGAATGGGTTGGTTTAGGGCCTAGGAAGACAAAATGAAACGACCTAAGAAGGTCGAGTAATGAAAATCGACAATTGTCTCGTATAAACTATTCCCTAACCTTATTCAAATTTCACCCTGGGTAACACGTAAGTGTATCATCCCCAGCGGAGTCGCCAAACTGTGGACATGGGGCCACCCGCGCATTGGTTTCGAGGCGGCGGCAATTCTCCCACGGAACCTTGGTCTACCAAAGCACGTCATGGGCCGTTGCCGATTTGTGAGGCATTGAAACCGGTGAAAGGTTGAATAAGCCTGCATTTGTGGAGTCGTCGCCACTTTATTATGGAAAATTTGGAAACCGTTCAAATACCTCGTGCCATGCCAAGACACAAAGTAATAACATGAACACTAAGAACTCGTTACTCTTAGCATTCCATGTCTAGAATGACTCTTGAAATGCCAACGGACACGGATGTCCAGAGATAACTGGAGTAAGGGGTGAGGGTACGTATTAGGAAGCTCTTTAATTCGAACACCTAATCCCGCCCGCCTCGATGGCGGCCTCTACTAATTATTAGGGAAATCATTCATATTTGATATGTCGTCGATGTAATTCATGCAATGCAACAAACATGGATTAATCCTAGCATGTGAACTTAGACTACGTCGGTTAACACGTATTTCAGCATACAATTTGGTTGAAGTAAATGTTAGATTATTTACATGTGAATGTCATACAATTAAATCATACGTAAAAATAATTACGATAAATGAATTAAAATAATTAAAAATTAAAAGAATTACAAAGTTTGTTTGATCAACGTCAAAAGCACGCTCAAAGATGAGATTTCGAAGAAGAAAATAAAAGAAAATAAAATTAAAATTTTAAAGTATGAAAATACGTCAGTTTAGAGGTGATAATAAAAATAGTAATTGATTAAAAACTTAATTAGAAACCCTATGTCAAAACGAGAAGAGTTCAGAGGCAGAAGCCAACCCAGAACAGGCGCAGCATCTGCTGCGTCCTCTAGAAGAGGCGTAGCACCTTATGCGTCTGTTCTAGAGCTGGGCTCTGGCTGTGAAGTCAGAACCGCAACATTATTATCGTTCATTGGTATGTTTAGGGTGGATTATCAATATTAGAACCGAGTTGAAGTGTTTTAACCAATTATATGCATTTGGGCAAGTCATAAGACGAATTAAAACGAGAAATTACAGCGGTTTACATGATTACGATTAACTCGTGTCGGAAATACAAAAGATGAAAATTGAGATTAGATCAAGACGAAACTAGACAAATAAAATTCGGAAGAAAACTTATGTATCAAATTAGGATTCCAGAACCTCGACATGAACAAGTCGAAACCCCGAAGAATCGATTTGAATTAAAACGACGAAAACCCACAAGTACTGAATTACTCGGGATTAAGGACGAATTAAGCATTGTAATTTAAAAAGGAATTGCTAAAACATGATTTATATACTGAAAATAACAAAAAAAAATGAAGGAAAAAAGCAAGAAATAAGAAAAGAATAAACTTGCAGGAAACCGAGGAAAAAGAAGAAGCGCAGGAGCAGCAAGCAGCCTCTGGAAGAGGCGTAGCAAGGCTGCGACCCTTCGAAGAGGCGCAACTGCTGTTGCGTTTCTTCTCGACGTCTGTCCTCTGCTGTTTTGTAAAGATGGTTTTAAAAGATGGGTTTTAAATCGGTTTTTGAACGTGCTTTTGATATAGATCTACATTAATTGATACAAAATAAAAGCACAATAATAAAATGGGATTTTACACCCTCGGACTTACATGTTTGATGAAACGAGATTGACTAAAGTTAACGTTTTAGTGATTGCTCGACTCGAATATGCGTGGAAAGTGCCCTAGTTAGAGGATTTAAAAGAATGATTAGGTTGATTAAAAGTAGAGTTGGTCAAATTGGTCGGTCTATGCAACGTGACTAGGACTCAAAATGATCTAAGCTTAGGTGGTCTATTGATCAAGCACATAGGCGTCGAAAGCAATAACTTGGTCTAGAATGCAAAGAGAGAGAAAGAAGGGGCAGAACACTCGCGTGCCAAATTTGGAGGCCGAAGGTCTGTATTTATACTAAACACATGGAAGAGTTTAGGAATTACACGGATACGGAAACAAATCACGGACATATTCTGAAAATGTGAAAAGAAGGATGAAAAAGAGGCGCAACAGCTACTGCGATCCTTGGAAGAGGCGCAACACCTGCTGCGCTATTTCCCTAGAGGTTTCCTCCTCAGCAAGGAAGATTTCCGCGTTTTATTATGGAATATCGGTAGATCTACACTTCCTTATTCCATAAAACACAATATACGGAAGATATTTACTTAAAATATAACAATTTAAAATTAGGAATAAATATCCAGAGAATTCTAGAATATTCCGGAATATTCCGACTCGGCATTTAAACAGTTTTTAGAAAATGAAGCGGTTTTTTAACCCAGACACCAAATGTACTCTAATTACTGTCAAAACGACTGTATCGGTACGTAGATGACGACCAAGGGGTCGACTCGAGTGTTTGAGCTATCACTTGACGATGAACTTACAGACTGTAATAAATCGTTCTGCATATCAAACATGCGGCCCAGTCATCACTGGGTGGTTGGCGGGAGGTGTAGAAATGAGGTATCTACAAGAAGCTTCCGAACGGGGGGATTGCACGCATCGCTATAATGTGTCCATATTTGCAGTGCTGGCTTTATACTTTTGCTTCCTTCCCTGAAAGGTTGATGTACTAACATCGCAATGGTTATTTACCTGCAGGTTGATACGATGGGTAAGTACATGGTTTCGAAAGGAATTGAGAAAGGCTCGAAGGTAAGCAGGTTTAAACTTGTCAACATTGAATTTATATGGGAAGGTTCCGTGTATTCGATGAATGCTTGCGGCGTGTACTTGATGATACACATGCTGCTCTACTGCGGGAAGCCTTTTGAGTGTGGCTTAGGGGTAATGTATGCAATTAATTTGTATCGTGCTGAAATTGCTGCCACGCTTGTCCTAAATGACATTAATAAGGCCATGTAAGACGTTTTACAGAGGGTGTCTGCTTTTAAATATGTTGGTCATGTTCAAGCGAGGATAATAAATGCTGGTGCCAAGAGGAAATCAGGTACTAATTCAGGGCTTACTTACACCAAGCGCCCCCGCCGCTCGAGTGCAGATGAAGGAAGCCCTGAGGTAATAACACCTTTGGCAGCGGTTAAGAGCTCTGATGAAGGAACCAGTAGGGGTCGGGCTTCTGGTACTAAATAACTATCTGCGGTTAAGAGTCGTGCTCGGGGTGGGGGAATGGGCTTGGATGCTAACTTGACTGCGGGGCAGCTGGTGCAAATGCGCTTGTTGTTTCCAAGCTTCTACGGAACAACTAATCCTTACTTAAGGATGTAAAACCTGTGCGTAAGCATGCTGAGCACTACGTGTTTTTAGACGACCACAAATTTTTAATTACGTAAGTGTTTCTCAATTAGGTGTTATCTTGAAGTTGTCTTTTGGGTAATTTAATTTTGTATATGTTAAGTAGTTAACCTTTATTTGATCACAGCGAAGAACTAGTGTGGTTCAGTTGGCATGCTACACTGCGCAGGAGTGATATTATGACCTTGCTCCCTGACATAGTAATGTCTCCCAATGTGATTGAGTCCTGGTCCGTGTTGCTAAACCAGCTGGAGACTGATGATAATGAACTTTCAAGGATGTCCTACTTTGGGATTCGTCATATGGTACGGAGTAATAAATTTTATCTCCTTTAAATCATGCCTTAGGTTTTAAAAGCGTTTAAAAAAAACCTGTAACCGTGATCAATTGGAAGTGTAACTTTGTGTGTCTGGTAAAGTATAACTCTGATGTTATAAGGTTTGTAACCTTATTTTTTGTCAGTGTAACTCTATCATTCTTCAATATATTTTTTATAGGACTGTATCATGAAGATGGTAAGAATAGTCGAACAGGGGTCACAGTACGATGATGCCAAGGATAAGCTATTCCTAGTGTGGGACATATTTATTAAGGATTGCAATAACACATTCAGCTTGACGCTGATTTGTTTTTCATACAAATTAAAGTCGTTGACCATTATGCGTTTATATGTATAAATTTCAAAGCTGAGATGATTGATGTCCTCGACTATCAACACCATACTAACTGGGATAAGTCTGATGTGTGCAGAACTACTCGTGTAATTGTAAGTCGAATGCATGACTATTTGGATAAGTTACTATAAGATCACGGATTATACTTTATTTATTTTATCTTGACGTGCATCCTTGCATGTTTTGCAAAATTGTTTTTTGAGTTGTGCCTTTTAATTTCCGAGTTATCAAAATTTACACCTCTAAGGTTTATCATTGTTCTCCATTGTTCTAATTTATGAAACATATAAGGAGACAATAAGAGTTGTTATTTTCATTTTTGTGAGAAGAGTGTTTATTGGGGTACGGGGTTGTACTAGAGCCGCACGATCAGGGTTGATCGTGGGTTTTTTTTGGTAATCGGATTTGGGTATAAAGAAAATATTAATAAGAGAGAGTGTGGACATAGACCTTTAGAGATGAGTAGGTCGAACCACGTTAAAAATTTTGTGTTCACGTTTTTATTTGCTTTCATTTTCATGTTACTTTTCTTATTTTGAAATTCACGTATACAATCAGATCAGTACAATACAATTTATATTGTTTGAACAGTCGCCCGAGCTGTTCAAATCACTTGTGTATAGATTCAGAATTATTCGTGAACGAGCTCCTCGCTTTAAATTTTAAAAAAGTACTTAGTTTATCCCCCTCCCCCCTCCTCTTAAGTAGCGGATCTATAAACTCAACAGATAAAATTACTATTTTACCCCTCTAATTAAGAACAAGAGTGAAATTAAGTTACTAATTTATCATATTAAATCAAGTAAGCGGACAATAAAAATGGGATAAATTTTGGAGAAAAGAGGACAATAGAAATGGGATGAATAAAGTACATTATACTACATTTGTTCTATGAGATGATAAATGAGACATGTACATGTAAATTCACATGTTAACACAAAATCGCAGTATCGCCGTGAAGTTGAATATTTCTTTGTAGTTTTCTATATTTGTGGACATGGGCCACACGTTATGCATACATGGGCCACCGCCGATCCGTGGACGTAGGACACCTACATACTAAGCCAATCTGCGGACGTGTAGCGGTCGGAAAGCCATGTTTGGAGGCGTAGAAATGCTTTCGACCGGATCGCTTTAGATCGATCGGTTTCATCTCGGCAAATAAAGGTCTCGAAACGATTAGAGATGTTCGGAGTCGCCACCAAGCATTTGTGGGATGCTTGGAACCCGTTCGAATCCACTTTATACCTAGGTCAATCAAGGCAAAAAGCGGTGTTTGACATAGGTACTAAAGATAAGGACTCGTCCGCCTTTTAGCATTATATGCCTAAAATGACTCTCGTACACCCTGGATAAGGCTATCCACTATCGAAAGGTTCTGAGTAAGGGGTGATGGTATGTATTGGGAAGCCCTTTAATCGGACACCCAATCCCACCCGCGTTAGTGGCCTCTACTGATCGATCGTGGTTGTTTAAGTGCAAAAGTTGATAAAACGGTTTAATGCATGAATGCGCATCCAAAAGTCTTAACCTAACATGTGAATATTACCTAAGTAGGTTGTTTATGCATGTACCAAGAAATTGGTGTCAAAGTTGGATTTAGATTGGTTTGCATGTGAAAACGGAAATCAAACATCCATTAACCAAATTCGGATTATGATGCTTAACACGATCCATTATTTGAAAAAGAGTGTCAAATGACAAAATGTAAAAAATGTAAGCTTGTCAACCTGATCCGTCATATATTCAGATTAACGTAATCAGGATCGTCCTAGACAAATGCTAAAACGAAACAGAACAGTACCAGGCAGCCCTATTGGGGCGCGAGCCTATTGGCGAGGGAAAGGGCTCTGCTCAGGTTTTAAAATATAAAAACAGACGGCCTCTTAGGGCGCGAGTCAGACGACGACCCAAGGGGCGTCTCCTGGTTGTAAAAAGGTTGTTTAAAACATTGTTGAAAAGGTTATTTAAAACCGTATTTGTGATGAATGATTGCAAATATGATTTGCATGACTCGAAATATATACTATTGTGTTAGTAATATACGTTGTCGGATTTGCAAGTTTGAAAAGCATAGTTTACAAATAAAAATGTAAAATGTTTGATTTGAACTAAATATATTAAGTTCATTTCTTTTTAATTAATCAAGTTTGCCATCGTACTCGGATTAAACCGACATGGTATAAAAAACCAAGGATGGTTATGAATTATGACTAATATATTTACAAATGTAAACAAATGAGAAAAATGGTAAATAAAATAAAAGGGGGTTAAAATACCCTTTAATTTGTAATTAACCAATAATATCAGCGAGTCACGGAATAAACCGTCATGGATGGTAAATAAAAGAAAAGAATTTCCGTTAAAATGTGATTAACCAATTAATATCACCGAGTCACGGATTAAACCGTCATGGTATATGGAACCAAGGATGATTATAATTTATGGCTAAAAAGTTTGTCATAAAAATGATTTGAAACATTTGAAATGGTAAAAACCGATTGCAAATAAGAAATAAAATAAAGAGGAAAGACGAGAACAAACACGGCTTGATTAAGGCCTGAGAGAGCATTGGGGCGCGAGCCATGCTGCTATACAAGCAGCCCCTGTCTTAGGCCAAAATCCAGTTTTGGCTCGTCCAACCTATATTTGAATCGTGTTATGCATTGTTCATGCATATTAACTCATAAAAACAGTAAAGACATGAAATAAGTGAGTTGTTTACACCCTCAAACTTACGTATTTTGATGTTTGCGACGTAGACCACTTTAGAGACGGTTTTCTCGTAGCGACTACTCACGATCAAAGAAGTTTAAAAGATTGCCTTAGAAAAAGATTTTGTTTTGAAAATGTGTTGAAGACATATTGTTGAAAAACATATTGATTAATGTTGAGTTGGTCGAATGGGTCGGTCGAATGCACGGCGACGGTACCAAACAAAATGTGTAAGGCTCTGTTTGGCAAAACTAGCTGAAAAGGTAGCTGAAACCTGATAAGGTAGCTGAAACCTGAAAAGGTACCTGAAACCTGAAAAGGTACCTGAAAATTAAGAGCTGATAAGGTAGCTGATTTTTGTTAAAACTGTTTGGAATGTAGCTGAAATGGTAGCTGATATTTAACAAAATGACATAAATTGACATGGTTTAATATTGCTATCGTTATGTTTTTACTATTATTCTTGTGTTATTGTCGTTGACGTTGTTAGTAATAAAGTCATAATAGAGTTTTTTCAATATATTTGCATAAGTCTTTAACATGTTTCAAAGCGAATGAGAACAATAATTAATATATCATGATTAGGTAAAAAAAAATAATTCAAATAATATATCATCGAAAATGAATTTTAAGGATATAAAATTAGTTCTCTATTAAACTCATACACACAAAATAATAATTAAGTTTCACCCCAAATTAAAGTAGCAATATTATCACGGATCGTTTTCATTTCCATCGACGGCTCGTTCACATTTTCATTACTTGTGAAATTATTACCAATGTCCGGCGGTTCTTCATCTGGTATGTAATCCGGATATTCTTCAAGAGCCCTAAATAATAAGTCCTCAGGTGAGTTTTTCCGAATGTAGTTATGCAAGGCAAAAGTTGCCATAATAACATCAATTTGAGTTTCTACTCTAAATTGTGGCATAAATCGTAGTATTTTCCATCTTTTCTTAAGCACCCCAAATGACCTCTCGATACAACTTCGAAGTGATGAGTGCATTTTATTAAAGGCTTCTTTAGAATTACCCGGCGGCTCATTTTCAAACTGAGACTTGTGATACCTTGTCTTCAAATATGGTACCATATACCCCTTTTTATCAGGATATCCTTTATCCACCAAATAATACCTACCATGTGGTGGCTTTGGAAAGTTTAGTTCCAGTTTATTAATTGCATGAGTAAAAACACGAGTATCATGCGCTGTCCCAGCCCACCCAACAGATATAAATGTGAAACACATGTCAAAATAACATACACCCATGACATTGAAGGTAGGTATTCCCTTCCTTCCTATGTAACGTAATTGGTCAGCCTCCGGAATACAAGGAGCTATATGTGTTCCATCAATGCATCCAATACAGTCCTGTTATGCAAATGGGAAAAATATGTTATCAAAGTGACGTAAATGTAGCATTGTTAAACATTAATGTTACGATAATTATAAATTAAATACCTTAAAGTATGGCATATATGTGTCATCGTTTGCAATATGAAGTGGTATATGTGGAAAAGAAGCATCTTCTGGCTTTATGATGTCACGTGCTAGGCTCATATAACCTCTACTTCTACCACTGATTACTTCTAAAACTTCATGAAACGATCTGCTAATAGTCTTACCAGAGCGTGGAAATCGTTCACACACATCTCGATTAGAAACACCCAAGGCCATGATATATATAAAGACACCCACTTTCTCAATAACAGACATTTTATTGCTCCCTCGTAATCCATAGTTTAATTGAAGGTCTTGACATAGTTGCTTAAATACACTTGATTCCATCCTAAAAGCATTTACACACCGAATAGGGTGCCCATTCAAAACCTCTTGCATCCAAATCTCCCCCGTAAAAATTGAAGTTATGCATGGTTCCTTGTAAATATATTTATAAAAATAAGTTGATATGGCGGAAGTAGTACTTGTCGCCATAATCCAAAATAATTTACGCTTTTTCTTTTTCCTTTCCTTATTGTCCATAATAACCTACGTAACTGAAAAAAAAAAAGAAACATAAAACCACAAAAAAATTAAAAACAATCTTGCTTATTCATAATAGTTGTTCATCCAACAAATATAAAATTCAATACAATATAATAAACGTAAGTAATAGTTCAAACACATCTAAACACGAATGCTTTCTAAAAAACAAATAGTTGAGGAATTTATTTGTCTCTACGCTGCATGAAGTCTAACCAAGCCATTTTACCGTTATCATCGTCCATCTTCAAAAATGGCTCTCTTCTCACACTATCCTCTAGTAAATGGATCAAAAAGCACCACGATTCAGTACCCTTCACTAACCAACATTCGCTTACCATCCGATTAACAACATCCATAGCCATACTAACACTAGAATCTTTGGACCCAACTTGAGTATTGTTAGAACTACCCTCAGCACTAGCACTAGCAGAAGCATTGACATCAGATTCCAAAATTTCTAATGCACGATTGCACATGTTCACCATATCCCCAATCTGACCGGATAACATCGCCGATCCAGCTGATTTTCTTCTTCGACGCTTTATTTGGGTTGGTTTTATAGACTTTCTAATACTACTTTGAGGGAGTTTGGAACTACATGAAGTGCTTCTTCTCTCCCCCATGGTGGCGTGTGTGGCATTAGTATTTTGACTCTGCTCAAAGTTGTTATCTAAACCCTTGTTGTTATCTAAACCTTGGTTTGAGGTTGGTGCTTGGGTATTAGATGAGACCTCCTTCAAAAAATTGCTATAAAAAGATTGTTCTTGACCCTCTAAACTTTCTAAGACGGTTGAATGTTGAATGTACTCATAGTAAGCATCATCTTCACCATCCCCTTCATTTAGATCACCTTCTACATTTTACTACATTCACACTTGAAGGATACATACTTGGAGCCACAACACCTTCTTCCGTAGCACGTTTACCTTCAAAAATTTGAAAATATAGATCTTCAATGGTAGGATGTAATGGTTTGTTTTTGAACTTTTTCGCATCTGGTTTAACCTATAAAAATGATATATACAATTATAACTATGATATCATGGTAAATAACTTTAAGAACAGTTAGATAATATTCAATACAAACTGACCGCAATTTTGTTCTTCCACCATTCATCTGAAGCACTTATTCTTCCTGAAGCGGGATCCCCCCCAATTAAGCCCGGTCTCCCCGTTCTTTAAAAACTTCCAAAGGTACCAATCAGCTCTCATTAAGTCAAATTTATTTTTTCATACTTTTAAATTTATACTTTCGACCAGTTTTCTCCTCAACCTCTTTGTGAATCTCATGCCACCTGAAGGCTTGTCCACGCCCATTTCTATGAATATAATTAATACAAACTTCACATAAGACCGTCACATTATTATCCGTCCATCTAAAGTTTCCATCCTTTTTGTCATTACCTGATTCTATCTTAACCATTGAACATAAAACCAATTTATCAGTATAATG
Source organism: Silene latifolia (assembly GCF_048544455.1). Taxonomy (NCBI): domain Eukaryota; kingdom Viridiplantae; phylum Streptophyta; class Magnoliopsida; order Caryophyllales; family Caryophyllaceae; genus Silene; species Silene latifolia. The sequence goes on along the minus strand of NC_133528.1, from coordinate 51,148,584 downwards.
AAATCAACAACTCCCCCTGTGAAATTAAGCTCTAGAACTACAATTTCTAACTGAAGGTGCACATGGATGTTTGGAATCCGCTCCTTATCTTTATCAGGTACTAAGTACCACTGTTGATCCCCTCTACCTCATGGCTCGAACTGTTTATTAGGTACTAATATCCTTTGCTAATTAGTGTTTAAGAAAAACAATTACGCATTTATTTCCCGGCACTCATATTTACAGATTTCAATTGATGCAACCAGTGGTTTTAAAAACAACTATATGAAAAATTGGATAAAGGAAGAACACAACAATAAAACAGAAGGATAATACTTTGAACAATAAAACTAGCATCCTCCAAAATTACAACTACGATTAAGTAAGCTGTATGAGTCGACACATCCGAGCAATTCATTGACAAAAATCCAACTATTATTACCAAGGTAAGTATTGGCAATTATAATAAGAGCATGGTTTGCAAACATTAGTCATCACATATTGGGCAAATCATTGCACATAAAATCACTCACTAGTAGCAGCCGATTTACCATGGTCCTCTTGTGATGCATTCTCAGTGTGTTGGCATGAAGAAAATTTAAGACAAATCAATAGCCAACGACAAGAACAACCTACTGTTAATTTATGTCCTATATTAAACCAATGTGCCTGCAAGTCATAATTTTATGTCTAACCAAACCAATAATAGTTAATAAACATCATCATCATCATCATCAATAATTTAAGATAAATCGAAAACCCACATAATTAGCACTAGCAGAAAAGCATTATACTCAATATATCATAAATTATAAATATAAAGACGCCCAATTTACAGGAATCGACCAAGCAATTAACATGTATAATTCCTAATAATCAAGCAATCATCATCATCTACATAACCCAACTATAATTTCCATTGGGGTTTCTATTCATAACTAGATAATTAATGGAGCCAATTCAATCAATTCAAGCTAAATTAATGAAAAAGAAACAAACGAAGATACCTCTATCCGTAGAAGAAAGTTGAAGCGTTTACGGTGAGTCGGTGACGGAGCAATCAGACGCTCGACTTTTGCGTTTTGAAGAACTTGGTGAACGACTGTGTGTTTATTTTTGAGAAAGTCTAATGAGGTTTTTTTTTTTTTAATTGAGGTCATTAAAAATTCGGGGGCAAAATAGGTAGATAAAAATGAATCAGATACCTGATTTCTGAAATGCTACATGAGGTAGCATTTCATTTCAGGTACCTTTTTTAGTCAAATAAGGTAGTTGCCAAACACACTAAAACAAATAAGGTACCTGATTTTTTTTGCAAAAAAGCTACTTCAGGCAAATCAGAAACCTGAAGTGCGCTGCCAAACGGAGCCTTAGACCATATTTATGGGTAGGTCTTGTTAAGATAGGTCTTAATAAAGACAAAACTAAAAGAAATAAAGTATAAAGGTAAAAGAAATATAAATGTTACACCTGGTTGAGAAACAAGGGCAAACGTTCCAAATTAGAACGCTTGAAACGCCTTACAATTGTAGATCCCAAGGGTATGTAGGAGGCAGCATTAGATCTGGCAAAAGCAACTCGACCCGAAAATGTTGACCCGAAATCCGAAGTGACCCAAACTAATCACCCGAATGTGACCCGAAAACCGGAATTGACCCGACCCAACCCGAACATGACTCGTAACTGATTGGACCAAAAAATGACCCGATCCGAAACCACCAAACCTGAAAATAACCCGACAAAATATAACTCTAATTTAACCGAAAAGACTTGAAATGGATATTTCTCTGTTATTCATTAACCCGAAAATGACCCGACCCGAAACAACCCGACCCGTTTGACCCGAAACTCAAAATGACCCTTCCCGACCCGACCCGAATTGGCCCGACCCGAACTCGACCCGTTGACCCGTTTTATCAGGTCTAGGCAGCATGCTACTAGGGAGGGTGTTTTCCTGAATAAAAAAAATGTTACCAACATTAATGTAAAAAAGCATATTTAACTATAATTTACAAACTTGAGAAATTTAAAAAATTATATCAATATTCATAATTTTTGACGTTCTAAAAATGAAGACCATATTTGATATTTTTTATTATTATTATTATTATTATTATTTTCTTTATCAATTACTTTTGATGTAGGTTAAGGTAGGGCGGCAGGAATAACATATAAAACAACAAAATCAGGAACTAGGCCTTATAAGTATGTTAAAAAATATATATTAGTATTTTAATGCATGAACAGAGTCTTAGTGTCATATTTAAGTATTTTTAAACTTTTTTAGTATATTTACGGAATGTATCAAGATTTTAATAATTTGATGTGGAGTAGATTGAATTATTGATTGTTAGAGTCTATGAGTAGGAAATAATTCACCCTCAATCCCACTTTTATTGCCCTACTTTCTTTTTTGAGAAGGATTTAATAATTAAGAAAATGTTGCACCTACTAGTATGTTGATGATGACAAGTCCTTCATCTTTTCGTTCCCTCTTACCTTATACTTGTGAGGTAGTTATGAATGGCAGGTATGTAAGGATGAACTCATGCTTGGAAGATGATTGAAGCATTGGGTCAAGTCGAGTCTTGAGTCTAGCCATTATAAAGGTGTAAGTTCTGAGTTAACTCGTAGTAACTGCACTGAACAGTCTGAGGAACTGTTCAATTCAGATTAGTTCTTTGAAGGCCACAACGCGTAAAATTTACTGATTTCGAAAATATATTTTTATCCATATCTTTGCACGAGATAAGCTATTAACATTATCTTTCTTATTTTTTGGAAATATTTGTTTAAGATAAAAGAAAGATATATTTCAAAGTTTGGTAAAAGTTGTTACGGAAAAGATATGATTTTATAACAAAGATTATCTTATGAGAAAATTAAAGTATCTCAAAGATATTTGTTTTACTCAAAGACAATCTTTATATACTGAGATGATTGGAATTATTTATTTTTTTATTTTTATTTTTTTTTACTTGAGCAAGCACTAAAAATGCAGCACTTCTTCACGATGGATTATTTTTGCAAACAAGTTTTTCAAAAGTTCTTTTTTCAAGAGTTTTGCAAAATTGTTTTTTGAGTTGTGCCTTTTAATTTCCGACTTATCAAAATTTACACCTCTAAGGTTTATCATTGTTCTCCATTGTTCTAATTTATGAAACATATAAGGAGACAATAAGAGTTGTAATTTTCATTTTTGTGAGAAGAGTGTTTATTGGGGTACGGGGTTGTACTCGAGCCACACGATCAGGGTTGATCGTGGGTTTTTTTTGGTAATCGGATTTCGGTATAAAGAAAATATTAATAAGAGAGAGTGTGGACTTTAGAGATGAGTAGGTCGAACCACGTTAAAAATTTTGTGTTCACGTTTTATTTGCTTTCATTTTCATGATACTTTTCGTATTTTGCAATTCACGTATACAATCAGATCAGTACAGTACAATTTATATTGTTTGAACAGCCGCCCGAGCTGTTCAAATCGCTTGTGTATAGATTCAGAATTATTCGTGAACGAGCTCCTCTCTTTAAATTTTAAAAAATTACTTAGTTCATCCCCCTCCCCCCTCCTCTTAAGTAGCGGATCTATAAACTCAACAGATAAAATTACTATTTTACCCCTCTAATTAAGAACAAGAGTGAAATTAAGTTACTAATTTATCATATTAAATCAAGTAAGCGGACAATAAAAATGGGATAAATTTTGGAGAAAAGGGGACAATAAAAATGGGATGAATAAAGTACATTACACTACATTTGTTCTATGAGATGAGAAATGAGACATGTACATGTAGTTTCACATGTGAACACAAAATCGCAGTATCGTCGTGAAGTTGAATATTTCTTTTTTAGTTTTCTATATTTGTGGACATGGGCCACGCGTTATGCATATATGGGCCGCCGCCGATCCGTGGACGTAGGAAACCTACATACTAAGCCAATCTGTGGACGTGTAGCGGTCGGAAAGCCATGTTTGGAGGCATAGAAATGCTTTCGACCGGATCGCTTTAGATCGATCGGTTTCATCTCGGCAAAGGTCTCGAAACGATTAGAGATGTTCGGAGTCGCCACCAAGCATTTGTGGGATGCTTGGAACCCGTTCGAATCCACTTTATACCTAGGTCAATCAAGGCAAAAAGCGGTGTTTGACATAGGTACTAAAGATAAGGACTCGTCTGCCTTTTAGCATTCTATGCCTAAAATGACTCTCGTACACCCTGGATAAGGCTATCCACTATCGAAAGGTTCTGAGTAAGGGTTGAGGGTATGTATTGGGAAGCACTTTAATCAGACACCCAATCCCACTCGCGTTAGCGGCCTCTACTGATCGATCGTGGTTGTTTAAGTGCAAAAGTTGATAAAACGGTTTAATGCATGAATGCGCATCCAAAAGTCTTAACCTAACATGTGAATATTACCTAAGTCGGTTGTTTATGAATGTACCAAGAAATTGGTGTCAAAGTTGGATTTAGATTGGTTTGCATGTGAAAACGGAAATCAAACATCCATTTACCAAATTCGGATTATGATGCTTAACACGATCCATTATTTGAAAAAGAGTGTCAAATGACAAAATGTAAAAAATGTAAGCTTGTCAACCTGATCCGTCATGTATTCAGATTAACGTAATCGGGATCGTCCTAGACAAATGCTAAAACGAAACAGAACAGTACCAGGCAGCCCTATTGGGGCGCGAGGGAAAGGGCTCTGCTCAGGTTTTAAAATATGAAAACAGACGGCCTCTTGGGGCGCGAGTCAGACGACGACCCAAGGGGCGTCTCCTGGTTGTAAAAAGGTTGTTTAAAACATTGTTGAAAAGGTTATTTAAAACCGTATTTGTGATGAATGATTGCAAATATGATTTGCATGACTCGAAATATATACTATTGTGTTAGTAATATTCGTTGTCGGATTTGCAAGTTTGAAAAGCATAGTTTACAAATAAAAATGTAAAATATTTGATTTGAACTAAATATATTAAGTTCATTTCTTTTAATTAATCAAGTTTGCCATCGTACTCGGATTAAACCGACATGGTATAAAGAACCAAGGATGGTTATGAATTATGACTAATATATTTACAAATCTAAACAAATGAGAAAAATGGTAAATAAAATAAAAGGGGGTTAAAATACCCTTTAATTTGTAATTAACCAATAATATCAGTGAGTCACGGAATAAACCGTCATGGATGGTAAATAAAAGAAAAGAATTTTCGTTAAAATGTGATTAACCAATTAATATCACTGAGTCACGGATTAAACCGTCATGGTATATGGAACCAAGGGTGATTATAATTTATGGCTAAAAAGTTTGTCATAAAAATGATTTGAAACATTTGAAATGGTAAAAACCGATTGCAAATAAGAAATAAAATAAAGAGGAAAGACGAGAACAAACACGGCTTGATTAAGGCCTGAGAGGGCATTGGGGCGCGAGCCATGCTGCTATACAAGCAGCCCCTGTCTCAGACCAAAATCCAGTTTTGGCTCGTCCAACCTATATTTGAATCGTGTTATGCATTGTTCATGCATATTAACTCATAAAAACAGTAAAGACATGAAATAAGTGAGTTGTTTACACCCTCAAACTTACGTATTTTGATGTTTGCGACGTAGACGACTTTAGAGACGGTTTTCTCGTAGCGACTACTCACGATCAAAGAAGTTTAAAAGATTGCCTTAGAAAAAGATTTTGTTTTGAAAATGTGTTGAAGACATATTGTTGAAAAACATATTGATTAATGTTGAGTTGGTCGAATGGGTCGGTCGAATGCACGGTGACGGTACCAAACAAAATGTGTAAGGCTCTGTTTGGCAAAACTAGCTGAAAAGGTAGCTGAAACCTGATAAGGTAGCTGAAACCTGAAAAGGTACCTGAAACCTGAAAAGGTACCTGAAAAGGTACCTGAAAATTAAAAGCTGATAAGGTAGCTGATTTTTGTTAAAACTGTTTGGAAAGTGCTGAAATGGTAGCTGATATTTAACAAAATGACGTAAAAGGACATGGTTGAATATTGCTATCGTTATGTTTTTACTATTATTCTTGTGTTATTGTCGTTGACGTTGTTAGTAATAAAGTCATAATAGAGTTTTTTCAATATATTTGCATAAGTCTTTAACATGTTTCAAAGCGAATGAGAACAATACTTAATATATCATGATTAGGTAAAAAAAAAATAATTCAAACAATATATCATCGAAAATGAATTTTAAGGATATAAAATTAGTTCTCTATTAAACTCATACACACAAAATAATAATTAAGTTTCACCCCAAATTAAAGTAGCAATTGTTGGAGTGGACAAACTTTGTCTTATAATTTTATCTTACATCACATGCAAAATCTAGTATAAGATATATTATGGTAGTATACATAATAAGGTAAAATGATTATGTGAGTAATCATCCACTACCCTTATTTTACACGGTCCACTTGACCATTTACGGGTCCATGTTGGTTCTTATATTTGTCGCACAAATCCGTGTAATTTTTATTTTAAACATCGTATCATGTTTAAATACTTCCATAATTAATTCGTCCAATTCACTCCGTAAATATACGTGTACCACTACACATATTATTTACGTACTAATATTAATCACATTAATCAATTAGTACAATTTTTTCAAGTGGTATCAGAGCTTAGGCTTGTAATTTGCATGTTGATTTTAAGCATTTTAATGAATTATGTGATAATTTATAAAAACTCAAAAAATTGTGTTAGGAGAGGTTTTAGCACGAAATATTTGGGACATGAATACCTACTGATCTCAAAAGGTTTGTGGAATTGTTTGGTGTTTTTTTGGTGATTTTGCTATTTTTAATGTTTTTTGGTAGAAAACCGAGTCAAAATGCCGTATTTTAGTTAAAAATTGACTAAAATTAGTTAAAAGTTGATTCGTTGCATGGAGTTTTTATGGTATTTCATGAATGTTTTCTACTGATTGTATACACAAATTTGAAGGTTGGTTCGAATTTTTTGCATGTTTATTGATTTTTTGAGTTAAAAGTCGATAAAAGTCAAATTAATTAATCATAATTTCGAAACTTTTGATTCTGCCCATGATAAATTTATGTACATTTAAGAATATTATTTAAATGTCAAAAGTGGTTTTGCATATGTGTTTTCACTTTGTTTTGATGTTTATTGGTTTTTGTGGTTAAAAATCGATAAATATCGATTTGTTTCTTCACAAACTTTATCCGGAATTTTTGGGCACTTTTTCTGATATTTTGGTATTCTTGGGAGTATTTAAGAATACTAAAAAATTTTGTTTCAGTTTTTTGGGTAATTTTTCAATTATTTTGGATTTTTACTTAAATATTATGATTTTATCGATTAAATTAGCAAATTATCACCAAATCAAACTAATAATTTGTCATAAAATTATTGAGGACTAATTTTGAGGTTCAAAACAGTTTGGATAATTAGTTTGGATTTAAATGAGACTTAAGAGTTAATTATTGATTTTTACATGTTAAAAATCGATTAAATCCACAAAAACCGAGATGGATACCAATGAATGATAGATAGGGCGATTTTGGCATCATTTTATAGCATTTTAAGCATATTTATTTAAGTTGAATGAATGATTGTCATTTATTTAAAGTATTTATCTTTTTGTACCTAGTATGGCCTAGTTAATTTTAATCGTTATTACCCGAAATGAATGGAAATATCGATTTGTTTGTAATTAAATACGATCTCGTATCGTCGGTTTGTAATTAATTAATAGTTTTATTTTATTTTATTAATTAATGTATAATAGGAATAGCTATGTAATTCATTTGTAATAGTTTTTTTTACCGGCGTTTCCAAAAGACGGATTACAACGAGACGGAGTCTATTTTGGAAGGTGTTCCAAATCCCACAAGAAAGAGCCACGTATGGAATGAAGAGGCAAGGGACCAAGGAGTTGGTTTCCGAAATGTAATAGACTAGTTTTATTAGCTAGGTGGCCATACTAGGATTTATTCATATGCCTACATGTTTGCTTGTTTTATTTTCGCGCATGCCAAAATCGCCATTCACATGCATTTTTTTATTCGCGGTTGTCAATTCACGTCATTTACATTCACCGAATTAATTCACTTATAGGGAATTTATGACTAAATTGACAAGATCTCTCACATAACTAAAATTGAGATTAGCCTTACCAATTAGTAACACCTATGAATCTCTTGTTCATTAAAGCCACGCTCGCCCAAGCGGGGTGTTCTCTTTTTACCTTGAGTAAGTAGGGTGGTAAGCGGTTATCACACGCCAAAATTGGTTGGACTCAACGGGATATAAGACGGTCTTGTGTTCCGGGGCTAGTAGATGGATTTAAGGAAATTCGTCGACCAAGAGTTCTAGAGGTAGAATTAGTCAACGTGACTAATCGAATTTACACAATTATGGGATGTTTCGCCCAAGCGATGCTCATTTTTGTTTAATATTTGGGTCTTGGAATCATTTATATAATTTAGTGGGAGATCATTATATAAATGTTAAAACTTGTTGAACATGTTTTTCACAAGTATTTTTAAAACATTGAATGTTAATTTTTTTTCTATTTTTCGTTCTTTTTCATTAATGAATTTACTATGACATCGCGCACTTCATCCTCCTTTCATCCTCTATTTATTATTATACTCGTTTCGTTCTTTCATTGGAAGCGGTTTCTTTGAAGGAATTCGGTAGCAATGATTGGTAACATGATTTACACATTCACCTACATAAGCTTACAACGATTTTTGCGATTATTATACAACTTAACATCCATACATATTTAAAAGGGGTTTTCATGTTGCAAACTCATATTACGAGTTTAAAAGGAAGTCACATTTTATCAAGAGAGTCTTGATTTCGAAAGTGACACCTCCGTCATGATGATGACATATTAGTCTTAATTACTCAAGTGTAATTCAAAAGTTTGCGAAAAGAGTTTTCAAAAACACTTATAATACTCCAATATGATACCGTCAAATGGCTCACTTCAAGAAAGGCCAAATAGATTGTTTATGTGCTAAAGAAGTTTAGGCATATGATGATAATTGAACGGTTTGGTAGTCCAATTTCGCAAGAAGTTGAGATTTTGCCACATGTTACACTCACTTTATAGTAATTCACTCTTACTAAGTGTATAAAATATCACGAATGACATGAAGAGAGGTCTTCATGAGATTCATTTTTGCTTGATTGAAGCAAAGAGGAATGTGAAAGTGAGTGGGAGTTAAGAAGTATCAACCCTACATGTATGCGATAGAACAAAGTTGAAAGAGACATCTACTCAATGGATAGGCTAGTTCCACTATCTTTGTATGAGATATCAAGTATGGGTCATTTCTTTGTAAAGAAGTTTACATGAATTGACAAAACGTAAGACGTCTAGCATAGGACATTTTTTGTATCGAAATGGTGCTAGAGTAGCAATGATTTCGATGGAGACAAATGTACGTAAATTTGGTTTTAAAAGAATGTAATCATCTATGTTTATACATAGAAGGCATCGCTCATGTGATTTAAAACAAAATGTTGTACCTACTCCTATGATAACTTGGTGGTTGGTTTTGACCACTTAAGTTAGAGGAATTTTACATTCTTCACGAAAACTAGATATTATACTATCTTGTAGATTTTAAAGTCTCTCATTCGGTGAACCCATATTGATCAAACCTCAAGTAAAATTCGTTTCAAACGAGTAAACGAAAAGCACAACGTACAACCATTTGATTGAGAATCTTATGGTATGTGCATTTATTATGTTTTCTTTTGCAGAAAAGAAACACAATAGTGAGGTGATTGACCATATACATACGGATGTGTAAGGGCGATAGTTGGTTATATATATATATATATACTTCGTTACTTTTACCGTAATGTTAAGTAGATATGAAAACCTCGTATCTATTTAATAAGACATAAAAGTAATTTTTGAAACGTGGAATATTTTCAAAATGAAGTAGTAAACCAAAAGCAGGTCAAGATCAAGATGTTGATCGAAAGTTTCAAAGTAATGACTTTGAAGATCAAATGGGTAATATCAAGTAATGACCTTGATAATCACTAAGAAGATTGTGAACCAGTTCACAAAATACCTTCTCCTTGGGACACCATAGAGTATGGTGTAGTCAAGTAATATAAACCGAACTTTATGAGATATAGTTTGAGGTTTTTCGTAATTTTGTAATCTATTTTCTCACTAAAAGTTTAAAACCCGACTATAATAGCCTAAATGACTCCATAAGAGATATGGGTAGGGAGGGTCCCTAACTTGTCTTTTTATACATTTGGGACCATAAATGTTTATGTTCATAACCAATTTGTGTATTTGTGAGGGTTATCCAAAATTGAACCACTTGGTTTTTACTCCTCCAAAACGAGAACAAAGAGTTTGTGGGTCATAATACTGTCTTTCGAGAAAGATTTTCATTTTCTAGAAGACAGAGTGGGAGAAATTTTGAACTTGCGGAAGTCCAACAAGTCCAAGACCTACAAACTGAGTACAATGCAAGAAGGCGTTATTTATTGAGGCTCAGTGGTGAGTACAATGCAAGAAGTCGTTCTTTATTGTGGCTCAGTGGTTATAAGGAGATAATTTTGCGATAATATTGCGTTACTTTAGTGACGAATCTTAAACCCTCGTCAAAGGCTTTTCTATAGTATGAACTATATGTGATGGCGTGTCACCATGCAATTCGAATTGATTTCCTTGCACACGATGCGATAAGGAAGAAAACACAAGATGTTTTCGAGACTTGATTTAAGGTGAATACCTTGGTTGGTTACCTTGATCTTGTCGTAGAGGTTACATAAGATGTTTAAAATTTGGGTTTGTTATTGAGAGTTTGTGACAAACCAAATGCCTTTATCAATTCGTATGTTCTTAGCAATATAGCTTCTCATGAGGATGAGATTGGGCAAATGAATAATGAAAATTTCTCCTTGGGAGAAGTTTTGTTGATGTTGTCAATACTAAGAAGCCTAGCATGCTTGAAAGATCCCTTTTGTGATCTATATACGTCAAAAAGTTGGAACTTTGGGTTCAATCATGTAGTCTATCAAAACGGTATTACTCGAGTGTCGAGATAACATGATGATACATGAAGTTTAGTGGGAGCTAAAGTGAGTTTCTTAGTCTAATATATGTGCTTGACATATTAGTGACTAGAAATGTAGCTAAGGTGATATTTCTTAGTCTAAAATATGTGTTTGACATATTAGTGACTAGAAATATTCTCGGGTGAATACTTGAGAGTAGCATGGCGCATATTAATATCCGGATCTAATGAGATAGATCTCCATGGATATTAGCATTTTAGTCAAGAGATTTATGTGATAAGATTCTTGACTCGTTCAAGTTGTTGAACAAATAAATATGATCTCTTGTGCTTCCGCTGCAGGATCTATTAAATATGCTAAAAGCTTCTCTCGTCGGGACTTATCATGTTGAGAATATGAGAAGTCATTACCAATCATTTTCTAGTGAGTGTCACTAGATGATTATCAAGAGCATCCTTGAGTACTTGAGAAGCACTGAGGATTTACTCTTGTAATTTGGAGGAATTTATGAATTTTGTGTAAAAGAATTACACGGAAACATTCCTATGCTTATAAGATGTTATAGGTCTCGTTAAGGAATGGTTAGCATGTAAGAGTGTTATGTGCATAAAGAATAATATGTATAAGAAGTTATACATGTATAAAGCAAATATGTATGAGAAGTCATACATAAAAGATGTCATATGAAGGATGTGTATGTATAAGTGTTATACGTACAAATCATGAACGGAAAGCTAAGTACATTACAACATCCGATGTTGTAAAAGAGATAATTGATATCCGGATTTTAATGGAACTAGAGTAGTTCTGTTAGCCGAATATCGTTCCCGGAGAGACTGTGAAAACAGTGGGAGTGTTTGACTGGCTTTAGAACCAGAGTCTAAAAAGTTGTTTAAACGTGTACTTAGAAATGCTCTATGTGATGAAAAGATTGCATAGAACAAAGGAAAATAGCAATGAAAATAAGAGTGATGCAACTGTTGCTTATCCTCTAACCAAAGCCGTAGACATGATGGTTATGTCATCTCAATGTGAATTGAGGAGTATACCTTAATTGCTAAAGATCGTTACGTAAATATTGGGTAGAGTATTGATATTTACATAAGTGATGATCGCATTCATGGTTAGAGTTTCTTTAAGAACTCAATTATTCAGTTTGACTGAAAACATTGAATACCTTGTTTATCTGAATAAGTTGTGGAGACAATGTTGAACAATATTCAAGTGAATAAGATGAACATTGTATTTTGTCCCTAGTCACTTAATGAGGTGACGTCTCGGAGTGACTAGATTGTAAGTCGATTGATGGTTGTTCAACACCATAAGGTCATACGTGATGACTAGTCGATTACATAGGCAGAGTGTGTGACACTTTGCCGGACAGTGACCATTTAGAGAGTCCCTAAGTTCTATTATAGACGCCTGGTCGTGGCGGGGATCTATAAGATCTTCTAATGAGTCGATTCTTTTGACTGGAGACTATTATCCGAGCGGTGTGCGGTTCCGAGTGACTTTGGTTTTTGTCCTAGGTCGTGCCGTGAAAGGAGGCCAAAAGGGCATTTACTAGGTCATGGTGAGTCAGATTGTGCAATAGGATAGATAGGGCATACAGGAATTGTCCACCCATGTTGGGTAACTATATCTCAAGGCCACTCGAGGAGTTAATGACTACAAATGCGTGGCCACGCTCGGAAGTAATCTGTGAGAGATTTTTCCGGTCAGGTAGTCACACTCCTGATCGAGAAAACCACTCGCGATGTGTTCATGTGCAAGTGCGACCTGAAAGACACCTTGCATTGAGTGGGAGATTAAAACGGACAAGAGAATTGGTAGCGCACACCTTGTGTCGGACAAGTGGGAGATTGTTGGAGTTAGTATCCTCCACAATAGTGCGTTGACATATTAAATCTCATTAATGGAATATCATCAGATATTTATTTATTTGATCCTCGTCAGTTGATTAACGTAAATCGATAACGGTTGGCTGACTAGAGTTTGACGTTATTGTCGTGAGACGACGGTGATCAGCTGGCCCCTTTCGGTCACACCTAAAGGAACGAACCCCAATAGACAACTAATTAATTGTATGAGATACAATTTATTTAGTCCCTTGATTTGTAGACTAAAAAGTTAGTCGATTATTTTTAGAGAGATTTCGAGTTGCGAACTCGAGGAGTGGCAGTTATTATTTAATTATGCGATAATTGAATAATAAGTTTTGGGAAACGGGTTTTAGTTAATTAACTGTTAATTTACTAAAATTGTACTAATTGATTAATGTGATTAATATTAGTACGTAAATAATATGTGTAGTGGTACACGTATATTTACGGAGTGAATTGGACGAATTAATTATGGAAGTATTTAAACATGTTACGATGTTTAAAATAAAAATTACACGGATTTGTGCGACAAATATAAGAACCAACATGGACCCGTAAATGGTCAAGTGGACCGTGTAAAATAAGGGTAGTGGATGATTACTCACATAATCATTTTACCTTATTATGTATACTACCATAATATATCTTATACTAGATTTTGCATGTGATGTAAGATAAAATTATAAGACAAAGTTTGTCCACTCCAGCACTCATATGCTCCACCCGCCACTTCCCTTTTATTCACTCCATCTATTGATTATTATTCACTCTACCTCACTTCTTCACTCAACAACTTTTGCATGTGAATAATTTTCTCCAACATCTCTCTAAAATTATTACTCTCTTTACTAAGCTTGTTAGTAAGAATAAATTATTACTAAGACTAGTTAGTAATATTACTAATAATAATCAAGGGTACAATATTAACAAGTTCTAGTTCATACTTGTTATTATTATTGGGTTAGTTCTTGGGTGCAACTTGAAGGAGACTTTCTTTTTGAAGGTTTTTCAAGGAGGATCATCCATATCATTTTAGCTCAAGAACAAACTAGTAAGGTGAACTAGTTTGTGCCCATTTTACCATATAATCAATGTAAGGAAATTGTTTTTCCTTATACTTTCATTTTTATGCTTTCATATTAGCATGCATGATACATAGATCACCTAAATAATAATTTATGAGATAAATTAATTTTATTAGAGAGTCTAATATGGATCTATGATCTTTCAGCAATATTATCACGGATGGTTTTCATTTCCATCGACGGCTCGTTCACATTTTCATTACTTGTGACATTATTATCAATGTCCGGCGGTTCTTCATCTGGTATGTAATCTGGATATTCTTCAAGAGCCCTAAATAATAAGTCCTCGGGTGAGTTTTTCCGAATGTAGTTATGCAAGGCAAAAGTTGCCATAATAACATCAATTTGAGTTTCTACTCTAAATTGTGGCATAAATCGTAGTATTTTCCATCTTTTCTTAAGCACCCCAAATGACCTCTCGATACAACTTCGAAGTGATGAGTGCATTTTATTAAAGGCTTCTTTAGAATTACCCGGCGGCTCATTTTCAAACTGAGACTTGTGATACCTTGTCTTCGAATATGGTACCATATACCCCTTTTTATCAGGATATCCTTTATCCACCAAATAATACCTACCATGTGGTGGCTTTGGAAAGTTTAGTTCCAGTTTATTAATTGCATGAGTAAAAACACGAGTATCATGCGCTGTCCCAGCCCACCCAACAGATATAAATGTGAAACACATGTCAAAATCACATACACCCATGACATTGAAGGTAGGTATTCCCTTCCTTCCTATGTAACGTAATTGGTCAGCCTCCGGAATACAAGGAGCTATATGTGTTCCATCAATGCATCCAATACAGTCATGTTATGCAAATGGGAAAAATATGTTATCAAAGTGACGTAAATGTAGCATTGTTAAACATTAATGTTACGATAATTATAAATTAAATACCTTAAAGTATGGCATATATCTGTCATCGTTTGCAATATGAAGTGGTGGTATATGTGGAAAAGAAGCATCTTCTAGCTTTATGATGTCACGTGCTAGGCCCATATAACCTCTACTTCTACCACTGATTGTTTCTAAAACTTCATGAAACGATCTGCTAATAGTCTCACCAGAGCGTTGAAATCGTTCACACACATCTCGATTAGAAACACTCAAGGCCATGATATATATAAAGACACCCACTTTCTCAATAACGGACATTTTATTGCTCTCTCGTAATCCATAGTTTAATTGAAGGTCTTGACATAGTTGCTTAAATACACTTGATTCCATCCTAAAAGCATTTACACACCGAATAGGGTGCCCATTCAAAACCTCTTGCATCCAAATCTCCCCCGTAAAAATTGAAGTCATGCATGGTTCCTTGTAAATATATTTATAAAAATAAGTTGATATGGCAGAAGTAGTACTTGCCGCCATAATCCAAAATAATTTACGCTTTTTCTTTTTCCTTTCCTTATTGTCCATAATAACCTACGTAACTGAAAAAAAAAAAGAAACATAAAACCACAAAAAAATTAAAAACAATCTTGCTTATTCATAATAGTTGTTCATCCAACAAATAAAAAATTCAATACGATATAATAAACGTAAGTAATAGTTCAAACACATCTAAACACGAATGCTTTCTAAAAAACAAATAGTTGAAGAATTTATTTGTCTCTACGCTGCATGAAGTCTAACCAAGCCATTCTACCGTTATCATCGTCCATCTTCAAAAATAGCTCTTTTCTCACACTATCCTCTAGTAAATGGATCAAAAAGCACCACGATTCAGTACCCTTCACTAACCAACATTCGCTTACCATCCGATTAACAACATCCATAGCCATACTAACACTAGAATCTTTGGACCCAATTTGAGTATTGTTAGAACTACCCTCAGCACTAGCACTAGCAGAAGCATTGACATCAGATTCCAAAATTTCTAATGCACGATTGCACATATTCACCATATCCCCAATCTGACCGGATAACATCGCCGATCTAGCTGATTGTCTTCTTCGACGCTTCATTTGGGTTGGTTTTATAGACTTTCTAATACTACTTTGAGGGAGTTTGGAACTACATGAAGTGCTTCTTCTCTCCCCCATGGTGGCTTGTGTGGCACTAGTATTTTGACTCTGCTCAAAGTTGTTATCTAAACCCTTGTTGTTATCTAAACCTTGGTTTGAGGTTGGTGCTTGGGTATTGGATGCGACCTCCTTCAAAAATTGCTATAAAAAGATTGTTCTTGACCCTCTAAACTTTCTAAGAAGGATGAATGTTGAATGTACTCATAGTAAGCATCATCTTCACCATCCCCTTCATTTAGATCACCTTCTACATTTTACTACATTCACACTTGAAGGATCCATACTTGGAGCCACAACACCTTCTTCCGTAGCACGTTTACCTTCAAAAATTTGAAAATATAGATCTTCAATGGTAGGATGTAATGGTTTGTTTTTGAACTTTTTCGCATCTGGTTTAGCCTATAAAAATGATATATACAATTATAACTATGATATCATGGTAAATAACTTTAAGAACAGTTAGATAATATTCAATACAAACTGACCGCAATTTTGTTCTTCCACCATTCATCTGAAGCACTTACTCTTCCTTAAGCGGGATCCCACCCAATTAAGCCCGGTCTCCCCGTTATTTAAAAACTTCCAAAGGTACCAATCAGCTCTCATTGAGTCAAATTTATTTTTCATACTTTTAAATTGATACTTTCGACTAGTTTTCTCCTCAACCTCTTTGTGAATCTCATGCCACCTGAAGGCTTGTCCACGCTCATTTCTATGAATATAATTAATACAAACTTCACATAAGACCGTCACATTATTATCCGTCCATCTAAAGTTTCCATCCTTTTTGTCATTACCTGATTCTATCTTAACCATTGAACATAAAACCAATTTATCAGTATAATGAAATCAACAACTCCCCCTGTGAAATTAAGCTCTAGAACTACAATTTCTAACTGCATGTGCACATGGATGTTTGGAAGCCGCTCCTTATCTTTATCAGGTACTAAGTACCACTGTTGATCCCCTCTACCTCATGGCCCGAACTGTTTATTAGGTACTAATATCGTTTGCTAATTAGTGTTTAAGAAAAACAATTACGCATTTATTTCCCGGCACTCATATTTACAGATTTCAATTGATGCAACCAGTGGTTTTAAAAACAACTATATGAAAAATTGGATAAAGGAAGAACACAACAATAAAACAGAAGGATAATACTTTGCACAATAAAACTAGCATCCTCCAAAATTACAACTACGATTAAGTAAGCTGTATGAGTCGACACATCCGAGCAATTCATTGACAAAAATCCAACTATTACCAAGGTAAGTATTGGCAATTATAATAAGAGCATGGTTTGCAAACATTAGTCATCTCATATTGGGCAAATCATTGCACATAAAATCACTCACTAGTAGCAGCCGATTTACCATGGTCCTCTTGTGATGCATTCTCAGTGTGTTGGCATGAAGAACATTTAAGACAAATCAATAGCCAACGACAAGAACAACCTACTGTTAAGTTATGGTCCTATATTAAACCAATGTGCCTGCAAGTCATAATTTTATGTCTAACCAAACCAATAATAGTTAATAAACATCATCATCATCATCATCATCATAAATAATTTAAGATAAATCGAAAACCCACATAATTAGCACTAGCAGAAAAGCATTATACCCAATATATCATAAATTATAAATATAAAGACGCCCAATTTACAGGAATCGACCAAGCAATTAACATGTTTAATTCCTAATAATCAAGCAATCATCATCATCTACATAACCCAACTATAATTTCCATTGGGGTTTCTATTCATAACTAGATAATTAATGGAGCCAATTCAATCAATTCAAGCTAAATTAATGAAAAAGAAACAAACGAAGATACCTCTATCCGTAGAAGAAAGTTGAAGCGTTTACAGTGAGTCGGTGACGGAGCAATCAGACGCTCGACTTTTGCGTTTTGAAGAACTTGGTGAACGGCTGTGTGTTTATTTTTGAAAAAGTCTAATGAGGTTTTTTTTTTTAATTGAGGTCATTAAAAATTCGGGGGCAAAATAGGTAGATAAAAATGAATCAGATACCTGATTTCTGAAATGCTACATGAGGTAGCATTTCATTTCAGGTACCTTTTTTAGTCAAATAAGGTAGTTGCCAAACGCACTAAAAAAAATAAGGTACCTGAATTTTTTTGCAAAAAAGCTACTTCAGGCAAATCAGATACCTGAAGTGCGCTGCCAAACGGAGCCTTAGACCATATTTATGGGTAGGTCTTGTTAAGATAGGTCTTAATAAAGACAAAACTAAAAGAAATAAAGTCTAAAGGTAAAAGAAATATAAATGTTACACCTGGTTTGAGAAACAAGGGCAAACGTTCCAAATTAGAACGCTTGAAACGCCTTAGAATTGTAGATCCCAAGGGTATGTAGGTGGCAGCATTAGATCTGGCAAAAGCAACTCGACCCAAAAATGCTGACCCGAAATCCGAAGTGACCCAAACTAATCACCCGAATGTGACCCGAAAACCGGAATTGACCTGACCCAACCCGAACATGACTCTTAACTGATTGGACCAAAAAATGACCCGATCCGAAACCACCAAACCCGAAAATGACCCGACAAAATATAACTCTAATTGAACCGAAAAGACTTGAAATGGATATTTCTCTGTTATTCATTAACCCGAAAATGACCCGACCCGAAACAACCCGACCCGTTTGACCCGAAACTCAAAATGACCCTTCCCGACCCGAATTAACCCGAAATCAATGAGAGACCTGACCCGACCCGACCCGAATTGGCCCGACCCGAACTCGACCCGTTGACCTGTTTTATCAGGTCTAGGCAGCATGCTACTAGGGAGGGTGTTTTCCTGAATAAAAAAAAATGTTACAAACATTAATGTAAAAAACCATATTTAACTATAATTTACAAACTTGAGAAATTTAAAAAATTATATCAATATTCATAATTTTTGACGTTCTAAAAATGAAGACCATATTTGATATATTTTTTGATTATTATTATTTTCTTTATCAATTACTTTTGATGTAGGTTAAGGTAGGGCGGCATGAATAACAGATAAAATAACAAAATCAGGAACTAGGCCTTATAAGTATGTTAAAAAATATATATTAGTATTTTAATTCATGAACAGAGTCTTAGTGTCATATTTAAGTATTTTTAAACTTTTTTAGTATATTTACGGACTGTATCAAGATTTTAATAATTTGATGTGGAGTAGATTGAATTATTGATTGTTAAAGTCTATGAGTAGGAAATAATACACCCTCAATCCCACTTTTATTGCCCTACTTTCTTTTTTGAGAAGGATTTAATAATTAAGATAATGGTGCACCTACTAGTATGTTGATGATGACAAGTCCTTCATCTTTTCGTTCCCTCTTACCTTATGCTTGTGAGGTAGTTATGAATGGCAGGTATGTAAGGATGAACTCATGCTTGGAAGATGATTGAAGCATTGGGTCAAGTCGAGTCTTGAGTCTAGCCATTGTAAAGGTGTAAGTTCTGAGTTAACTCGTAGTAACTGCACTGAACAGTCTCAGGAACTGTTCAATTCAGATTAGTTCTTTGAAGGGCACAACGCGTAAAATTTACTGATTTCGAAAATATATTTTTATCCATATTTTTGCACGAGATAAGTTGTTAGCATTATCTTTCTTATTTTTTGGAAATATTTTTTTAAGATAAAAGAAAGATATATTTCAAAGATTGGTAAAAGTTGTTACGGAAAAGATATGATTTTATAACAAAGATTGTCTTATGAGAAAATTAAAGTATCTCAAAGATATTTGTTTTACTCAAAGACAATCTTTATATACTGAGATGATTGGAATTATTTATTTTTTTTTTATTTTTTTTTTATTTGAGCAAGCACTAAAAATGCAGCACTTCTTCACGATGGATTATTTTTGCAAACAAGTTTTTCAAAAGTTCTTTTTTCAAGAGTTTTGCAAAATTGTTTTTTGAGTTGTGCCTTTTAATTTTCGAGTTATCAAAATTTACACCTCTAAGGTTTATCATTGTTCTCCATTGTTCTAATTTATGAAACATATAAGGAGACAATAAGAGTTGTAATTTTTATTTTTGTGAGAAGAGTGTTTATTGGGGTACGGGGTTGTACTCGAGCCGCACGATCAGAGTTGATCGTGGGTTTTTTTTTGGTAATCGGATTTGGGTATAAAGAAAATATTAATAAGAGAGAGTGTGGACATAGACCTTTAGAGATGAGTAGGTCGAACCACGTTAAAAATTTTGTGTTCACGTTTTTATTTGCTTTCATTTTCATGTTACTTTTCTTATTTTGCAATTCACGTATACAATAAGATCAGTACATTACAATTTATATTGTTTGAACAGTCGCCCGAGCTGTTCAAATCGCTTGTGTATAGATTCAGAATTATTCGTGAACGAGCTCCTCGCTTTAAATTTTAAAAAAGTACATAGTTCATCCCCCTCCCCCCTCCTCTTAAGTAGCGGATCTATAAACTCAACAGATAAAATTACTATTTTACCCCTCTAATTAAGAACAAGAGTGAAATTAAGTTACTAATTTATCATATTAAATCAAGTAAGCGGACAATAAAAATGGGATAAATTTTGGAGAAAAGGGGACAATAGAAATGGGATGAATAAAGTACATTATACTACATTTGTTCTATGATATGAGAAATGAGACATGTACATGTAGTTTCACATGTGAACACAAAATCGCAGTATCGTCGTGAAGTTGAATATTTCTTTGTAGTTTTCTATATTTGTGGACATGGGCCACGCGTTATGCATACATGGGCCGCCGCCGATCCGTGGACGTAGGACACCTACATACTAAGCTAATCTGTGGACGTGTAGCGGTCGGAAAGCCATGTTTGGAGGCGTAGAAATGCTTTCGACCGGATCGCTTTAGATCGATCGGTTTCATCTCGGCAAAGGTCTCGAAACGATTAGAGATGTTCGGAGTCGCCACCAAGCATTTGTGGGATGCTTGGAACCCGTTCGAATCCACTTTATACCTAGGTCAATCAAGGCAAAAAGCGGTGTTTGACATAGGTACTAAAGATAAGGACTCGTCCGCCTTTTAGCATTCTATGCCTAAACTGACTCTCGTACACCCTGGATAAGGCTATCCACTATCGAAAGGTTCTGAGTAAGGGGTGAGGGTATGTATTGGGAAGCCCTTTAATCAGACACCCAATCCCACCCGCGTTAGCGGCCTCTACTGATTGATCGTGGTTGTTTAAGTGCAAAAGTTGATAAAACGGTTTAATGCATGAATGCGCATCCAAAAGTCTTAACCTAACATGTGAATATTACCTAAGTCGGTTGTTTATGCATGTACCAAGAAATTGGTGTCAAAGTTGGATTTAGATTGGTTTGCATGTGAAAACGGAAATCAAACATCCATTTACCAAATTCGGATTATGATGCTTAACACGGTCCATTATTTGAAAAAGAGTGTCAATTGACAAAATGTAAAAAATGTAAGCTTGTCAACCTGATCCGTCATGTATTCAGATTAACGTAATCGGGATCGTCCTAGACAAATGCTAAAACGAAACAGAACAGTACCAGGCACCCCTATTGGGGCGCGAGCCTATTGGCGAGGGAAAGGGCTCTGCTCAGGTTTTAAAATATGAAAACAGACGGCCTCTTGGGGCGCGAGTCAGACGACGACCCAAGGGGCGTCTCCTGGTTGTAAAAAGGTTGTTTAAAACATTGTTGAAAAGGTTATTTAAAACCGTATTTGTGATGAATGATTGCAAATATGATTTGAAAGACTCGAAATATATACTATTGTGTTAGTAATATTCGTTGTCGGATTTGCAAGTTTGAAAAGCATAGTTTACAAATAAAAATGTAAAATGTTTGATTTGAACTAAATATATTAAGTTCATTTCTTTTTAATTAATCAAGTTTGCCATCGTACTCGGATTAAACCGACATGGTATAAAGAACCAAGGATGGTTATGAATTATGACTAATATATTTACAAATGTAAACAAATGAAAAAAATGGTAAATAAAATAAAAGGGGGTTAAAATAACCTTTAATTTGTAATTAACCAATAATATCAGCGAGTCACGGAATAAACCGTCATGGATGATAAATAAAAGAAAAGAATTTCCGTTAAAATGTGATTAACCAATTAATATCACCGAGTCACGGATTAAACCGTCATGGTATATGGAACCAAGAATGATTATAATTTATGGCTAAAAAGTTTGTCATAAAAATGATTTGAAACATTTGAAATGGTAAATACCGATTGCAAATAAGAAATAAAATAAAGAGGAAAGACGAGAACAAACACGGCTTGATTAAGGCCTGAGAGGGCATTGGGGCGCGAGCCATGCTGCTATACAAGCAGCCCCTGTCTCAGGCCAAAATCCAGTTTTGGCTCGTCCAACCTATATTTGAATCTTGTTATGCATTGTTCATGCATATTAACTCATAAAAACAGTAAAGACATGAAATTAGTGAGTTGTTTACACCCTCAAACTTACGTATTTTGATGTTTGCGACGTAGACGACTTTAGAGACGGTTTTCTCGTAGCGACTACTCACGATCAAAGAAGTTTAAAAGATTGCCTTAGAAAAAGATTTTGTTTTGAAAATGTGTTGAAGACATATTGTTGAAAAACATATTGATTATTGTTGAGTTGGTCGAATGGGTCGGTCGAATGCACGGGGACGGTACCAAACAAAATGTGTAAGGCTTGTGTTTATGATCGGTAGGTCGTAAACATGTGTTGATTTTGTGACTTAGGAAGTCGAGTCTAGAAGTTTAAGAGAGAGGTGAGGGGGCGGACGCTCGCGTAAATATTGTGGTGTGTGAAGGTTGATATTTAGAGAAATGTGGGGTGGTAGGTCGGTTGAGTTTTCTTAGAGGCTAAGCAGACACCCCAAAGAGGCGCGAGCCACCTAGTGATTGAAAGGGGTGTACTTTCCCTTTCAATTTGGACGTGATCTTTGCTCTATCCGTTGTTTGGTTGGTTTGATTTGTGGTAATCAAATAGGATGTCGTGTAACAATATGGGCACCTAATAAGATGATTTTGGGTGTTACTTGAGGTAGGTGTTTTGTGTGCTTGACTCGGGTTTGATCCGTGTGAGTCGGGATTTGAATTTGGAGTTGGTTTTTGGCCCGATGTCGGTTTTGACTCTAATTAGGGTCATTTTAATTTAAATGACATGATAAAGATATTTATGGCATTCTTTTTGACATTTGAGATTTAGGTTGACTCGGGTTGACTCAGGTTGACTCGAGTTGCGGGTTTCTGAGTCGGTTTTGGGTCCGAAGGCGGTTTCAACTCTAAATAGTGTTGTTTTAATGCAAATGATGTTACAAAACCATTTATGAAATCATTTTTCATATCCGAGTAGTGCACTAAAGTGTCTCATGTATAGCCAATCCATGCATGCATATCAAAAACACGTTATAGTCCGATCATCATCGGGTGGTTTTTGGAAGGTGCAGATACTGGGTATCTACAGAGCCCCCACTTTGACTGAGGCTTGGACGGGGCAAAAGTCAAAGTATAGCCTCCAGGTCAATCGAAGATTACAACCTGAAGACCATTGCGACGTCGAGGCGACTCAAAAGGGTTTGAGCCAAGGACCTGCCGTCGGGAAGGGCGACGACGAGGCGACTCGGGGATTCGAGTCAAGGACCTGGCGTCGGGAACATTTTAGAGTCTGTCAACTTCCGATTCGGGTCGTTTAAGGTCCATTAGACTATGTATAAAGGCTCGTCAGCCATAAGAAGGAGTCATACCTGAGGCATCTTCGGGATACGTCCTTGAATCATTTGCGCGCAAAGGCTCGCCAGCCGTGTTGAAGTTGCATTTGGAGGCTCGCCAGCTATAGGAAGGAGTCATATCTGGGGCATCTTCGGGATATGTCCTTGAATTTCTTCTGGTGTCCGTTCAAAGGCTCGCCAGCTATATTCAAGGTGCGTTTTGAGGTTCGCCAGCTATTGATGGTCGAATGATTGACCGTGGGAAATAGCCAGGAACATCAGGCTTATTTCAAGATATTGTCTGGTAATGACTTCAAGCCAGGTTTACGTTGACAGGTTCGCTAGGGAGAGACGAACTTCAACTTGTTGGGGGACCTAAATGAACTATGTGGGGAAAAATCATATAAGTGAAGCTCTATGGAAAACCATTTAGGGAGAGTGCTGCATCAGGATCATAAATAGTGTTGTGAGGGTCTTTGAAAGACCTGTGTGACTTCCATTTGAAAATTGGCACTCTTTGGGGAGTTAGACACTCCTCAGGACTCGCCGGGGATACGAGTTGCTGCTCGTTGGGAGATAGCGTATGCTATGTAATCGACGCGGTTAAAGCCCTTGGACTTTATGGGTCGGTGTTTGTTGGGATGAACCCAATACTTAGGTTGAGTGCGTTTGTCTTCTCAAGATTACCTGCATGGTTAGTGACCACACAAATCTGCAGTCGCATAGACAAGCACGTTGAATGCAAGCATATAAGCACGTAAGCACATAAGCATGTGAGCAATTAGCATATAAGCAACTAGCATGTAATATCTCACGCGAGTGGAGATGGAAGTTCTGAAAGTTATGAAGCTTAATATTGAGTCTTGTTGCTCGTAAATCCGTGATTTGATAGATTGGAGACACGTAACCGTTATGACATTGACTCACATGGACGCATACTGAGAGACTGACAAAGTGGCGGTCGTGAATGTGATACAAACTCGGTATCGACACGGCACGCGGGTGACTGTGGTAGACTTTGCTTATGTGTGTGCAACTCCTTAGCCAAGAAAGGGTGACAATGCGTATCAAATCCCCGAGGTAGAAGGTCCGTTCGGCTGGGGAACATGAATTGATTATCTTCTTCAGACACGATTGCCTTCGATTGCGTGTTTGAGATCCCTCTCTGAGGCATGATGATTCGGAGAGCCGAAGCAAGACCTTGCCATCGTCCGAACCGAGCACTAGGCTATGGGCGGTTTTATTTTGGACTGTAGTTGAGACTCAAAAGATGTTTGAGGATAAAGGATGGGTGGCGTCTCGAAAGAGAAGCCCCCAGAGTGAGAAAGTGAGAATTTGACAAAACAAGGAATGGCGACGTCTTAAGGAAGAAGCCCCCAGTAAAGAGGTATATGATTAATCTTGGCAACTCGGTGGGCTGCTTTTGAGGATTGATGTTGATGGTTGAGATTAAAATGGGTATGCGGTTGCGTCCTTGTTGGGGAACTGCCTACATATTCGCGTGTTTGCGAAATCAAACCAGGTCGTAGTTCTGAGCTGGTTTTTTTTAGGATTAAAAATTGGAAATGTTGTGAAAGGAGTATGCGGTTGTGCCCTTGTAATAGAACTGCCTACATATTCGCGTGTTTGCGAAATCAAACCAGATCGTAGTTCTGAGCTGGTTTTTTAGGATTGAAAATTGAAATTGTTTTGAAAGGGATGTGCGGTTGTGTCTTTGTAATAGGACTGCCTACATATTCGCCTGTTTGCGAAATCAAACCAAATCGTAGTTCTGAGCGTGTGTGCAATGGGTTGTAAATTGAAGGTTTGAAAATAGAATGTGTGTAGGGGTGTGGTTGTGTCCTCGTAATAGAATTGGCTACGTATTCGCGTGTTTGCGAAATCAAACCAGATCGTAGTTCTGAGTGTGTGTTGATAATTGATTTTGAGGTGTATGGTTGTGTCCTTGAAGGACTGCCTACGTATTCACGTGAAGTGAAATCAAACCAGATCGTAGTTCTGAGTGTGTGCCTAAGCGAGTTGTTAGGACCTTAAAGTGTAAGGGTCCCGACGGTAAATGCCATTTGGTGACTCAAAAATTGATTTGAGAGAATTCCCCTCGATCATGAATCGAAGAGGTGTAATTTGTGAAAATGTTCCTTATCATGTGAGCACACTAAAAAGTGGACCCTAAGGGTAGACTAGGTATTTTCTGTTCTCGGTAGCAAAGCATTCGAGGACTCCGTATCTGGGTTAGGGTGAAAATGGCTTCGACATCATGGAATGTGGTGGAGCTTGGTAATGATAGGTTTTTTTTTTACAGATAAAAATCTGGAGTTGAGGGTCACGATGGTGAATTCCGTTTGGTGACTCGAAAGTTGATTGGAGAGAAATACCTCTTGATCATGAATCGAAGAGGCGTAGTTTGTGAAAATGTTTCTTGTTAAGTGAGCACACTAAAAAGTGGACTCTAAGAATGAAATGGGTATGTCCCGTTCCAGGGAGCAATGTTTTTTTTTGAAAACTCTGTATATGGGTCAGGGGGAAAGTGGCTTCGACATTATGGAATGT
Source organism: Silene latifolia (assembly GCF_048544455.1). Lineage (NCBI taxonomy): Eukaryota > Viridiplantae > Streptophyta > Magnoliopsida > Caryophyllales > Caryophyllaceae > Silene > Silene latifolia. Next base: position 51,122,301 of record NC_133528.1, on the reverse strand, counting down.
GGAGCCTGGTAATACTAGGTTTGTTCGACAGATAAAAATTTGGAGTTTGTATTTGTGGTATTTCGGCCGATGGATTACGTTGGTGCGGAATGTGGTCTGAAGCTTGATGTGGCCTGAGCACGAAATGGTTGGTAAATAAACTGGGATCAGAATCCCATGTCTGGACCTTAAAGGTTAAGGTGTGATATTAAGAGCTTGAGGAGAATCCTCAGAATCCTAGATAGGTCTCCCTGTAGAAGTCTCTAGAAGGACTTAGGGGTGAAGCGATGTTGGTTATGATCTTGAGGGGAATCCCCAGGATCCTAGATAGGTCTCCCTGTAACAGTCTGTAGAAGGACTTAGGGGTGAAGCTGTGTTGGTTATGATCTTGAGAGGAATCCCCAGGATCCTAGATAGGTCTCCCTGTAACAGTCTCTAGAATGACTTACGGGTGAAGAAAGGTTGGGTTTGTTGTTAGTTGACGAGTCTCGAGTTATTATTTTAGCTCTTTGACATCAGGTTTTAGTGTTTGGTGTTTTGAACTTTTCGGTCCGGGATTTGGTGTGTTGGACTCGTTGGTCCTGGCCTTTGGACTTGTTGGTCCTGGACTTTGTATTTTGGACCTCTTGGTCCTGGGCTTTGGATTTGTTGGTCCTGGACTTGGTGGTTTGGACTTATTTGTCCGGGATTTGAAAAGTGACGGTTTTTAATTCCGTCGTTTGAGTCTTTGTGAAGATAACGAATTTGAATTCCGTTATTTCATTTTTTGAAAAGTGATTGTTTTTAATTCCGTCATTTGAAATTGTGAAAAAAAATAACGAATTTGAATTTCGCTATTTCGTTTTTGTTTGAAAAGGACGGTTTTTAAATCCGTCGTTTGGAATTGTGGGAAAATAACGAATTTGAATTTCGCTATTTCATTTTTGTTTAAAAAGGACGGTTTAATTCCGTCGTGTGGAATTGTGAGAAAATAACGAATTTGAATTTCGCTATTTCGTTTTTGTTTGAAAAAGGACGGTTTTTTAAATCCGTCGTTTGAGAAAATAACGAATTTGAATTTTGCTATTTCGTTTTTGTTTGAAAAGGACGGTTTCTAATTCCGTCGTTCGGAATCTGTGAAAATAGCGAATTTGAATTTCACTATTTTGTATTTGTGATTTGAAAATGACGGTTTTTGATTCTGTCGTTGAAATTTGTAAAAATAGCGAATTTGAATTTCACTATTTTGTTTTTGTTTTGGCTTTTGCTTTTGCTTTGGCTTTGGTTTTTGCTGTAGATTTGACTTTGGCTTTGGCCTTGAATGGCTATTGGCTTGGGCCTTTGATTTTGGCCTTTTGCTTTGGCTTATGATTTTGGCCTTTCGCTTTGGTCCTGGGTGAATGGCTTTTGGCCTGGGCCTTTTGTTTTGGCCTATTGCTTTGGCTTTGGTTTTCGCCTTTGTTTTGGCTTGGATCCATTCGTTCTTTGCCGTTCGTCGTTCGAGGAAGGTAAAGGTGCAGACGAGGATGTACCCGTTGGTGAAAGGTTGATACTTGGTGATGGGATGTTTTTTGTGGGGAATGGGCTTGCCTTCCGTCATTGATCATGAACAAGGAGATGTTCTTGTTTGTTATCTGGGTTCGTCGTAGAATTCCTTTGATAAAAGCTCGTTCGAAATTGGGTGATAGTGAAAGGTTTCTATTGCCAAACATGGAATAGGTAAAGAGAATGGACACGGAGTTTCGAGTTCTCTGCCTACTCGGTACGGAACGTCACTCGAGTGTATTCACATTGAATTGGAACATGTTGTTTGTTTTAAATCAATTCTCAAATCAATTCTCGTTGTCAACGGGAAATGGTAAAGGGGAGAATATATGATATATGGAAATTGTGCTTTTATTTAGATAAATAAGATGTTAGCACAGACTCGATGAATACATGTGACTCATGGGGACAGACCCCAGTTTTTCACTTAGGAAAAAAAGGACAGACACTAGGATAGATATGAGAAAGCCTAAGACTCGGACTCGGACTCGGACTCAGACTCAATCGTAGATACGGACTCCTAATCATCACTTTCCTCCTCGAAGGTCTCCTTCGCAGCATTCAGCGGCTTGAATGTCTGGTCTTGAGCATTGAGCCACTTGAGCACTTCACTCTCGTTGTTGGGGACGATATAATAGTCTATAAGACTTTTATCTCCTTGCAGAAAGAGATGTTCATGAGGGTTGCTTTCATCACTTGGTTGGCCTAGGGATGAAGCTATCAGTTGATGGTTGTCGATCATATCCTGAATAGCATGTTTCAGTTTGAAGCATGTTTCAGTATCATGACCTTTTCCTTGATGATATTGGCAATAGGCATTGCCGTCCCAGAAACGGGTTTTCCTGCTTTCAGACGGGTCCGGAGTGGGCCCGATTAGTTGTAGTTTCCCTTCAGTCACAAGTTTTTGAAGAGCTGCTGTGACACCCTCACTTATCGCGGAAAAGTAAACACGTAATTCTAGAATAAAACTGCATGGATATGTTTGTTATAGGTTCAATTGGGTAAAAACCTGTAATTTTAAAACCTGAACCTGTTATAAAGATATCCAAATTGGAAGGTGTCAAACATACAAGGTCTAACTAGAAGTTTCACAACATAACCATCGCTAAAGTCGCGAATAGCAAATTATACAACCAAATGTAAAGAGGGAGACATATGTCCCTAAAATGTATGTGACATAAAAAGTGTTTAAGGGTCACAATAAAATAAAACCAATCTAGGTTCCAAGGTTACTTTGCTCGCTAGCTCGTCCATGTACCCCATATATGCATTACCTACCTGTCATTCGCATTTTATACAAATACGAAAGCCACAGTCAGTGGGGAGTAACTCCGAGTTCTCCCAGCCACGAAATGTCATAATTAATATAACATGTAAACATAAGAATATGAATACGAATCACACAATGCCATAGCATATAGATGCTAGACAATCGTGCTTATCATGTGAACAACAATATAACACCACATAGTCCTAGCATGTGAATACTAGACCGACTCATACTACACTATCATGTGAATCACATAACATCCAGGAATCCAAACTCTATCAACCATAGCTGGCTTGCATCTCACCTTCTATGATTCATAGAATCACCATACAAGAAAGGACAATATATCAAAGACAGACATAAGTTCTTAGTACGGTCAATAGTCACTCTGTAACTCGAGTCTATACCACGAGGTAGGGAAGGTAATCGAACCGGTATCTTGGCTCAGAGGTTCTATCAAAACATGGCCAAGACACAACACAACCCTAGCCTAAAATCACAAGAGACCTAGACATGCGGATACACACCACCGCACCCAAGACCCACAATTTTTCTAAAACAAAGTGAGTACCCTAAGGAGTCCACCAAAGGGTTGGCTAGTACTTAAGCTGACCACTTACTATCAAAATAAGTAACGAGGTCATGCCCCAACTTGGATATAAACCCACCAAGTCAGGAACACAGAGGCTATCAAGCAGTGAACATACACTCGTCAAAGACTATAAAGGCCTATCTATGATGAAGGCCGAAATACTCACCTAGGACCTAGTCCCAGCTAGTCCCAGCTTGAATATTTTAGCCCACACCACACAAGACAAATAGGACACCCAATTAACCATAAAAGCGGCAAAGAGTCCAACTTACCAACATAAATGCTAACATTCTATCATGTGAAAGGCTATATAAATGTCTATTCAGCAGACAATCCAACCATATCCTCAATGTCATCAATAACCAAATTATAGCTAACCATCAATATCATAGTCCATGAGAATAAACTACAATGGCTAAAGGCAAACAAGACTCAAGCATAAGGCATCCAAAGCATCCAACAACCAACATGTGAAATGATAATTACAAATATCAAGGCATAACATAAAACCTCCAATAACAACCAATCTTACCTCAAAGACAAACCCTCGACCCGAGTCCCGCGACGGGTTATCGGTCAAATCGAGGCTGACCGGTTTAAACCTAGTTTGACCAAACTCGTTCGGTCAATCCGCCCACTCGAGTCTTTGCCTACTTTGGCCCAAATCATAAAATTTATCACAATATAATTCTCATGCTATTTCTAATTTCTATCATGTGAAAAACGAAAGTAACACATTATCAATCACCTAAACACTTAACAAACAACAGGCACAACATTAACTACTAATGTGACATTAATTCGTCGAGTAACTCGGAATAGTTACCTTACGCTAGCAAAGAGACAAGTAATAACTTGAGAAAGCTTCTAAAACCCAACATTACTCTTCCTCTTCAACCACATATGAGCCACCTAAAATAATTATGTGAAAGAACGATATTAACGAATTATCTTTATATAAAATATGAGACGGAAATTAATTTAATTATATTTTAAATAAACCAAACTAGCGTCAAAACAATTTATAGACACGGTTCAAAAGTTATTATGACAACCTCAAACTCGGCCTAACCACCAACTACACATGGCCTCAAACTCGTGACTTAGCTAGGCCACGGCCAGGCCATAGCTAGGCCACTGGGAGTCCGACACGACCACCACCCGACTACCCATAGCCACCCTTCACCCTACTTCATAACCTGACCCAAAAATCAGTCCAAAACAGAACCCAAAAGATGCCTAAGTTCGACCCCACGATGACAGCTCTCGTCCCTGCCCAAAACAGAGTACCAATCGTCCCCTTAAGACTCCATTCTCGCGCCTAAAAACAGTCCTAGCTGAGCCAACTAAGTCAGCATTTAAAACGGTTTTAGAGCGGAAATCCACAAGTATAAAGCAACTCAAAAACAGACCCTAAAGACTACAAAAATCGCCCCAACACAGAGTCCAAATTAGTCCAAAACAATCCCTACATGTCAGTATACACCGTCTCAACTATAAAACACACCAATTATCACCCAAAACAATCCATACATGTCAGCATACACCGTCTTAAATATACCACTTACTAGCTAGCATCCCAAATGATCCCTAGAGGTCAGTATACACCGTCTCAATCATCTCCACATATCAGTATACACCGTCTCAACTATACAACTGACTAATTAACATCCATAAGGATCCCTATATATAATTATACACGGTCTTAATTATAAAAATGACTAACCAAAGATTCGAAATAAACATATTTTACAAGTAATATTGAGTAACCTATCATTGTTACCTTTTTCCGATTGAACTAATCATTTATGACTAACAAATCTTCTACCAGACCGTCTATCTCAGCACCTACAACCGTCTTATAATAAATAAAGCTGAAAAAATAAACTCAGCTAGTTAACTTAAATAATACAATATCAGCTTGAATCGGAATTATTAGCGATTTTTACAAAACTAACGGATATTAATAAAAATTGCTAATTTAGTGAAATAAGCTCAAAATAGCTAATTGGACGGTTTTGTTCCCAAAATCCATCTCGGGTTCACTTAAAACAACTTTCATAAGGACTCGTAAAGAAACGGAAATTATTAAATAAATAAACTCGAACTAATTTCAATAAACTCGAACTAACTTTAAATAAACTTATTAATGATTATTAAAATTAACGTATCGAATTATGATGAAATTAATTAATTAGCTAAGCATATATATATATATAAATCGTTAAATGATGTAATTAAATTCAAAATAGCAATTAAAAGAATTTTATCCAACTTAATAAAATACGGGGTGTTACAGCTGCGGCATAGGTTGTGTTGAGATTGGTGAATGTCCTTTGAGAACGTTCAACCTTGTTGTTTGACTTGAGACATTTAGGAGGATTGTCTTGACTGAGAGGTGCAATTATAATTTTGCCAGCCTCGATCATATCTTGAATGGCATGCTTGTGTTCGAAGCAGGCTTCGGTGTCATGGCCCTTGCCTTGATGATATTGGCAATAGGCATTACTATCCCATAATCGGGTTCTTTTGTGTTCAGGTTTGTCCGGAGTCGGACCAACGGGTTGGAGCATTCCTTCTGAAGCAAGTATCTCCAAAGCGGTGCCATATGTTATTCCCAGATCCGTGAATACCCTTTGATGTTTTCCAATGATTCCCACATTGGTGTTTTTTGGGATGTTTTTGTGAGCTTTGTTTTTGTTTTTGTCAATCCTGGGCGAAAGCAGGATTTGGTCGTTGTCAATGGGATGTTTTTGGGATGTTGCTTGATATTTTGAAAGGGATTTTGGTGAGGTGATTTCTTTGTTGAATTGATAGGTTCGTGGATGTGGGAACCATCGGATGACTCCTCATTTTCAACAGTTGTTGGTTGGTGAACGGAGGGTTGGTTTTCTCCTTGGCGGTTAGGTTCATTTTCGGTCGTACCGACTCTTTTCTCCAAATTAGCTACCCGGGTGTTCAAATCATCGATAGCCACTTGCAGCTTTGAGAATATGTTGTTGATGGATATGGAGAGCATCATTATAGTGCTTTGTATGCCATCCTCATCAATTGCATGGATTTTCTCATCGTCAGGAGAGATGAGGTGAGAGCAGTCTAGAAAAGATTCATGCCTGTCCAGTAGGGTTTTCTGGAGGGTTGTTTTTGTTGTTTGTTGAGGGAGGTAATGGTAACTTGCCCTTTGACGATAAAAACTGTTAATCAGAAAAAATCATGGTTTGATTTATGAAAAAAATTAAAGAAACTAACCATATAATTTTACTATTTGTTTAGCTAAACTTATTTTTTAAGAAAATGAAATAAAAATGGATCTAAGGGTAGGATCTGGATCTCGACCATACGATCCAGATCCATATCCTTATCCACTGGATCTTAAATATTGTGATCTATATCCGCTCCGTAGGATCTGGATCTTAGGATCTGGGCAGGATCTGGATTCTGTTGCCATCCCTACGCATAAGGCATACCCAAATCAGGGAATGGCCTATGAGGTCGTCTGGTTTTGTTTGGTGGCGTTCCTAGGGGATTTCCTTTAGTGGTTTTGGTAGGCTTCCAACTAGGGTTGGTTTTGTCGTTGGCAAGTAGTCGGCTTATAAGGAGATTAATCCTTTGCTCAATATCAGAAGTGGTAAAATTCGCGGTTATCATTTTGTCCTCAACTTGGGAGAGACGAGTGCTCAAGTTTTCCACGGTAGCTAGGAGTCAAAGGACCATGTTGTTGGTTTCAGCAGAAGTCATGGCGGATGAAGGTTGATCAGCTTCTTGAGTTTCTTCTTGGTGATCGATGATGTGACCATAATTGGCGCATATTTAGCCCCCGAATTAGCCTTTGTACATATCATAGTAGAAGAGCAATGTTGAGGAAAGATCCTTGAGTCCCCAAGGAAATCCCCAAGGAATTTATGAAGAAAAGGGAAGAAAAGAAGAAGTTACTATGCTGACTGACAATCCGAGCGGATTGTCAACAATCCGTCCGTCCAGCCCCAGCACAATCCGAGCGTCCTTGCCTGAATCCGCTCGGATTCCTCCTCCACAATCCACCCGGATTCCCCAGAATCCGCTCGGATTCCAACGGTGCAATCCGCCCGTCCCGACCTTATTCCGCCCGGATTTCTTCACAGCACGGATTGTCTTCTTCAAGCTACGAAAAGAGAAGCCCTTCTCTCCAAAAATATCGGGTCCTCCTTGCTCAACTTAAAAAGTGTAATTACTAGTTTAGCCCTTAGTTAACCCTAATGCATTCTCCCTAATTTTCACTATAAATACCCCATTAGTCTAATTAGAGGAGTATGTTCTTCTTATCAATAATTAGTGTAGTTAATATCAATCAAATCTCTCTTTAATATTGTAATCAAGTATTAATCAAGTTTTAATCCAAGTTTTGGTTCTTTAATCTCTCTTTTGTTCATCCTTTATTTTGGGTAATTGAAGATTATTTGGGTTATTATTGGGAGATTGACAACCCCTCAATCAAACATCAAGTACTTCTATTATTCTTGCTTTATTATTGGAATCATTAGTAGGTATAATCTCTTAATCCCTTTTTAATTATTGTTAATTACTTTCATTTACTCATCATGTTTCATATTGTTGGTATGATTAACAACCTTGCTAGCATGATCAACATGATAATGAGTGAGTAGTCTCTTAGCTAGGGTTAATGGGTGATTAGGGGAAACCAACATGGGGAATGATTCATGCTTAAATTAATATGCTTTCATGTTTTATTTGCTTGCTTGTTTTGATCTCAACTCATGCACATGTTATATTTGATGAAATGCTAAGCCTATGAATCCTTGCATTTACTATCATCTTCTATCTTTTCAATAAGACTTGTAAGACATAACCCAACTCGAGTCTCATTAGACCATGCATGTTGTTGAGTAGGGAAGATTAAGTCGACTTGTAGGTGTTGTACAATCTAATCGATTCGGCTCCGGGACCCAAACTTTCCTAGGATTGTAAGATATAACCCAACTCAGTCCATCACAACAATAATTGCTTGCTTATAATTTGAGAACATGTTTGTATGATCATATCCCATGATTCCCCTATGATCCCATGACACCCTAGTGCCTTTAATCAATTGTTTACACCCCTTTAATTCATCTTGCTTGTTTATTTTCATTGTTATTCTAGTTTAGTAACCTTCTACATCAACCCAATTTGTGACACCCCTTAGACACCACTAGTTACAATAGAAATCTCATTTCAACTCCTGTCCCTTGGGATCTGACCTTTACTTGCCTCTTTACTAATTGTAGAGTTGTTTGTGGAGCTATAAATTGTGTTTTGATTCGACCGTGACCAACGACCACATCTTAATTTGTGAACACTTAGCGGGATCGCATCAAAAATGGCGCCGTTGCCGGGGACGGTGTTTGTTTGATTTAGATTTCTTTTTATTGTAATTAGTTGTGTCTTTCTTCGCCTTGAGGAAGTAAAACTCCTCAAGGTTTGTTCTAATTGTTTTTGAGTTGTTTGATATTTTGCATGTCTAGAAGGTTACAAGGTGATTTGTTACCTTTTGACTGTGAAATCGAAAGAACCTTGACGAACAATAGGAGACTTGTTAGGAGGAATTTGAGAGGTGTTGGTGAAGTTGTTCAACTCACTAGTGAGTTTGTCAATCCTTTCGCAATAGAAGGAGAAGAAAACCCATTACACAATACCCCACAAAATCCACCTACAATGCCAAAATTCTCGTCACACTCCGTACCCACCGAGGAGAATCTACCAAATGGTACTCCTACACCGCAACATCTCACCGGAAATTTTATTGCCAAGTCCGCCTTCATCCAACTAGTTGAGAGGAGCCAATTTGGGGGGATGCCTAGTGAGGACCCTCATTCTCATATGGAAACCTTTTGCGACTATTGTGATGCTATCTCTCAAACGGTCGTGACTCAAGACCAAATTTGATGGGTCTTATTTCCTTTTTCCTTAATCGGCACCGCAAAGCAATGGTTGAAGGGCCTTGATAAGGGCACCCTTGGAATAGATTCTTGGAAGAAGTTGGCTCTAGCTTTCTACAAAAAATTCTACCCACCGGAAAAGACCAACATGCTAAGAGCTCAAATTACGGGTTTTAAGCAAAGGGATGAAGAGTCTTTGTATGAAGCTTGGGAGCGGTTTAAAGGTATTTTTCGCTCATGTCCTCACCATGGACTTAGCGAATGGTTTTTGGTGCAACAATTTTGGAATGGTTTATATGAAGATTCTAGGAACATTCTCAATATGGGATCAAATGGAATGTTCACCGAAGTTGATGACAATCAAACATGGAACAAGATTGAGGAAATGGCGGTCCTTAACTCACAATATAGTAGACCTCGTAAGGCTACTAGAGGAAGAAAGCATGAAGTGGACTCCGTTACTCAATTGGGTGCTCAACTTAGCGCTCACATTGACACAATCAACTTGAAGTTTGAACAAGCTATGGCTAGACTTGAGGAAAACTCAAAATCATCGAAGCATCATGTTAATGCCATGACGGCATCCTCATCAGTCCCAAGTGGGATATGTGAGAATTGTGGAACTTTGGGACATAACCAAGGTGAATGTAGGGGAACAAATGAACAAGTGAATGCTTTCCAAGCATACAAGAGTGGTACCCCTTATTCCAACTTTTACAATGAAAACACCAAATTCCATCCAAATCTCTCATACAAAAGCCAAAATGTTCAAAACCCTCAAACAACATACACTCCACCACCCATGAGAAACCAAAATCAAAGACCCTTTTACAATCAAAACCAAGGTTACCAAAATCAAAATCCATACAATCACCAAAATGACCAAGGTTTTGATGTCCAAAAAGCGGTCCTCCAAATGCAAAAGAACCAACAAGAATTTTTCACTCAAATGCAAAAAGATAGCCAAGCAAAAAAAACCACCATCAACAACATTCTAGCTCACACCAAGATGTTGGAAACACAATTGACTCAACTAGCATCTTCAAGCTCACAAAGACAAAAGGGGCAATTACCACCTCAAAGTAATCCCCCTAGACATGAAACGGTTAGTGCCATTCACTTGAGAAGTGGTACAAGGTATGAAGCACCGAAGAAGCAAGTTGAGGATGAAGTTGTGGAAGCTAGTGAAAAGGAAGAAATTGTGCAAAACTCCAAAGATGGAGAATCATCAAAAGAAGAAAGTTCAAAGAAAAATGAAGACAAGGCCAAGGAGAAGGAGCCCATTGTGATTAGACTTCCTTTTCCGAGTCGTCAAGCCAAGCCCAAATTTGATGATCAACTTGGAAAATTCATGGAAATTGTGAAGAATTTAGAAGTCTCAATTCCTTTCACGGAATTAATCAATCACGTTCCGGCCTATGCGAAGTACATGAAAGATATCCTCACAAAGAAGAAGTCGATCCAGAAGCTTGAGACTATCGCCTTCACTAAGGTGAGTAGTGTAATACATCAAGGGAGTTCACCTCCAAAGTTAAAGGATCCGGAAAGCTTCTCAATACCGTGTACCATTGGCGACACGACGATCAACAAAGCCTTATGTGATCTAGGGGCTAGTGTGAGTGTCATGCCATACTCGGTAAGTAAAAGGTTGGGGATGGGAGAGCTTAAATGCACCAACATCACACTCCAAATGGCCGATAGATCGACGAAGACAACGTTAGGGATATGGGAAGATGTCCCCGTGCGAATTGGGAAGTTTTTCATCCCGGTGGACTTTGTCATTGTTGATATGGAGGAAGATTCCAACATTCCAATCATCCTAGGAAGACCTTTCCTACACACCGCCGGTGTGGTAATTGATGTGAAACATGGTGAGCTCACTTTAGAAGTGGGAGATGAAAGCATAACTTTTAATCTTGACAAAACTATGAGAGCTCCTCGTTTGCATGAGCCATGTTTCATGATTGATCATTATAGCCGAAAGGATGAAAGGAAGAAATCGGAACTCCAATGGAAGAAGAAAATTGAAGATGCTCCATTCAAAGAGCAAGTGAATTGTGACAAGGAGAGCTTGTAAAGCTCATCAAAATCAACCAAGGAAGAAGAGGATGGCCTCATTGGCCAAGAGAAGAAATTGGGAGAGTTGTCTCCATCTAAGCAAGAGATTTTCAATGATCAACTCAACGAAGTTTGTGGTCTTTGGGACGACGAATTTGAAGGGATTTTTAATCCCTACATTGGGCATGCCATCGATCATGATCAACAACAAGGGCCACGGTCCATTGAGAACCTCTACCATGATAATGAACAAGCCTTTGATTACTTCTTCAAGGTGTTGAGCAACATCAACAACACCTTGGACATGCCCCCTTGACATCTCATCAAGAATGAGAGTTTGGTGGAGTCCTCCCTAAACCACCACTTGTAAATATTTCTAACTCCCTAACTTACATTTCAATTCTTGTATTGCATTTTTTGTCATCTTTGGATTTTTATTTACTTTGATCAAAATAATTGTCATGTAAGAGAGAAGTGAGGGAGGGACTAACAATTTCAATTGATGTGTAGTGCTTTACCTTAGTGTGGGGATGGCAATTGCCTAGGCTATCCATGCCTTAGTAGTGCCCCCACAATGAAGAACACAAGACTTGAAGAAAGAATGAAAGAATGATAAGGGAAATGCGCTGTGCACGGGTGGAATCAATCCGTGTACACAGAGGAAGAATCCGAGCGGATTCCTGAGAATCCGCCCGTCTTACAGAATCCGAGCGTCCTGCAGAAAAGACGCCCGTCCTGAACTGAGCTAAATTTTGAAATTTTCTTGACTGTTAAAGAATCCGAGCGGATTTCTGAAAATCCGCCCGTCTTGAAGAATCCGTCCGTCCTGGGAAAAAGGCGTCCATCTTTGCAGCTGAGGAAAACAAGCAAATTTCTCTGGATAGAAATCCGTCCGTCTTTGAGCAAATCCGCCCGTCCCGTGTTCAGCAAATCCGAGCGGATTGTCACAAATCCGCCCGTCTTTAGGCGAGTTTTGCAAAACTCAGAAAGACCAGAGTCCGCACGGATAGGGCAGAATCCGCACGGATTGCCCCTGCAGATTCGAAATTTTCGGCCTCTTTAAAACCCCTCCCACCTTCATTCATTCATTCATTCATTCATAAACACTACCCACAACATCAAAACCCTCATCCTCTCCATCATAAAAACAAAAACCCTCAACAACATTCAACAAAATCAAATCAAACCACCCTTCCAACAACAAATTAATCACTCCTTCTTCAACAAAAATCAAAACCAAGAACAAAATCTTCAACCTTTGAGTCGATTTTTGTTTTCATAAAGGCAAAGCCTTTCACCTTCAAATCGATTTGGGCATACTACAAAGTGAAGATTTTTCACTCTTTTCTTGGTTAGTTCATCAATGGCAAGGACTAAGGGTGCAACAAAGGGAGCAACAAAGGCACCAAAGGCTAAGGCACTCTCACAAAGGCAAAAGGCTCTTCAAACAAAGAAAGCTTTGGCTATGGTGGTAGCAACACCAAACTTGGAAGTGCAACAACAACAACAACCTTCTATGGGAGCAACAACACCTTCTACTCCGGTAACTAATCAACTTTTGCATTATCCGGAGGTAACTTTTATTTCCGATACCCATAGAAATACCTTTGTCAAGTTTGCTATGAAGTCATTACACTACAAGAAAAACGCGGCTTACTGACGGCCCTACCGACGGAAAAAAGAGGCCGTCAGAAAACACGGGTTACTGACGGACGTGTGACGGAAATTCCGTCAGTAAAGTTTCCTGACGGATATACCGTCAGTATCTATTGGCGCGTTGACCAAGTCACTTAGGTAGTAAACATGTGCTTGTGATTTTTTAATGAGAAAAGAGTTTGGTGACAATTCCTTTAATGTTCTCTAAATGCATATGTAGAGTAATTATTTATTCTATATTGTGTATTTGGAGAACGGATGGGAATTGCTGCCGAATTTTTTTTCTCATTAATAAATCACAAGTATATGTTTGCTAGTGACTTAAAACGTACATTGATGGGTTTAGGTTGGAGTGATAAGGACCCAATTCAAAGAAATACAATATTTATATTGGTTAAAATGTTAAATTATTGTTTATTATGCTTGATTTTGATTGTTGTTAGGTTATTATCTTTTTTAATGACATATATAAATGTGTAGATATATAATAACATGAAAAGATTAGAACGGCAGTGGATGTATGAAAGATTAGACGAAAAAAAGAAACCCAAGAAAGCATATGCAGAGGGGGTGAAAGAGTTTATTAAATTCGCGGAAGGAAGTAGTGAGTACAAGAATTTAGGTGAAATGAGGTGTCCGTGTAAGAAATGCAAAAACCTAGGTTTTAAAAGGAAAGCAGATGTTCAAATTCATCTTTGGTCGTATGGTTTCGCCGATAATTATTATGTATGGACGTATCACGGTGAGAAACTACCTAGTACAAATGCTAGTGAGAATCCTTACCGTGAGTTCGTGGAAAATGCATTGCGTGATACTGTTGACCAAATTTTGGAGGATCGACTTAATCCTGATGACCTTAACGATGAAGAAGTGCGTTATGAAACCCCGAACCCCCAAGTTTCTTCGTTCTTTAAAATGTTAGAGCAAGCTGAACAACCGGTGTTTGAGGGAAGTGATATGAGTTTGTTAAGCAAGTAATTTGCTAGGTTGTTATCAATCAAATGTGAGAACAACATATCTCTTAGATGCGCTAATAGTTTTGTGTCGTTCGTTGGTGACATAATTCCAAAGGAAAATCAAATGGCGCGCAATTTTAATGAGATTAAAAAGTTCTGAAGGGACTCCAACTTCCCCATGAAAAGATTGATGCATGTATCAATGGAAGCATGCTTTTCTCGGGAGGAAAATTCTAATCTTGAAGAATGTACAAAGTGTCGTGCATCTCGGTATAAAGGTAAAAAGAATTCAAGTGGGAGGCGAATTCCATGTAAACCAATAACTTATTTTCCGCTTGCGCCAAGGTTACAACGACTATATGCAACCAAGCACATAGCAGGTGAGATGAGTTGGCACTACAAAAACTCTCGATTAAGAGAAAGGGGGACAATGGCACATCCAAGTGATGGAGAAGCGTGGAAGCATTTCGATAGAGAGCATCCAGATTTTGCAAGTGAACCCCGGAATGTTAGGCTAGGTTTGTGTACGGATGGATTTCAACCTTTTGGGCAGTTTGGGACGAAATACTCTTGTTGGCCCGTGATTGTGACTCCGTACAACTTACCTCCTTGGTTATGCATGAAGAGAAAATTTCTGTTCTTGTCATGCTAGTTCCCGGTCCTAAGAATCCGAAAACAAATTTAGATGTTTTCCTCCAACCGGTGATCAAAGAGTTGAAACAACTTTGGGAAACCGGCGTGGACACCTATGATGTCTCTAAGAAACAAAATTTTCAATTAAAGGCTGCATTAATGTGGACGATCAACGATTTCCCGGCATATGGCATGCTTTCTGGTTGGTCCACAAGTGGATATCGTGCCTGTCCTTATTGTCCAGAAAATGATCATAGATCTTTTTGGCTTAAAAATAGCAAAAAGGTTTGTTGGTTTGATTGTCACCGTGAGTTCTTAACACCTGATCATCCTTTCCGCGACAATTGTAAGCATTTTCTTAAAAACAGAAAAACTGAGAATCGCATAGCCGCATCGAAACTAACGGGTGATGAAGTGTGGGAATCCGTAAAAGACTTGCCTAAAATAGTTGATGCTTCTGATAAAGAATTGAAAAGATTGAAAGATCAGAATGAAGGTTGGTGGAAACAAAGCATATTCTGGGAACTTCCCTATTGGAAAACGTTGCTGATTCGACACAACTTGGATGTTATGCACATTGAGAAAATTTTTTTTGAACAGCTTATCAACACCATCATGGTTGTACCAGGTAAAACTAAATTTGACACTAAGGGTAAAGAAGACTTTAATGAACTTTGCTATAAACGGACCACATCATCTAGGTTTGTTTTATCAAACGCGGAGAAAAAGGCTCTATGTGACTGGGTTGCTAACTTAAAATTCTCGGATGGTTATGCTTCAGATTTGAGTCGGTGTGTTGACCATAAAAAGATGGTGTTACATTCCATGAAAAGTCATGATTGTCATGTCTTTATGGAACGACTACTCCCCGTTGCCTTGAAAGAGTTGCTCCCGACAGGTCCTTGGAATGCAATAACTGAGATAAGCCAATTTTTTAGAGACCTGTGTACTTCTACGATTAGAGTTGATTCTATGGAACGTCTAGAGTCAAACATTGCGGAGATAATATGCAAGTTAGAGAAGATATTTCCCCCGTCTTTTTTCAATTCCATGGAGCATTTGCCTCTTCACCTACCTTATGAAGCAAAAGTTGGAGGACCTGTTCAATATCGATGGATGTATCCATTTGAGAGATTTCTTAATCATATAAAAAAAAATATTGGCAACAAAGCTCGGGTGGAGGGTTCAATATGCAACGCTTTTTTGTTAGAGGAAATTTCAAATTTCTGTTCTTTTTATTTCGAAGATCACATTGACACAAAAGCAAAAGACTTAGATGTTGGTGTAAATTCCGATGACCAGTTGAAATCTAAGTTACCTGAGTTATTCAATGATGACATGGGAACTACAACCGGAAAATGTATACAGAGGTACTTAACTGAGAAAGAGTATGAAGAAGCTCATTTTTATGTGCTAAGGAACTGTGGAGATTTTTTAGATACTTATGAAAAGTAAGTTAATACTTCATCATTACTCAATTGTTTTTTAATTATCAAATTAGATCGAATTTATAGGTAATTAATACATAACTAAAACATGCTTTCCCTACTTATAGGGAATTTGAGGCACATATCAAAATCAATTTTCCTGATGTCACATCCTCTGATGATGTTTGGGCATCACATGAGAAAAGTTTTCCGAAATGGTTCCGAAATCAAGTAAGTGATGATACATTTTCTTTGAAATTGAACTATATATTTAGATTTCTTATTAGATATTGAAAAAAATATAACAACTTAATTAACATTTTTTTATTCATAGGTTCATAGATTGAAGGATCATCTAATAATAGCTTTAGCATTGGGTCCTAGTAACATGGTGAAGTCTTGGAGACGGTATTCCATCAACGGCTATAAGTTTCGAGCTTATAAGGAGGGAGTTGATGTTTCGAAGTCTACGTTAAGCAATGGGGTTTCTGTGAATTCAACTGAAGGGTTGGACTACTATGGAACCCTAAATGAAGTAATTGAGCTTTCTTATTATGCCGGGCAAAGGGTTTATAGGGTTATATTGTTTAAATGTGATTGGCTTGATAATTCCCCACAAGGACTTAGTATCCATAAGGTTTATGGGCTTGTAGATGTAAACGAGAAAAAGAAACTTCGTGGACATAACCCATTTGTGGCAGCTTTTCAAGTCGATCAAGTTTGTTATGCTCCTTATCCAACCATTAAGAAAGGTAATCAAGGTATTCAGTGGTCCGCGGTTTTTAAAACCAAGGCAAGATCACAAGTTGATGCTCCTATTGAAGAAAGTGTCTTTCAAGAAGATGTGGTTGTGAATGATCACTCAATTTTACCGATTTTGTTGGAAGATACAGATGATGAAGATGTATACGAAGTGACAGTGGAAAGAGGTCAAGGGGAATATGACAGAGACGTCGAAGAAGAAGGGGATGAAGATGAAGTTGAAGAACTTATTGATGTGACCATAATTGGCGCATATTTAGCCCCCGAATTACCATTGTTTTCATGCTTTTTAGTGCCTATTTGGGTCATTTCTTATCTTTAGTTCTTTGTTTTGCATATTCTTTGAGATTTTGATCCCTTGGTAGGAAAGGAGTAAGAATCTTGCATTTTCATGGCAAAACGAGGCTAAATTGATCGTATTCAATGACCAAGCATCAAGGAGAGACAAGACTAGAAGGCCTTTGTACATAGCATAGTAGAAGAGCAATGTTGAGAAAAGGATCCTTGAGTCCCCAAGGAAATCCCCAAGGAATTCATGAAGAAAAGGGAAGAAAAGAAGAAGAAAAGATGCTGCCATACAATCCGAACGGATTGTACACAATCCGTCCGTCCGTCCAAGCCCAATCCGAGCGTCCCGCAAAGGAATCCGCTCGGATTCCCCCTTGCCAATCCGAGCGTCTTGACCAAGGATCCGCTCGGATTCTCCAGCCCAGATCCGGCCGTCCCGACTCCCATCCGCACGGATTTCAGTACAGCACGTTTTCATTCTTCAAGCCACGATAAGAGAAGCCCTTCTCTCGGAGAATACCGGAGTCTCCTTGCTCAACTTTAAAAAGTGTAATTACTAGTTTAGCCCTTAGTTAACCCTAATGCATCCTCCCTAATTTTCACTATAAATACCCCATTAGTCTAATTAGAGGAGCATGTTCTTCTTATCAATAATTAGGGTAGTTAATATCAATCAAATCTCTATTCAATATTGTAATCAAATATTAATCAAGTTTTAATCCAAGTTTTAGTTCTTTAATCTCTCTCTTGTTCTTACTTTATTTTGGGTAATTGAAGATTATTTGGGTTATTATTGGGAGATTGACAACCTCTCAATCTAGGATTCAAGTACTTCTATTATTCTTGCTTTATTATTGGAATCATTAGTAGGTATAATCTCTTAATCCCTTTTTAATTATTGCTAATTACTTTCATTTATTCATCATGTTTCACTATGTTAGTATGATTGACAACCTTTCTAGCATGATCAATATGATAATGAGTGAGTAGTCTCTTGCTAGGATTAATGGGTAATTAGGGGAAACCAACATGGGGAATGATTCATGCTTAAATTAATATGCTTTCATGGTTTATTTGCTTGCTTGTTTTGATCTCAACTCATGCACATATTATGTTTGATGAAATGCTAAGACTATGAATCCTTGCATTTACTACCATCTTCTATCTTTTCAATGAGACTTGTAAGACATAAACCAACTCGAGTCTCATTAGACCATGCATGTTGTTGAGTAGGGAAGATTAAGTCGACTTGTAGGTGTTGTACAATCTAATTGATTCGGCTCCGGGACCCAAACTTTCCTAGGATTGTAAGATATAACCCAACTCAATCCATCACAACAATAATTGCTTGCTTATAATTTGAGAACATGTTTGTATGATCATATCCCATGATTCCCCTATGAACCCATGACACCCTAGTGCCTTTAATCAATTGTTTACACCCCTTATTTTATTTACCTTGTTAGTTTATTTTCATTGCTATTTTAGTTTAGTAACCTTCTACATCAACCCAATTTGTGACACCCCTTAGACACTACTAGTTACAATAGAATTCTCATTTCAATACCCGTCCCTTGGGATCCGACCTTTACTTGCCTCTTTACTAATTGTAGAGTTGTTTGTGAAGTATAAATTGTGTTTTGTATCGACCATTGACCAACGACCACATATGCTTAATTTGTGAAACGAAATGGACTCGATCAAAAATGGCGCCGTTGCCGGGGACGGTGTTTAATTGATTTAAGATTTCTTTTATTGTTATTAGTTGTGTCTTTTTCACCTTGGGGAAGTAAAACTCCTCAAGGTTTGTTCTAATTGTTTTCTAGTTGTTTGATATTTTGCATGTCTAGAAGGTTACAAAGAGATTTGTTACCTTTTGACCGTGAAATCGAAAGAACCTTGACGAATAATAGGAGACTTCTTAGGAGGAATTTGGGAGGTGTTGGTGAAGTTGTTCAACCCACTAGTGAGTTTGTCAATCCTTTCGCAATAGAAGGAGAAGAAAACCCATTAAACAATACCACACAAAATCCACCTACAATGCCTAAATTCTCGTCACACTCTATACCCACCGAGGAGGATCTACCAAATGGTACTCCTACCCCACAACATCTTACCGGAAACATTATTGCCAAGTCCGCCTTCATCCAACTAGTTGAGAGGAGCCAATTCGGGGGAATGCCTAGTGAGGACCCTCATTCTCATATGGAAACCTTTTGCGATTATTGTGAAGCTATCTCTCAAACGGGCGTGACTCAAGACCAAATAAGATGGGTCTTTTTTCCTTTTTCGTTAATCGGCACCGCAAAGCAATGGTTGAAGGGCCTTGATAAGGCCACCCTTGGAATAGATTCTTGGAAGAAGCTAGCTCCAGCTTTCTACCAAAAATTCTACCCACCGGAAAAGACCAATATGCTAAGAGCTCAAATTACGGGTTTTAAGCAAAGCGATGAAGAATCTTTGTATGAAGCTTGGGAGCGGTTCAAAGGTATTTGTCGCTCATGTCCTCACCATGGACTTAGCGAATGGTTTTTAGTGCAACAATTTTGGAATGGTTTATATGAAGATTCAAGGAACATTCTCAATATGGGATCAAATGGAATGTTCACCGAAGTTGATGACAATCAAACATGGAACAAGATTGAGGAAATGGCGGTCCATAATTCACAATATAGTAGGCCTCGCAAGGCTACTAGAGGAGGAAAGTATGAAGTGGACACCGTTACTCAATTGGGTGCTCAACTTAGTGCTCACATTGACACAATCAACTTGAAGTTTGAACAAGCTATGGCTAGACTTGAGGAAAACTCAAAATCATCAAAGCATCATGTTAATGCCATGACGGCATCCTCATCAATCCCAAGCAGGATATGTGAGAATTGTGGAACCTTGGGTCATGACTCAAGTGAGTGTAGGGGAACAACCGAACAAGTTAATGCTTTCCAAGCTTACAAAAGTGGTACCCCTTATTCCAACTTTTACAATGAAAACACCAAGTTCCATCCAAATCTCTCATACAAAATCCAAAATGTTCAAAACCCTCAAACAACATACACTCCACCACCCATGAGAAATCAAAATCAAAGACCCTTTTACAATCAAAACCAAGGTTACCAAAATCAAAACCCATACAATCACCAAAATGACCAAGGTTTTGATGTCCAAAAAGCGGTCCTCCAAATGCAAAAGAATCAACAACAATTTTTCACCCAAATGCAAAAAGATAGCCAAGCAAAAGACACCACCATCAACAACATTCTAGCTCACACCAAGATGTTGGAAACACAATTGACCCAACTAGCATCTTCAAGCTCACTAAGACAAAAGGGGCAATTACCACCTCAAAGTAATCCCCCTAGACATGAAACGGTTAGTGCCATTCACTTGAGAAGTGGTACAAGATATGAAGCACCGAAGAAGCAAGTTGAGGATGAAGTTGTGAAAGCTAGTGAAAAGGTAGAGATTGTGCAAAGTCCCAAAGAAGGGGAATCATCAAAGGAAGAAAGTTCAAAGAAAAATGAAGACAAAGCCAAAGAGAAGGAGCCCATTGTGATTAGACTTCCTTTTCCAAGTCGTCAAGCCAAGCCTAAATTTGATGATCAACTTGGAAAGTTCATGGAAATTGTGAAGAACTTAGAAGTCTCAATTCCTTTCACGGAATTAATCAATCACGTTCCGGCCTATGCAAAGTACATGAAAGATATCCTCACAAAGAAGAAGTCGATCCGGAAACTTGAGACTATCGCCTTCACTAAGGTGAGTAGTGCAATACTTCAAGGGAGTTCACCTCCAAAGCTAAAGGATCCGGGAAGCTTCTCAATACCGTGTACCATTGGCGACACAACGATCAACAAAGCCTTATGTGATCTAGGGGCTAGTGTGAGTGTCATGCCGTACTCGGTGAGTAAAAGGTTGGGAATGGGAGAGCTTAAATGCACCAATATCACTCTTCAAATGGCCGATAGATCGACGAAGACACCATTAGGGATATGCGAAGATGTCCCCGTGCGAATTGGGAAGTTTTTCATCCCGGCGGACTTTGTCATTGTTGATATGGAGGAAGATTCCAACATTCCAATCATCTTAGGAAGACCTTTCCTACACACCGCGGGTGCGGTGATTGATGTGAAACATGGAGAGCTCACTCTAGAAGTGGGAGATGAAAGCATAACTTTTAATCTTGACAAAACCATGAGAGCTCCTCGTTTGCATGAGCCATGTTTCATGATTGATCATTATAGCCGGAAAGATGAAAGGAAGAAATCGGAACTCCAATGGAGGAAGAAAGTTGAAGATGCTCCATTCAAAGAGCAAGTAAATTGTGACAAGGAGAGCTTGCAAAGCTCGTCAAAATCAACCAAGGAAGAAGAAGATGGCCTCATTGGCCAAGAGAAGAAATTGGGAGAGTTGTCCCCATCTAAGCAAGAGATTTTCAATGATCAACTCAATGAAGTTTGTGGTCTTTGGGACGACGAATTTGAAGGGATCTTTAATCCCTACATTGGGCATGCCATCGATCATGATCAACAACAAGGGCCACGGTCTATTGAGGACCTCTACCATAACAATGAACAAGCTTTTGATTACTTTTTCAAGGTGTTGAGCAACATCAACAACACCTTGAACATGCCCCCTTGACATCTCATCAAGAATGAGAGTTTGGTGGAGTCCTCCCTAAACCACCACTTGTAAATATTTCTAACTCCCTAACTTACATTTCAATTTTTGTATTGCATTTTTTGTCATTTTTGGATTTATTTTTACTTTGATCAAAATAATTGTCATGAAAAGAGAGAAGTGAGGGAGGGACTAATGATTTTAATTGATGTGTAGTGCTTTACCTTAGTGTGGGGATGGCAATTGCCTAGGCTATTCATGCCTTAGTAGTGCCCCCACAATGAAGAACACAAGATTTGAAAGAAAGAAAGAAAGAATGATAAAGGAATGCGTTGGTGCACGGATGGAACTGAATCCGTGTACACAGGACCAATCCGAGCGGATTCCCGAGAATCCGCCCGTCAAGAAGAAGATCCGAGCGTCCTGCTGAGAAGACGCCCGTCTTGGGCTGAGCTGAAATTGCAAAAATTCTTGACTGTCAAAGAATCCGAGCGGATTACTGGAAAGACGCCCGTCTCACAGAATCCGTCCGTCTTTCGAAGAAGACGCCCGTCTTGCAACTGAAGAAAAACAAAGAAAAATCTCTGGACAAGAATCCGTCCGTCCTGCACGAAATCCGCCCGTCCCATCTCAGAAGAATCCGAGCGGATTCCCCAGAATCCGCCCGTCTCTAGGCGGGATTTTGAAAATTTTGAAGTCTGTAGAATCCGCGCACGGATTGCGCCAAATCCGCACGGATTGTCCCCGCGTCCCCGAAATTGTCGAATTCTTTAAATACCCACCCCCCCTTCATTCATTCATTCATTCATTCATAAACACTACCCATAACATCAAAACCCTCATCCTCTCCATCTCAAAAACAAAAACCCTCAACAAAATCCACCAAAATCAAATCAAACCATCTTTCAAACAACAAATCAATCACTCCATCTTCATTAACAATCAAAACCAAGAACAAATTCTTCAACCTTTGAATCGATTTTTGTTTTTATAAAGGCAAAGCCTTTCACCTTCAAAATCGATTTGGGCATTCTACAAATTGAAGATTTTTGATTCTTTTCTTGGTTAGTTCATCAAATGGCAAGAACAAAGGGAGCAACAAGGGCAACAAAGGCACCAAAAGCAAAGGCTCTCTCTCAAAGGCAAAAAGCTCTACAAGCAAAGAAAGCTTTGGCAATGGTGGTATCAACACCAAACTTGGTAGTGCAACAACAACAACAAATTCCTATGGAAGCATCACCTTCTACTCCGGTAATCGATCAACTCTTGCATTTTCCGGAGGTAACATTCATTTCCGATACCCATAGAAATACATTTGTCAAGTTTGCTATGAAACAAATTCAATCCACCAAATTCATATGTCAAGATGCCTTAGAGAAATTGGGTGTTCTTGAACAAACAAGAGTCTTTTTCAATGCCATGGGTTTGAAGAAATTGTTTGAAATGAAGGAAGTAACATACCCCTCCCTTGTCTTGGAATTCTTAAGTTCTTTAAAAGTGACAAAAGTTGAAAATAGGGAAAATATTGAGTTTCGTCTAGCTAACACTAGTAGACGCATTACCTTTCCGGAATTGGGTGAAATTTTGGGTCTTAGCGATGAACATAAATTTTATAAGCAATATGGGAAGTATGATCCCGAGCCTCTTTGGGAGGCAATCTCCGGGAAGAAATTTGAATATTTTCATGCTTGTCGTGCTCTTTTGGTCCATCATCCGGGCATAAGAATATGGCACAAAGTTGTGGGAAATACCATAATTGCTAGGAAAGACACCAATCATTTCACGGGACTCGATTTTATTCTCCTTGAATCAACTTTGAATATTGGAAGAATTCACACCAAGCCTTACAATTCTTTGAGGCTATTGGTTGATAGATGGCTCCATGTAGATAGTGGGAAGAAGGGTCAAACCGTTATTGTTAATGGCGGCCTTGTCACGGTCCTAGCCAAGCACTTTGATCCTAATTTCAATAAGGATAGCAAGTACAAGGCTAAGGATGGTGGCCATCTTATTGATATGTCCATCTTAATTAACAAGTTTAAGTGGGTTGCTCACAATCCCCTTGATACCAAGTATGGGTGGCTTACTAGTGAGGCTCGATCATTCACTTTACCCGCAAAGATTTGCCGTCTTAGTGTCCACCGGACCAACTATTTACTTCCCTATCCGAAGAAGCCGAGTACATCATTCAACAACAAAAGGGTGATCATGAAACTCCCTCCTCTTCCATTGTTATACCACCTTACCCCTTTGTGTATGAAGAGTTCAAACCGCAAGGAGTTGAAATTGGAAAAGACTATGTCACTCTTCTTATGCAAGCCATGCACAAGCAAGCTTATGAAGATCGGAAGAATGCATATTTGGCTAAATATCCTCCCCTCCTACATCTAGCTAGGCAAGGACTCCTTGATCCATCTTGTCCTTTGCCTAGTTGGGCGGATAGAGAAGCCTTATTTCCGGGTGCATCTAGGGACGTGGTGGAAGACAATGAGGTTGTTGGAAATGGTGAAGAAATTGATGATAATATTGAGGAAGAAGCAAGTGGAGATGAAGAAAGAGATGGTGAAGATAATGATGAGCAAGATGATGGAGAAAGTGATGAAGAAAGTGCCAAGGAAAGTGGCAATGTGACCGCTTCTCATGAGGGAAGTGGTGATGATAATAGCATGATGGAAGACTAGCCTTGGAGACTCCTACTCTCCCACGGTTTGTCTATATCTCTTTGTATTTTATTTCATTTTGATCATTGTTAGTTTAGTCCTAGCAACATCAAAGGACTCACACCTCGGTTCCATTGAGGTGTTCTTTATTGTTCCCATTTTTGAAAATCCAAAATGACAATCTAGTTTCATGCATAGCATAGTGTGTGCATGAACTATACCCATGCTTTGACATTAGCAATAGTGTCTTATTTGGTTTGGGGAAGTTAATGCATACACAACGGGAGGTAATCTAAATTATCCTCTCCGTCATAACAAAACAACATGCATCATGTAGTATAGCTTAGTGTAGAATTGCATTTAGTATAGAAATCATGCATCATTTTTGCATAATTTCCATCATTTTGGCCATTGAGGACAATGCCCATATTAGTGTGGGGATGGGAATTCTAACACTTAACTTTTATTCAAAAACCATAAAAATTGAAAAATTTCAAAAAAATCATAAAAATTTGAAAAATTGAAAAACCAAAAACAAGTTCATTTCCTTTGTATATATTGTGTTTGTTTTATCCTTGTTCACTTTGATTGACTACGCCACATCCGAGACATGAGGATATTGAAGACCGCATGGTATAATCTTTCCAATCTCCTTTTTCCTCTTTATGTTAATGACTATGTGGCTTTATTTTGATTGATGCGGTATAACAATGTGAACTTAGGACTTGCATTTAGTTTATATGGCATATTAGTTGGTAGAATCATTTGCATTAGGATGTTTATATGTTAGTTGCATCATGGCATGTAGTTGCATGTTTAGAAAATTTTGCGAAACCGTCTATTTGGGAAGCTTGACAAGTGTATATAGGCCCTAGTAGATGCTTTTTATTCTTAAGACTTTGCTTGTTAGAATACTTGTAAAACACCCTAGGATGTGTCATGCTAGTATCCTTTGACCCATGGTTTAAGGCCTAGTCAAGAGTACCTTGTGGTGTGATAACTCCTTGGCTACCGTTTATTCCAAGGTGACCCTTGAAACCATGCATACTTCTATCATTCATCCATGTTCTACCATACATTTTGTCATCAAAAAGGGAATGGGCACAAAAAAAAAGAAATCAATTTGAGTTCAATGAAATATGAAAGAAAGTTTGCAAAAATGCATCAAAAGAAAAGAGGAGCAAAATAGACTCCTAAAGCTTCAAATACAAGGCACCCTCGTTACTAATTGG
Organism: Silene latifolia; assembly: GCF_048544455.1. Lineage (NCBI taxonomy): Eukaryota > Viridiplantae > Streptophyta > Magnoliopsida > Caryophyllales > Caryophyllaceae > Silene > Silene latifolia. The sequence goes on along the minus strand of NC_133528.1, from coordinate 51,096,732 downwards.
GGTGACTTTGAAAATGTTCAAAAAGAAATGCAAAAAGTTGTCAAGTATTGAAATGCCAAAAATCAAAAGAAACGGCAAAGAAAGTGTTCTCAAATGTCAAATGCCAATGAAATTGGGGGGAAAACAAAAATAAAAGCAAACTCCCAAAGTGAAACTCAAATATCTATCGATCCCTTTATCCATCGTATCCATTTTTGTGCATGGTAGAGAGGGGACGACCCTTCTTCTTGTCTAGGCAAGAGGGGGAATTCCGCGATCCTCCAGTGTTTCTAACACCATAGGGAGTCTACTCTTGACAAAAGCATTTAACGATTGAGGACAAAGGTACCCTAGCTTGACACCTTTTGGAGGTGATTTATTGGTATCCTTCTAGGCTTAGTAGTTTGAACAAATTGCATCTATGAAGGATTGTGTACCCTTGAATTGCTTCCCTTGTAGATAATTTCCGCCACTTAGATGAGGAAAGTGGCTATTCTTTTTGTAGATGCATCCATTATGTGTTTTTGTGTGCTTAATGTTTGGATGTGTCGCCATTTTGGCAAGACCCACCTTGCCTTGCAAGAAGGCATCCTACCTCATGGTTGTCTTGTTGTGAGTTGAAGGGGCGGAGTGAGACCCGCTAATTGTCTCATATCGGCTATTATTAGGTTAGGTTAGTATTGGTCCTAGTCTTTGTCACCTCTTTACTCGGGACGAGCAAAGGTTCGGTTTGGGGATATTTGATGTGACCATAATTGGCGCATATTTAGCCCCCGAATTACCATTGTTTTCATGCTTTTTAGTGCCTATTTGGGTCATTTCTTATCTTTAGTTCTTTGTTTTGCATATTCTTTGAGATTTTGATCCCTTGGTAGGAAAGGAGTAAGAATCTTGCATTTTCATGGCAAAACGAGGCTAAATTGATCGTATTCAATGACCAAGCATCAAGGAGAGACAAGACTAGAAGGCCTTTGTACATAGCATAGTAGAAGAGCAATGTTGAGAAAAGGATCCTTGAGTCCCCAAGGAAATCCCCAAGGAATTCATGAAGAAAAGGGAAGAAAAGAAGAAGAAAAGATGCTGCCATACAATCCGAACGGATTGTACACAATCCGTCCGTCCGTCCAAGCCCAATCCGAGCGTCCCGCAAAGGAATCCGCTCGGATTCCCCCTTGCCAATCCGAGCGTCTTGACCAAGGATCCGCTCGGATTCTCCAGCCCAGATCCGGACGTCCCGACTCCCATCCGCACGGATTTCAGTACAGCACGTTTTCATTCTTCAAGCCACGATAAGAGAAGCCCTTCTCTCGGAGAATACCGGAGTCTCCTTGCTCAACTTTAAAAAGTGTAATTACTAGTTTAGCCCTTAGTTAACCCTAATGCATCCTCCCTAATTTTCACTATAAATACCCCATTAGTCTAATTAGAGGAGCATGTTCTTCTTATCAATAATTAGGGTAGTTAATATCAATCAAATCTCTCTTCAATATTGTAATCAAATATTAATCAAGTTTTAATCCAAGTTTTAATTCTTTAATCTCTCTCTTGTTCTTACTTTATTTTGGGTAATTGAAGATTATTTGGGTTATTATTGGGAGATTGACAACCTCTCAATCTAGGATTCAAGTACTTCTATTATTCTTGCTTTATTATTGGAATCATTAGTAGGTATAATCTCTTAATCCCTTTTTAATTATTGCTAATTACTTTCATTTATTCATCATGTTTCATTATGTTAGTATGATTGACAACCTTTCTAGCATGATCAATATGATAATGAGTGAGTAGTCTCTTAGCTAGGGTTTAATGGGTGATTAGGGGAAACCAACATGGGGAATGATTCATGCTTAAATTAATATGCTTTCATATCTTATTTGCTTGCTTGTTTTGATCTTAATACATGCACATGTTATATTTGATGAAATGCTAAGCCTATGAATCCTTGCATTTACTATCATCACCGATCTTTTCAACTTGACTTGTAAGACATAACCCAACTCGAGTCTTGTTAGACCATGCATGTGTTGAGTAGGAAAGATTAAGTCGACTTTTAGGTGTTGTACAATCTAATCGATTCGGCTCCGGGACCCAAACTTTCCTAGGATTGTAAGATATAACCCAACTCAATCCATCACAACAATAATTGCTTGCTTATAATTTGAGAACATGTTTGTATGATCATATCCCATGATTCCCCTATGAACCCATGACACCCTAGTGCCTTTAATCAATTGTTTACACCCCTTATTTTATTTACCTTGTTAGTTTATTTTCATTGCTATTTTAGTTTAGTAACCTTCTACATCAACCCAATTTGTGACACCCCTTAGACACTACTAGTTACAATAGAATTCTCATTTCAATACCCGTCCCTTGGGATCCGACCTTTACTTGCCTCTTTACTAATTGTAGAGTTGTTTGTGAAGTATAAATTTTGTTTTGTATCGACCATTGACCAACGACCACATATGCTTAATTTGTGAAACGAAATGGACTCGATCACTTATTAGATACGAAAATGAGGAATCAGAGGAAGAAGTGGGAGTGCTTTTTTCAGAAGATGAACCTGTTTTGATTTGTAGTGATAGTGATAGTGAGGAGGACTAGTTGTAGTTGTACAATTATTAAACATTCAATAAAATATGCCCTCCGTTTTTTATTACTTGTCGTTCTAAGCTATTTGGTTTTTTGTTTTATACATGTCGTTTTAGCTTAACATCAATAGTGTGTTTCAATTTTCAAGATTTGGTTATAAGAAACCTCTCAATTCACCCAATAAAATGCATTAAAGAAGAGGCAAGTGGTAATTAGTTCACAGTTTTCCATAGTGTTTTTTTCAATTGTTTATATATACCTATGAAAAATGGTTGTTTTGAACTAACGATTTGAATTGTTAACATGCAGTGATTATGCCGAACATTTTTCGCCGTATGATTGGGAGCAATAGTAAGGCAAATGCATCTCAACGGAATCGGGAGGACGACGAGGTTGAGGATGAGGAAAATCCTGAATTTCCAACGAGATAGACGGGAGAACATGCGGGTGATTCTCTCGGAGGCCCGTGCTCGGCCAGATCATTTTTGGTAAGTTTATGTTAATTTTTCTTAAGTTTAAAAAAACTTAACATTTACGTTTTAATTTCAAATATTTATGTGTTTTTCAGGTGGGATGACGAACCAATCAAGAAATATGTTACTTGGTCATTCACCTGTAACACGGAGATGAGTACTTCACTAGGTGGGGTGAAGCGAGTAACGCATACGGCGTCGGAAGATGTGGAATTACTTTGCGGTAATTATGTTTTTCAATAATAATTTTCTTAAGTTTATAATAATTTTCTTAAGTTTATAATAATTTTCTTAAGTTTATAAGAATTTTCCAAAGTTTTATATAACTAATTTCACACTTGTTTTTTGAAACAGACTCATGTAAGATCCATCGATCCTGGGTATGATCCTATTCCTGAGTGGCAGGCGAGGGTAACGAGGCGGATTACCACTCTTATCAATGGAATAAAATATAACAAGAAACCGCCAAAGTGGGTGCCTGTTTCTTGGTTGGAGAACCTTAGGAATAGGCCAAATGATGCTACTTTTGCCAAACATTCGAAAATCAACACGGCAAATAGGAAGTCGGGTGGGAAAGATGGGAAAGCATTGGGCACCCACACTCTTGGTCGGAAGAGTTGCTCCGATGCTTTCAAGGAATTGGTAAGTATTGTTTATATTGCTTTTAAAAAGTGGTTAATATATATGATTGACAAAAATATACTTGATTTTACTTGTTTCCATAATAATTTCAGGGTCAAGAGGCCACCCCCCACAAGATGTTCATGAAGACGAAGAAAAATAAGAAGGGCGAGTGGGTTAACCCTCGAGCGGCTGATGTTGAGGTAAATTCTTGAATTTAATTTAATATTTATTTTTATTACAAAGAACGATAATCTCTTTCTTATAAAGATAGGTATATATATATCATTTCTGACGATTTTCTATTTTTTCAGCGTGATTTCCAAGAGGAGATGAGCCAGCCATTGCCACACGGACAGGTCTCCGACGAGATTCGGGCCTACTACAAGGTCAGTAGGAGGATTTGACGAGAAGAACCGGATGTTTGGGACAGGACCTACAGGGGCCCAAATATGGTATGATCTTCCTCCTAACAAAGCTGGCCGACGGTCTTTGTCTTATGCTCCTAGCATGATTTCACAGCTTTCCACCCAAATGAATGATGAGCGAGCCGCTCGAGTTGCTCTTGAAAGACAGGTTCGTGAACAGGCTGAAGAAATGGCGGCAATGAGAAAGGCTTGGGCTGATTTGCAAGCATCTCAACCCCCAAACACGTGTTCACAATTTACTCCACATAGACGGGATGACTTTGGGGGTGGTGATGACGGGTTTGGAGGTATTGGTGGTAGTTTTATTGACCCTATAAACACTTAGAGCCTTTAAGTTAGAGCCTTTAAGTTAGAGCCTTTAGGTTAGAGCCTTTAGGTTAGAACTTTAGTTTAGTTAGTATTGTCGTCTAGTAAGTATGAAAGACATGGTAAAACAATTCTCTATTTAATTTGTAAGACAATGTACAAATTTGACTATGTTTTTATGTAAAACAATTTGCGTCCCCTTCTCTTTTGTTGTCTATTGATTCCCGCATTAGCGGTCGACGTGAAAATGGATTCCCGCTTGGCGGTCGACGATTGGATGTGTTTTGCAGGTTTTGTTTATATTGGAAACGATGCAAATAGGCATCGTGGTCGGGCAAAGAAGTCAGTATTTGAAACGATGCAAAAACGCATCGTGGGTGGGCAAAGCAGTCAGCAGTTCTTGTTTCCAGCCTTATTTAATATATCTGACGGAAATTCCGTCAGTAATTTCAAAATACCGACGGAATTTCCGTCACTTCTTTCCCTCTCCATTTTTCCAGATTCAACAGGAAAGTGCCACGTGTCCATGTAACTGACGGATTTTCCGTCAGTAAAGTGAGAAAACTGACGGAATTTCCGTCAGTGATGTCCTCCATCATTTTCCCTGAATCAAAAGAAATGTGCCACGTGTCTAGCCACTGACGGAAATTCCGTCAGTAAAATTAAAAAACTGACGGAAATTCCGTCACTACCCTCTGTTAATTTGATTTCAGAAACATACGTGGAATGCCACGTGTCAGACACAACTGACGGAAATTCCGTCAGTAAAATTAAAAAACTGACGGAAATTCCGTCACTATTGACCTATAAATAAAGACGGATTTTCCGTCAAAGATCCGTCAGTTTTTTGGAAGACTGACGGAAATTCCGTCGATAGATATTTTTACGACGAAATAAGTGACCACGATTCTGACGGAATTTCCGTCAGTAAATTGAAATACCGACGGAAAGGCCGTCAGTATGGGCTTTATTTTTCCGTCAGTTTCCCGCGTTTTTCCTGTAGTGTTACAATCCACCAAATTCATATGTGAAGATACCTTACAAAAATTGGGTGTTCTTGAACAAACAAAAGCCTTTTTCAATGCCATGGGGTTAAAGAAATTGTTTGAAACAAGGGAATTGACATACCCCTCCCTTACCTTGGAATTTTTAAGTTCTTTGAAAGTCACCAATGTTGAGAATAGAGAAAATCTCGAGTTTCGTCTAGCTAATGTTAGTAGACGCATTACCTTTAAGGAATTGGGTGAAATTTTGGGTCTTAGTGATGAATCGCGTTATCTTAAGCATTATGGAAAGTATGACCCCGAGCCTCTTTGGGAGGCAATCTCCGGGAAGAAATTTGAGGATTTTCATGCGAGTCGTGCTCTTTTGGTCCACCATCTGGGCATAAGAGTATGGCACAAGGTTGTGGGAAATACCATAATTGCTAGGAAAGACACCAATCATTTCACAAGACTTGATTTTATTCTCCTTGAATCGGCTTTGAATATCGGAAGAATTCATACCAAGCCTTACAATTCTTTGAGGCTCTTGGTAGATAGATGGCTCAACATCGATAGTGGGAAGAAGGGCACGACCGTTATTGTCAATGGCGGCCTAGTTACACTCCTAGCCAAGCACTTTGATCCTAACTTCAATAAGGATAACAAGTACAAAGCAAAGGAGGGTGGCCATCTTGTTGATATGCATACTATGATTCACAAGTTCAAGTGGGTTGCCCAAAACCCCCTTGACACTAAGTATGGATGGCTAACTAGTGAAGCTAGATCGTTCACCTTGCCCTCGAAGATTTTTCGTCTAAGCGTCCACCGGACCAATTATCTACTTCCCCTTTCCGAAGAAGCCGAGTATATCATTCAACAACAAAAGGGTGATCTTGAAGCTCCCTCCTCTTCCATTGTCATACCACCTTACCTCTTTGAGTATGAAGAGTTCAAGCCGGAAGGAGTTGAAGTTGGGAAAGACTATGTGACTCTTCTCATGCAAGCAATGCACAAGCAAGCCTATGAAGATCGGAAAAACGCTTATTTGGCTCAATATCCTCCCCTCCTACATTTAGCTAGGCAAGGACTCCTTGATCCATCTTGTCCTTTGCCTAGTTGGGCGGATAGAGAAGTCTTATTTTCGGGTGCATCTAGGGTCGTTTTGGGTGACAATGAGGTTGTTGGAAATGATGAAGAAGTTGATGATAATATTGAGGAAGAAGCAAGTGAAGGAGAAAAGGATGGTGAAGATGAAGATGAGGAAGAAAGTGAAGAAGCAAATGACAAGGAAAGTGGCAATGTCACCACTTCTCATGAGGGAAGTGATGATGATAGCATGATGGAAGATTAGCAAGCCTTGGAGACTCCTACACTCTCATGGTTTGTCTATTTCTCTCTTTGTATTTTATTTAATTTTGATCATTGTTGGAATAGTCCTAGCAACATCAAAGGACTCACACCTCGGTACCATTGAGGTGTTCTTATTTTATTGTTCCCATTTGTAAAATCCAAAATGACAAATTAGTTTCATGCATAGCATAGTGTGTGCATGAACTATACCCATCCTTGGACATTAGCAATAGTGTCTCACTCGGTTTGGGGAAGTTAATGCATACGCAACGGGAGGTAATCTAAATTATCCTCTCCGTCATAACAAAAACCATGCATCATGTAGCATAACTTAGTGTAGATTGCATTTAGTATAGAAATCATGCATCATCTTTGCATAATTTCCATCATTTTGGCCATTGAGGACAATGCCCATATTAGTGTGGGGATGGGAATTCTAACATTTAACTCTTATTCAAAAAATCCAAAAAATTAAAAAATTTCAAAAATCATAAAAATTGAAAAAATTGAAAAACCCAAAAACAAGTTCATTTCCTTTGTATATATTGTCTTGTATATATTGTGTTTGTTCTATCCTTGTTCACATTGATTGACTACGCCACATCCGAGACATGAGGATATTGAAGACCGCATGGTATGATCTTTCCAATCTCCTTTTTCCTCTTTATGTTAATGACTATGTGGCTTTATTTTGATTGATGCGGTATAACAATGTGAATCTAGGACTTGTATTTAGATTGTTTGTCATATTAGTTGGTAGAATCATTTACATTAGGATGTTTATATGCTAGTTGCATCATGGCATGTAGTTGTATGTTAGAAAAATTTTGCGAAACCGTCTACTTGGGAAGCTTGGCAAGTGTATATAGGCCCTAGTAGATGCTTTTTGTTCTTAAGACTTTGCTTGTTAGAATACTTGTAAAACACCCTAGGATGTGTCATGCTAGTATCCTTTGACCCATGGTTTAAGGCCTAGTCAAGAGTACCTTGTGGTGTGATAACTCCTTGGCTACCGTTTATTCCAAGGTGACCCTTGAAACCATGCAACCATCATTCATCCATGTTCTACCATACATTTTGTCAACAAAAGGGAATGGGCACAAAAAGAAATTGTTCAAAAATTTGAGTTCAATGAAATGAAAAGTGAAAGAAAGTTTGCAAAAATGCATCAAATGAAAAGAGGAGCAAAAATAGAACTCCTAAGCTTCAAATACAAGGCACCCTCGTTACTAATTGGGGTGACTTTGAAAATGTTCAAAAAGAAATGCAAAAAACTTGTCAAGTATTGAAATGCCAAAAATCAAAAGAAATGGCAAGAAAGTGTTCTCAAATGTCAAATGCCACAAGAAATTGGGGGGAAAAACAAAAACAAAAGCAAACTCCCAAAGTGAAACTCAAATATCTATTGATCCCTTTATCCATCGTATCCATTTTTGTGCATGGTAGAGAGGGGACGACCCTTCTTCTTGTTTAGGCAAGAGGGGGAATTCCGCGATCCTCCAGTGTTTCTAACACCATAGGGAGTCTACTCTTGACAAAAGCATTTAACGATTGAGGACAAAGGTACCCTAGCTTGACACAACTTGGAGGTGATTTATTGGTATCCTTCTAGGCTTAGTAGTTTGAACAAATTGCATCTATGAAGGATTGTGTACCCTTGAATTGCTTCCCTTGTAGATAATTTCCGCCACTTGATGAGGGAGTGGCTATTCTTTTTGTAGATGCATCCATTATGTGATTTTGTGTGCTTAATGTTTGGATGTGTCGCCATTTTGGCAAGACCCACCTTGCCTTGCAAGAAGGCATCCTACCTCATGGTTGCCTTGTTGTGAGTTGAAGGGGCGGAGTGAGACCCGCTAATTGTCTCATATCGGCTATATTATTAGGATAGGTTAGTATTGGTCCTAGTCTTTGTCACCTCTTTACTCGGGACGAGCAAAGGTTCGGTTTGGGGATATTTGATGTGACCATAATTGGCGCATATTTAGCCCCCGAATTTGCCTTGTTTCCATGCTTTTTAGTGCTTATTTGGGTCATTTCTTATCTTTAGTTCTTTGTTTTGCATATTCTTTGAGATTTTGATCCCTTGGTAGGAAAGGAGTAAGAATCTTGCATTTTCATGGCAAAACGAGACTAAATTGATCGAATCCAATGACCAAGCATCAAGGAGAGACATGATTAGAAGGCCTTTGTACATATCATAGTAGAAGAGCAATGTTGAGGAAAGATCCTTGAGTCCCCAAGGAAATCCCCAAGGAATTTATGAAGAAAAGGGAAGAAAAGAAGAAGTTACTATGCTGACTGACAATCCGAGCGGATTGTCAACAATCCGTCCGTCCAGCCCCAGCACAATCCGAAGGTCCTTGCCTGAATCCGCTCGGATTCCCCCTCCACAATCCGCCCGGATTCCCCAGAATCCGCTCGGATTCCAACGGTGCAATCCGCCCGTCCCGACCCTATTCCGCCCGGATTTCTTCACAGCACGGATTGTCTTCTTCAAGCTACGAAAAGAGAAGCCCTTCTCTCCAAAAATACCGGGTCCTCCTTGCTCAACTTAAAAAGTGTAATTATTAGTTTAGCCCTTAGTTAACCCTAATGCATCCTCCCTAATTTTCACTATAAATACCCCATTAGTCTAATTAGAGGAGTATGTTCTTCTTATCAATAATTAGTGTAGTTAATATCAATCAAATCTCTCTTTAATATTGTAATCAAGTATTAATCAAGTTTTAATCCAAGTTTTGGTTCTTTAATCTCTCTTTTGTTCATCCTTTATTTTGGGTAATTGAAGATTATTTGGGTTATTATTGGGAGATTGACAACCCCTCAATCAAACATCAAGTACTTCTATTATTCTTGCTTTATTATTGGAATCATTAGTAGGTATAATCTCTTAATCCCTTTTTAATTATTGTTAATTACTTTCATTTATTCATCATGTTTCATATTGTTGGTATGATTGACAACCTTGCTAGCATGATCAACATGATAATGAGTGAGTAGTCTCTTAGCTAGGGTTAATGGGTGATTAGGGGAAACCAACATGGGGAATGATTCATGCTTAAATTAATATGCTTTCATGTTTTATTTGCTTGCTTGTTTTGATCTCAACTCATGCACATGTTATATTTGATGAAATGCTAAGCCTATGAATCCTTGCATTTACTATCATCTTCTATCTTTTCAATAAGACTTGTAAGACATAACCCAACTCGAGTCTCATTAGACCATGCATGTTGTTGAGTAGGGAAGATTAAGTCGACTTGTAGGTGTTGTACAATCTAATCGATTCGGCTCCGGGACCCAAAGTTTCCTAGGATTGTAAGATATAACCCAACTCAATCCATCAGAACAATAATTGCTTGCTTATAATTTGAGAACATGTTTGTATGATCATATCCCATGATTCCCCTATGATCCCATGACACCCTAGTGCCTTTAATCAATTGTTTACACCCCTTTAATTCATCTTGCTTGTTTATTTTCATTGTTATTCTAGTTTAGTAACCTTCTACATGAACCCAATTTGTGACACCCCTTAGACACCACTAGTTACAATAGAAATCTCATTTCAACTCCCGTCCCTTGGGATCCGACCTTTACTTGCCTCTTTACTAATTGTAGAGTTGTTTGTGGAGCTATAAATTGTGTTTTGATTCGACCGTGACCAACGACCACATCTTAATTTGTGAACACTTAGCGGGATCGCATCAATCGACGACACCCAAGGGATTCCTATTGGACATAACGATAGGCGTTATAACTTGTCTTGGCAGGGGATTGCACAAACAAAGGCAAGTACGACACATATGTACAGAAGGCCGTTTTGTTGCGGAGACGCAACAGTGTGACTAGGTTATGTGTAACACCCGCGAATTTCCATTTTGACATTTAAAATTTATTAAACCGTTTGATTACTTTATTTTATATTTTTGAATTATTCAATTTAATTAATTTTATTTCAAACACGATTTTTATAAAAGTAATATATAAAAGCTCATTTATATAAAAATATGTATTATTAAATTATATTCCTAAGACATAATTTATATAAGAATATATGTATGTATATATTTTTTGTCGGACAATAATAGTGACAGTAATAATAATAATTCCCGTCTTAATTTCCATCTAAACATAGACCGTCGCATTTCAATTGGGAATCTTGACTAAACTCGGACCAACCGAATATCGACAACACATACCACCTACTCACCCCACACTCTACATTTATTATTATTATTATTATTATTATTATTATTATTATTATTATTATTATTATTATTATTATTATTATTATTATTATTATTATTATTATTATTATTATTATTATTATTATTATTATTATTATTATTATTATTATTATTATTATTATTATTATTATTATTATTATTATTATTATTATTATTATTATTATTATTATTATTATTATTATTATTATTATTATTATTATTATTATTATTATTATTATTATTATTATTATTATTATTATTATTATTATTATTATCATTATTATAATTATTATTATTATTATTATTATTATTATTAAAGGATGCGCGCAGCTTTGATTAAAAGAAAAATAAAAGTTTATATGAAATTGGTGGGGAGCCGAGAAACAAGCTGGGCTCCCACACTCTTAGCAACAGCAAAGCTAAGTCTAGTAAAAATGTAAGCGGCCACCCGAGCCCCCGCGTCTCCCGAGATACCGAGAATTTCGGATCCGCTGAGCAAGGCAACAAAGATCCGAACCCGCTCTCCAAGTGATGAGAAAGAGAAGGGAAGGAAACCATAACCCGCCGCCGCACACAAATCCCCGTACTTAGCACACTTACGCTGCGCAGCATCAGCAACAACCCGGCCAGGCACAAAATCCGTCATCCCAGTCTGAGTCAAAGGAGAAGACCCTGTCAAGTCAACGCACACATCACGTCCTCTGTCCCAAGAATAAAGAAGCAAATCCGCAGGACGAAGAGAACCCCCATGCCCGTCAACCAAACCGATATCAACCTCCCTTCCCGCAGAAATACCCGATCTATAGCAGATGTCGAAGAGAGTGTCACGGACGAGGTTATTATTATTATTATTATTATTATTATTATTATTATTATTATTATTATTATTATTATTATTATTATTATTATTATTATTATTATTATTATTATTATTATTATTATTATTATTATTATTATTATTATTATTATTATTATTATTATTATTACTATTATTATTATTCTTATTCTTATTATTATTCTTATTCTTATTATTGTTATTATTATTATTGTTATTATTATTATTATTATTATTATTATTATTATTATTATTATTATTATTATTATTATTATTATTATTATTATTATTATTATTATTATTATTATTATTATTATTATTATTATTATTATTATTATTATTATTATTATTATTATTATTATTATTATTATTGTTGTTGTTGTTGTTGTTGTTGTTGTTGCATCCGTGTCCCACCCTCACCCTTACTTTTTCCTCCTTCTTCTTCATTTCGAAAAGAGCAAACAACAACAGAAAAATAACACAGCCCGTACACCTCCATTTTCACAACCTTCAACCTGAGATCCCTCCTCCATTTATCAACCAAATTTCATAATTTTTGGACCATTCTCTTCCTCTTTCCTTCCCCCTTCTTTCTAGGTAAGAAAGTCTCAGTTTTGTTGAGATTTCGAAAATGGTCGTCTTAAAGACAACTCGGTTTTTGACTCAAAAAACCCGTTTTCTTACTCCTAGTGACGAGCTTGAAGACCCGGAGGGGAGCCCGTCCTCTTTTGGACGTCTCCACTCGGGAATTTGAGAAGTTAAAGGTAACAGTTATCGGTTACTCGACAAATGTCGAAATTTCCGTCTTTTGTGTCGCTTTATATGCTCTTGTTTGATAAACTTTGATCCTTTAGGTTTTTCTCATTTGTACGATAATTTCTGTCTCAAAGTAACGTTTGAATTATGTTGTTTTTATGCGCTCTTCATTTAAGATCGGTTTGGTACGATTTATGTGGCTTTTGGGTGCTGAAATTGAGCAGCTTAAGGACGGAAATAAGATTGTTTTTGGGGACGGTTGTATGCAATATTTCGGGACTGTTTCTGTGTTGCTTTTACATGTTAAATTCATCTTGCATATACTTGGAAAACTCGTGTCGAATGTGTCGTCATGGCCGTGTTTAGCACGGTTTATGGGACTGTTTTACAGGCTGAGTGTTAGCCGTGGGGGAATGGTTGTGAGGGCGGTAGTTGGCGGACATATGGTGGCTGTCTCGGTGTGCGTAGGTGGCGCCTTGATTCGTAATGTTGGTGTGAATTCCTGTCTTCGAACATGCTCATCAGATCGTCTTACTAGTTACTTGTTGTGCATTTGGGTGAGTGTTTGTGGTTGTGTGTCGATCACGACTGATGGCCGACCGTGGGGACAGGTGGTGGACAAGGCCGACCATGGACTGGTGGCGTGACCACGGCCTGGCTGGGGTTGTGTCGGGGTGGTCACGGAATAGTATATGCTTCATACTCCTTATTCCCCTTTTGTTTTGTTGCTTTGTTTTTTGTGTTGGGGATGCTTTTAATAATTTTGGGCTTACACACATATCCCTTGTTGTTAGGCCAATCCTTTGAGATGGTGTTTGTTTACCCACTTGTTTCCTTCTTCCATTTTTGGTGACTTGTGTTATAATTAATTAATTGGGCTTGTCATATTTTACTAGTTGGACTTGTTGTGTTTTAATTATTGGACTTCACATGACTAATTTATTGGGTCTTACATGATCAAATGGATGGGTTTCACATGATTTAATTGTTGGATTGCACATGAGTAATATGTTGGGTAATATGCCTTGTTGTTGGGCTTAATGTGATTCAATTATTGGGCTTCTCATAGTTTGCTTATTGGGCTCATAAGTAAGTCACTTGGGCTTGGTCATATTTATTCCGCAAAACTTTCGCATAACGTAAATTATTCATTATCACATGTTATATTTTATGTAACCGGCATGTTAGATTATGAAGTGGAATATTTATTAATATAACACAAGCATGAAATATTTATTATAAATAGTTACTTGTGAAGGGTCGTATTCTAGATAATGTCTCGTATTGTTCGGTTGTGAGAGTCTTGGTCCTATCGGATACTAGAGGTGAGCCATAAGCCCTCTAGTTGCGATATGATCGTCGGGATTGATGTTCCCATCCGTACTTATGGTGAAATGTAAGCCATAAGTTTGAATGTGACATTAGTGATTCTGTGTGGTAATCTTGTTTATCCGTGACCTAAGATATTCTATCGTGTTTATGTTTGTATAATCATTTTTACTCTTATTGGTGACTCAAGTGTGACGTTTACATTGTGTCACTACTTGACATTCCTTATTTTCCTATTCGGACCTTTTGTTACGGATATGTGTGCCATGTTTCCGGATTAGGTTATCTTCCGCCTCTTCGGACCTTTGGTTACAGAATGTGTGCAATGTTTCCGATTTGGGGTTACCCGACCTTTAGTTACGGTCTGTGTGCTATGTATCGAGTCTTGGATGCGGATAGGTCACCGCATGTCAAATCGGATGTCGTCCATCCCGAGAGTTTGGATCGAGGTTTAGACTAGGACCGTATTATTATCGTCGTCCTACCAGGAGGATTGGAGTCTAGGATGTAGTCTTGCGTGTAATATCTTGGACATTATTTAAAGATAGCCTCTGAGTCAGATACTCCGTCTACACTTTGTACATGTCTTACACTTGTTGAGTCGAGTCAATATGAGTGGGTTGACTTAGTTATTCTACTCTCTTGAATGCATACTTATTCTAATGTATTATGCCTATCTCATCATGACTACCAATTATATTTCCTTGTTCTTCATTGTTCAAATATGTTGTATGATCAATATGTGTAATTAAGTGCTTGTTTACTTGCATTTCGACATATTGTGGCTAGGAGAACCTTGAGTTACTCCCCACTGACTTTGGCGTTCATGTTTACATGGATGACAGGTGGTGAAGATGCTTACGTGGGGAAGACGTGTGGGCTAGCGAGAACTAAACCCTTGGACCTTAGTTTGCTAGTTTAGAAACCCCTTAACTGTTTATTCGTGGGATATCTTTTCCCTGCTTTCTAGACTTAGGTTGTAATAACCTTGGTTTGCTTATCGTTGTATTTGTTTCATTTCGTTAGTGGCTCCCGCGTGTTAATCTTTAACTAGTAATGAAAAAGTTTTTTTTTTTAAATCTCATAAATTTCCGCATTAATTTATTAGTTATATTTTCCGCGTTATCATGGGGTGTCACAGTTGGTATCAGAGCCTATGTTGCTCCCGACGCACACACGTGTACCCCAAATTTAAACTTGAACTTGACCTTGAATAATGAATGAGAGATGGGTAGACTTAAGGACCTAAGGTGGTAATCTGTAGTGTGTTTGCTCTTTCTTAGGTTCTAACATGTTTGTTGATTGTCATTTAATAATTGTTTTGCCCTTGGATCAATGACCGTGAGCTTACCTATGTGGCGATCAAGACTTGGTGCCTAGTGCCAGAAACTGAAGATTTGTTCAACCTTCGAAAAATGCTTCTTCTTCCTCGAAGATATTCCTCCTTCTTTGTGTACCTTGCCTTACTCTTTACCTCTTGGTGCCTACCCTTCTTCTAAACTTTATTTTCTTTTTCCTTGGGAGTTACTCTTGCACCCCCAACTTGTGCTTTGTTCCTTGCTTATCCTCCCTTAACGCCTTTTGATAGTTCTCCCTCTCTTGTGGAATGTTAACCTTGGTTGGAAAATTTGACTTTTGTGGAGTTTGTTTGTGTTTGACCTTTAACCCTGGTTTAGAGAGGTTGTGATGTTGGAAAGACTTAGGTAGTGTGATAAAACATAACTAGTAATTCTTATACCTAAGTCCTTGATAAAGTGAGTGTGATTGATTGGTGGAATTCATTGTGTAAGGTGTGAGTTGTATATGATACTAAGGTTATGGAACTTGACATTGTTGTTTATGCTTGGAAATTTGAGTTGAGCTCGAGGTTAGCATAGTCGGTATATTTTTGTGAGTGTTGTGATGGTTACATAGGAACCATGTTAAGTGAGAGTTGTAGCTAGTTTTGAAATCTCATTTGGGTATCCACTTTGCGGTAATGAGGATTAGTAGCCAGAGTTCTTGAGATGTGATTATAAGTTGGGATCGATAGATGTTGAGCTGAGATGAGTTAGGAGTTTTGGATGGTTGTCTCGTGATTTGGAGAATGTCACCATCTATGCTTTAGGTTTCAAGAGTATGACAAGATCTCTTTGGGATGATAGAATGTGCAAAAGAACTTTTGAATTTGGATTTTGATTGAGGGTTGTACCATTTTGAGGAACTCATAGTTGACACTAGTTGGATATGAGTGTAGCTTTGTTAGGAGCTTTGACCTCGACCTCGTGGAGGTGGTTTGTAAATATTTGAGGATTTGGAGTGGTGAAATCACACTTATAGTGAAATACCTTGTTTCATGGAATAGCTTAGCAAGGATAAAGTAACATAAGTGTTTTGAGGAAATCCTTGGGAGTTATGTGGTTAGGAAGTTTTCAGAACCGTTTTGGAGGACGTTGTTGTTTGAGATTTGAGTACCTGACGTTTCCTTGTTGTCTAATTCCCTTTCTTTTTTGACCATAAGCGTTACCGTTCATACCTCTCTTTCTCGCTTCATCATGCTCCTCCTTGAAGTTTGATACTCGTAACCTATAAAACTCTATCTTTGACATCCTTGTTGACCTTACCCTGAATCTTACCCCTAGGAAGTTCATCATAGCTCTTTTGTTAATTAAGTTTGGATCCTCTTAGCGTACCTTGTATTTTGGATGTTTAAGTTATTTTTCATTTCGTACAATTTCTAAACTTTCAAGCTACCATTTTTGGTTCGTTGTTAAAAAACTATGTTACTCTTACAAAACTTTACCTATTTTAAAAGGTTTGAAAATGAAAATTTGATTTAGTTCCCTATTTGTTCCTTGAGTATAAACTTATTTATCATGATTTTAATTGCTAAACCCGAGATTTCTTTAAATTTCATCCAATTTCTATTAACTTTGATCTATTTATGATTTCTTTGTCAAAGTTTAATATTATATTTTCAGAATTTGACTCTTTTTTTAGTTTAACCATGCGTCTTTTAATTTTCATTTGGCTTTTGCGAAAGAAAACTTGAGTGGATTACCATTTTCATTTGGTTTTGACGTTGATAGGATGTTGGAACTCGTTATTGGAGACGTTTGATAACTTGTTCTACGCTTGTCGGCGAATGATTTTGTTTTAAATTTGTCTTTGACTTGGAAAGTTAGCGTTCTGGTGTGCACGACAAAAGCAATTTCGTTCCATGAATGAGACTTATACTTTTGAAAACTCTTCATTAATGTTTTTAAAAGAATTTTGAATTTTGATTTATACAAATGATTTGCCTTTTTGACCTTATCTTTGATTTGGAATGTGATGTTCTTGAATGCGCAACAAGAGCACTTTCGTTCCTTTAAAGAGAATCTGGTTCTGTCGAAAAATTTTATTTGAAACTTTTGAAAGAATTTTAATTCTTACAATAAGTAACCTTTTAATGTTTTGGTTATCAATTTCAAAATGCCAGTTTTATTTTTACATATAACCTTTCATTTCTACTTTCAAGTTTCGAGGACGAAACTTTTTAAAAGATGGGGTGATTGTAACACCCGCGAATTTCCCATTTTGACATTTAAAATTTATTACACCGTTTGATTGCTTTATTTTATATTTTTCAATTATTCAATTTAATTAATTTTATTTCAAACACGATTTTTATAAAAGTAATATATAAAAGCTCATTTATATAAAAATATGTATTATTAAATTATATTCCTAAGACATAATTTATATAAGAATATATGTATGTATATATTTTTGGTCGGACAATAATAGTGACAGTAATAATAATAATTCCCGTCTTAATTTCCGTCTAAACATAGACCGTCGCATTTCAATTGGGAATCTTGACTAAACTCGGACCAACCGAATATTGACAACACATACCACCTACTCACCCCACACTCTACTTTTATTATTATTTTTTTTTTTTTGCAAGAAGATATACCTCATTTTATTAAGAAGAGGATAAAAACTTACAAAGCTATCCACTAGCTACCCAAGAGGGTAAACAAAACTAACTTTTAATCCTCAATGCAAGCCTGAGAGTGACTAGCTAACAGCCTAAGTTTTACAACATGTTTAATTTGTTCAACAAGAGTAACATGTTGAGTTTCATGTCCACTGAAAAGTCTGTCATTCCTTTCTTTCCAAATATGATAGATAGCAGCAGCTAAGCAGCTCTTTCTCCACTGATGCTTCCAATGATGTCTACCCATAGATTGAACCATCCAGGTGAGTTCAGTATCAAGAGCATTACTTCGAGTAGGCAAAGCCATCCAATGCACAAGCCCCTGCCAGATTTGTTGAGAGTAAAGGCATCTGAAAAATAGATGTCTATGCGACTCAGACATTTGCTTACAGAGGATGCACCTGTTAATAATGACCATTCCTCTTTTTGCCAGAAGATCCACAGTTGGTAGCTTCCTCAGAGCAGCAAGAGTAGCAGTAACTCGGTGCTTGGGTAGAACAGCAGGACCCTGTAAAGCTTTAAACCACGGGAGAATAGGACCATGTAACCTGAACCAGTCATAAGCCAAGCCAAGTTTGAATTTACCATGGGTAAACCAACTGGCCACCACAGCAGTGCCAGCAGAAATGGAACCTGTTCTAGCCAGGATTTCATCTTTGACTTTGATAAGGCTGCACAGGCTTTCAGGGTATCTATCCTTAATGCTAAGTTGCCAAATGGAACTATCAGGGAAAGTGTAAGCTCGATTCCACTGAGCCCAATTCCCTTCAGAGTCATGATCAAGCATCCAAAGCCATTTAGCCAGCAATGCTTTATTCCAAGAGAGCAATTCCTTAATATTGAACCCACCTTCATCTCCAGGCCTGCAAATGCATTTCCAGGAATGGAAGACAAGTTTCCTTGCACCAGGTTCTACATTCCAGAAGTAATCCTTGCAAATTTTATTTATTCTTTTCAGAATAGTCTTAGGAAGTAGAGCAGTAGCACACCAAAAGTTAGCTAGCCCAAAGATAACAGAGTTAAGAATTTGGATTCTGCCAGCATAAGAGAGGAAAGTGTTAGACCAGTGAAGTAGGGAGTTTTGAATCTTGGTAATAAGAGTACCATAAACTTCCACAGAATTCTTAGTAGAGTTGAGAGGGATCCCAAGATATCTGAATGGGAAATGTCCCTCAGTAAACCCAGTGGCCTGCAGGATCTGAGCTCTGACAGAGGGATTAACTCCACCAAAATAAATTTCAGTCTTAGTAGTATTAGCATGTAGACCAGACCAGGAAGCAAAATCATTAATAATATCCATAGCACCAGTAACAGAAGGTACATCACCTCGAGTAAAGAGCATCAAATCATCAGCAAAGACTAAGTGAGTGAGCTTAACTTTAGCACACTTGGGATGCAGACTGACCTGAGGCTTGGAATCTAACTTCCTTAAGTGTCTGGATAAAATCTCCATACTGAGCACAAAGAGGTAGGGAGAGAGTGGGTCTCCTTGCCTAAGGCCACTCTTACCCTTGAAAAAACCATGGGTAGTACCATTGATTTTAATGGAAAACCAAGAACCAGAAATACACCCCATAATCCAGTGAATAAAAGCAGTGGGAAGCTTCAAGGCATTAAGCATTTTGAGGATGAAGTCCCATTGCAAAGAGTCAAAAGCTTTATGAATATCAATTTTGATTAAAGCCCTAGGAGTAAGGAATTTCCTGGAATAGTTCCTTACAAGGGATTGAGAAAGCATAATGTTTTCAAAGATACTTCTCCCTTGGACAAAAGCAGCCTGTTCAGGGCCCACAAGGGAAGGGAGGATAGGCTTAAGTCTGTTGACCAGAATCTTACTAATGGTTTTATATATAATGGTGCAGCAAGATATAGGTCTGAAATCAGTCAGAGTTACTAATTTTCTTTTTGGGGATTAGGGTGAGCAAAGTAGAATTAGCTTGCTTACTCATTTTACCAGTATTGAAGAAGTTTAACACAGCTTTGCAAAAGTCAGAGCTGATAAGCTCCCAGGAATCCTTAAAGAAACCTGAGGAGAAACCATCAGGCCCAGGGCTCTTGTCAGAACCAATGCTAAACAAAGCAGCTTTAATTTCATCCAGAGAGACAGGTTGAATAAGACTAGCAGAGTCCTCAGGGGAGACACAGGAGCCCTGATGAATTAGGGAAGTATCCAAAGGAGAAGTGGGAGTAGTAGAGCCCAAGAGATGGGAGTAATAATCAACAAAACCCTCAGCTACATCAGACAACCCAGTCCTTTCAGTTCCATGTCTATCAACAATCCTGCCAATGATTTGTTGATTTTTCCTCTCCTGCGGTCTAGAGAAAAAGTATTTAGAGGAGAAATCACCATGTTTAATATTGTCAACTTTTGCTTTTTGCTTTAAGAAGCTCACTTCAGCTTGCTTAAGAGTATTATAGTCAACCAACAACTGCTTTTCCTTGTGAATAAGATCAGGAGAAAGAGGGCAAGACTGCAGCATAGCTTGACAATCCATAAGAGCAGCCTTAGCTACCACCACTTTATTGGGAATGTCACTATAATTTTGCTTGTGAAGGCCATATAAGCTGACTCTAACATTCTTGAGTTTGCCAAAGAGCTTAAACATAGCAGTACCCTGAACAGGGAGATGCCATGCCTGGGTGACAAGATCCCTATAAGAGGCATGGGTAGTCCAGCAATTAAGGAAGCTAAATCTGGACTTTAAAGGAGGATCATCAAATACTGTTACCAGTACAGGAGAGTGATCAGATATACCAGCAGGCAAAAAATTAGCATAAGTGGTAGGGAATTGGTTGAACCAGTCAGGGTTAGCTAAAGCCATATCCAGCTTGGACCAAGTTCTGGTACTGTCATCTTGCTTGTTAGTCCAGGTATATTCACATCCAGGCCCCCTCATATCATCCAATCGACAATTCAAGAGGCAAGTATTGAAAGCTAGGATATCATCCAGGTTAGGAGGAGTGGGACTTATCTTTTCACTAACATCCCTGATCACATTGAAATCCCCCAGGAGGACCCAACTAGTAACAGAATGCTGAATGGAAGAAAGAGCAGTCCATAGATCCTCCCTGATTTTAGGATCATTACTACCATAAACCATAGTAAGAAACAATATCTGAGAAGTAGCATGATGATTAATGGCACAGTGAATGAACTGTGCATTGGAGAGAATATGAGTAACATTAACAGTAGCAGGGTTAAAGATGAGCCAGATCCTGCCATTATAATGACAGTCATAATTACAGATCACACTATAATTGCTGAACTTATTTTTGATGATATTATCAGCATTCTTCTTTTTTACTCTAGTTTCCAAAACACCAAGAACATCTAGCTTATTACTCCACAAGAAATCTCTGATCTCTTGTTGCTTGAGAGGGTCATTACACCCTCTAATGTTCCAGGAGCTGATCTTCATGAGAAATTTTATCAGGGGGCTCCTTATCCACTAGAGTAGCATCAGAGTGCTCATTTTCAACACTAAGAGAATCAAATCTGTTCTCAGTAAGTGGGACATCACTATGGTTATCACTGTGTTCAGCCTCATTACAGTCTCTCTTCTTGGCAATTTGAGACCTCCTATCCACCGCCCTAGGGCTAACAGCATGCTGAGGAGAGTGTGAGCCTAGCACATGGCATTCTGAGTGCATTTCAGTAGTCAGGAAAGAGGAGCCATCACCCTGAACATGTGAGGAACCAGCTAGATGCACTGGTTGATCCTGGACATGCTCAGGAGTAGCATCCTCTATCTGGCCATCTGAGGTACCACCTAGCTCATGGCATACTGAGCCCAACTCAACCTCAGGTTGTGGTACACTAGGGGGGATAGGGTTACTAGAGGGCTTAGCCTTATACACCTTCTTGGGATCACTACTAGTAGGTTGGTGCCATTTACAGCTGCTGAGTTTATGACCTAACTTCCCACACCCTGAACAGTGGAAAGGAAGCCATTCATAGATGATTCTCTGAACAGTTTGGCCATGAAAAGGTGTATTAAGAACAATTTCATCAGGTAAAGTGGCAGAAACATCAGCCTCAACAAGGATCCTTGCAAAGGACATTTTAGTCTTACAAGTGGTATTGAGATCAGCAAATAGAGGTTTCCCAATCTTGCTAGCCATCTTGCTTAGCACAGATTCAGACCAGGGAAATGGTTCCAAGTCAGGAAACAAGACCCAAATAGGAACAGTGGAGATCTTATCCATTTCCATAGAGAAGTTAGGATACCATTGCTTTAGAATGAGAGAGCTTGATCCCAGTTTCCAAGGACCCTCCCTAAGAACATTATTCATATCCTCTTGAGTGGTGAACCTGAAGCTGAACCACCCCTTCCTGTAGTATTGGACTACTGGAGAAGCAATCTGCTTCCAAGCTTTTTGGGCAAAATCTTGAACTTGCTTTAGGTTAGGCTTAGACCCAAGGAAGTTCCCCATTAAAGTATACTTCCAATAATCCAATTCCCCTTGGAAATCCTCAAGATTGACCTCAATTTCAGTAGAGTTCTTGCTATGTTCATCAAAGAATAAGGACATACCCAATTGACTAGGTCCTTTAACAACATCATTCCATTTCCTAGGGTTATTTTCCCCAAAACCTAAGTTTGGTTTTGACGTATCAACAGAATCCTCGGAATTAGGGGCGATATTAGTAACAACAACAGGTTCAACGACAACAGGGGTGTCAGTAACAGGAGTATTAGCAGAGACAACCGTATCAGTCACAATAACAGGGGAGTCCTTAGTAGGGCTCAAATTGTTCGCAACAATGGCGGAATTTGAAGCAATAGAAGAAGGAGTAGGGGAAGAGCGAGTTTTACGCGCAGAATTATGAACCGCAGTATCAACAAAATCACTGAGAAGAACAGGGGAACGAGGAGAATTCACCTGGGTTTGACAATTCTCCGAGGATTGATCAGAATTATCCATGAAAGTGGTTTGAGAAGGAGCGGATTGAGACGAGCTATCCAATGGCGGTCTTCCTTTGGGGGGTCGACCTCTTCCGCGACCCATGCGAGCTAGAAAAACGAGCAACAATGGAGATCGTCTTTCTAGAGAGAGAAAACTTCTCTCTAAACACAACTCTGTTTTGATTATTATTATTATTATTATTATTATTGTTGTTGTTGTTGTTGTTGTTGTTGTTGCATCCGTGTCCCACCCTCATCCTCACTTTTTCCTCCTTCTTCATTTCGAAAAGAGCAAACAACAGCAGCAACATAACAGAGCCCATACACCTCCATTTTCGCAACCTTCAACCCGAGATCCCTCCTCCATTTCTCAACCAAATTTCATAAGTTTTGTACCACTCTCTTCCTCTTTCCTTCCTCCTTCTTTCTAGGTAATAAAGTCTCAGTTTTGTTGAGATTTCGAAAATGGCCGTCTTAAAGACAACTCGGTTTTTGACTCAAATAATCCGTTTTCTTACTCCTAGTGACGAGCTTGAAGACCCGGAGGGAAGCCCGTGCTATTTTGGACGTCTCCACTTGGGAATTTGAGAAGTTAAAGGTAACGGTGATAGGTTACTCGACAAATGTCGAAATTTCCGTGTTTTGTGTCGCTTTATATGCTCTTGTTTGATAAATTTTGATCCTTTAGGTTTTTCTCATTTGTACGATAATTTTCGTCTCAAAGTAGCGCCTGAATTCGGCTGTTTTTATGCGCTCTTCATTTAAGTACGGTTTGGTACGATTTATGTGGCTTTTGGGTGCTGAAATTGAGCAACTTAAGGACGGGAATAAGACAGTTTTTGGGGACGGTTGTATGCAATATTTCGGGACTGTTTCTGTGTTGCTTTTACATGTTAAATTCATCTTGCATATACTTAGAAAACTCGTGTCAAATGTGTCATCATGGCCGTGTTTAGCATGGTTTATAGGACTGTTTTACAGGCTGAGTGTTAGCCGTGGGCGAATGGTTGTGACGGCGGTAGTTGGCGGACATATGGTGGCTGTCTCGGTGTGCATAGGTGGCGCCTTGAGTCGTAATGTTGGTGTGAATTCCTGTCTTCGAACATGCTCATTAGATCGTCTTACTAGTTACTTGTTGTGCATTTGGGTGAGTGTTTGTGGTTGTGTGTCGACCAGGACAGATGGCCGACTGTGGGCACAGGTGGTGGACAAGGCCGGCTGTGGACTGGTGGCTGGTTGCGTGACCACGGTCTGGCCGTGGTTATGTCGGGGTGGTCACGGAATAGTATATGCTTCATACTCCTTATTCCCCTTTTGTTTTGTTGCTTTGTTTTATGTGTTGGGTATGCTTTTAATAATTTTGGGCTTACACACATATCCCTTCTTGTTGGGCCAATCCTTAGAGATGGTGTTTGTTTACCCACTTGTTTCCTTCTTCCATTTTTGGTGACTTGTGTTATGATTAATTAATTGGGCTTGTGATATTTTACTAGTTGGACTTGTTGTGTTTTAATTATTGGACTTCACATGACTAATTTATTGGGTCTTACATGATCAAATGGATGGATTTCACATGATTTAATTGTTGGGTTGCACATGAGTAATATGTTGGGTAATATGCCTTGTTGTTGGGCTTAATGTGATTCAATTATTGGGCTTCTCATAGTTTGCTTTTTGGGCTCATAAGTAAGTCACTTGGGCTTGGTCATATTTTATTCCGTAAACTTTCACATAACGTAAATTATTCATTATCGCATGTTATATTTTATGTAACCGGCTTGTTAAATTATGAAGTGGAATATTTATTAATATAACACAAGCATGAAATATTTATTATAAATAGTTACTTGTGAAGTGTCGTATTCTAGATAATGTCTCGTATTGTTCGGTTGTGAGAGTCTTGGTCCTATCGGATACTAGAGGTGAGCCATAAGCCCTCTAGTTGCGATATGATCGTCGGGATTGATGTTCCCATCCGTACTTATGGTGAGATGTAAGCCACAAGTATGAATGTGACATTAGTGATTCCGTGATGTAATCTTGTTTATCCGTGACCTATGATATTTTATCGTGTTTATGTTTGTATAATCATTTTTACTCTTATTGGTGACTCAAGTGTGACGTTTACATTGTGTCACTACTTGACATTCCTTATTTTCCCTTTCACACCTTTGGTTACTGATATTTGTGCCATGTTTTTCCGGATTGGGTTATCCTTCCGCCTCTTCGGACCTTTGGTTACAGAATGTGTGCCATGTTTCCGATTTGGGGTTACTCGACCTTTGGTTACGGTCTGTGTGCCATGTATCGAGTCTGGATCCAGGTTTAGACTAGGACCGTATTATTATCGTCGTCCTACCAGGAGGATTGGGGTCTAGGATGTAGTCTTGTGTGTAGTATCTCGGACATGCTTTAAAGGTAGCCTCTGAGTCGGATACTTCGTCTACACTTTGTAGATGTCTTACACTTGTTGAGTCGAGTCAATATGAGTGGGTTGACTTAGTTATTATACTCTCTTGAATGCATACTTATTCTAATGTATTATGCCTATCTCATAATGACTACCAATTATATTTCCTTGTTCTTCATTGTTCAAATATGTTGTATGATCAATATGTGTAATTAAGTGCTTGTTTACTTGCATTTCGACATATTGTGGCTGGGAGAACCTTGAGTTACTCCCCACTGACTTTGGCGTTCATGTTTACATGGATGACAGGTGGTGAAGACGCTTACGTGGGGAAGACGTGTGGGCTAGAGAGAACTAAACCCTTGGACCTTAGTTTGCTTGTTTAGAAACCCCTTAACTCTTTATTCGTGGGATATCTTTTCCCCGCTTTCTAGACTTGGAATGTAATAACCTAGGTTTGCTTATCGTTTTATTTGTTTCATTTCGTTAGTGGCTCCCGCGTGTTAATCATTAACTAGTAATAAAAAAACGTTTTTTTTAAATCTCATAAATTTCCGTATTAATTTATTAGTTATATTTTCCGCGTTATCATGAGGTGTCAAATTATGAGTTCATTAAAGATCGTGAACGACCTCTTGTGTTTGAACTCTTGGTGCATGACTTAAATTTAGACTTGAGTGCCGACTTTGGCATAGTGATGCCTAGACAGACGACTTATGACGAGATTTGGAGGTTTGTTGCTGGCGTGACGCTGTTGGACAAGACACGTACACAAACTTGACCTTTGACCCATAATATAAGGGAAAGACGGGTTTAATACCCGAGAGATTTTGACTCTCCTAATGCCATTGGAGATGTCTCGACAATTAGGCGACACGACCTAGACAAGAAGGTAGGTACTAACTTCGGCGGACACTCAACGTTATCTAGACGACTTTACTTGAAATCGACTCAAGGCTGAGTCAGGATAGTGGACTGAAGTTTTCGAAAATAGAAATTTTCAAAAAGATTCATTTGTCGTTTTATGGATGGCTTCCGAAGAGTAGGGATCTTTAGAAGGTCGACCATTTGAAAGGGTTGTCTTTGGTTTGTTTTCAAAAGACGACTTGAGCTGAAATTGCGGCAGCTCTGAAAACAATGTGTTGTTTCCGAAGACGGTATTTGAAATTACAAATCACGGATTTGAAAATCGTATTTGGAATCGTCATCACAATGGCCATGAAAACGGTTAAATTTGTTTTCAAATATTTGATTTTGAACTGAAATTTGAAAACGGTTAAATTTGTTTTCAAAGATTTGATTTTGAATTGAAATTTGAAAACGGTTAAGTTTGTTTTCAAAGATTTGATTTTGAATTGAAATTTGAAAACGGTTAAATTTGTTTTTAAAGATTTGAAATTGGATTTGGAATCTGAAAACGTTTAAATTCGTTTTCAAAGATTTGATTTTGAATTGAAATTTGAAAACAGTTAAAGTTGTTTTCAAAGATATGATTTTGAATTTAAAATTTGAAAACGGTTAAAGTTGTTTTCAAAGATTTGATTTTGATTGAAATTTGAAAGCGGTTAAATTTGTTTTCAAAGACTGGATTTTGAATTGAAAATTTGAAAACGGTTAAATTTGTTTTCAAAGATTTGATTTTGAATTGAAATTTGAAAACGGTTAAATTTGTTTTCAAAGATTTGATTTTTAATTGAAATTTGAAAACGGTTAAATTTGTTTTCAAAGAGTTGATTTTGAATTGAAATTTGAAAACGGTTAAATTTGTTTTCAAAGAGTTGATTTTGAATTGAAATTTGAAAACGGTTAAATTTGTTTTCAAATGGTTTGAAATTAGATTTTGTGAGGATTGAATTACGGCGGCTTAGAAAACCGTTTAAACCTTTGAAAGACGGTATGCAAATCGAAAAGTGTGAGAATTGAAATCGTCATTACGACGGCTTACAAGAGCCAAATTTGATTTCGAAAACAAGATTTGATATGTGAAAAGTTGCACGGGTTGAAATCGTCATTACGACGGTTTGAAGAACGTTTTTGTTTGAAAATTGATTTCGAATTTGGAAAATTCGAGGGTAGAATTCGTCATTATGACGGCGTAAAAGGGCGCTTTAAGAATGCAACGGTCGGCGACAGACCGAGGTTTGAAATGGCCATTATAACGACGTAAAAGGGTATTTTGAAATGGTTTATGAAAACCGAGTTTGAAATCGTCATTACGACGACATAAAAATGTGCAACTGAAACGGTTATGAAAAACCGGGCTTTGCAATCGTCATTACGACGGCATAAAAAGGTGTGCAACGGTCGGCGGAAGAGCGAGGTTTGAAACGCCATTATAACGGCATAAAAAGGTGTTTTGAAATGGTTGTAAAAGCCGAGTTTAAAAATCGTCATTACGACGGCCTAAAAAGGCGTGTTAAAATGCGACGGTCGGCGAAAGACCGAGGTTTTAAAATGGCCATTATAACGGCATAAAAAGGTGTTTTGAACGTTTGAAATGACACGGAAGGACTTATGATCACATAACACATAAGCACTCGCAGTTTCATTATATTATGCATAATGCTGACACGGGTTTTGGCTTAAAAGGGTGGGTTACACACCAAGCGATCAAACCTCGATTTTCGAGAGGGATACCAATCCAAACAAAATGTATAAGGAGGGTGCCCTAGCCTCGTGCATGAAGGTGATGAAAGCTCTTTGACGAAATAGAAATATGTATCGTCAACGGTATGCTTGACTCAATCGGGATTCAAACGCGGGAATGAGAAAACTCACGCCGACGGGACGAGCCAATTTGTCGAAATGGGTTAGGTTATAGGCCCGGACAAGGAACCCGACTTATGACCGTAATATCAATTAATGCACTTTAACCACGACCTCGTTCGAGTTTCACCTCTAAGGATCACAAAGACACAAATGTCCTAGTTTTCCCCAGCGGAGTCGCCAAATTGTGGACATGGGCCACGCGTTATGCGTACATGGGACGCCGCCGATCCGTGGACGTAGGCCACCTACACGCCAAGCCACTCTGTGGACGTGTAGCGGTCGGAAAGCCACATTTGGAGGCGTAGAAATGCTTTCGAACGGATCGCTTTAGATCGGTCGGTTTCATCTCGGCAAAGGTCTCGAAACGATTAGAGATGTTCGGAGTCGCCACCAAGCATTTGTGGATGCTCGGAACCGGTTCGAATCCACTTTATACCTAGGTCAGTCAAGGCAAAAAGCGGTGTTTGACATAGGTACTAAAGATCAGGACTCGTCCCCCTTTTAGCATTCTAAGCCTAAAATGACTCTCGTAGGCCCTGAATAAGGCCATCCACTATCCAAAGGTTCAGAGTAAGGGGTGAGGGTACGCATTGGGAACCCCTTTAATCGGACACCCAATCCCGCCCGCGTTAGCGGCCTCTACTAATCGATCGTGGTTGTTTGAGTGCAAAAGTTGATAAAATGGTTTAAATGCATGAATGCGCATCCAAAATTCTTAACCTAACATGTGAATATTTTCTAAGTCGGTTGTTTATGCATGTACCAAGAAATTGGTGTCAAAGTTGGATTTAGATTGGTTTGCATGTGAAAACGGAAATCAA
Organism: Silene latifolia; assembly: GCF_048544455.1. Classification (NCBI taxonomy): domain Eukaryota; kingdom Viridiplantae; phylum Streptophyta; class Magnoliopsida; order Caryophyllales; family Caryophyllaceae; genus Silene; species Silene latifolia. The sequence goes on along the minus strand of NC_133528.1, from coordinate 51,067,974 downwards.
ACATCCATTTACCAAATTTGGATTATGATGCTTAACACGATCCATTATTTGAAAAAGAGTGTCAAATGACAAAATGTAAAAAACGTAAGCTTGTCAACCTGATCGGTCATGTATTTGGATTAACCGTAATCGGGATCGTCCTAGACAAATGCTAAAACAAAACAGAACAGTACCAGGCAGCCCTATTGGGGCGCGAGCCTATTGGCGAGGGAAAAGGCTCTGGTCAGGTTTTAAATTATGAAAACAGACGGCCTCTTGGGGCGCGAGTCAGACGACGACCCAAGGGACGTCTCCTGGTTGTAAAAAGGTTGTTTAAAACATTGTTGAAAAGGTTATTTAAAACCGTATTTGTGATGAATGATTGCAAATATGATTTGCATGACTCAGAATCATTACTATTGTGTTAGTAATATTTGTAGTCGGATTTGCAAGTTTGAAAAGCATAGTTTACAAATAAAAATGGAAATGTTTGATTTGAACTAAATATGTAAGTTCATTTCTTTGTAATTAATCAAGTTTTTCATCGTACTCGGATTAAACTGACATGGTATAAAGAACCAAGGATGATTATGAATTATGACTAATATATTTGTAAATGTAAACAAATGAGAAAAATGGTAAATAAAATAAAAGGGGGTTAAAATATCCTTTAATTTGTAATTAACCATCAATATCATCGAGTCACGGAATAAACCGTCATGGTATAAAGAACCAAGGATGATTTTTGTAATGGTCAAAATATGTTTATCATAAAAATGAATTAAAATGGTAAATAAAAGAAAAGAATTTCTTTTAAAATGTAATTAACCAATTAATATCACCGAATCACGGATTAAACCGTCATGGTATATGGAACCAAGGGTGATTATAATTTATGGCTAAAAAGTTTGTCATAAAATTGATTTGAAACATTTGAAATGGTAAAAACCGATTGCAAATAAGAAATGAAATAAAGAGGAAAGACGAGAACAAACACGGCTGGATTAAGGCCTGAGAGGGCATTGGGGCGCGAGCCATGCTGCTATACAAGCAGCCCGTGTCTCAGGCCAAAATCTATTTTTGGCTCGTCCAACCTATAATTGAATCGTGTTATGCATTGTTCATGCATATAAACTCATAAAAACAGTAAAGACATAAAATAAGTGAGTTGTTTACACCCTCAAACTTACATATTTTGATGTTTGCGACGTAGACGACTTTAGAGACGGTTTTCTCGTAGCGACTACTCACGATCAAAGAAGTTTAAAAGAGTGCCTTAGAAAAGGATTTTGTTTTGAAAATGTGTTGAAGACATATTGTTGAAATACATATTGATTAATGTTGAGTTGGTCGAATGGGTCGGTCGAATGCACGACGACGGTACCAAACAAAATGTGTAAGGCTTGTGTATACGATCGGTAGGTCGTAAACACGTGTCGATTTTGTGACTTAGGAAGTCGAGTCTAGAAGTTTAAGAGAGAGGTAAGGGGGCGGACGGCCGCCTAAATATTGTGGTGTGTGAAGGTTGGTATTTATAGAGAAATGTGGGGTGGTTGGTCGGTTGAGTTTGCTTAGAGGATAAGCAGACACCCCAAAGAGGCGCGAGCCACCTAGTGATTGAAAAGGGTGTACTGTCCCTTTCAATTTGGACGTGGCCCTTGCTCTATCTATTGTTTGGTTGGTTTGATTTGTGGTAATCAAATAGGATGTTATGTAACAATATGGGCACTTAATAAGATGATTTTGGGTGTTACTTGAGGTAAGTGTTTTGTGTGCTTGACTCGGGTTTGATCCGTGTGAGTCGGGATTTGAATTTGGAGTCGGTTTTTGGCCCGATGTCGGTTTTGACTCTAACTAGGGTCATTTTAATTGAAATGACATGATAAAGATATTCATGGCATTATTTTTGACATTCGAGATTTGGGTTGACTCAGGTTGACTTGAGTTGCGGGTTTCTGAGTCGGTTTTGGGTCCGAAGGCGGTTTCAACCCTAAATAGTGTTGTTTTAATGCAAATGAAGTTAGAATACCATTTATGAAATCATTTTTCATATCCGAGTAGTGAACTAAACCGTCTCATGTATAGCCAATCCACGCACGCATATCAAAAACACGTTATAGTCCGATCATCATCGGGTGGTTTTTGGAAGGTGCAGATACTGGGTATCTACAATATTATATCTATGTATTACTAATAGGAATATATATAATAGTTTGGCCTTAATCATCACCTTAAGGTTTTGGTTGAAATGGCTTCTATCATGGTATCACAGTCAGTGTGACTAAGAAGTCACAAGTTCAAATCTTGGCATTCTCCAATAACTCACGGAGTGGAAATTAAGCACCTGGTATGACGGGGCCTGTGCACTAACCACTCTTCGAGTCCAAAGGGCACTCGAGTGAGGGGGCGTAATAGGAATATATATAATAGTGGGTCTCAACCATCACTTTAAGGTTTTGGGAAAAATGGTTCTTCTATCAACCATCACCTTAAGGTTTTGGTTAAAATGCTTCTTCTATCAATTACACATAAAGGATTGGGATTTACATAGGATAAAATGGATTCGAAAAACAATAAAAGTGCCATTTGAGGTCAGGTTGGATTATAAATCTTCACTAAAATTTTGGAGAGACATTCTCTCATTAAATTATTAAGAGACTACTCTATCTATGTTTTTTGTACCCTTTAATATGTTTTTTGTGACCTCTTTATTATTGGCCGTGATTCATAGTAACTCTTTGATTTCATAACTGCTATTGATGTCCGGAATTCAGTCATCGTTTTCGGCATCAAACACAATTTATAAAACCTAATAAAAGTAGTATTTATCGGGGTCGAACCACAAGGATGGAGTGGAGTTGTACTTAATTTGTTTGAATTTAAGTTTAATAAAAAAGTAAGGAAGTTGGTGAAATTAACTAAACTAAACCTAGAACAATTAAGAGCAAGTAGACTAGGATAATGAAATATAAACAATTGATAAAAATTAGGGTCTTTGGGTTTCCCTAACAAAGTCAAGCTAAGTATGAGTATTAGGTAATTATTGGCCTAGAACAACTAATTTCTTAGACTCTCCTAAAGATGGACACAAAATCGTCACAAAGCATCCAAATTCATCATAAAGACACTATCAAGTATCTATGTAAACTTTCATTCAACAAGATACTAAGCATAAATTGGAGAAAGGGATGAACTTTCATACACACATTTCAACAAACATCTTCTATGCATGTTTACAAAAGACAGCCAATTTACCCAATAATCAAACATTAACAACCCGTATTCATAGCCTTAATCCTCACTTAGGTTCCCCCTAAACTATAGGGGGTCACTACTCACACATAAGTGAAGGACAAATGTAGATAATTGGAGAAAAACAAGCAAACATGGTAATAAACATGGTATTAAATGAAACAACAACTAAATATGAAATGGAAATGTAAACAATTAAAGATTTAAACTAAGAAGAGAGAAAATTGTACTAAGAAGGCGAAAAGATTGAGTCTTTAAGTAATAAATGGAAGATGTTCTTTAACAATCTTCTATTACAAGCCAAGTACCCAAATGTAAACTATTCAACTTAACTAGATCTAGGCTAAATTATGAGAGAGAAACTTATAGAGAGGAAGTTCTCTTAATTTTCTAGGATTTCTTGTTCTGTTGCAATGGCATGATCAAGGAAATTTAACAATAATCCTTCACAAAACACTGGGCAAAAATCAAAAAACAATTCTAATAATAAGAAAGGGAAAGGTAAATCGATTGCTCATCATATCAAGTTCTCTTCTCTTTATTTCGAAACGGATTTAGATGCGATTTTCGAAGATGAGGAACTGGAGGGGTTATTTCCGGAGGAGGAGATATCAGGGGAGAAAGTGTAATACTATGGTTTTATGTGTTGTTTGGTACTTTATCGAGTAAGGCTTAGTCTATCGTGTAAGTCAGTTTTGCGTTCTGGACAGTGTTCTGTCTGATGGTTACTCGAACGAGTAGGGGCCACTCTATCGAGTACCTCACTTACTCGATTGAGTGCGTCGGGATTTATGGGTTTTTGGCCTGGTTTTGATAGGAACCTGAGAATGCTATAAAAAGTAATTTTCGTCAGTTACTTTTACTTTTTACGTTATTCTAAGTTTCACAAAGAGAAAACAAAAGCTACGTAGCTTCCACTCTCACATTGCTATCAAATCCAATGGCTTGAGTCGTCGGATTCCAGAGTTCTTTACAGCGTTGAGACCGTCGCATTGTGGGTAAGATCCTAGTACAATTTTTATGTTGTTTCATTAATTTTGGTTAAACTCTAATTGGGTAAATTTGGGAATTTTTGGGAGTATTATTGGTATTAGTTTGTGATTGTATGATTCTATGTTGATAGGAGGTGATTTCGTAGAGTAGCGTTTCTGATCTGCTATTGTGTCAATTGTGGTGATTGCGTTTCCAGGTAGGGTTTCCTACTCAGTTATTGTTTACATAATATGAGATGGTTTATTGGTTGTTGACTGTTGGTTAATGGCATTTGTCTATATCGTAATTTAATTGGTAATGTTGATATCGTAATTGGTTGTGGTTATTTGTCTATGGTGCGTGAGGTGCGCCCTCGGCTGAGTGGAGTCACTTGTGGGAGTGGCTTCACGCCGTTGATTCGCCCCTTGGGGAACCCGCCACAAGAGGGGATGTGCACATTAAGGAACATGGATTTTCACTCGGTAAAGATGAGCGGGGCTTAGGTTGGAACGGCTGCGGTCCCCCACAGGCAGTGTGGATTACTGGTTGCGGCCGTAATCTAGCAAGGCTAGACCTTCAGCCTAGCCAGGTGATTGGTGATGTGGCGGTGCTGGGAGTTGTGTTTGTGAATTGTTGTTGAATTGTCTTATATTGTATAATCAGTAACTGACCCCGTTTAATTGTTTTAAAAACTGTGGTGATCTATTCGGGGATGGTGAGCAGTTATTAAGTAGGTATGATTTGGATGCGCGAGGGATTAGCCGCTCACCACGAGTCTATTAGAAGTCTTCCGATGTTATGTAGAACATTTTGTTTACTTTAGTTGGATTTGGTTTTGAAACAGTTGTATCATACTTTACAGTTTTTTGGATTTTGTTATATTCACTTAAACTATTTATTTAAAGTACATTCTTTAATGGTGTATTTGATATACATTACCTTGGGTAACCGAGATGGTAGCACTCTCATGCATTAGGTGGTCTTGGTAAGGCACCTTGGTGTTTGGGGGTGTTACAAAGTGGTATCAGAGCGACGATTTTGGAACCTGTAACTAATGAATCTCATGATCTTACAGAGTCAAACTAAAATGAACCCAGGTAGGAGTTGTTAGGAGCTAATGCAAAGACTTAGGAGACGTCCTAAAGTCGCGAACTAGCCCTACAACTTTGAACCGGTCACTATGGGGTGTCATGGGATGGCTATGTGTTTACTAATGTCTATATGAATATGTTGGATGGATTATGTGTGATTGAATGGAGAATGTGGTTGAAAAAGGTAAAGGTAATTGTTAATGATAATATTATTGTGGTTAAGCATGATGTATGATGAAATGATTTATAATGTGGCGATAGTAGTAACATGTGAATAGGAGATGTTATGTTATATACGTATATTTTTTTGTTGTGAAAATTTATAAAGTTAAAGGCATGTGGGTAGTTAGAAACGTCAGCATGACTCGATTGAGTGGGAGTAACTCGATCGAGTTGGGTGGACTCGATCGAGTGGGCTGAGCTTGATCGAGTGGGTATATGACAACATTGGGCAGTAGCTGCTATTTTGTGCAACTCGATCGAGTAAGAGGAGTACTGGATCGAGTGTGGGCTAGTCGATCAAGTATGTATGTGACTCAATCGAGTGCGTTTTTATGTTAGTTCTGGTCAGGTTCTGGAGTTGGGGAACTCGATTGAGTATATGGGCAACTCGATCGAGTGACCTCTACTCGATCGAGTGGGTGTGGTTACGCGATCGAGTAGGTGATGTGCAGGTCCTATATGCTTTGAGGCAAAGGCTATGTGCTTACATTTATCTCTCCTCTTATAGCTCAAAGATATGCCTCCAAAGAGGTCTGCTATGTATGCTAGGGCTCAGGAGATGAGTGTGGACGAGATTTCCAAGATGCTTGAGCATCAATAGGCGCTTACGGAGGCCCTTAAGAGGTTTGGGAAAGACAAAGATACCGGGGTAGACTTTTCCAAGATGAGCACTATGATATTCCGCTTTAAACTAAAAGAATATATGGGTATTGGTGCGCCAATTTTGCTCGACAATTAGCATGAAGAGATGGAGAATATCTTGGGAGTGGTTCATTGTCTCAAAGAGTTCAAGGTGGAATAAGCTGCAATCTACCTGAGAGATGCTGCAGGGGAGTGGTGATACAAGGTGAGAGAGAGTGCCCTAGACCTTTATCTGAAGCAGGGTAAGTCAGATATTCCATGGGTTGAGTTCAAGAAAGCAATGAGAAGGGAGTTTGTTCGAGAACATGTTCGTAGTAAGTTGAGGGAGGAGTTTGATTCTTTCAAGATGACCACGGATATGACAGTGGCTGAGTATTACCACAAGTTTAATGAGAAATCAAGATATGCTGAGGACATGGGGCTGAGTCAGGAGAACTTGGCACTTCGGTTTGAGAAGGGGGGCCTATCAGATCATGAAGAAGTTACCGGTTGGGGTCCTTACTGATGTTAAGGAAGTGTATGAGAAGGCAGGATGAGCTGAGCGGTTGGTCGAGATGGCCAAAGAGAACAAAGAGAGGGGTCTAGAAAAGAGAAAGGCTGAGAGTGAGGGTGGTGATCAGTCTAGCTACAAGAGGGGTAATCACAACCAGGCCAGGGCTTATTCTTCGGGATCGGGTTTCGGTGGTTGATCTTATGGGCGTGGTCGTGGTAGTAGCAGCAGTTGGAGTATCTCCTGTTTCAACTGTGGCGGTATGGGCACAAGTATACGAGTGCCGGGGGAAGAGGTTTTCAGAGACCATCGCAGAGGAGCTTTTCGTAGGGTCTGACACAGAGCTATGCTAGCAATCTACCATCTGGGTCATGGAATAATCAAAGAGGGCAAGGTAACAACAACGATGGATTCAACCGCAATGGCGGTAATTCTTATCAAAAACCGGCGACTAACAACAATCAGAGGTCAGCTACCAAGCCATCTACTTCAGTTAGTACGGTATAAGGGGGTCGACAAAAGACCAATGGCAAACTATTTATGATGGACAAGAAAGCTGCTGAGAATGATGCGCACGTGATCACCGGTACCCTTCTTGTTAATGATGTTTCTACCTTTGTTTTGTTTGATTCTGGGGCGTCACACTCTTTTGTATCGTCGGGTCATGCTAAGTCTATGGGTTTAAGAGAGTTTAAGTCTGTAAAAGATGAGGTTTTTATACCATTGGGTGAGTCAATGTCTTGTGGGTGGTTGTATAAGGGTGTATCTATGATAGTTGGGCAGGTTAATGTTCCAGTGGACTTGTTAGAATTTCCTATGGAAGGTTTTGAGATGATAGTTGGGATGGATTGGTGGGTAAGTACAAGGCTACAATAGATTGTTACTAAAAGAAAGTTTATTTTAGAGGTCCTAAGGGAGTTACTGTGTCTTATCATGGGTTTGTTTTCAAACCCAAAGTCAAAGTGATTGTAGCGGTGATCTTGAAGTCTTACTTGAGGACGGGGTGTCCTTTAATTCTATGCCATGTGAAAGATCATAGTAGGGTTGAGCCGACAACAGATAAGATACCAGTGGTGGGAGAGTTTCAAGATGTTTTTCCAGAGGAGATACCGGGTTTACCACCAAAGAGAGATATAAATTTCAGTGTGGAGTTGAAAGCAGTGACGGGACCGATATCTAAGGCCCCGTAGTGCATGGGTCCTAAAGAGTTGGGGAAGCTGAAAAAACAGTTGGATAATTTGATAGAGAAGGGATAAATTAGACCTAGTGTATCGCCGTAGGGTGCACCTGTTTTGTTTGTGAAGAAGAAAGATGGGAGTTTGAGATTGTGTATCGACTACAGGGAGTTGAACAGTGTTACAGTGAAGAACAAGCATCCTTTTCCAAGGATAGATGATATGTTTGACCAGCTGAGTGAGGCATGATTGTTTTCAAAGATTGATCTGAGATCAGGGTACCATCAGGTGAGGATTCAGGATGAAGACATACCAAAGACAGCTTTTCGATCGAGGTATGATCAGTATGAGTATGTGGTGATGTCGTTTGGGTTATGCACCGACAGTGTTTATGGATTTGATGAACCGGATCTTCAGTCAGTTCTTGGATAAGTTTGTTTGGTTCATATACCCTTATTAGACTCTTCTAATGGTGATTTTAATTAACTTGTTAATAAAAACCTTGTGGATCTAGTGCATGCATAACAAAAGGAACAAAAAGGAGAAATTATATTTTTTACATCATATGGACGAATTTAAGGGCACTAGTTTTCGACTCCTTCCAAAACTAGATCTTGAGCTATTACCATTTTGGATGATCTTCCAAAATCTTCAAACATTCAAAGTAGAATTTCTCCTCATAGTTGCACCCAAACTAATAACCCTTAAATCTAAATAATATATTAACTAAATATATTAAATAGATACCTTAAAATAAATCTAATACTATTTCTATTACTACTTTAGTAATCTAATTAGGATATTAGATTTTGAACAATTTTTGATCTAAAACTTGTTTTTTAGAGAGAAGAAGATAAGAAGAGAGTGTAGAATGAATAATGTGCATGTCATAGAAAAAAAATAAGAAAACAACCCCCTTGTTCTTCTTATGGGTGGCCGGGTAGATGGGGGTTGGTGAGCCAATGCATGGCTTTCACCTTTTTCTTTTTCTCTTCTCAAAATGTTTAGAGTGAAGGGTAGGATATTAGGGTTATGATTGTGTTTGCCATAATCAAAATAATAAACACAATTCACCCTTTTAAACCCATAAAAATCGGTCCATGCACATAAAATGGAATCCATTTTATTTTGTAAATTTTGTCAATTGTATTATTGTGTGACATGTGACATATAATGGATCATATGTCATTTTAATGCATATTTAACTTATTAAATGTAATTATATAAAAATAAATCTCATACAATAAATTTAACTAGTAATTCGTAATTAATTGTAAATAAAATGGGCCATGTTAATTTAATCCACAATATTTTATAATTATAATTAACCATTCATTCATATCTTAATTGTTTCACAAACATTAAATACACTCTAGTAATATAATATATTAATTACTAAAATGAATCTTATTTAATTGAATTACAATAAGATACAAATTCTCATTCACAAATATAATTTGTTCAATTTTTAAGGAATAAATTAACTTGTGTCATTATACAATTAATTAACTTTTCTATTAAGTGAATTGTCCTATAGGTGTGACCTTAAGGGATCAACTGATCACCACCGTCAAACGACAGTAATGTCAAACTCTAGTTAGCCAATCATTACCGATTAATGTTGATCAGTTGACTATATAATTGAATCATCCCTTACGTATTCTTATTATGAGATTTAATTATGATGTTTAATCATGTGATCGCACTATTGTTGAGGACACTTACTCCAACACAGTTTGTGGTGGTGTTCATAGATGACATCTTAGTCTATTCTAAGACTAAGGAGGAGCACGAAGATCATGTGAGGTTTGTGTTGCAAACTGTGTGCGACAACCAACTGTATGCAAAGTTGTCTAAGTGTGAGTTCTGGTTAGAGAAAGTGGCTTTTCTTGGTCACGTGATTTCTACAGAGGGTGTATCTGTTGATCCTAGCAAGATAGAGGCGGTGTCTAAGTGGGAAGTACCAAAGAATGTGGCCGAGATCAGGAGTTTCTTGGGTTTGGCAGGGTACTATTGACGGTTCGTGAAAGACGTTTCGAAGGTCGCCAGACCTATGACCGCATTGATAAGGAAAGAAACAGGTTTCGTTGGGATGAAAGTTGTGAGATGACGTTCCAAACATTAAAGAAGCGTTTGACCACGACTTCAGTCTTAGCTAAACCTGACGGGTGTGAGAACATTGAGGTGTATACAGATGCTTCAAAGAACGGGTTGGGTTGTGTGTTGATGCAGAACGGGAAAGTCATTGCCTATGCTTCTAGGCAGTTGAAGCCTTATGAGGAGAATTATCTGACACATGATCTAGAGTTGGGTGCAGTTGTGTTTGCTCTCAAGATTTGGAGGCACTATCTTTATGGGGCGACCTTTAAGGGGGTTTCTGATCACAAGAGTCTATAGTAGATCTTTACTCAAAAGGAGATGAACATGAGACAGAGGAGGTGGATGGAGCCTATCGGGGATTATGACATGGATATCATATACCATGAAGAGAAAGCAGACGTGGTTGCTGATGCATTAAGCAGGAAGAGTGCGCATTCTCTATGCACAACTATGTCTTTGATGAGGTTAAGAGATGAGGTAGGTAAGATGGGGATACATGTGATTAGAAAAGGGCATACTAGGAGAGACTTGACAGTGGAGCCGGATTTTTATGATGATATTCGCAGGAAGCAGGCTCTTAATTCTAAGATTTAGGAGTGGACAGCTGGAGTAGACAAAGGGACAGTGTCTCGGTTCTCTATTCATTCTGATGAGAGTGTTCGACTTGATGGGAGATAGTGTGTGCCTAAGGATGACGAGTTGAAAAAGGTAATCATGATAAAGGCTCATTGTACTCCGTATTCAGTGCATCCGGGTGGTGACAAGCTTTATAGAAATCTGAAGAAGACTTTCTGGTGGCCTTGGATGAAAAGAGAGACAGTTGAGTTTGTGGCTAGGTGTTTGACATGTCAGAGAGTCAAAGGGGAGCAGCGACGTCGACAAGGTAAGATTCGGCCTCTTGAGGTACCTGAGTGGAAATGGGAGTCTATCTCTATGGATTTCATAGAGGGTTTACCGAGGAGCCAACAAGGTAATAAGATGATATGGGTGATCGTTGACCGTTTGACTAAGTGAGCTCACTTTATTCCAATAAAAGGTACATGGAGTAAGGTGAAGCTGGCAAATGGCTACAGGAAGCATGTGGTGAGGTTACATGGGGTGCCTAAGGACATTGTGCAGATCGGGATGTGAGGTTCATCTCTTGGTTTTGGTAAGAGTTACAAGAGATGATGGGAACTACCTTGAACATGAGTACTGCGTTTCATCCTGCAACAGATGGACAGACAGAGAGAACTATCAAGAATTTGGAAGATATGTTGAGAGCTTGTGTAATTGAGTTTGGTGGTAGTTGGGAAGATAGGTTGGATTTAATCGAGTTTTCTTACAACAACAGCTACCATACGAGTATTGGGATGACTCCGTTTGAGGCTTTGTATGGGAGAAGGTGTAGGAGCCGGATCTGCTGGGATGATAGTGCTGAGGTAGTGGTCTTAGGACCACAGATGGTGAAAGAGATGATAAAGCAAGTGAAAGTAATTCGACAAAAGATGAAAGCAGCCCGAGATCGACAAAAGAGCTATGCAGACTTACATCGTCGGGACATCGAGTTTCAGGTTGGGGATAAGGTTCTTTTGAAAGTGTCACCTATACGTGGGGTTATGCGGTTTGGTAAGAAAGGGAAGTTAAGCCAAAAGTTCATTGGACCGTATGAGATTTTGAATCGTGTGGGAGAATTTGCTTATTGGTTAGCTTTACCACCAGCTTTGGATCGTGTACATAACGTGTTTCATGTGTCCCAATTACGGAAGTATGGTAGTGACCCTTCCCATGTATTAGAGGTGGAGAACATACAGTTGGATGAATCCTTGTCTTATCTTGAGCTGCTAAAACAGATTCTTGATCGCAAGGTTCGCAAAACTAGATCGGGGGAAACAGTGTTACTCAAGGTTTTATTGTCTAATCACGATGTTGAGAAAGCAACTTGGGAGACAGAAGAGGTTATGAAGGAGCGGTATCCATCTCTTTTTGATCAGGTATGTGTGGTTACGGGGATGTAACCATGTTTCTTTTAGGAGGTAGGAGATGATCGCATAAGGTTTTGGTATGGTTTTATGTCGATTTTCGTACAGTTAGTGGTTGTTTTGAGTTGGTATGAGTGATGGTTGGGTTTTGTTTTTAAGTTTCGATGCGTTGTTGTGTCGTTGCTGAGTTAGTAACTTTGTTTTTGGGTATGGGTTTGAACTTCGGGGACGAAGTTCATTTCTAAGGAGGGAAGACTGTAATACTACGGTTTTATGTGCTATTGGGTACTCTATCGAGTAAGGCTTACTCTGTCGAGTAAGTCGGTTTTGCATTCTGGACAGTGTTCTGTCTGATGGGTACTTAATCGAGTAGGGGCCACTTGATCGAGTACCTCACTTACTCGATCGAGTGCGTCAGGATTTACGGGTTTTTGGCCGGGTTTTGATAGCAGCGTGAGAATGATATAAAAAGTAATTTTCGTCAGTTACTTTTACTTTCTACTTTATTCTAAGTTTCACAAAGAGAAAACAAAAGTTAAGTAGCTTTTCTCTCTCACATTGCTATCAAATCCAAGAGCTTGAGTCGTCGGATTCCAGAGTTCTTTACAGCGTTGAGACCGTCGCATTGTGGGTGAGATCCTAGTACAATTTTTATGTTGTTTCGTTAATTTTGATTAAATCCTAATTGGGTAAATTTGGGGGTTTTGGGGAGTATTATTGGTATTAGTTTGTGATTGTATGATTCTATGTTGATAGGTGGTGATTTCGTAGAGTAGCGTTTCTGATCTGCTGTTGTGTCAATTATGGTTATTGCGTTTCCAGGTAGGGTTTCCTACTCAGTTATTGTTTACATAATATGTGATGGTTGATTGGTTATTGATTGTTGATTAATGGCATTTGTCTATATCGTAATTGAATTGGTAATGTTGATATCGTAATTGATTGTGGTTGTTTGTCTGTGGTTCGCGAGGTGCGCCCTCGGCTGAGTGGAGTAACTTGCGGGAGTGGCTTTACGCCCTTGATTCGCCCCTTGTGAAACCCGCCACAAGAGGGGATGTGCACATTAAGGAACAGGGGATTTCGCTCGGTAAAGATGAGCGGGGCTTAGGTGGGAACGGCTGCAGTCCTGCACTGACGGTGTGGATCACTGGTTGCGACCGTAATCTGGCAGGCCTAGACCTTTAGGCTAGCTAGGTGATTGGTCATATGACGGTGTTGGGAATTGTGTTTGTGAATTGGTGTTGAATTGTCTTATATTGTGTAATCAGTAACTGACCCCGTTTAATTGTTGTAAAAACTGTGGTGATCCATTCGGGGATGATGAGCAGTTATTGAGCAGGTATGATTTGGATTAGCGAGGGATTAGCTAGGCATGAGTCACCACGAGTCTATTAGAAGTTTTCCGCTATTATGTCGAACATTTTGTTTACTTTAGTTGGATTTGGTTTTGGAACAGTTGTATCATACTTTACAGTATTTTGGATTTTGATGTATTTACTAAACTATTTATTTAAAGTACGTTCTTTGCTGGTCTATTTGATATACATATCCTCGGGTAACCGACATGGTAGCACTCTCATGCATTAGGTGGTCTTGGTAAGGCACCTTGGTGTATGTGGGTGTTACAGAAAGTTCCACTGCCTTTGCCTCGTATCTTAAAGGAGGATATCGCTGGTGAGATTTCTTTTTGGTCTTGTGGACAAGGCCCTCGGGAACTGCGTCCGCGGGATTCACACTAGGCATAATCGACTCGAGGTTCTTTCGAATCGAATTAAGACAAATTAGAGTCGCCACCAAGTTTTTTGGGAACTTGGAACCGTTCAAGTCAACTTTACACCTTTCATCGAAAAGCATAAAGCCAATCGACTACGAGTGATTAAAGATAAAGACTTGTACCCTATATCACTCGATTTGAATGACTCTCGTAATCCAATGGTATTTAGACGGATCCACAAACCATAGATCTTGAGTAAGGGGTGAGGGTACGTGTTAGGAAGCCCATAAGGACACCTAACCCCGCCCGTCGATAACGGCCTCTACTAAGTCAAGTGTCGGAGTTCAAACAAGGTCATAGCTACTGCGATATATGATATGCAAACATCGTTTTAAAACCCTAACATGTGACAACAATTTCTATGTCGTTTTAGATGCAACTAAACTAACTTTGTCAAAGTTGTAATTTAGCATGTGGGTTGATTGATCTAACAACATTCAAACGAAACAAACAAGGCTTGATGGGAATGGGGGAGCCGTTGGGATCTACCCTATTACAACCCAGGCATTTCATGCCGACACAACGAGAAATTAAAGATACAACTCGATCTAAAATACAACGCTATACACACGACGCAATACACGGCCATTCGGCCTAGGAAACCGTGCACAAAGGGGTGGCCCACGGCTTACATGACTCACGGCCTTGGGTCACTCCTCGTAATGTGTGCTTTCACTTAATCTCATCGAATTAGACATAAGGCCACGCACCAAAGCATGCATTAGCATAAATCGGGCCATGTTGCTTTAAACAACATGCGATTTACTACGCTCCTACATGCATTGGGGCACAACCATCTAACCAAACAAGACTAAGGTTTTGAAAGAGGTTTTGACTCGATAAAAGAAAGCTAACTCGAAAATTACAACTCGATAACAAACGATAAATTACAAGCGACAAAACAATAAAGAACAAACGATGTAAAACAAACGAAACAATAAAGACCAAAGGACACGGCCAAGCCTCACGGCCTAAAGCCACGTCCAACCCTAAGTCCTAGGTCAGGTTCATTAGTTAGATCGATTGATAGCGAAACAAGTTCGAAAGCGGGCTAAAAAACAAGTTAGAAACGACGTTGATCGATTTGAAAAGATACCTTACAAATGCGCATTCTACACGGCCTAAAGGGGTCCAATTAGGTCAAGTTTTCTAATTAATTTAACTCATCGAGTGTTAATAAGAAGGTGCTAATCACGCACTCTTATACTAACGAGAAATTAGGTGAAAGAGAGAGATGCGTTCGATTAAGTTACAGAATCGTCAGTTGATTTTTAAAGCTATGTCGATGTACCCTAATGTGTCTAATTAGGTTATTAAATTGATCTAATGTCATCTAAACGAGTTATATGTTAACAATCAGAGGTCA
This sequence comes from Silene latifolia, assembly GCF_048544455.1. Classification (NCBI taxonomy): domain Eukaryota; kingdom Viridiplantae; phylum Streptophyta; class Magnoliopsida; order Caryophyllales; family Caryophyllaceae; genus Silene; species Silene latifolia. The sequence goes on along the minus strand of NC_133528.1, from coordinate 51,052,950 downwards.
TACTAACATGTGACGGGTCCTAAGGTGGGTCGAATCACACGAAACAAAAGAGGGGTCAAAAGCGAAGAGCGAAGTCAGAATTCGTTTTATTAATGCCCTACCTTGAACACGAGGATATGTAAATGAGACGGGGGTGTACGACCGACTGATGTAGCGGTTTCTTTCCCATCTCAAGTCAACGCGGGTGTTCATGGTGGTACTTTAACTCATACTCGGACTAAACTAGTTTCATAGTTAATTTAAACGATAAATAAAAGCGATAAACAAACAAAAACAAACTATAAGAAAAACAAACATAAAAACGAAATAAAAAAGGAGAAAGAGGAGGATTTGATGCACCCTCAACCTACATGTATCGTTGACACCGTCTTGGGTCGTAATCGATGGTAGATTTTATCTCGAGAGGCCGTCGTCGACGAAGAAACAAAGCAAACACGCGTTTTTATCGAATCTGGACAGCAACTTTCAAACAGCGATTTCTCCCTCGTTTCACGATGAAAATTCGATTTAAAAGATGTTTTGAAAACTAGAAAGAGAGGAGAACAGAGATCTTAAAGCAACCCCCGCTTGTTTTGAGTTATTGGGCACGAAAAACGAGCACAAACAGAACTGGACAGACAGAACAAACACAAAAACAGAGTGTATAACACTCTGTTTTTCGAGGGATTTCGTGTACTCTCAAGGGCAATTTGGCTCGTAAATCTTTGTCTAATGTGTAGATGGATGTTATGTGGTTAATTAGGAACAAGAAAATCGAGTTTTGATGGAGGTTTGAGGGAGGAACGAATTGTTCTTCGAGGAGGACACACAAACAGTTTCAGTTTGTATGTCGGTTTTGTGGAGGGTTTTTGAGAGGCAATTAGGGTTTGTTTCTGAGGTTTAAAGCTTTTGAGTGATGGTAGGATGTGGGGAGAACTTAGAGGAATGAATGTATGGTGAAGGGGTGGTATTTATAAGGAGTTAAAGTAGGGTAAAAGGGAGGGAGAGGCAGTCGGGCCTGCTCACGCATAGCTGCTGTCCAGCAGCTTTTGTGAGGGTTTGAGAGGGGTTTTCTTGGTGATTAAGCTAGGGTAATATGGGTAGGATACTAGGGTATGGGTTGGGGTTAATGGGTACGGGTTTTGGTGATGTTTGGAGCGGGTTTTGGGCTCGGGATTGAGCTGCCAAAACAGGGGGGCTGCTTGTATGCGCGGGCTGGTTGGGGGGTGTTTGGGGATGGAATTTGGGCCGTGGATAGGGGGTTCGAACAAGGCTGGATGGGTAGAGGCTTAGGTTGGTAGTGTACTCGATATTCGTGCCAAGTCGTAAAGGAAACGGGCCCAAAAACCGAGCTAAAATCGAGCTCCAAAACGCATGTTCAAAACGAGTTTTCTTCGCTTTTAAAATCGATTTTTCAAATCAATTAACACATTAAAAATAAATGATTTTTCAAATCAAATATACTCATAAAATGATTTTTCAAATAAAATATTTATTTTATTTTCAATAAAATAATCTTGAGAAAATAAATTCAAAATAAAGCTTTAATTTAAATATCACTTAAATTAATAAAATGAATTCACTTAAAAAAACATTTGATTTAAATATCATTTAAATTAATAAAATACTCCGTCGACAACGCTCATTCTACATCGTAAAACGAACCCAAATAATGACCATGACAACTAATAAATACATGTGTCCTATCATCATCGGGTGTTTGTCGGGTTCTCTATAAATTCCAATATCGACGGATACGGGTATCTACAGAGCCCCCACTTTGACTGAGGCTTGGACAAGGCGAAAGTCAAAGTATACCCCAGTCCCTCTCGACCCGAGGATTCTCAAGGGTCGTTTATAGTCCATTAGACTTGCGTATATAAGCTCGCTTGACCATAAGAAGAGATCATACCTGAAACTTCGTTGGGGATTGACTCTTGCTTCTGTTGCGTCGAAATATCATCGTTGGTCATCGACCCATAAATTGCATAAAAGGTGGATTGAGCCTTATCCTTAGGCGCCTACGTATCCGTTTCTGACGGAATCAAACCCGCGTCGTAGTTCGGCAAATCGCCGACACATGCCCAAAGTTTATCATCTGCGGCATTTGTCCAAAATTCATCATCTCGCCGACATTTGCCCAAAATTTATCATCTCGCGGCGCTTGTCCGAATAGGACGGGACTTTCCAAGGAGGTTGCCGCCACTTTCATTATTTGCTTTCAGCTACGGAATTCTTCCATTTCATACTCTTGTATTGAATTGAATTCTGAGTGGATGTCATCCATTTCATCTTGATAATGGTCTCTGAAGCCAACGGCTTCAGAGCCCTCAGTTTGCAATGGTTCTAAAGTCGAAGACTTTAGAGCCCCCAGTTGAAGCATATCCTGCTATATTTGAAACACAAAAACGTACTAGCAATAATCATCACATAAGCACATTTGGATCATCGATCCTAAAATTAGATCATTTGAAAGATTGGGTCATCGACCCAAAAATTGAATTTGGAAATTTTGAATAATTGGGTCATCGACCCGAATTTTGAATTTGACATCACTTGGAATGTTGGGTCATCGACCCGAAATTTGAGTTTGAAAGACTGGGTCATCGACCCGAAATGTGAACATGTTTAAAATTTTGAATAATTGGGCTATCGACCCAAATTTTGAATTTGAAATGAATCACTTGGATGTTGGGTCATCGACCCAAAATTTGATTTTGAGATTTGAACCTTGACTTGAAATGTACCACTACTTGGATCATCTATCCCATAATTCGCAAAAAGTTTTTGAAATTTCGGAATTCTGAAATCTTTGGCATTTTGAAATCGAACCTTGACGGGTGAGCAAGAAATACGACTCAGACACTCTGTATGACGCGTAAACAAACGTGGGCGTAGCCCGCTACCGTAAAACCAAAAAGGAAAATAAAACCGTAAGTGTGCACGGGTTTTAATTCAATTATTGACTTATTGGGGGTAGAAATGTAAATTGGCCATTCTGACGCCAAAAGATGACAAACGGGAATCACAAGGTCGTCGGACTTGGGACGAAGATATCGTATGGCATGGGCGTGCTCCCGAGGGCACATGGGAATCAAGATCACTTGGCATTGACAAGGAGGATTAAACTCACAGAGTAACAACGTTGGCTTCGCCCAGACACTAAACACAGACTGACTTTATGAGAACACTTAGACATCACACATCACTCTTGTTGGGAACATTCTGCCACTCTTCTCCTCGCCTCCTTTCTTTTCAGCGAGTATTCATCATTTCTTGCCACCGCCTTCTGTCTTTTCAGCGGGCTTTTACTATTTTTCTTCCACGCCTTTTTTCTTTTCAGCGGGTTTTTCATATTTTATGTTCCCAACAAAAACCCACATCTATCTGACTGAGCATCTTTGCCTACACCGTTAGATAAAGCTCATTCTGAGACTTGATACTATTCATCCGAACCTATATCCTTATCCTAGCCTACATCGAGTGCTAAGACTGACTCAAACAAAGGTGGCTTCATTTGGATTTGGTTAAGACCCGTAAGAAACCGACAAGATGACAACTTGGTTGATGAGTGGATTGAATCCCTTATTCTGAAGGACTGCCTACGTATTCGCGTGGAGCGAAATCAAATCCGACGTAGTTCGATCAAGGTGCATTAAATTGGCATTTTGATTGCGTGTACACACTCGAAGGTTTCACATAAAGTATCATGTCATATCCCATTCTAGCCTGTAAAGTACCGTTAAATCCCGTGTTTGGGGTTAGGTGTAAAAGGCTTGGATCTTTTGGGATGTGGAGCTTGGTAATAACAAGTTGGAATGGTTAACTATCATTCTGAAGGTTTGTCTTATGGTGCTAAGGCCAAGGGCTATGGCTGCTGATGTGGTTGGAATGGGTGTCTCGGGTTTGATGAACCACGAGTGCAAATGGGTTGAAAAATGATGTGGGTTCAAATTTCCATGTCTGGACCCTAAAGGCTGGATGTAACAACACAAGCGGAATGATTCTCAAAATTCCCGACTATCCCTTGTAACTGTCTCAGGAAGGACTTAGAGGGTAAGGAGGTTACTACTTACGCTTTTGGGCTTCGCCCATTGAACTTCAACTATGGGTACTTGACTTGAATTCTGGCTTCCGTAACTTCGACATTCAACCAAAAAGCATTCCGCAATAACTTCAACATCTTTTTTCTTTTTTCTTTTTTCTTTTTTCTTTTTTTCTTTTTCTTTTATCACTTTTCTTTTTTCATTTTTCTTTTTTTTTCGTCTCTTTTTCTTTCATGTTTTCATTCTTTTTCATTTTTTCTCTCTTTGAAAATGATCTTCTATTCATTCTCTTAGTCATAAATGGATACACCTTGAAAACTGGTCTTCGCCAACTAATTTGGGTAGGAACTAACAATTCCTTGTTAGAACGGGTTGATATCTTCTCTCTTCGAGATGGGATGATTTTGTTGGGGAAAAGGCTTGCCTTCCATCATCGATAGGGGAAACAAGGAGCTAGTCCGGATTTGTCATAGAATCATCTAAAAGCTTGTCACAAACATTGGTTCAGATGGAGGTTTTCTACCGCCAGACATGGAATAAGTAAAGGAATCAAACACGGGATCCTAGTGTACCTTACATTTTTGAAACGGGACATATTTCTACCCCAGGGATGCCTTTGAGTGTGTTGTGCATTTTATCATGTTTCCGGAATGATTGAGAATTGGAAACAAGACAAATTTGGAAACGAAACTGGAACTTTTTATTGGAAAAACAAATGCTTAACAGACTCGAAGGAACGATTCCTAGGACACACCCTAGGTCATCGCGGAACAAACGACTCAACTTCAGGAAAAGAAAGTCCTAGACTCGACTCGACTAAGATAAGAAAACAGATCCCGACTCATAATTTTCAAATCTGGTCTTGAGCTTTCCCTTGTTCAGCTGTCAGCTTAGATGCTCGGTTCTAGTCCTTGATCCCTTTGATGGTCTGCCTCCATCCTGAGGTAGTCCTCTGAGGATCTACGCCAGTGATGAAGGTTGGTGAATCGAATTGTCTTTTATTAACTTCGTTAACGAGAGGAGTATATTCTAGAGCAAGACTCCCGACTTGAATTTCATTCTTCGGGTTTAGCAAGAATTCAAAGCAATCCACAAATATTTTCCCGATAAACACCCCTTTTAAGTGACATGGGCGGATAAGATGGGAATAATCGACATTGTCTTCGACAGAAACAAAGTTGGCGTGATCGCCAAATGGATTGGTGATGTTATTGGGTTTAACAGTTGGGATTGGGAGTGTTCCATTCTCAATCATGTCTTGGATTTCGTGCTTCATCGATAGCACCTTTCAAGATATCATGGCCTTTCCCTTGATGAAAGGCACGGTAGGCATTTGGTTTATACCATTTACCTTGTTGATCGGCGGGAGGGTCCGGAGTTGGACCAATAGGCTTGACTTTCCTTGGGCTATGAGCCTTTGGAGAGCGTATGTATAAGTGCATCCGATATCGGTGAATGCCCTAGGTGTTTGGCGCCGCGACTTCTTCGATTGCCCTTCTAAGAGATTGATGGCTTCATCAATATGGGTCGTTCTTTGGGGCCTTGCCCTTAGACGATGAGGCCCCTTGGTACCCTTTCGGCTTTTCACCTCGACCTTATGACATCATCTTCTACCTTTATCCCGATTCTTATCAATTCTTTGAAAGAGCCAAAATTCAGTATTTCGAGCATTGCGGTAAATAGGTCGTAGATTCTTCACGAACTTATCTACCATTTCAACTTCATCAGGCTTCTTAGCTAGTTTCACGCTTTCAACGCGCCATCTTGCGAGGAATTCAAGAAAGCCCTCTTTCTCCTTCTGTGTCATTACTTCCAAAGTCCTTATGTTGGTTTGAATCTCAACATTGTCAAAGATAGTGCTTACGAACTCCACCGTAATATCTTCGAAAGTGGGGAAGTTCTTAAGGTCAAGATTATAGAACCACGCCTTCGGGTGTTCATCCAGAGATTGGGCAAAGATTTCAGAGAGCATGTCAGCAGGTACTCCCTTTAGTGCTAAGTACCCTTTATAGGCCTTAACATGGTGGACTGGATCTTCGTTGCCCTTGAACTTTGGGATGTCGGTGAGTACCATGTTCGTGGGCAACTTATCTGAATCGGGGCATAGGCCCTAGCATTTTCATAGTGGATGTTCTTCCCCTTGGAGAGTTTCAAACGGTCTTCGATGAACTTGAACCGTTTCTCCGGATCGATCGAGGTGGGGTAAATGGAGGGGAATCTTCACCCAGCTTAGATTCAATTGCATCCATGCGGGTCATCATGAGGTTCACGGCCTCAGTAAGCTTGTTAACAGCATCTTCCATTGCTTGACGTCGGGTTTTTGGCGGCCTTTCTACAAGAAAACCCCGTACTGAGTCAATATTTAAAGTAAGAGCCCCTGCACACTTAAGGACACGACACCAACTTGACTCAAACCAAGACTCGACTTGAGACCGACTAACCAAAAGGTTCGACTCACGGTTGGATTTAGACCTCGATTCATTTTAGACTCGACGAAACGACATGACTCAAACTGTCATAAATCGGTTATAAACCGGACTCGGTGTGACTAAACCCGTGGTTGGACCAACATAGTCCTTAGGTTCGAGTGAAAACGCCCTAAATGGCCTAGCTTGGACGTTTCTGTGGACTATCCTAGACCAATTGGTCGACCCACATGACTCGAAGCCCAAGAGGTGAGCTTGGGCGACCCAACAAGGTCGTGTTCTAGACTCTTAGAACGAAACACACCCGGCCTAACACGGCCATGACCCGGACACGACTTGATGCATTTCATGCTTGGTTGAGGTTCGAGAGGCACTTTGGATTGATTTTGAAAAAAAACGAAAGATTGATTCGAAAATGAGATTTGAAATGGGCAGCATGCCGGCTATAAAAGCTCATTTTGGGCCGAAAATTCTAGTCCTATTTGGGCAGCATTCCGCGTTTTTAAAACCATGCTATTTTGAAAGTAAGTTGTTCAAAAGTTCGGTTTCGAAAAGGACATGGAAAATTTCGAAAAAGACTCGGGAAAACAATCTGCACATTGTCATTCTCATGTTATAAGGATGTATGCTCCTAGACATCTCTAAGTCTCGGCAAGTCTTCTACAAGAAGGTCTATGCCCTCCATCCTTTTGCGGTCTTATAGAGCAAGGTGTCTTAAGGTAGAGTACCTAGAAGATCGTCCCCACCATCAAGAACCACGCGAGGTGAAGTGGAAGCGAGCAATGTGCAGCTTCCTAGCATAGTGGGACGTCGCCCCCCACGCATCACGAAGAAACGCTGGGACGGCCCGGGCAAGTCCTTAAGGTTTTATGCATGAATCGTAGCACTATGAGTAATGTTTTACTTTCCAACACTTTCTTTTCAAGTTTCACCTCGGAGGAAAAGACCCTAGAAACAAAGTGTAACTAGTCCTCTTTTCCCCAGTGAGTCGTCAAATCAGGACAAGGCCCTCGGGAAATGCGTCCGCGGGATCCACACTAGGCATAATCGACTCGAGGTTCTTTCGAATCGAATTAAGACAAATTAGAGTCGCCACCAAGTTTTTTGGGAACTTGGAACCGTTCAAGTCAACTTTACACCTTTCATCGAAAAGCATAAAGCCAATCGACTACGAGTGATTAAAGATAAAGACTTGTACCCTATATCACTCGATTTGAATGACTCTCGTAATCCAATGGTATTTAGACGGATCCACAAACCATAGATCTTGAGTAAGGGGTGAGGGTACGTGTTAGGAAGCCCATAAGGACACCTAACCCCGCCCGTCGATAACGGCCTCTACCAAGTCAAGTGTCGGAGTTCAAACAAGGTCATAGCTACTGCGATATATGATATGCAAACATCGTTTTAAAACCTTAACATGTGACAACAATTTCTATGTCGTTTTAGATGCAACTAAACTAACTTTGTCAAAGTTGTAATTTAGCATGTGGGTTGATTGATCTAACAACATTCAAACGAAACAAACAAGGCTTGATGGGAATGGGGGAGCCGTTGGGATCTACCCTATTACAACCCAGGCATTTCATGCCGACACAACGAGAAATTAAAGATACAACTCGATCTAAAATACAACGCTATACACACGACGCAATACACGGCCATTCGGCCTAGGAAACCGTGCACAAAGGGGTGGCCCACGGCTTACATGACTCACGGCCTTGGGTCACTCCTCGTAATGTGTGCTTTCACTTAATCTCATCGAATTAGACATAAGGCCACGCACCAAAGCATGCATTAGCATAAATCGGGCCATGTTGCTTTAAACAACATGCGATTTACTACGCTCTTACATGCATTGGGGCACAACCATCTAACCAAACAAGACTAAGGTTTTGAAAGAGGTTTTGACTCGATAAAAGAAAGCTAACTCGAAAATTACAACTCGATAACAAACGATAAATTACAAGCGACAAAACAATAAAGAACAAACGATGTAAAACAAACGAAACAATAAAGACCAAAGGACACGGCCAAGCCTCACGGCCTAAAGCCACGTCCAACCCTAAGTCCTAGGTCAGGTTCATTAGTTAGATCGATTGATAGCGAAACAAGTTCGAAAGCGGGCTAAAAAACAAGTTAGAAACGACGTTGATCGATTTGAAAAGATACCTTACAAATGCGCATTCTACACGGCCTAAAGGGGTCCAATTAGGTCAAGTTTGCTAATTAATTTAACTCATCGAGTGTTAATAAGAAGGTGCTAATCACGCACTCTTATACTAACGAGAAATTAGGTGAAAGAGAGAGATGCGTTCAATTAAGTTACAGAATCGTCAGTTGATTTTTAAAGCTATGTCGATGTACCCTAATGTGTCTAATTAGGTTATTAAATTGATCTAATGTCATCTAAACGAGTTATATGTTAACAATCAGAGGTCATACTAACATGTGACGGGTCCTAAGGTGGGTCGAATCACACGAAACAAAAGAGGGGTCAAAAGCGAAGAGCGAAGTCAGAATTCGTTTTATTAATGCCCTACCTTGAACACGAGGATATGTAAATGAGACGGGGGTGTACGACCGACTGATGTAGCGGTTTCTTTCCCATCTCAAGTCAACGCGGGTGTTCATGGTGGTACTTTAACTCATACTCGGACTAAACTAGTTTCATAGTTAATTTAAACGATAAATAAAAGCGATAAACAAACAAAAACAAACTATAAGAAAAACAAACATAAAAACGAAATAAAAAAGGAGAAAGAGGAGGATTTGATGCACCCTCAACCTACATGTATCGTTGACACCGTCTTGGGTCGTAATCGATGGTAGATTTTATCTCGAGAGGCCGTCGTCGACGAAGAAACAAAGCAAACACGCGTTTTTATCGAATCTGGACAGCAACTTTCAAACAGCGATTTCTCCCTCGTTTCACGATGAAAATTCGATTTAAAAGATGTTTTGAAAACTAGAAAGAGAGGAGAACAGAGATCTTAAAGCAACCCCCGCTTGTTTTGAGTTATTGGGCACGAAAAACGAGCACAAACAGAACTGGACAGACAGGAACAAACCGCGAAAACAGAGTGTATAACACTCTGTTTTTCGAGGGATTTCGTGTACTCTCAAGGGCAATTTGGCTCGTAAATCTTTGTCTAATGTGTATATGGATGTTATGTGGTTAATTAGGAACAAGAAAATCGAGTTTTGATGGAGGTTTGAGGGAGGAACGAATTGTTCTTCGAGGAGGACACACAAACAGTTTCAGTTTGTATGTCGGTTTTGTGGAGGGTTTTTGAGAGGCAATTAGGGTTTGTTTCTGAGGTTTAAAGCTTGTGAGTGATGGTAGGATGTGGGGAGAACTTAGAGGAATGAATGTATGGTGAAGGGGTGGTATTTATAAGGAGTTAAAGTAGGGTAAAAGGGAGGGAGAGGCAGTCGGGCCTGCTCACGCATAGCTGCTGTCCAGCAGCTTTTGTGAGGGTTTGAGAGGGGTTTTCTTGGTGATTAAGCTAGGGTAATATGGGTAGGATACTAGGGTATGGGTTGGGGTTAATGGGTACGGGTTTTGGTGATGTTTGGAGCGGGTTTTGGGCTCGGGATTGAGCTGCCAAAACAGGGGGGCTGCTTGTATGCGCGGGCTGGTTGGGGGGTGTTTGGGGATGGAATTTGGGCCGTGGATAGGGGGTTCGAAAAAGGGTGGATGGGTAGAGGCTTAGGTTGGTTAGTGTACTCGATATTCGTGCCAAGTCGTAAAGGAAACGGGCCCAAAAACCGAGCTAAAATCGAGCTCCAAAACGCATGTTCAAAACGAGTTTTCTTCGCTTTTAAAATCGGATTTTCAAATCAATTAACACATTAAAAATAAATGATTTTTCAAATCAAATATACTCATAAAATGATTTTTCAAATAAAATATTTATTTTATTTTCAATAAAATAATCTTGAGAAAATAAATTCAAAATAAAGCTTTAATTTAAATATCACTTAAATTAATAAAATGAATTCACTTAAAAAAACATTTGATTTAAATATCATTTAAATTAATAAAATACTCCGTCGACAACGCTCATTCTACATCGTAAAACGAACCCAAATAATGACCATGACAACTAATAAATACATGTGTCCTATCATCATCGGGTGTTTGTCGGGTTCTCTATAAATTCCAATATCGACGGATACGGGTATCTACAGGTCTACTTCCATTTATTGTTACATTCTGGGCGCAAATTCAATGAGCAATGTAATTAGTGGGTTTGTTAAGAGGGTGTGGCCTTCAAATGGCGTAGACAAGGTTTCTTTTCTTCCAAATGGGATTTTCCTTGTAAGGTTTAAGACAGTGGAACAACAGCAGGCGGTGTTAAAAAATGGTCACTTGATTTTTGATAATAAACCAGTAATCATCAAAGATTGGAAACCTGATTCTGAATTGATAAAACATGACGTTTCTAGGATTCCCCTTTGGATGGAGATTTATGGTTTTAATATCAAATTTTGGGGAGTTAATTGCTTGAAATAGATCTTTGGTAGTGTAGGTCAGTTCATTAAATGTGATGATGCTACGACTAACAGGGATTTCATGGGATATGCTAGGATAATGGTGGAGGTACAAATAGGCCAACAGTTTCCAAGGAAACTAGATATATTGATGAGAATGATAGAACGCATGGAATACGAGTAGTTTATGACTGGTTGCCAACGCTATGCACTTATTGTAAGGGAATGGGTCATTCGTCTGAGGTCTGTAGGAAAGGGGAAGCTAGGCCCAGGAAGGTATGGAAACCAAAAGTGCCTGTTCCTGGGAAGACTGTCCAACCTAAGCCTACACAGCCAAAGAAAGTGTCACAACCTCAACACAAAATTCAAGTTGTGATACCACAAAAACAGCCAGTTGTTCAGAATGGGACTCAACCAATGGTTATCCCACAGACACCCACTGTGCAGAGGAGCAGTATTCCTGCAAAGGGTCTAGGATGCCTGAGGTGGAGCAATCTGTACCTAGAAGGTTTATAACTCGAATGATGAGGGCAGAAACTGGAGATAAACGATTATTCACCTCTAGAGGGCTATCTTTTATGAAGTCTCTAACATTAACCCTTCAGAAGTCGAAGGCTGAATTGATTGAAAGAGTGATGTATGAGAAAAGGGAGTCAAGTACTGTCCATTCTGATAATGGGTAGTTGTGGCTTTTGGAACATCAGGGGTATGAATAGTAGTAATAAACAGGCTGAAATAAAATGGTTTTTAAAGCATAAAAAAATTGGTCTTTATGGCTTATTAGAAACAAAACTTAGGAGTAGGAATTAGCACAAGGTGAGAACTAATCTTTGTGAGGATTGGTCTAGCTGTACCAATACCAGTCTGCATAAAGGTGGTAGGATATGATTAATCTGGGACCCTTCTATGTTCTCAGTCAATATTTTGGATGTTACTGCTCATTGTATAGATGCTGAGGTTTTTGACAAAATAAGGAGGAAGAATTTTCGGTATACTATAGTATATGGCTTCAACCATAATTCTGAAAGACAAGATCTGTGGCACAATCTGAGGGCTTATCATGGGATGGTAAGAGGCCCTTGGATGGTGGACGAAGGGAGGGGGGCACTTCAATTCTATTATGGCAGTGGATGAGAGAATTGGGGGAGCTCCTGTCACTAGGGCTGAGATGATTGACATGATTTTGGCTATTCAGGAGTGTGAGCTTTTTTACCTTAAAAGGTCTGGCTCATTATATACGTGGAATAATAAACATGAGCACGAGGGGAAGATTTACAGTAGGATTGATAGAGCTTTTATTAATGAGGAGTGGATTCTTGAGTTCTCTAATAGCTCTGCAAATTTCCTGCCAGAGGGCTTATTTGATCAATACCCTTGCTTGATCAGTTTTGAGGGAAATACAACTAGGAATAGTCCACCTTTTAGATATTATAACATGTGGTCAAGGGCACTAGAGTTTGAAGGGATTGTTCGAAATAGCTGAGATAATGAGGTGTCGGGAACCGTAATTTTTAAAGTGGTTACTAAACTTAAAAGATTGAAAAATGAGTTGAGAAATTTGAACATAGAGCATTTTAGTGACATTGAGAATCTTACCAAGGTCACTGAAATGTCTCTTGCTCATATACAAATTAGTCTGAGAGTTGACCCTCTAAATGAGGATCTCTGTTGTGCTGAATAAAAGTGTGCTAAGGAAGTGAAGTTTCTGTCAAGGGCTGGAAATGACTACCTTAAGCAAAATTCAAAGATCAATTGGATGAAGGAGGGGGATGAAAATACTACCTTCTTTCACACTAGTATCAAGAGAAGGAGAGCAAAGAATAGGGTTTATGAAGTAAAAGATATGAGGGGTAATCTATGTACCCAGCATGAGGATATAAAGGCTGCCTTTGAAGAGTACTATATCTCTTTGCTAGGATCCTCTAAACCTGTCATCCCACACTGAGACCCTAATGGTCCCTGTGACATATGAGGAGGTCAAAGCTGCCATGTTTGGTATCCCAGGCACCAAAGCACCTGGCCCAGATGGGTATCGCAGTTAATTCTTCAAGGACTGTTGGGAAATAGTGGAGGTAGAGGTCACTGCTGCTGTTCAAAAGGTTTTCCAAATTGGGAAGCTTTTGAAGCAATGCAATAATACTGCACTTTGATTCTAAAGGTATATGTTCTTGAGAATGTGATGTGGTTCAGACCTATTGAATTCTGCAATACTCTCTATAAATGTTTATCCAAGGTGTTATGTACTAGATTGGGAAGGATTTTGCCTGATATAGTAAGCACTTCTCAGGGGGCTTTTATAAAAGGCAGGAATATAGTAGGAAATATTTTGATATATCAAGACCTCATCTGGTTGTTCAATAGGAAATCTTGCTCCCCAAGAATGCTGATGAAATTAGATATGCAGAAGGCGTATGATTCCATTGAATGGTCATTTGTACAAGAGCTGCTGCAGGCACTGGGTTTCCCTGAGATGATGGTGACTATCATAATGCAATGTGTAACTACACCTTCATATTCAATTGCTCTAAATGGTGAAGTTTTTGGTTTCTTCAAAGGGAAGAGGGGACTAAGGCAAGGTGATCCCTTATCTCCTCTACATTTTACCATGTGTCTTGATTACTTGAGTAGAATTCTGATGGTGACTCAGAAGCATTGCAAGTTCAGATTTCACCCTCTGTGCAAGAGGATAGGCATCTCTCACCTTTGTTTTGCTGGTGATCTCATTTTTTTATTTATTTTTTTTCAAATGTGAGATGGCATCTATTGATCTAATGTTGAATACATTTCATTACTTCTCTAAAGAATCAGGCCTCATTATGAATAGAGGAAAATCTAAATTTTATTGTAATGGAATGGGTGAGGTGCTGATTCAGGAAGTGGAAATGGTCACAGGTATAAAGAGGGGCACTGTTCCTTTTAAATATCTTGGGGTGACAGTATCTCATAAGAGACTTTTAGTTTTGGACCGTGAATGTCTGGTGGGGAAAGTGGTGAGCAGGATTAGGGGTATGGGGACAAACAGCAAAAGCTTGGGGATAGAAAAAAAAAACCCTAGAGAGAAGAGATGAGCGACGACTGAAGGTTACGTAGGTTTTGAGTTTTGACTCCCATGCTCATGGCAAGGAAGTCAAATCTACAAAGACAAAGGGAGATGACTTTAAGAGGACGGAGCATCCCTGCATCACAGACTGATACGTCCTCAAATATGCATGTTCAAGAGACGGAAGAGAATAACACGAATGGAGAAGAATTGGAAATAACCCAAAACCCTAATGAAAATTGTCATGGACCATCTGTTGATGGTGTTGAGGGGGAGAAGACCAAACATATGAATGAACTAATTGGTATCCCTGAACTAGTTATTGAAACTGAGGATGAAGATGAGTCTGAAAGAGAAGAGGATGATGATGAGGAGACTGTGGTGTCTGAAACGCAGGAGAGAACAGAGGATGAAGAGAGGGTGGAAACAGAGGTGGAAACAGAGGAGAAACTGGATGATGAGCAGAGTCCACGGACAAAGGAGAATGAAATGTTACAGTTAGAGGAAGAAGATGTAGTGGAGGAGGTTGAGTACTGGAGTCAAGCCGTGGTATGTTTTATTCTTGGTGCTAATCCTCCATGGGAGATCATAGAGGGTTTCATCAGGCGTATATGGACGAAGTTTAATATTGATAAGATTTCTTTCATGCATAATGGGATCTTTTTAGTAAGGTTTAAGACAATGGAAATGAAGAATAAGGTGCTACAATCAGGCTACTACATGTTTGACAACAAGCCATTGATTGTCAAGGAGTGGATGAAAGATTTGGAGATGAAAAAAGAGGATGTGAAATCAGTACCAGCCTGGATCAGACTACATAGCCTTCCTCTGAAATTCTGGGGGAAGGGTTTACCTAAAATTGCAAGCCTAGTAGGTAAATATGTCAAAAGTGATGAGGCCACAGAGGAGAGAACGAGGTAGGGGTATGCCAGGGTGATGGTAGAAATGGAGGTGGACCAAAAGTTGCCTGGGAAAGTGGAATTCAAAGATGAGAAAGGAACTGTGATTGGGGTGGAAGTGGAGTATGAATGGAAACCGATTAGGTGTATTAAGTGTAAGGGTATGGGCCATGATCAGGAGCATTGTAAGAGAGGTGATCTCAAGAAGCAAGGGGTTCAAAACATCAAGAGGGTCTGGATACCTGTGTTGCCAAAACCAGCTGTGGAGGTTGCTCCCATTCAGAACGGTGTTAAGACAGTGCAGGCACCTAAACCAGTTCCTAGGGCTGCAGGAGGTTTTGTTACGCCTTCAAAAAGGCTGGTCAAGATGCATAGAGAGGAAAGGAGTGGTGGTGGATATAGTACAGAAAACTTTGGAGCTTTTTCTTATAAGGAGACACTTCTGTCCCCATCTAAGAAGATTGTGTTAGCTCAAGGTACTTCCTCCTCACAATTTGTGTCCAATGGATAGTGTAGGGTTTTGGAATGTGAGGGGCATGAATAGAGTAGGTAAACAGAAGTATATTAGTCATTTTTTGCAAAATAAAGATATAGGTTTATTTGGTTTGTTGGAGACTAAGATTAAAAATAAAGCATTCAATAAAGTTGTAAATAGTTTCAATAATAGTTGGAGTATTACTACTAATAATGGCTATCATAGTGGTGGACGTATTTGGATTCTTTGGAAGCCTGGGATGTTTAGGGTGCACGTGCTTGAATACAATGCTCAATTTATACATATGAAGGTGGATGCTTTGATGTCTAGGAGTGTTTTCTTCTTGACTATGGTATATGCCTTTAATGGAATAAATGAGAGAGCTCCCTTGTGGGATCATTTGAGAAAGATTGCACAGCGGGTTGTAGGACCTTGGGCCATTGCTGGAGACTTCAATTGTGTGCTTGCTGCTAATGAGAGGTTTGGTGGAGCTACTTCATTGGCTGAGATGGAGCCTTTCAGGAAGTGTGTTGCTGAGTGTGAAGTTATTGACATAGCTGTAGTAGGGTCTGTCTTCACCTGGAACAATAAACAACAGACTGAGGAGAGGATTTACAGCAGATTGGATAGGTTTCTGGTTAACAAGGCTTGGTGTGATAGCTTGCCTGATATGTATGCTAACTTTCTGCCTGAGGGGATGATGGATCATACGCCATGTATAGTGAAGAGTACTAAGGTAGTGCAGGGCACTAGAAGCTTTAAGTACTTCAACATGTGGGGGAAATCCAAGGAGTTCATTCCTCTAGTGAATGAGATGTGGGATAATAATATTGATGGGACTCCCCTTTTTAAACTGGCCAAAAATCTTAAGAATCTTAAGCCAGGGTTAAAGAGACTGAATAGGGAGGGATTCAGTGACATTGAGAAGGCAACTGGTATCCTGGAGAAGCAGGTTGAGGAGATGCAAGTTCAATTGGGTGTTGACCCATCTGATGTGAGCTTGATACAACAGGAGTGTGAGGCAAGTAAAAAGCTCAAGGAGTTGCAGAGTGCAAGGGAAAGTTTCTTGCACCAGAAAGCCAAGGGTGAATGGTTTAAGGGTGGTGATACAAATACATCCTATTTCCATAGCATTATTAAGAAGAGGAGGAATAGGAATAAGATATTTATGATTGAGGATATGAATGGGAAGACTTGTGATACGAGTGATCAGGTTCAATCTGCTTTCCTGGACTACTATAAGCAGTTGTTGGGGACTAGTCAGGCTACTAAACCGGTTCATAGGAGAGTTATAAATCAGGGTAAGCAGTGCACCAGTGAGCATCATGCCCAACTGCTTAGGCCTGTTACAGGAGAAGAAATTAAGGAAGCTATGTTTAGCATACCTGACATCAAGGCCCCTGGCCCTGATGGCTATACTAGTGGCTTCTTCAAGGATGCATGGGGAGTAATTGGCAAAGAGGTGGTGGATGCTGTAAGAGACTTCTTTATAAAAGGGAAGCTGCTGAGACAGTTTAATGCTACAACTTTGACACTCATTCCTAAGTGTGACAGTCCAAAGGATGTAACTCAATTCCGTCCCATTGCTTGTTGTAATGTGGTTTACAAAGTCATATCCAAGCTGCTATGCTCTAGACTAGCTTCTGTTTTGCCTGATATTGTTCACACAAATCAAGGTGCTTTCATTCAGGAACGAAGCATTCAGGAAAACATTCTAATATGCCAAGATTTGATCAGACTGTATGAGAGACCTTCTGTGACCCCTAGATGTATGTTGAAGATTGATTTGCAGAAGGCGTATGACACTGTTGAATGGAGTTTTGTAGAGCAGCTGTTGAACTTGTTGGAGTTTCCTGAGAGCTTTAAGAGTAAAAATCATGTTATGTATTACAACACCCTCTATTTCACTGGCTCTTAATGGAGAAACTTTTGGGTATTTCCCTGCTAAGAGAGGATTGAGGCAAGGAGACCCACTATCTCCTCTAATATTCACTCTGTGCATGGATTACTTGACCAGAATGCTTATGTATGCTGCAGCCAAATACCGGTTCAAGTACCATCCTTTATGCAAGCAGTTGAGAGTCACAAATTTAATGTTTGCAGATGATGTTTTGATGTTCAGTCATGGGGATGCTGATTCAATGATGCTTATGCTGAAATCTTTTTCCTCTTTCTCAAAAGCTTCAGGACTTAAAGTGAGCCCAAGTAAGTCCAATGTCTACTTTAATGGAGTGCGAGATGATCTCAAGAATGAATTCCTAAGTGTGTCTGGTTTTAAGGAGGGTACGCTACCTTTCAAGTACCTAGGGATGCCCATTCAGACTACTAGGCTCAAGAAGAAGGACTGTGAATGTTTGGTGGACAAAATTTGCAATAGAATACACAGTTATGGTGCAAGGAAGTTCTCGTATGCTGGAAGGTTAACACTGGTTAAACATGTTTTGAATACGTTGCATTCATATTGGGCCTCTGTTTTCGTTCTCCCTAAGGGAGTCATTCTGAGAATAGAAGCCATATGCAGGAATTTTCTATGGGATGGCAGTGCAGAGTATAGGCGCTCTCCTTTAGTTGCTTGGGATACAATTTGCAGACCAAAGCAAGAAGGGGGCTTGGGGCTTAAAAATCAGGAATTATGGAATATAGCAATGGTTGGAAGACTTGTGGATTGGGTAGCTACAAACAAGGAGTCCTTATGGGTGAATTGGGTGAAAGCTAACTATCTGAAAGGGAGGAATTGGCAGGAATACATTCCAACAAGCAATTCCAGTTGGGTGTGGAGGAGGATATGCAGAGTGAAGCAGAGACTAGCAGCTGGGTATGTGCAAGGGACATGGCAGGTTCAACCATCTGGGTACACCCCGGCTGGTTGTTATGAGTGGCTCAGAGGGACACAACCCACAGTGGAGTGGTCCAAAGCTATTTGGGATAACTGGAGCTTACCTAAACATCGGTTCCTGGGATGGCTTATTGCTCACAACTCGTTGCATACAAATAGTAGACTCATGAGATTTGGTATGGATGTTGATGGACAATGTGTCCTGTGTGGGTTAGCAGAGGAGACGCAGCAGCACTTATTTTTCGCGTGTGACTACAGTAGGAGAGTCCTACAGGCAGTGATGGACTGTACTGGTCTAAAACTTCCTGAGGATGACATCTTGCATTGGTGTGTTCATAGCTCTGGCATGAAAGTTCAGCGAGGGGTGAAGGTTGCTTTGGTAATGACTAGTTTGTATCAAGTATGGCAACAAAGGAATAAGTGTAGAGTGGAGCAGGTTCTGATGAGGCCTCGATGCTTGGCTCAATGGATCAGTGAAGATATGAGGAAGAGAATAAGGGAAAGAGATAAGAGTCGGATGACTACTCATGAGCTAGATTGGTTAGGCAATTTAAAATTTACCTAGTTTTGAATGCCTTGCCTTGATAGTATGTAATTGACTCCATATTTTTATATACAATATACTCTCACATTTTACCAACCAAAAAAAAAAAGGATTAGGGGTATGGGGACAAGACACCTTTCTTATGCAGGCAGAGCAGTCCTGATCAAGACTGTGTTCAGTGCCCTGCATAACTACTGGGCACGTATATTCATTATCCCAAAAACTGTTATCAGAAAAATAGAAGTCATTTGCAGAGATTTTCTATGGCATGGTAAGGAGACTAGTGCAAGCCTTGTTCTGGTATCCTGGGAGAAATTACGCAAGCCAAAGAAGAAGAGAGGATTGGGATTCAAACATTTGATGTTTTGGAATTTGGCAGGTATTGCTAAATATGTGTGGTGGATTAAGAAAAAAGAAGATCACCTATGGGTCAAATGGGTGCATGTTATCTATATCAAAAACAGTGTTTGGAAAGATTATGTTCCTTCTGTTAATACTAGCTGGGCATGGAGGAAGACTTGTCAAGTAAAGAACTTGATGAAGGCTTTTTATTTGACCTTGTAAGGAGTACTCAGAGGAGTTATTCTCTAGGTCAGGGGTATAACTAGGTACTGCCTGCTGCTCAGGATTTATGGTGGTACCCTTGGGCAAATAACAGGTGGGCTGTGCCAAAACATGGTTTCATAGCTTGGGTCATGGCTCACCAAAGATTGCTTACTCAGGACAGACTTTAACATATGCAAATAGCACAGACTAATCAATGTTATATGTGTGGGGTGGCTCCTGAAGACCACTCTCATTTGTTTTTTCAATGTGGTTATAGTTCAATATGCTCCAAGCTTGTTTCAGACTAGTGCAAGCTGCAAATTCTTGATCAGAATTGTGTTCAATGGTGGGTCTCTTCCAGATTCATATCCTTAGGACAGAAACAAATCCTAGCTGGAGTCATCATGACTTCGCTGGTTTATCATGTGTGGATATATAGGAATACATGTCGTTTTTAATATGTTTTGATGAGGCCTGAAATCCGGGTGATGAAGGTCAAAAGTGATGTAAAACTTAGATTATCAAAATGCAATTTAGGAAGAAAGAGTCTAACTGTATTGAATTGGATGGAGAACATTAGTAGTACTTAAGGAAGTTAGTTACAACTATGCCTTAATATTGTATGTTGGAGTTTATGATCTTTGATGGAAAGCTTACATTTACCCAAAAATAAAAAAATAAAAATAAAAATAAATAAATCTAGGCTAAATTGCTAAGTAATTAAGGTTTAATTATGGAAAGATTAAAACCTAGATTAAGGGAACTTGCATAAAATTAAAGAGTATTCAGATCTAGGGTATTGTGTCTAAAGTGATCTAGGGTATTTATAGGTTACACCAAATTTTAGGTCAAAAATTAGAAAGGAAAGAAAATTCAGTCGGGGTGTCTGAGTCGGCTGACCGGCCGCCGGTGCTCCACTCGGCTGGGAGATCCCTGTAAATTTTGCTTCAATTCTTTGGTCATCAGATGTTCCGAGCTGGTGGCCTGGTCGGCTGGGAGTCTTCTATAATTTTCCTCAAGCTTTGAAGTCATCAGGTGTGCAAAGCCGCGGCCCACCCGGCTGCGAGTCCCCTGCTTATTTTCTTCTATTTTCTTCCTTGGCTCGTTGGGGTGGATGCCCAGCCAGCCGGCTGGGAGGCTCTTCTCAACTTCTTCTCCTATTCTTTCCTATGCACTCTTCAAAACTACCTAACTTGCTCCCATTTCTTCCCTTCCGTCTCAAATTCTACAACATGAGACACAAAATCACAGAACGATAAATAGGGAAACAAAATGCAAGTAATAGGCATAACAACTGTCTCAAAATTGACCAAAAAGCATAGAAAAGAAGGGAGAATTACGATCAAATAAATACATACCAGTTATTCAAATGATAAGAGTACCTATTTTATTATTAATCATGATTTGTACATATTTTATTACCTATAGGCTATAGTAGTACTTTTTCTTTAAATTGTAAAATGGTCTCTTAATAAACTAATTGAGAGACCGTCTATCAAGAGACTTATTCATAAATCTTAGGCCTCTATTTTCTTGCACTACACTCTTAGTTAAATAATGGAGTGGTAGTACTAAAAATGTGAATGAGAGAAGTTTTAATAGAACTCCAAAAAACCCTGACAGCCTCACAAAAAAATCTCTCTCTATCTCTAGAGAGTTTCTCTCTAAATGAGAGTTTCCCTTCCCTTTGGGTTTTCTCCACCGCTTTTTTTCCGACAAACACCATTTCCATCACCTTATCTACTCGGCCAAACCCACTTTCTCAACTCCACTAACTTATCCCTTCTGCCAAACTTTCCACTTCCGCATGCTAATCTGAGGTGTCCGGCTACCGCCTTGTAATCTACCACGTGCCCTTCCTTCTCTGATTTCTGCCGCGTGGATTCTCCGGCCAACCTCTACTTCTTTAATCCTCTTATAAATTGGGATCTATATTTTTTAATTGAATCAGATCACCACTTAATAAATATAATCACAACATGGCTTCATCTTCCTCCATTGCTCCTTGTCGGGCAGGGCTTACCTCTTGTCTCACGTTGGTGACATTTGTGAGGAGGAGGTTGTTAATTCCTTAACACCTACTCGCTGTTTTGTTAGGGTGAAGGTTTGGGTAGACCTTTCCAAACCTTTGATCCCTGGATGCTATCTGGCTATTAGTGACAGGGATCACCAGTGGATCGGATTTTCTTACGAGGGCGTTTTCAGGTTCTGTAAAACTTGTGGAGAGGTGGGACATCGGGTGTCCTTCTGTCCGTTTGGGAAACTGCAAGGTGCTCATCGCATTCGTGCGCGAATGGATGAGCTCAGTGCAAGAGGTCTGTTGGTCCTTCATGGACCGCCTGGTTCAAGGTTCTATACTCCTGAAATTATGGGCTTACCTTCGAGGGTGAAGTATTTGAACTCTAAGATAAACATTGCTGCTCCAGACGACTCCGCTCATGTTGACTCTGGTGGGGCTTCACCAGTTTTTTCGTTCTCTTCTTCTCCATCTGACAATGGAGATGATGAGGAAGCACCCTTTTCTGCTCCAGCACCTGAGTTTGTGGTACATGAGGACGTGTCTAGGGAGACTCTGCTGGAGACCCATCCCCTGATACGGCCTCGGCCTAATCCTCCAGGTGCTTCTACCTCCACAGTTCCACCCTCACCAGCTTTTAAAATGACGGCTCCGGAGGAAGACTTGGATACTACCATGGCTTTAGGCCTAGCTGAACCGGTTACTCCACCCAGACAGGTTGATGTTGGCATTCTGTTTCGTGACACTCTGGTTGCTGGGCCTGGTTCTGGGTCTGGTAATAGTCCCGTTCCTATGGACTCGTCTGGTAGGAAATTAAATTTTTTCTTTAAAAGGAAGGTAACTGCTGATCTTAATTGCTTAAGTAGACCAAAGTTTAAGCATTCGAGTCGATCAATTTTTTAGATTTGATCTAGGATTGTTCTTCTTGGTCTGTTGATGGACCTCACACACTCCCCCCTGAGTGTCTGTATGAGTTCCTGGGGCTCCCTAGTTATAGTTACACGAAACCAAAATCGCCAAATTTAGTCAATTGTGATACTGTGTCAGGGCCACATAAAGGCAAATATCCGAGTTTGGATGTGGCCCCGGAGTTTATTTCTACTAAACGCTTCAAATGTTTTGTTGGCTGTGTTTGGGATTTCCACTTATCTTCACTAATTTGGTTTTCGTCTTCTTTCCTGTCTTCTACCAGCGCTGAAGATGGGAAGCAACTCTTAGGTCAGGTGGTGGACCTTAAATCACCACCCGGGAACCAATGACTATCTTTTGCTGGAATTGTAGGGGCTTTGGTGAAGCGGATGATCCTACAATTCCTTACCTACACAGATGCGTCCTTAAATTTCATCCGCTGATTTTGTTTTTGCAAGAAACCCATACTTCTGTAGACGTTGCTTATATGAAGACTTCTCACCTGGGGTTTCCCAATTACTTTGGGGTTGATTCTACTGGTCGTAGTGGAGGTCTTCTTTTGTATTGGGATAGTTCGGTTGATATTCAAATACTTTGTAGTAACCCGCATTTTATCTTTTGTAAATTGGGTTTAAAACTACCTCAGGGTGTATATAATGATATGTACAGTATGTTTATATATGGGGAATCTACGTTTCAGTATCGTTCGAATTTATGGGATCAAATTTCTAATGTTGTTTTGGGTTGTACCTCTTTTCTTGTAATTGGGGATTTCAATCAGGTTGAATTGCACACCGACAAACTTGGTGGCTCTAGGTCTATTCGAGGTCAGGTTGATTTCACGACTTGGAAACTTCAAAACAATTTGGTTGATATTCCTTTTTTTGGGCCTCGGTTCACATGGATGAATGGACAACTTGGTGAAAACTGTATCATGGAACGACTTGATCGCGCATACGCAACGCAGGATTGGTTTGACGTGTTTCCTCATACTTCTCTTCTAAACTTACCTATTCTCATTTCAGACCATTCTCCGATCATCTTACATTTGTTCCATGCTAAAAATACTACCAGACGCCCTTACCGTATTGATAACTGGTGTTTACACTTGACGGAAGTTATTAACCTTGTTACTTTAGCTTTTCAGACCCCGTTCCTGGGCTCCTTACCTTATATCCTTTCCCGTAAATTGGCCAATGTCCCTTTTGCTATTCTAAAATGGGTTCTTCAACATCGTATTACCTACGGTATTGATTGGTCATCTATTGAGAGAGACCTTGAACTTTCGGCTACTGATATTTCGGATCTTGCTTCGGCTGATGATTTCCAACTGCTACGGTCTAACCGCCTCCAACTCATCTCCAAACAGCATGGATATTGGACTCAGCGGGTTAAGCTGCGCAATTAGGTCTTAGATGGATTACCAACTCATTTTCTTTTCAATCGTGTCCGGCAACGTTCTGTTAAACAAAGGCTTGTTTTTATCCGCACACCGGCTGGGCATAAACCAGAACAAGTTAAGCATGAAGTGTTATCTTATTTTCAGTCCCTTTTATGTGTACCAGCACACTCTTCAGCTGCCTTGTCCTTTGCATCTACTGAATCGTTTCTCTCTGCTTTGGATTTACCATCTTTATCTTCGACTGATTGCTCTGTTTTATCTGCACCGTTCTCTGACAATGATGTCCTCCAAGCATTACGAACTATGGATGGCTCGAAATCTCCTGGTCCAGATGGTATCACACCCCGGTTCTACCAGTTCTTTTGGCCCCAGTTTGGCAATCTTGTGACAGCTTGTCATTCCTTCGGTTATGCTCAAGGAATGGAATGGAATAATACGCACATCGTCCTAATTCCAAAAATTCAGGAGTTATGCTCAAGGAATGGAATAATACGCACATCGTCCTAATTCCAAAAATTGATCATCCTGAGTTGATTACTCACTACCGTCCCATTAGCCTTTGCAATGTTATTTACCGTATAGTTTCTAAGTGTCTGGCAAATAGACTGAAGCTTGTCATTCCTTCGGTTATTTCGGACTCACAACAAGCATTTGTTCTGGGTCGGCTTATGTCGGATGGTTGCCTTGTTGCACATGAAGTTCTGCACTATATTAACAAAACCAGGAAGGGTACTAATTGTTATGCAGCACTGAAATTAGATATGAGCAAGGCTTTTGACCGAGTATCTTGGCATTTCCTTATGGCGGTTATGCGACATATGGGGTTTCCTACTCACTGGCGCAACATTATTTGGGAATGCATTTCCACAGTTTCCTATAGGATTCTTATAAATGGGACACCATCAGATGCTCTACATCCTACTTCTGGTTTACGTCAAGGAGATCCGATATCACCTTATCTGTTTATTATCTGCATGGAGGTTTTATCCCGTCAGCTTGCCAAGGCAGAAAGAATGAAAGATTTTACTGGAATCAAAATTTCGAGATATGCACCTACATTGTCACATTTATTATTTTCGGATGACGCTTTACTCTGTTGTAAAGCAACGCTTACTTCTTTTGAAGTCCTACGCGATTTGCTCAAGGATTTTGAACTTGTCTCGGGCCAAATGATTAACCTGGATAAGTCCTACATCAAATTCAGATTTCCGGACACACCTGACGTCAATACTAAAGATGCCTACGGTCTCTTGTTTTGGAGATTATTTGGGTGTTCCGATTGATATTCCACGGAAAAAATCAGAACCGTTTCTTCCATTAATTGACAAAATTACTACTCGCATCGCTTCGTGGTCCGCGCTTCATCTGAGCCAATCAAGTAAGCTTGTTATTATCTCCTCTATTCTGCTTGCTTCTTTAAACCATATTTTTTCCTGCGTTCCTATCCCGCATGGTGTTCGCCGAAAGATTGATGCTCTGATTGCCGCGTTCTGGTGGCGGAGTGATTGGAAGAAGAATACGATACACTGGCTTCGTCGTGACATTTTACAAACTCCCAAGGAATTTGGAGGTCTTGGTATAAAAGATAC
Source organism: Silene latifolia (assembly GCF_048544455.1). Lineage (NCBI taxonomy): Eukaryota > Viridiplantae > Streptophyta > Magnoliopsida > Caryophyllales > Caryophyllaceae > Silene > Silene latifolia. The sequence continues at coordinate 51,027,745 of NC_133528.1, read as the reverse complement.
TTTCCTGTTTAGCCAATCCTTACTCCTTAAAAAATTCTGGCGCATAACGTCTCAACCAACTTCTTTACTTGCAAAGTTCTGGAAGGCTAAATACCAGAAGGATTTGCCAATTCCGAAATCCCGGTCTTTGGTTTCAAATGTATCTTACGCATGGTCGGGACTCTGCCGTACTGTTAATTTAACTAAAGATGCTGTATGCTGGAAAATTGGAAGTGGCAATTTGATTAATATTTGGTCGGATCGATGGGTCAATGGAGAGCTACCTTCGACTGTTACACCGAGTCCAACCCCACCACCATCTTTATCATCCTTTGTTTTGCCGTCTGGGGATTGGAATCCAACAATGCTCTTCCGTTATTTCTCAACACAAACGGCTAAGGAAATCATTGTTATGGAACCTCCGGTACCTGATATTGATGACTTTATTTATTGGAAATTTACGGAGGATGGTGCTTATTCTGTCAAGTCCGGCTATTTTTTCCTCTGGCCACACACTTCATCTGCTTCCTTTGCTCGATCTAGTGCAACTCGTTTTCCTTGGCATATTATCTGGAGGAATAACCTATCGCGAAAGTTGTCACTTTTTCTTTGGCGAATGGCTCACAATATTTTGCCAAGAAATGTGACCCTACTCTCACGGGGTTTGAATATAGCACAAGACTGTCATTTCTGTCACTATTCGCACGATTCTATGGACCACTTATTTAGATCCTGTTCCATAACTCAACATTTATGGAAATCTTCATGGCTTGGTATTAATTCCATGACGAACCCGCTTACTTCTTTTATCACATGGATTGCGGATATTTTATCTTATCTTTCGCGTCGCTCTTATAGTCAGAGCATGGATTACAGCTTAATTTACTTTTGTTCACTACTTCGTGCAACTTGGATCCCTCGTAATTTGGTGGTGTTCCAAAATCATCCGGTTGATCCTGAATTTGTTTATCGTCTCACTGATGAACTGGTAAGTTCTTGTGCTAATTTACAATTGGCTAGGTCATCCTTCAAGACTCCTGTTGTGTGTTTTCCTCCTATTAATGTTACAAGCACCTCTTCCTATCAAGCTGGAGGTTGTTGGATTGCCGTTTCTACACAGCGTGATCATGCTTCACCCTTTTTTCACTTGCACCTTTTGTGATTCTACTTTGGGCCGTTCGTTCTCACAGACTGTCCGTGCGAGAACTTCAACTGATGCGTCTGCAAGAGCCCTCCTTTTAGCTATGCGCTATGCTCACCACAAAGATTATAGCGCCGTTAGCTTCCGGGTTACATGTCGAAAACTATCCTCCGTTCTGGCAAAACTAATGCCAGAATGATAGCATTGTATTGTGTCGGTCTAAGAGGGTGATTTTATCACCCTCGTGTCTTTTAATATGGGTCTTTTGGTACACTTTTCCTAAAAATTGGCAATTGGTTATATGGTGGTAACTTGTGCATTTTTACTTGGTTGGGCACTCAATCCTTATGCATGGAACCCGAGCGGCAATAGAGCACCTTTCAAAGGTCAAGACAAGGCACAAGAGGATCACTTGTAACCCGGAAACCAGTTGGGAGAAGTAGGAATGAAGACTAGAAGAAATGAAGGCAATTGAAGGCAATTGAAGAGGTCTAGCTCGTGGAAAATAGAAGTCCAGAAATACGAGCCTGTGCGCAGCCTGCGCAAACAGGGTGCGCAGGTGCGCAAAATTGCGCAGGCATGAACAGTGCTTGCGCAGCCTGCGCAGCTCTGCTTTACGGGTTTTCTAATCTTCTTTGTGGGCTTCTTAAGTGGAAATCTTTCTAGGTTTTCGTGAAGGCCTATAAATACCCGAGAGTTTGAAGACCTAAAACATTCACCTACCATCATATCATCTCATCTAATCTCATTCTTAAGGGTTTAAGCTTGTAGTAATTTAGAAGACTATTTTGATGCAAAGTTGTAATCTTTCTTTATTTCTTTGGGTTTTGAAGACTATGGAAGGCTAAATCCTTCCCTTCTTGGTATAATTCATCCAAAGTCTCCAACTTTGGTATTGTAAGACTCTTTTAATCTCCTCTTATTTATCTAATGATCTTTCCTTATGCTTAATCTTCATGTTGAATGAGTTTATGTTTGGGTTGGCCATCCATGCTTCTTATTTGTTCAACTATTGCAAATTCTAGAGAAATGGTTTAATCTATCTAGGATTGTTTGGAGCAAGCTTGTTGTATGTTGATTTGGTTTAAAGGATTCATGCAATAAGTAGGAAATTTCATGTCTTTTCTCATTTGTATGGTTTAATCTTGTGAGAATTGATCCTAGCTTCTTGTCTTGGCATATCTTTAATGCTCATGCTTAACTTGCACTCATGGTTTAATGAATTGTTGGTTAAACTTGAAGAATATACATAGATGGTTTAATTTGTGTATGTTATCATCTTGACTTGAAAGTATTGGGTAGAAATTAAGAGGAGAGTTGTTAAAGAGTTAAACTTTACCATTGTTGGTTACAAAGGAAGAATTGCACCAAGTTTCTTTTAATTATTGAATCATCTTACTCACCAAGTGTTTGTTATATTGCTTCTTAGACAAAGATTGCAAATTTTACCTTGTTTTCATGTCACCAATCAACTCAAAAACCCCCTTTTTCATGTCTCTCTATTGTTTACCATTGTGAATAACCATTGTTTGTCTATAGCCTTGTCATTAGTAATCAATAGTTTACATTTCAAGTTTTTAGCTTAAAAGACCTTCTCTTGGGACCGACCCTTACTTGCACTATATTACTTTATCGTTTAGAGTAGTCTAGAGTATAGTTTGGCTTATAAATTGTTAATTTGGTAGGTTAGTTCTAGTATTTTACGACACCTAGTTTTGTGCTTATCAAATTTTGGCGCATTTGCCGGGGAAGGGCAACATAGCTAAAGGCTTGATTGTTAAATTGCATGTTAGTTTTTATTCCTCTTCTCTTTGTTTTGGACAAGTAAGTGGAAGTTCTAACTTGTGTGTGTAGTGCGAAGGTTTATGTTTAGTTCTCCACAACACGGTGAATCAACCCCCGTGGAAGAGGACGCTTTTGGAGCATATTCGTGGTTATTTACTAATCCTTGGTACCAAAGAGCACAAAGAGAACATAAAGTAGAAGAAGCACCTTTAGAAGAACCTTTAGAAGAACCTATTGAAGTCAATCCGATTGAAGTAGAGTATCCCCATATGGCGAATGACACAAGAACCATCCGGGAAATACGAGCAAGGAATTATGATGAGTAACCCTTGTGTATCACCTATCTTCCTCTAGGAGCCAATGCAAATTTCGAACTCAAAGGCTTCTTCATCCATAACTTGCCTAAGTTCCATGGCCATGCGGGGAATGACCCAAACCGTCACCTTTCGGAATTTCACATGATGTGTGAAGGTGCTATTCCGAATGGAGTGACGAAGGATCAATTCAAATAGTGCACACAAGGTGTTTGTTGAATTGCCCCTTAGAAAATTTTTCAGATTTTTGGTTGTTTTTAAGTGGTTGTTTTTGCACTTTTAAAAGAGAACAAGATGGTTTTTGGTCTTGGCAAAGGAAAGTTTAAGAAGAAGGGTGAATCCTCAAACCAACCTCCACCCAATGCACTACCCAAACCTTTTAAGGGGGATGAAGGGTTACCAAACAACCTTAAGATTTACTTTAAGTTCCTTGAGAGTAAGCCCCTACCGATTTCCAAATTCCTTCACCCGGAAACCTTGAGGGATATGGGTATCTTTGACCACACCCTTGCCTTCCTCACCAAGGTGGGGTTAGAGAGGTACATTAACCTTCAACCTCGTACATACCCCGCCTACACCTTAGAATTCCTCTCGACCATCCAACTCACGGGGGAAAGAGGGAATGAGCAGGTGAGCTTTAGGTTGAACAAAACTTGGCATACCATAACCCTTGAGAGTGTGAGGGAAATTTTGAGAATCACCAAACCACCCTCCTCCTTAAACCTACCGGGTACGGCCTTGGACGATACTTGGTTTGCCCTCACGAGGAAAACACCCCGGACAAACAATGACAAGATCTCCTCAATCACAAACCCCCCCATCCGGATTCTTACACGGATGATTTCATGCTTTTTCTTTACGATGGGGGAACCTACCAAACTCAATGATGGGGTCCGTGAGTGTATGTGGGCGATGTTGCCCGAGGGAGAGGGGGTGCCGGATTGGGCAAGGCTTTTTGTGGTTGGTGCATCTAAGCAACGTGAGAACAAGGGAAGCATCAATTGTGGAAGTTTGGTCACCCTTTTTGTGGCTAGTTTGGTTGGGGATATTCCGGAAGAACAACCTCAAGTGTGGGGGAATCACCTTTACAATGAAGCGGGGTTGCTAGAGACTCATATGATTCATCCATTGGATACGGTTCCATGGAGTTTTCATTGGTTGGGGGAGGGGGGTGTACAATACATGAAGCTACCTTTGAATGGCCCCCTCCCGAGTGGACCACGAGCCCAGGACTGTTGGAATATGTGTCCTCCGACAATAATGCGATCACGACTGTTGATCATGATGATCACATGTTTAAGTCTCATTAAAATGAATACAATTGGGAAGTAATTATGTTACTGTCAACTGGTCAACATATATCGGTAATGATTGGCTGACTAGAGTTTGACATTACTGTCGTGTGACGGTGGTGATCAGTTGACCCCCTAGGTCATACCTAAAGGGCAATACTCTTAATTGATTATTTAATTAATCGTATAATGTTACGAGTTAATTAAATTACTAGAAAATTGACGGACGATTTTGGAAGTAAAATTTACGTATCATATTGAAATGTGATTAAATAAGATACGGTCTGAGTGATTAAATTGTATAATTACTCGGATGAAATAAATTGTTTAATGTAACAATTAAATTTGAATGAATTGTTATAAATACAATCACAGTGATTTATAAATGGTAAAATATTTTTGGTACAAGTAATTATGATATTACTAAGTCGATTTTGTATATGACGTATTTTTAATAATACGTTGATTTTTAATAAGTTAAAAATACATAACAAATATATGTGACATGTGACATGTAACATATAGACAATTGACAAAAATAATATGGACACCATATTATGCAAAGGGCCGAAAATTAGAGGGTGTTTTAGCTAATTATAAGTTGTGTGTAATTAGTGGAAAACATAATGATTAACTAGAGGTCTAGCCATGCAAGCCTATGAACATTGTTAAGAGCAACAAGTCCATGCATTGGCTTCCCTTTTCCTTCTCCTCTTACACGGTTTTGGAAAGAAAAATGTGATCATTGTTTTTCTTTTATTTTGCCTAATAATATACTAAAGGTAGTGTATTATTTTCATTCTCATTCCATCATCCAAAATATTGTTTTAGAGAGAAGAAAAATCCTCCTAATTATCTCTCTAAAAACCGAAATACATAAGAAGTTTATAAATATTTTGGTTCCATTTTTCTACCTTGATTAATATTATAACTAGTACTTGTAATATTAATTTTAATTAAGAGGAGCCTTGGGTATAATACATAGGGAGAGATCTTACACTTAGATCTTTGTTCTTCCATTGGAAAAGCTCAAGAACAAGAAGAGAAAGGAGATCTCTCTTGTGCCCTAATAGCCGAAATTTACAATGTATGGACATGATTTCTCCTCTATTTATATTATTGTTTGCATGCATAAGATCCGTAATTAATTTTATGACAAATTATTTAGACATATAAGAATATGTTAACATGTATATGAATCTACATTTCCTTCAATCGGTATCATGAGCCACGGTTGTTTGCATGCAAATTGGTTAAAAGTTTTTCCGAGTTATATGAATAACAAAATAAAACTTGTAAAATTTGTGTTATTATGATATATCACGAAATAATTACATGCATGTTAATATTTCTGGTCCTAAAGTGTTTTAGGATATTTTGGTTAATTTTTCGGATTTTTATTGTTCATATTTAATAATAATGACATTTAAATGTGATTTTATGAGTAAAAATGTCATTTTTGGTCGAAAATTAGCTATACTTCGAATTTTCACTTGGTTTTTGGATATGTTGTCACATATATTATTTTGAGATAACCTGTAATTTTTCATAATTTTTGCACTTGTTATGCTCGAAAAATGAATTTTTCATTATTAAATATGGATTTAAGAGAAAAATAGGTTAATATGAGTTAAATTTCGAATCTGGTCATAGAAAATTTATATGTTGTCACATGCAATTTTACAAGATGTGTGTAAAATAATTGGCTATAAAGAAGTCTTTTAGCATGATTTATGAATTTTTGAAGAAAAATGACATAAATAGTGACATTATTAGTGAAAATTAATAAAATATATTCTATGACTTAGGAAAAACGTCTAATGTTGCATTTTATTGTATTTTTCAGATCTAAAATTGAAAAGTTAATGAAAATAATTTTTCCATGTTTTTATGATTATTTTATTAAATATCGATAAACCGCAACATTGTTTTTCCTAAAATTTTCAAATTTTTAACCTAAGATTTTGAACATTATGAGTGTCATGGAATTTTTCCAGAATGTTCATGAATTTAAATTTCAAATTTTGAATTTATTTGAAATTTTGTGATTTATTTGAAGTTTAATAGCTTATTTTTGTAATTTTGGTCCTTTTATGAACAATTTTGTAAATAAAAGTTAATTATGGTCAAATTACTAGTGGAGACTATATTTTGAGTCCTAAGAGGTTAGGGTAATTAACTTATGCATAAATATGAGTTTATGCATTTTTGTGATTATAAAATGTTGAAATCACGCAAATCCGTAAAAACCGAGTAATATATGATATTGGCTAATTAAAGGCGATTTAGCATAAAAATTGAGCATGTTCATACATATTATAATGCTGCATTTTTCTTTATGATTGTCATAATTTTAATTTATGTAATTTTGAATTATGTAATTTACTTAGTATGGCCTTAGATTTTTAATTGGTATTTCCCGAAATGTATGGGAATATCGATTCGGTTGTAATCTTTTATTGTGATCTCGTATCACCGTTTTGTAATTTAATAGATTTATTTTATTTTAGTTACAAATGTATAATAGGAAATTATGTAATTTATTATGTAATTTTATTCATTCCGGAGTTCCAAAAGACGGATTTCTTCAAGAATGGCGATACATAAAGACGGTGTTACCTCGAGATGTGTGCCACAACCGAAGTTCAAGGGACCAATGGAGTTGGTTTCCGAATATGTAATAGATTAATAGTTTTTCTATTTTAGGAAAGGCCATACTAGGATTCATTTACTTTTATGCTTGCATTTTATTTTATGTCACATGCATCGCTAAATCGCCATAACTAAACATGCATTGTTATTTTATCGAGTTTATCGACCGTGTCAATTAGAATTATCGTAGTTCACCGCTTTAGTTCACTTAAAACGTGATAGATAATAAATTGACATGACCTCTCGCTAAAACTATCAATTGAGACATAGCCTTACCAAATAGTAGAAACCATGAAAACCTATTTCGCGAGGGAGTGCACTCGGCTACCCCGGGTACAAACCTTGTTACGTAGGGGAAGTGGGTGATAAATGTCTAATCCACCGAATTCATGTTGATGAGGGTTTCATCGGCTACCCCGTGCCTAAGTTAATGTGGGTTTGGATAATGGACACATTTATTCGAAATTTGGATTGAACTCAACAAAAGTAATTAATAAGGGTTTCATCGGCTACCCCGTGCCCTTATTGATGTGTTTTGGGCTATAGATAAATATTAGAGTAATTTTATCGACCAAGAGTTCTAAAAGTAGAATCGATTAAAAGGTTAATCCACCGAGTTATATTGATGAGGGTTTCATCGGCTACCCCGTGCCTAAATCGATATGAATTTGGGTCTTGGAATCATTTATTCTAGTTGGGTAGAGGTCACTAGAAAAATGCATAAAACTTGTTTAAATCATTCATTTTTACGAGTATAATTAAAACGACAATTGTTTTACTCCTTATATTTTGTTTTGTAGACCACTTCTTATTCATAACAAATGGCAACACCAACTCCTAATGCTACACCACTCGCTACTTCATCTTGGCTCCGATCCTTTATGGATCGATGTAAACTTGAAAAGAATGGGTCAAATTTCTCCGAGTGGGATGCCCAACTCAAATTAGCCGCCGAGGGTGACGACAAGCTTCGTTACCTTACCGAGGCCTCTCCACCCGAGCCCTCCACTAGGTCCACCGCGGCCACTAGGGAAGCCTATGAGGCTTACCAAAAGGAGTCCGCCGCAATGAAAAATGTCTTAATATTTGCGATGGAGGCGGAACTCCAAAGGAGAGCCTTCAAAATGGGCAATGCTAATGAGATTTACTCCAAACTTGTGACCATGTTTTCACAAACTCCGCGGATCGTCCAATATGAGGCGGCCGCGGCATTCTTTGATCTCGACTTCAAAGAGGGCCAAAAGGTTAGCCCTCATGTGCTCAAACTCATGGAGCTTGTCGAGACCTTGAAAATTCAAAAGGTTGAAATCCCCAAAGAACTCATCGTAGATAGGATTCTACACTCCTTGTCTAAGGTCAAGGCATATGTGCAATTCCGGGTGAATTTCAATATGCAAGACAAGGATGTGTCTCTTGAGGAGTTGCACAAGTTACTTGTGCAAGCCGAAAGGGACATGGGGTTAAATGTGAACCCTCCCAAGGATGTGCTTAACATAAGCACAAAGAGTAAGGGGAAGTTCAAGAAGAATGGGACAAAGGGTAAAAAGCAAGCTCCCACATTCACCAAAGCTAAGTCTTGTGAAGCTAGCACCTCCAAAGTCAAGAAGGGTCCTCTTGACAAATGCCATTATTGTAATGGCATGGGACATTGGAAGAGGAATTGTTCCAAATACCTTGGTGATATCAAAGCTGGAAAGATCACTCCAAAGAGGTAAATGACTAACCTTCTTTTATGTTTCTAAATTCAACTATGGTATTATGATGCAAAGTTGTGATAATGTATCTCCCTTTTATTGTAAATAGGGCCTCCACCAAGCAAAGACAAAGGAAAAGAAAAACAAGCATGATAAACCATGGAGAAGCTAAGGATAGCTCTTGTGGAGCTTTGTTTTTCATTGTCTTATTTTAAGTTATGCTTTGAATTTTTAGAACTTTAGTTTCCGTGTTCGACATGGAAAGGTATTTTGGATGATGATTTGTATTTTGGATGATAGTGACTTGGTTTGCAACCCAAGTCACCCGTTTATCATTTATCCTTTTAATGTTCTAAATTTCATCTTTAAAATGCTTGCGTTTTGAAACATAAGATTATTCACTTAAAGTGATCTAATAGACAAATATAATGACCGGTTTCATTATATGTCCACATGCTTAAGGCGTGTGTATGATCACTTATAAAGTGATTTTGAGTCTATGAACTCTCCTAAAGGTATGTCAATCACCAAGTATACATATGAATACAATAACTATTAGTCTAATCTATGAGATAGTTCTCCTTATACTTCAACATCATTAATTTGTGTCTCATATGCTATCTTTGAATGTTTAGTGTATTCATTCTAAAGATAGAGTGGGAGAAAAATGAGGACACAACACACAAGGCAAGATATAATTGTGTACTTGTGTAAATGAAGATCTACGCAAAAGAGAATGATTTGAATGAAGGCATATCTATTTACATAGTATACCAAATAGATGATTTGAATGAAGGTATATCTATTTACATAGTATACCAAATAGATGAGATCTATAGTCTCAAGTTAGTTCTAAATGACTTAAGAGACCAAGTGAAGTAATCATAAAAGTTTATTCTCAAGATTACTACACGAGGAGACCAAAAGAAGTTTTGGAAGAAAAATGACTAATGTAAAGTCTTAACAAGCTTTTGACTAAGGTTATGAATCAATTGACCAATAGTTTCAATCATGAGTTTTACTTAAGAGCCTAAATGAATCATAGTAACATACTAGTTATGATCAAGTTGCAAAGATTGATATTCCGATATCTTCAATAGCCAACGTTTTAACCACGCAAATGTCATTGTTTAACCTCGCTATGAAATGGTTAAACCTCCTTCCGAAAGGGTATTCCAAAGGACCTATTCTAAATATTATTTGTATTTGAATAATGACATTGCTACACATCATTATCAATGAGTGTGTTAGAGATTTAAAATCTCTTTCCGTAAGGTTGAGATGAGACCACTTCAAAATAGGCATTTTGAAAGGATATGATGGGAACATATATGGTTTTATCCTAGTAACTTGGCAAAGCGATTTATATTTATATTCTTGACAAATTTCGATTGAGAAGTCAATTTTGAAATATGTGGAATTGAGTGGGAGTCAGGAAATTCTCATATGAAGACATGGAATTTAGTGGGAGCTATCATCCTTGAATGTATAAAACTCATTAAACATTAAAGAATGACGAGCTAATACCTTCTTTCATAAAGAAGCTTTTGAGTTTTCAATTCTGGATGAAAATGGACAATGATGAATCCAATTACATCATGAGATGTTGGATTAGTATTAAAGAGATACACATCGTATCAACATTTACATAGGTTATTCATATGAATGAAAAATGGGATTACCATTAGCAGTCATGGTAGTTCATTGAACCTGAGAACGGTTGATCTCATGATTATTAGTAACTAATGTTTCCGCCATTAGAATAATCATGTACATGTCCAATTATGAATCATATGCATAAGAGCATGATGATTGACTTGGTGAGCCATAATAAAAACGTCATGAATTCTCGAGTAGAATCCGATGAGCGATTTCAGTGTTTGACGGAATGTTCTATTATGTTTCAAGAAGTTGCACATATTATAGAAAATCCGAGAACAATATGAGGATTTATGAGAATCCCAATTCTTTCAAGCCTAGAAAGAGAAATGAGAAGTTTTTGGAAAGATGCTTGGTTGAATAAGAGGTTATTCAATAACAATCTTTCCTAGTAAAAGCTAGGACTTATGAGAAGTGCTATGCTAAATAATCTTGTCAATTGTTACAAGATTCTACAAAACATATACCTAGTGCATTGTGTGTGGATGAAATACTTGATCGGTGCAAGTTGTATTATTCATAGCAAATTCGTTCGTTATGAGATGATCGATAAGAAAGTTCTTTCAAGTTAAAGAACCGAAACCAAGGTTGGGAACCTTGATGTGTGCTTGGTAAGATTCATGTTATGAGAGAGAACATGAATGTAAAGGAAGAAGCAAGTGTAAGAAGTTTGAACACATGGACACATGGGATGTTAAACTTCTATTGCAATCAATGAGTGTTTACACTTATGATAAACATCACAAGGTTGTAATATGATATTGACTACCCGAGTGTGATGTCGACATTTGTCGTTTGAGTTATTATTAACTCACCTTGTACATTGTTACATCCAAACGGGTTGTGGAGACAATTGAACCCCGTTAAAGTGAACATGGATTAACATTGTTTTGCCCATAGTTACTTATATGAGGTGACGTCTCGAAGTGACTAGAGTGTGAGGCGATTGATGGCAAGTTCAAGTGCCATACGGTCATGTGAGATGACTAGTCGATCACATAGGCAGATTGTTAGGAACATTTTGTCGGGCCAAATGACCGCTTATAGAGTTCTGGCAAATTTATACAGCCTGGTCGTGGCGAGAGCTACTATAGTATTCAAATGAGTCGATTCTTTTGACTAAAGACTATTCACCTAAGATGGCACGATTTCAGATTAACTTTGATTTGTGTTACTACGACCTTCGTAAATGGGGTCAAATGGGCATATTTTGGGTTATGATGGTGTGGCTAGTCGAAGGGAATGAGTGCGATAGGAATTGTCCACCCCTAGTCGGGGTTATAACAATATCTCGGGGCCACTCGAGGAGTAATGAATCGAAATGCGTGGCCACGCTCGGAAGGTATCCCGAGTGGATAAATCCGGTCAATCAGTTATTCTCCAGATCGAGGAAACCACTCTCGATATGATCACTTGCAAGTACGACCCAAAGACACCTTGCATTGAGTGGGAGATAGTAATAGGACAAGAGAATTGGTGACGCACACTTGTCGAGGACAAGTGGGAGATTGTTGGAATATGTGTCCTCCGACAATAATGCGATCACGACGTTGATCATGATGATCACATGTTTAAGTCTCATTAAAATGAATACAATTGGGAAGTAATTATGTTATCACAACCGGTCAACATATATCGGTAATGATTGGCTGACTAGAGTTTGACATTACTGTCGTGTGACGGTGGTGATCAGTTGACCCCCTAGGTCATACCTAAAGGGCAATACTCTTAATTGATTATTTAATTAATCGTATAATGTTACGAGTTAATTAAATTACTAGAAAATTGACGGACGATTTTGGAAGTAAAATTTACGTATCATATTGAAATGTGATTAAATAAGATACGGTCTGAGTGATTAAATTGTATAATTACTCGGATGAAATAAATTGTTTAATGTAACAATTAAATTTGAATGAATTGTTATAAATACAATCTGTTGTGATTTATAAATGGTAAAATATTTTTGGTACAAGTAATTATGATATTACTAAGTCGATTTTGTATATGACGTATTTTTTAATAATACGTTGATTTTTAATAAGTTAAAAATACATAACAAATATATGTGACATGTGACATGTAACATATAGACAATTGACAAAAATAATATGGACACCATATTATGCAAAGGGCCGAAAATTAGAGGGTGTTTTAGCTAATTATAAGTTGTGTGTAATTAGTGGAAAACATAATGATTAACTAGAGGTCTAGCCATGCAAGCCTATGAACATTGTTAAGAGCAACAAGTCCATGCATTGGCTTCCCTTTTCCTTCTCCTCTTACACGGTTTTGGGAAGAAAAATGTGATCATTGTTTTTCTTTTATTTTGCCTAATAATATACTAAAGGTAGTGTATTATTTTCATTCTCATTCCATCATCCAAAATATTGTTTTAGAGAGAAGAAAAATCCTCCTAATTATCTCTCTAAAAACCGAAATACATAAGAAGTTTATAAATATTTTGGTTCCATTTTTCTACCTTGATTAATATTATAACTAGTACTTGTAATATTAATTTTAATTAAGAGGAGCCTTGGGTATAATACATAGGGAGAGATCTTACACTTAGATCTTTGTTCTTCCATTGGAAAAGCTCAAGAACAAGAAGAGAAAGGAGATCTCTCTTGTGCCCTAATAGCCGAAATTTACAATGTATGGACATGATTTCTCCTCTATTTATATTATTGTTTGCATGCATAAGATCCGTAATTAATTTTATGACAAATTATTTAGACATATAAGAATATGTTAACATGTATATGAATCTACATTTCCTTCAAGGACTTCTTTTGTCCCGCCGAGGCCAATCTCCCCAACCCACCCCCACCAAAAATGAGGAAGAGGAGAGCCGTTGAATTTTCCCATGATCCCCAACAAGAGGAAGAAAGAGAGGTTGAGATAATTGAGGGGGGCTTCCATGAGACCCCACACATTCCTTCATCCTACCAACCGCCTCAAGACACTCCTATGTTTGAGGCCGGGGGTTCCTCAAGTCCACCTTTACCACCATGGCAACACCAAATGTTTAAGTACTTTGAGGAGACCCGGGGGACGTTGGAAGCAATTAGTGGGAGGGTTGAGAGCTCCCATTCTTGGCAACAACAACAAGCGCCAAGATTGGAGAGTTTTGATCAATTTCGAAAATCTTTTGAAGAACATAAAAGGTTAGGAGATGAAGCCGAATTGGCCCAAAGGAAAATTCTTGAAGAGATTGCCAAGAGGCAAGAGGAGTCTCTTGCATGGCAACAACAAAGTGCCAAGGCTTGGGCGGAAAATCAAGCCATGTGGCAAGAGCAAAACAAGTGGCGTGAAGAAGTGAGTCAACAATTTGGGGTGCAAAACGAAAGGCACCACCAATACCTTGAGGACTCTTACTATGACGCTCGAGCCCATGAAGACTCCTTTGGCCTTATTCAAGGCCTTTTCGGCATGACTCTTCATCAAAATGAACCAACCTTTCAACCCACTATCAATGAAGCTCAAGTCAATACGGCCAACATAAGGGCCCAACTGTTGGAATATGTGTCCTCCGACAATAATGCGATCACGACTGTTGATCATAATGATCACATGTTTAAGTCTCATTAAAATGAATACAATTGGGAAGTAATTTTGTTACTGTCAACTGGTCAACATATATCGGTAATGATTGGCTGACTAGAGTTTGACATTACTGTCGTGTGACGGTGGTGATCAGTTGACCCCCTAGGTCATACCTAAAGGGCAATACTCTTAATTGATTATTTAATTAATCGTATAATGTTACGAGTTAATTAAATTACTTGAAAATTGACGGACGATTTTGGAAGTAAAATTTACGTATCATATTGAAATGTGATTAAATAAGGTACGGTCTGAGTAATTGAATTGTATCATTACTCGGATGAAATAATTGTTTAATGTAGCAATTAAATTGAATGAATTGTTATAAATGCAATCAGTTGTGATTTATAATTGGTAAAATATTTTGGTACTAGTAATTATGATATTACTAAAGTCGATTTTGTATGTGACGTATTTTTATTAATACGTTGATTTTTAATAAGTTAAAAATTACATAACAAATATATGTGACATGTGACATGTAACATATAGACAATTGACAAAAATAATATGGACACCATATTATGTAAAGGGCCGAAAAATTAGAAGGTGTTTAGCTAATTATAAGTTGTTTGTGATTAGTGGAAAACACAATGATTAAAAAGCAACCTAGCCATGCAAGCCTATTGTTCCTTGTGAAGAACAATTTCTCCATGCATTGGCTCACCCTAAAGCTCCTCTTACACGGTTTTGGGAAGCAAAATGTGATCATTGTTTTTCTTATAATTTTACCTAATAACACTAAAATGTTTTAGTGTGCATTCATCCTAATTCACTCATCCAAAATTAGAGTTTTAGAGAGAATAAAATCCTCCTCATCATCTCTCTAAAAACCGAAAATAATATAAGAGTTTATAAATATTTTTGGTTCCATTTTTCTACCATTGATTAATATTATAACTAGTATTTGTAATATTAATTATAATTAAGAGAAGCCTTGGGTATAAAGCATAGGGAGAGATCTTACACTTAGATCTTTGTTCTTCCATTGGAATAGCTCAAGAACAAGAAGAGATAGGTGATCTCTCTTGTGCCCTAATAGCCGAAATTCATTTTGTAAGGACATGATTTCTCCTCTATTTATATTATTGTTTGCATGCATAAGATCCGTTTTAATTTTATGACAAATTTATTTAGACATATAAGAGTATGTTAATATGTATATGAATCTACATTTCCTTCACCAACAAGAAAGAGAAAGAAGAGAAAGAAGAAGAATGAACCGGGGGGCATATGAGCAAGGCGAAGACTCAGGCCCCTCCAACTAAAAGTTTGAAGAAGTCGGCACTCCCTCACATTGAGGACAATGTGAGATTTAAGTGTGGGGGAGTGAGAAATTGTAACATATGTAAATTGTCTTTCAAGTCAATGCAAATGCAAAAAAAAAAAAAAAAAAAAAAAAAAAAAAAAATTGAAAATTGGAAATTCCGGCTAGGTGAAAACCCACAAGGGTGGGCACCTAGGCAAGATTGGAAAAGGTGGCCGAGGACGGAATGAAAACCCGAAAGGGCATTCCGGGAAAAATGAAGAATCGAGTTGCGAGCCACCAATGAGAGGAAAGGAAAAAGCTAAGGTGAAAACCCGAAAGGGCACCTTGGGCAAAATGAGGGATTTTCAAACAAAAAAAATCGAAAAATTGAAAAATGCAACACCAAAAAGATGGAGGGACAAGAAGGGAGTGATAAGGAGGGTCTTGGAAGGAGGCTAGCTTTAGGATTTAATTTCTTTTTGT
Source organism: Silene latifolia (assembly GCF_048544455.1). Taxonomy (NCBI): domain Eukaryota; kingdom Viridiplantae; phylum Streptophyta; class Magnoliopsida; order Caryophyllales; family Caryophyllaceae; genus Silene; species Silene latifolia. Next base: position 51,011,891 of record NC_133528.1, on the reverse strand, counting down.
GTCACAAAATTTTACTTCAAATTGGTGGTTTTTCATGTTGGCTACTAAGTTGTTGATCTTTGTTGGTGTTTGGCCAACTTAGTAGCATGACTTGCATTGCTTGGAGTGATAAGGGGGTGATATAAGGGGAAGATGAATGAGTTGGAGGATTGTTTAGGTCACTTTGCTATTGCCTTGGAATAAGGCAAGAGTGACCACTTCTACTTTGGTGATATAAGAAGGGTGGATTTGCGTGATGAGTCGGCGTTGGTGGTGTGTCATGTCCGTGTTTGAGGGAGAAATAAGGCGGGGGAGTGAGTGAAGAGTGGTGTCAAATTTGAGTCACGTTTTTTTTTCTTTTTAATTGGTGGTTGTGTTTTGAGGGAGATATAAGAAGGAAGAGGAAAGGGAAGAGAGATCATTCGCTCCTACACCCTCTTGTAGACTTCTTGGTTGCTTGTTTCGGGTTTTGCTCGGGACTAGCAAAAGTCTAAGTGTGGGGGAGTTTGATAGCATTGTATTGTGTCGGTCTAAGAGGGTGATTTTATCACCCTCGTGTCTTTTAATATGGGTCTTTTGGTACACTTTTCCTAACAATTGGCAATTGGTTATATGGTGGTAACTTGTGCATTTTTACTCGGTTGGGCACTCAATCCTTATGCATGGAACCCGAGCGGCAATAGAGCACCTTTCAAAGGTCAAGACAAGGCACAAGAGGATCACTTGTAACCCTAAACCAGTGGGGAGAAGTAGGAATGAAGACTAGAAGAAATGAAGGCAATTGAAGAGGTCTAGCTCGTGCAAAATAGAAGTCCGAAATACGAGCACTGCGCGCGCACTGCAAAGAAAAGTGGTTGCAGTGCGCAAAATTGTGCGGCATGAACAAAGTGCTTGCGCGACTGCTGCAGCTACCGCTTTACGGGTTTTTCTAATCTTCTTTGTGGGCTTCTTAAGTGGAAATCTTTCTAGGTTTTCGTGAAGGCCTATAAATACCCGAGAGTTTGAAGACCTAAAACATTCACCTACCATCATATCATCTCATCTAATCTCATTCTTAAGGGTTTAAGCTTGTAGTAATTTAGAAGACTATTTTGATGCAAAGTTGTAATCTTTCTTTATTTCTTTGGGTTTTGAAGACTATGGAAGGCTAAATCTTTCCCTTCTTGGTGTAATTCATCCAAAGTCTCCAACTTTGGTATTGTAAGACTCTTTTAATCTCCTCTTATTTATCTAATGATCTTTCCTTATGCTTAATCTTCATGTTGAATGAGTTTATGTTTGGGTTGGCCATCCATGCTTCTTATTTGTTCAACTATTGCAAATTCTAGAGAAATGGTTTAATCTATCTAGGATTATTTGGAGCAAGCTTGTTGTATGTTGATTTGGTTTAAAGGATTCATGCAATAAGTAGGAAATTTCATGTCTTTTCTCATTTGTATGGTTTAATCTTGTGAGAATTGATCCTAGCTTCTTGTCTTGGCATATCTTTAATGCTCATGCTTAACTTGCACTCATGGTTTAATGAATTGTTGGTTAAACTTGAAGAATATACATAGATGGTTTAATTTGTGTATGTTATCATCTTGACTTGAAAGTATTGGGTAGAAATTAAGAGGAGAGTTGTTAAAGAGTTAAACTTTACCATTGTTGGTTACAAAGGAAGAATTGCACCAAGTTTCTTTTAATTATTGAATCATCTTACTCACCAAGTGTTTGTTATATTGCTTCTTAGACAAAGATTGCAAATTTTACCTTGTTTTCATGTCACCAATCAACTCAAAAACCCCCTTTTTCATGTCTCTCTATTGTTTACCATTGTGAATAACCATTGTTTGTCTATAGCCTTGTCATTAGTAATCAATAGTTTACATTTCAAGTTTTTAGCTTAAAAGACCTTCTCTTGGGACCGACCCTTACTTGCACTATATTACTTTATCGTTTAGAGTAGTCTAGAGTTTAGTTTGGCTTATAAATTGTTAATTTGGTAGGTTAATTCTAGTATTTTACGACACTTAGTTTTGTGCTTATCACAGTACCAGGCCAATTGCTGTGCGGAATTCTCTCTTTCAGATCCGTACTTTGTTTTCCCTTCATCGGTTATGGTCTGTAAGCCTTGCAACAGGCTAAACTTACTTGTATCTTGCTTGCTTGTTTAAATATGAAAGTTTATTGTTGTCAAAAAAAAAAATAGAACTCCAAAAACGTTGATGTCGATCGGGGGCACCTTAGGGAATTCCGTTTTGCCATCCCATTTATTTATGTCGTTGATTGTAACCAAAATTTAATTTTTCTTCTGAAACAAAGCTTTTTCCACTCTAAGCTTGACTAAGTTGATGACTTATATGATGATTATTGATTAGTCTTTGCCTATCACGCAAATATAAGATCAATTCAACGGATGCATAAATGGTGTTTTCACTCGAACTAACACGCATACATTCCTAAGCCTCAAACTTTGTAGTCAATGATCAATAGTGGGTTCTTGTATACCATTTCTAACCCTCGCAAAGGTGTTGCTTGCGTTAATCATGGTTACTACTCCACTTACGAGTGAGGAGTGAGGACCGAGTTTGTATGAGTAATCATAGCAGCCTTTTCGATCTAGCTGAAATACGAGTTAATTTGTGAAGAGATAAGCTGAACTGAATTGAATAGAGCTGAGCTGAACTAAAATGAGCCGAAATTAAGTTAGAAAGAACATGATGAGTAACATAACGAAAGGGTTAGTAGGGATAGTCATCGTGTAAGTAATTAAAAAATTTATCTACTTTTTATTTTTACCATATGACATATAATATTTCGTCTCCTTTTAAAATATCATCCATCGCAAATTCTTATTTGTAACGGGCATATCTGTCGCAAACTTGCGACGGATCAAGTATTATTCACTTGGATAGGTAAAGACAAGCCCTTTGAAATTCCCAATGCTTTGTCTTATCTACTCAATTGGGAGAACTTAACTCATTAAAAATTTGCGACGAATATATCCGTCATAAAAGAGACTTACTGATCATCCATACCATATCTATAGATCATGTTTCAAAAGACAATGTTAAAAGGAGAGAGCCGTCCTTTTGATTTGAAACACATAAGAATGCCATGATAACTTAGAGAAGGTTTGAAAAAGCATCCACAACATTAAATGCAGGTGTCTGTTTGTTAATATGATGATGCTGCGCGCCTGCGCCAGCCCTCCTAACTTGAAGATGACTACCACTAGGTTCACACGTACATTCTACTGTCCAACCCTAGATATTTCAAGTAGATCTCGTGGTGCACTTAAAAAGAAGAATGCAGGATTCCAAAATGAGGTTAATTAATTAAGGTCAAGTCCTCATCCAAAGGGGACACGTACCCTCCCTCATTCATAGAGGAGGAGGTTAGGAAAACACATATAGTGCATCTCACGGGTCACACTGTCACACTTACTATCCTCATTTCCCCACCAATATCAACTGTATGCTCTATCATATTCACCATCTTACACTTACTTTTTATTAACGCGTTTCTTCATTTAGTTTGCATGCCATTGCTCATGGTTTATACTTTATGCAATAAGGAGTATTTTATCTACCTCGATTATTAATTTACGTATTTTATTTTCCTCTTAGGCAGTAACCTAAAGAATTGACTGGAATATATAGAGAAAATAGCAAATTCTAAACCGCAGATATAAAAAAAATTAGCTCATAAAAATTAGTACTATATCATAAAAGGACAGTGATGCCACCCTCCGACATGCATCATGTCACCTTCTGACATGCATTCTTAATTGAAGGGGTCTCTAGTCTCCACTCATCCCATGTGAGAGAGTGACGCCCAAATTGAGCGTCAGCCTTTCATTTTCCAACATAAAAATTGTTTTATGAATTGTTTTTTTTTTAGTTTAATTATATGTTGTTTTATAGTTTAATTGTATAAGCCTTTGTTCTCACTTACTTCATTTCAGCTCGTCTCTATTCAGTTTAGTTCATCTACATTCAGTTTATTCCAGCTAATCTCTATACAAATTAACCCTTAATTCAACTCCATTTCATTTAGCTAAGCTCCACTTAGTTCATTTTTGTTCAACACAGCCACATTTAGTTTAATTCAGTTTAATTAAGCTCCTTAAACCCGAAAAAAACAGGGCGTATCAAATAAACGATACACGAGCATGAGAAAGCAAAAAGCCTCTTTACTATCACTATCACATATCCACATATACTCTATATCAACTAGGGAGTAAAATTCTATAAATAGACAACAATACATTGACATTAACATTATATTCCAAAACACATACTAATAAAACTTAATAAATTCTATTCTAAACATGCAGACGTACATCAGGAGCGTGACTCTCTTCTTAATGTTATACATGCTTATGTTTTCCACCATTTATATGTGTATCATCGCTGAAGGTGATAGTGTTATTGAAAACACGGACTCAACTCCTACTACGGTTACTTCACCTTCAACTCCAGCCAATAACAATAACGATCAAGGGCAGCAACTCCCGCCTCCAACGGGGGCATCGGGCTCAGCCCAAGGCCCTAGTTGGGATTATAGTTGGGGATGGGGAGCTGGCCCTAGGAGTGGTTGGGGTTATGGCTTTGGTTCAAGCCACTCCTCAACCGGGTCGGCTAAAGGTTTTGGGTTTGGATCAGGAACAGGATCAGGCTCAGGGTCAGGATCAGGATACGGGTATGAATCTGGTGGAGCTCAAGGAGGTGGTGGTGGTTCTGGAACTCCCTCCAATTGAACCATCAACCATGGCCAGCTTATATATGAATTTGGTCATCATGTTTTCAAAAATATATATGATGTATGGATGTATGTCCGTCTTTTCTGTCATATACCCATATTATGCTCATATGCATGATAATGTCTGAGAGTGTATATGACTAAATGACTATGTAATATGGAGTATTATCTTATAAATCTATGAATGTATATTAAATTTAGAATTTCAAAGGACGTTAAGTGTCAATAATATGCATGTGTATGAGTTTAATAATGCGCCCTTGTTTTGTTGTCTGTATATACTCCCTCTGTCCCGGTCATTTGTTGTCCTTTTCTATTTTGGGGTGTCTCAGTCATTTGTTGTTCTTTCTATTTTAAGAATGAACTTGATGAGTAATTTGATCATTCTCATTCAATATGTTCCACATGTCATTTAGTTATTGGCCTATTCTTCTTTCCTTGGTCTTTGTGCCAACACGAAAGGACAACAATTGACCGGGGCGGAGGGAGTAATGCTTTGAGGCCTAGAGCCAACTGGGAACTCATATATACTCCGTTTCCAAGTATGTAACGAATAATCGATATATATATATATATATATATATATATATATATATATATATATATATATATATATATATATATATATATATATATATATATATATATATATAGATGTCTATATAAATTATAATGGTAGATGAAGCACGTATTTTTTTCATGCTCCGTCTCTACAACACTTTCTCTCTTTAGGAAGTTTTTTTTTTCTCTTTTTTTTTTTTTTTTTTTGAATTAAAGAGGGGGAATTGTTGGAGTTAGATGTTGTTTCAAACTTAAATGTGATAATGTTGTCCCATCTTTGTAGAGTAATAGCCTAGTAGGGTAGTTACTTTTTTATACTCCCTCATAGTTTATAGGTTCTCCTCTTTTCTTTTGGGCACAAGATTAAGAAAATGAATTTGAATCACATAAAAAATACTACCCACATGATCGTCTGAAATTATCAAACCTGATACTAAATATGCAAAAGATAAAAGGACTGTTACAGGTGTCCTGCTACATTATATGGTGGATAATATGTTTATCTATTGCAAATCTAATTAGACCGCTAGTGGTAGTGTTATTATAACACTTTATGTGAAAACTATGTTTTTAAATGGTGATCTCGATGAAAAGATTTATATGGATTAACCTGATGAGTTTAAAGTGCCTGGTCAATAACATAAAGTTTGTAAACATGTTACATCCTTGTATGGACTTAAACAGGCACCGAAACAATGGTATGAAAAGTTTGATAGTCTGATTGTTTCTCTTGGTTTTAATGCTAGTGATGTTGATAGATGTATCTATATGAAATCTAATATATGCCAGTGGTTCTGTTATCATAGCATTTTGTGTTATTGATTCCACTAAAAGCATACTTATCTTTGGCACTTGTTTAGATGTTATTGATTCCACTAAAAGCATGCTTAAAACTTCTTTTAAAATGAAAGAAATATGTGAGGTTGATGTCATTCTTGGTTTAAGAGTTCTAAAGACTATTAAAGGTTATTGGCTTAGTCAAACTCATTATGTTGAGAAAATTTTAAAGAAGCTTGGTTGTTTTGATGTTCAACCTACTAGAACACCTTTTGATGCTAGTTTACATTTAAAGTAGAATTTGTCTCATAGTGCAGATCAGACTGGATATGCTAAAATCCTTGGTAGTGTCATGTATATGATGTGTTCATCTCGTCGTGATATTGTATATTGTGTTGAGAGATTGAATAGATACACTCATAATCCTGATCATGATCATTGGAGTGCATTAGTTCGTTTGCTTGGATATCTTAAAGGTACTGTTGACTTTGGATTATCTTATTGTAACTATCCGCCAATTTTGGATAGATATTGTGATCCTAACTGGATCTAGGAGAGTAATGATATACACTCTACCAGTGGTTATTTTTTCACTCTAACAGGTGATATCGGGTTTCCTCGTACTACCAAATATCAAACAAGATTTATAAACCGAACTAATAATGTAATAAAGGTTGGGATCAACACAAGGATAGTGGGGCTACAACTTAGATTGTTCAAGCCTTAATTTATAAATTTGATTATAAACTAAACTAATATGTGACTAGATGCAAGATTAAACTAAATGAAGATGATTTAATTAATTAAAGGAAAGTTAGGGTCTTCAAGTTTACTTGGGTAAGAAGAGGGAGATGCAAGAGTCAACAAGATATATGGGTAGTAATTAAGCCAAGGTTTTAATCCTAATCTCTTAGGTTACCCTAAGTTTATTAACAAGTGTTCACTTTGTTAAACTAAACTCATTACTAACATACCATCAAAGCCTTCCAATTGCATTCACTCGTGAATAGGCTAAACAAATCAATGAAAGGTTCAAACTTTCATTCAAAAAATTCATCAAACACCTTATATGCATGTTAGCAAAGACTCTTTAACCACCCAAATCAAACGGTTAACTACCCAAAGTCATCCCCCAAGCTTACCCAAGTTCCCCCTAAACCCTAGAGTAGACTACTCACACATGCTTAAAGTAGAGACATCAACAATGGAAGAAAACAACATGAAGATAATAACAAACACCATGTTTACTAGAATACAAAACAATTAAACGAGATAGAAAATGTAAACAAATGACAATAAATGAAAATAGAAGAAGAATTATACCAACAATAAAGAAAGTTGCAAGCTTGGAATAATTATGAAGGAGAATTTCTTCAATTCTTCAATTACAACCTAAACTAACTAATGTAAACTATTGGACTAGAGTAGATCTTAAACAATTTGACAGTAATTAAAACTAATAATTCCCAGGAGTATGTAAACATTAAGAAAATAGAAGAAAGTGAAGATAGAAGAAAGTTTTTTTTTTCCTGGATAGAAGGAACTTGAATTAAAAGAGAATAAAGTAGTTAGAGTACATCATGGAGGCGGGTTAGGGGAAAGAGGCGCGGAGGCCAAAACAAAGTCACTAGTACAAAGATCAACAACAAAGGAGGGGGCATGAGCCCACTCGAAACAACCTAAGAAGGAACTAGTATCATGGATGGAGTGATGAGCAATAGCATCCGCCACACGGTTAGCAGTTCTCTTCTCAAAAACCAGCTTCAAATGGGGTGAGTCCTGCAAGAGGGCCCTGCTACACTCAAGAATGATGTTAGTATAGGGGCCATAAGGGGCAATAGACTGCAAGATGGAGTAAACAGCATCAAGACAATCAGAGGCAATCAAGACATTGTTCACAAGGACACTAGAACGTAAAATCCCTTCTCGGATGGCAAGGACCTCACAGAGGAAAGGGTCACGACCAGGGAAGCGAAACGACCAACCTAAAACCCAGGACCCATAACAGTCTCTAATGACACACCCCAGACTGGCTAAACAAGAAGAGGGGAAAGAGCGGCGTCAACGTTGGCTTTGTGCCAACCCAGCGACGGAAGGGCCCAGCTAACAGGATAGCTAAAGGCATCAAGGGGGGCGGTACCGGTGCATGGGGCAGTGAGGGTGCGGTCATTGGCTCGGGTCCAGGTAGAGGCTTGGGAGGAAATGGAGGCGCGGAATGAGAGAGAAGGGATGGGGTTGGGAGTGGAGAAAGTCAAATCGCAGCACCTTAACCAAAGGCGCCAGATGACAAAGGTGAAGAGGGTGTTCCAACTAGGGGAAGGGGAATTATAGTTCTCAAAGATCCAGTGATGAAGATCAAGTGTGAAAAAAGTGTGGGGGACATTAAGGGAGGTCCAAGTATCAGAGGCAAGGCTACAATCATGGAGGGCATGGAGGGAGGTCTCGGGGATGGAGGGGTTGTGACAGAGAGAGCAAGACGGGCTAGGAAGGATGTTTCTGGCAAAGAGGGAGACTTTATGCGGTAGCTTGTTCCACCACACGAGCCAAAGAAGACTTTAATCCTAGGTTGAGTATGAAGATCCCACAGCCAGGACAAGTCATAGGGAAGGGAGGAGATAGGTGGCGAGAGGGTGGCGGGGGGCCCCGAGAGATAGTGGTAGGTTTCACCAACAGAGAACTTGCCTTTGGGGGCAAGAGAGGTGGAGAGGATGTCACATCTAGGAGAGGAGGGAATAGGGAGAGAAAGAATGGCTTGAGTGATATGATATGGTAGGTCAAAGTCAAAGGAGTCAGAGGATCACGTACCATTAGAGATAATGGTGCTAAGTCTCGCAGTAGAGGAGGTAAGGTTAAGAGGACCTGAGATGACGGCCCGGAGAGGCCCCAAGCTGGACCACGGATCATCCCACAAGCGGATAGTGGAACCATCACCAATAGACCAAATGAGGTGGTTTTTGAGGAAGCTCCACCCTATTCCCACATTTTTCTAAATATGGGAGCCATAGGAGAAGGAGCAAGGATGGGGGGTGAGGTACTTGCTATGCAAGGCTTTGGCGGCAAGGGAGGACTTGTCAATGAGGACTTTCCAGCTCAACTTAGCGGAAAGAGAATCATTGAGCGGTTTGGCAGCCTTAATATCAAGTCCACCCAGAGAGAGGGGAAGGGTAACGAGGTCCCAGTTGGCAAGATGAAGTTTCTTAGAAGAGTGGCTAGACCAAAGGAAGCTTCTAGTGATTTTATCTATGTCATTGAGAATGGAGGAGGGGAGACGAATGCACTGCATTGTGTGATTAGGAATAGCATTGAGGGTGGATTTGATGAGACAGATTCTCCCAGCCTTAGAGAGGAAGCGGGATTTCCAATTAACAAGTTTGGTTTGAATGTTGTCAATGATGAAATGGAGATCGGCTCTCTTCGGTTTCTTACCATGAAGAGGATAGCCAAGGTAAGTGCCAAGGTTGTTGGTTTTTTTGATACCTAAGGCATCCTCAAAGAGGTGGACGTCCGAGGAGGGGGTGTGCCTGGAGAAGATGATTTTGCTCTTAAGACAGTTTATTTTTTGGCCCGAGGAGGAGCAGAAGGAAAGGCTGGTATCTTGAAGGGCACAGAGATTTCTCTCAGAAGATCTTCTGAAGACGAGAATGTCATCAGCAAACAGGAGGTAGGAGAAAGAGGCACCACCTTTCCCGAGGGGGTAAGGGGTTCACTCATTATCGCATCAGGATTGGTGGATGAGGCGAGAGAGAGCCTCCATACAAATAATGAAAATGTAGGGAGAAAGGGGGTCGCCTTGGCGAATTCCCCGGGAGGGGAGGAAGTTGTCAAGAGAGGAGCCATTAAGGGTTACCTGAGCGGAGACCGTAGTAATGCAGCTCATGATAAGGGAAATGGTGTCTGGGTCAATGTTGACCTCGATAAGGCAGGTTCTAATAAAGTCCCACTCAAGTCTGTCAAAGGCCTTTTCAAGATCAAGTTTGAGGGCAAACCAACCCAATTTACTCTTTGAGAAATGCATGGAATGGAGAATCTCCGAAGCAATGATGTAGTTTGTATCAGTCCCTCGTCAAGGGATGGAACTCCCTTGGTTAGGGGAGATAAGGTTGTGCATGTGGGGCTTGAGACGGCTAACAATGATTTTTGTAATCATCTTGTATGTGGTGTTACAAAGACTAATAGGTCGGAAGTTTACGATTTTTTGAGGGGAAGGAATCTTTGGGATGAGGGAGATAATGGTTTGGTTGATGGAGGGAGGAACAAATTTGGTTGAGAAAATATTTTTAATGAAGGGGATGAAGTCAGGTTTGATGATGTCCCAGCATCTTTTAAAGAAACCCGCATGGAATCCATCGGGTCCGGGGGCCTTGTTGGAGCCAAGGGATAACAGAGCAGATCTAATTTCTTCATCAAAAGGGATCGTGAAGGTTGTGATGTAATAAGGGGTCCCAGGGTTGGAGGACCCAGAGGGGGAGGTGAGGAGAATGGAATCTTTTCCAGAGGTAAACAAGTTGGCAAAATAATGAGTTATATGACTGTTGAGGGCGTCATGGCCAGAAATGGTCATGCCCACATCATTAGTCAGGGAGAGGATACGGTTGAAGCTCCTATGGAGGGTGACAGATTTCTGGAAAAAGGAAGTGTTCCGGTCACCATCAGTAAGCCAGTTGATGCGGGACCTATCCATCCAGTAGTGGTGTTCGAAGTGAAGGACACGGTTTTGGTCGTGGGTGAGAGAACCATTGAGGTTAATGAGGAAGCTAGAGGAGGGGTGGTTGCAGAGGTCTTTTTGGACCCCAAGAATTCGGGAGGAGAGTCTCCTTTTCTTTTTAGGGAGGCTACCAATAGTCACGGCCGCCCAGTCACTAAAAGGAAGGCTGAGACTGGTGAGTTTAGTAGGAGGGCAGCCGCACAGGGAGGGCCAGGTCGAAGACACAAGGGGGAGGAAGGAAGGATCACAGTTCCAAAAGTTTTCAAACATGAAGGGTTTGGTCACAGGGTGGGGGGGGGGGGGGGGGAGTTTTAAGGATGATAGGGCATTGGCCCGAAGAGAGGCGAGTCAAATGAAAGTTATGGGAGTTGGGGTACTGGTCAAGCCACAATTGGTTCACCTAAACCCGGTCAAGTCTTTCCAAGATAGGGTTAACACGTCGTCTATTGGTCCATGTGAACTTGGGTCCAGAGAACCCAATGTCAATGAGGTCACAAGAGTGAAAGGTGGTCTTGTACAGGTCGGCACGGTTTAATCTGATGCCACGGCCCCCAAGCTTTTCTGAGGGGCAGGTGACTTCATTGAAATTACCCATGCAAACCCAAGGGAGGTTATACGTGTCAGAGATATTAACAAGTTCAGTCCAAAGAGTGCGACGCAAACGGAATTTCGGGCTAGCATAGATAGCAGAAAGGAGAAAATTAAAAGAAGCAAGAGGTACCTGAACCACCACATTAATGAGTTGGTTGTGTTTGTTGTGGAGGGTGACCGTTGCCTTACCCGAGTTCCACAAAATGATGATACCGCCAGTGAAGCCCACCGGGTCCAGAACCTCAAACGAGTCAAAAGGAAGCTTGCGCACAATGGTCAGCGAATTAGGGGACGATACTCTAGTTTCGGAGAGGATAACAATGGAAGGATTGTGGGCATTGATGAGATAGGCAAGGTGAGTACGGAAAGATGGTCTTGCAATTCTGCGACAGTTCCAGAAAAGGATATTCATGTTTGGCGGAACAGAGAGAAAATCACTTAGCTCGAGTTGAGCTCTCGGATAGGCCTCGGCCTCTTCCACGTCTAGCACGCGGCCTGGGTGTGCAGGAGGGGGTTGGGTTTCATTTCGCACAGAGTTAAAAGGAGCTCCCTTTGACCCGAGTTCAGAACTCTGTCCCAGCTGCACCATAAGTCCAGAGCTCTCAGGCGAGTGGCAGTTCAGAAATTTACGACTGCATTCGCGAAGATCGCTACCCAAAGGTCTTTGGATGCCGAATTCAATAGATAGATTTTTCTCAATTGAGGCAAGATGGGAATAGAATCTAGTAGAAATTATAGTTCGGGTGGGACTGTCAAGGACGGGTGGAGATGATGGCAATGTTGCAGGAACCACATCATGAAGCATACTAGCATAGGAGGCAGGCTGGGTAGGCCTGAGAGATCGGGTAGATGGGCCGGGTGGAGGCAACCCGATAGCATCCGGGTGTTTATGAGACAAATGTTTTTGCAGGATGGGGGTGGACTGTACGGGTTTGCGAGTATTGACTGGAGATTGAGTACGGTTACTTGACGTGAGACGAGGCGACGTTCGTAGGTGAAAGTGGTCTCGTTGACTGGTAATTCTGGTAGGGTGAGTGGTGGAGGTTGGTAATAGTCCTCTGGACTCACATCCGGGTGAAAGAGGAGGAGGGTGATTTTTATCCGGGGTGGTGGAGGGGGTTGAAAGAGAGGTGCATGTGGTAGATAGGAGGTTGGGACAGAAAGAAGGAGTGGTGTTGGTAAGGGAGTCGGGTTGGGGTTCATTTGTGGGGGAGAGGGTGGTGTCGTCATTTTGTGGAGGGAGGGAGCTGGGAGTTTTTATTTTGAGAAGGGAGAGTGAGAAAATGGGTAAGGGTGGGTTAAAAAGTGGCTGGTTAAGGATAGAAGAAAGGGAGGGAAAACCAAAATTATGGTCAAAGTTGAAATTGAAGAGGGAAAAGGGGGAGGTTAATGTCAGAGCACAACTCAGAAAGGGAAGGGATAGGCTTTCTAATTTGGGATAAGGAGGGTAATTTAGGAGAAGGGAAAGAAGCTTTACCAGTGTCATGGAATGGGACAATGGTCCAATTATCTGATTGAGAAAAGGATGGGTCCCTTTCAGGATTGACAACAGGCTGTAAAGTGGGCTTGTCAATATCATATTTTTCCTGTGTAGTTGCAGCCGTAGGATGAGTTGCAGAAGTTGAACATAGCCCTTTGCAAAACCCATGACAAATACCACAATAGATTTGTTTATCCGCCAATTTGATTTCCTGACAAAAATTACCCAGCCAAACCTTATTCGGGATCGACTTAGATTGGTCCAAGTGAACCGAGATTCGGGCAAACCTGGCATTATTTCTGTTCAATCCGTCGGGATCGCGTTTGATGAAAATCCCAATTGAATTTCCAATTGCCTTGAGGATGTCGGGACGGTGGTACTCGATGGGAAGCTCGGGGAGGATTAACCAGATGGGAATAGTTGTAATTGACGCCAATAATGGTTGGAAATCGGGCTTCCACGGTTGAACATGGAGGTAATGGCCTTGAATGAACCAGGGGTCATTCTCAGTTATGTTAGTAAGATCCGAAATTGTCTCGGGTTTGCAGGAATAGAACCCTTTGCCGAGGCCGATGAGTTGAATATTCTTTTTGCAATTCCAAAGAGTCTTGATGGAGGCGGCGAGGTGGCCGGAATCAATTGATTTCCTGGTCAGTTTGATAATTAGGGTGTTTTCCCATTTGGAGCGGATTGAATTAACCACTTGTTGAGGTAGAACAATTGATGGGTCGGCAGTTTTCTGGGAATTTTCCAAATTTGGGGAAAAAATTGGGAATTTGGGTTTATCAGAAAATTGTTGGGGATTGAGAATGGAATTGGTTAGGGCAGATTTGTGGGTGGTCGGCGTTGGGTTTTTTTGTGGTGGAGTTGGTTTGTTTAGAGGTGACGGTGGAGGTGGTGGTTGACATGAAGAGGGGCGGTGACCGATGTGTGTGCTGCCAAGTGACTCAGAGAGGGTGGAAGGGGTGGGTAACAGAGCGGTCGGTGGGAGGGCAACGGTTCCAGGTGGTGGTGTGTGGTGGTTCAGGTTGACGTTTGTGTTTGTGGTGTTGAAGACACTCATGATTGTTTATCTTTCTAGAAGGCTCTCACATCTCTCTTATTTTAAGATAGAAGAAAGTTTGTAAACCACAAAACGTGTGTAAACAAACACACTATTATTACTCTCCTTCCTTACCTCTCTTTTAATCTTAAAAATACTTCTAAATATATTATTTTCGGAATTCAACAACTCAGTTTAATTTATTGATTAGTAATTTAATATGATATGATTACTAGTTTACACGTTCGACGAATTAGGGTTTCAAAAATGTAAAATTAGGGTTAACATTTAAAAATTGGGGAATATTGCAATATTAATCAAATTAGGTCAATATTAGTTAAGACAATCACGATTGTAGAATGAATTACGAAAGCAATTAATTACCGAAATTTGGATTGATAATGGGGATTATGAGACTTTTATTGATGGATGCCTACGAAAGCTTGAATGTGAAAAACAAATACTTAAATTTCTAGGTTTCTAAGCTTGAACGATTGATTGAAGGAGGAAATAAAGGTTCTTTGTGTAGTTGTGTTGAATAAGGAATTGGTGTGGATTGTGAGTAAAATAACGAGGGACAGTGAGTGAAGTAATAAGGGTAGTCTGGTCCTTCTAGATAATCGATTGTCGATAAAACATAAGCGAGGCGATCAATAAAAAAACCGTCAATATAAAGTAAAATAAGCGTGGATTGTGAGAGTTTCCTTTAAAATTAGGTGGTTATTGGTAAACATGGACTTAATAGGTGGCAACTTGTAAAATTTTAAACTCAATAAGTGGTAAAAAGAAAAAAACCTTAAAAAAATTAGAAGAGAGCAAATTTATTAAAGTATATATAAAAAAATGTGACTGCTAAGTTACTCATTAAATTAAAACTGAATCAAAATTCGTGTAACACCCTCATATATCCAAGAGCCTTAACTAGACATTCCTAGATAAAAGAAGTTGTTACCATCTCAGATTGCCCGAGGTAGTGAATAACAAAGTAAAATAAACCACCGCACTTTAAATAAATAAATTTTAAACGACCTTATTACAATTTTCTTAACCAAACAACCTAATAGAAAAAAGTAATACAATTCTTGCAGCGGAAATAAAATAAGTGAAGTATCTATTAAACTATATAAGTGAGCTAGACTTCTATATGGTCCATCATCATCACCTCACGTCCCAAGTTCCCAGTCAGATATTCTTTAGTACCTGTCAGTCAATCTGCTCCGCAATAATTGGTTCATCACATGTGTTTAACGAGTACACTGTCAACCAAACGGTTGAGTGATAATATATCTAAACAACAGAATGTTGGACCATATGGTTATATGTTCTAGTGAGTTTTGATAATGACAAGTATGTTTCAATTATATATACTTGGTACTTGTAACGGTGTGTTGAATGTTATAGTAGCTTCATCTATAACATTGACATTGTCTAAAGAAGGAAGAAGCAAAATTATAGTACCTTGAGCTATAACTTTGGAAGAACAAAGCTTGTTGATTATATAGAGACAAAGACAAATACAAGT
Organism: Silene latifolia; assembly: GCF_048544455.1. Taxonomy (NCBI): domain Eukaryota; kingdom Viridiplantae; phylum Streptophyta; class Magnoliopsida; order Caryophyllales; family Caryophyllaceae; genus Silene; species Silene latifolia. The sequence goes on along the minus strand of NC_133528.1, from coordinate 50,996,488 downwards.
TTTAATTTGAAGCTCAATTCGAAGAGCTTATATTAAAGATATCAAGATGACTAACTACTGAAGAGCTCTAGGAAGATTAGATAGTATAAGTCATCGTTCGGTAATGGTATCTTTAGACGTAATCTTGGAGAAGCAAAGTTATAGCTATTTAACCTATAACTTTACTAACCAAATCCAAGGTTATAATCATTTCAACTATAAATTTGGATGACTTATGAAGAACATGATTTTAAAGTTTAAAATATTTCGAAATGTTTTTCTAAACTAAAGTATTTATTTTGGTCATATCATATATTTATTTTTGGATGAATCATTTATAATTTTCCTATTGATTAGTAATACAACTTATGGGTTGTCATGCTATCTAGGGTTTATACAAATTATTCATGCTAAACCCTAAACGAGCCGCTTAGGGTTTTGTGAAGAGGCACGACTATCTTAGACGTGTTCCTCTCCTCGTTTTCTCTTTGCACAAGCTAGGGTTTTTGATATCTTATTAGATAATATTTTATATAGATTTTATATCGCTTTATAATATTAATCAAAATATCATTTTCATATAATAAGTAAATATCTTAAAGGAGAATTAAATATATTCTTTTTTTAAGTGACAGAAAAGAAATAAACGGCTAGGGTTTTATTTATTTGACCTAGTTTATTTCTTCTATAAATACTACCTTTGTTCTTTCATTTTTGAAAATACTTTTCCGCGCAAAAACATACTCAAGCAAATCATGCAAATCGAGTAAACTTGTTTTAAATTGCAAACGTAATTTTCAAACGTGTCCTTGCTTTTCTTCAATTTGAAAAGTTGAGTTCTTCATAAGTCGTTTACGCATATTGATATCGTTATTGGATTATAGTACTTCATATTGTTTCTTACTTGTTCATTTTGTGAACAATTAGAAGAACAATCAAGTGCTTTGTTATTAACTTAAATAAGTCGAGTATTTAACGATACTCATTATGAGTTACTAAATTCTAGTTGTACGAGTAGGGTTAGTAATTTTGTAACCCGTAGAAATGTACTAAAATTATTAATCGAGAATAGTGGACGTAGGTTTCGACTTGTGAAACTGAACAACTTCAAAACCCCTTGTGTCCTCTCTTATTGTTCATTTCGCTTATTTGTTTTTGTTGAGATTAGTCGGGATCAGTAGACTCTACAATTAGTATCAGAGCCTTGTGCTCTTGATAACCTAACAACTAAGAGACTGACCCGTTGTCTACATTTATTTAAAGTTATTTTATTTATTAGTGTGAAATGGATTCCAAACATTTCAAGTGTCCTATCTTTGATTGGAAAAACTATAGTCTTTGGAAAAATATGATGAAACACTATATTAAGGGACATGATTGGGAATGCTTGTTAGTTTTTAGAACATATTATACTCATCTTATGATAATAAAATTACTAACTAATTTTATAAGACGGTCTAAAACTACATGCATGCAATGATTTTAAGACGAAAATTCCTTACATCGGTTGTTAGGCAAAATGGGCACTACTAGGTCTCCTACCTAAGTAGTTCTTGAGCTTATTGTGAATGGATGATCCTCCAATATTACCAAACCATCAAGAAGATGGTCTCCTTTAAGATGCACCCAAGAGTTTACCCAAAGCTTACTACAAATAATATTAACTAGATATTATTTGAGTATTATGTATGTATATTTGATATACTAATTAATATTATTACCTTGATAATATTATTAGTCTACTTTTATATGTGTTTTAATATAAAAGGATGAACAAAATAAGAAGAAAATATGGTCTATTGATGGTGTATATGAACCATCCACAACAAGCACACAAAGAACAATTTTTCTTCAAATTTTCAACCTTAGAAATGATAGAATGACTTGGGTATTTATAGGCATGCAAATGTAAATAATTCACATACAAATGCTAGTAGGAGTTGCCTACTTTTTCCACTCACAATGAGGGTATTAGTAGGTGTAAAAACCTGTCCAAATGGGCCCCTCCGGGTCCATTTCAATTTTCGACATTTGCCTCACAAATGCTTATAAGTCTTATATTTAATTATCTGATATAATTAAATATTAATTTGATTATTTAACAATTAAATAATACAAATTAACAACTAATAACCACTTAACCATTAAGTAATTATTGGACCATTTTATCAATATAAAATGTATCTTATAAACCCTTATTAGCTAATTTTACAACCTCTTGTAAATTTATATAGCTAATTACCTCCACGGCTCCACCTCAAAACTTATACACATATCGTATAAATTAATTAATTAACAATTAATTAATAAATTCTAATTTTTATTTATTAATTAATTATCACATAATTAAATAATAAATTCTCTTATCCCGAGTTCGTAACCCGTCATCAAATAATACATTCATACGACTAATTAAAAGTCAAATAATACAAAGAATTAAGTATCTCGTATCTCATACAAACAATTAATTCATTCATTTTGGGCGTCATCCTATTGGTGTGACCTAAAGGGATCAGTTGATCACCGCCGTCACACGACAGTAACGGCAAACTCTAGTCAGCCGAGCGTTACCGATTAACGTTGATCAACTGACAAATATATAAAATAAGTCCCTTATATTCCTTGTACGAGATTTAATATGTAAACGCACTATTGCGGAGGACACTACTCCAATAATCTCCCACTTGTCCAACACAAGTGTGTGTTACCAATTCTTTTGTCCAATAATATCTCCCACTCAATGTAATATATGTTTCAGGTCATTCTTGCACGTGATCATATCATAAAGTGGTTTCCTCGATCGGGAGAATGACTGTCTGACCGGATAATCTACTATAGATCTCATCCGAGCGTGGGCACGCATTTCCAGTCACCTCTCCTCGAGTGGCCTTGAGATAAAATATGACATAAATGGACAATCCCGTTGACCTATTTTCTTCGTTCGATACAGATCACAATGACCCAGTAAATGCTCAACAGCCTCCTTTTATGGCGCGACCTAGAACAAAAACCTAAGCCACCGGAAAACCGCACCAACTCAGACAAATAGTCACCAGTCTAAAGAATTGACTCGAAGGAATAAATAGAAATCCTCGCCACGACCTAGCAACTAAGGACTCTATAAACGGTCACTGTCCGACAAATCATCTCACAATTTGCCTATGTAATCGACCAGCCATCTCAATGGCCATATGACGGTCGAACTTGTCATCTATCGCCTTACAATCTAGTCACTCCAAGACGTCACCTCATTAAGTAACTAGGGACAAAAACACAATGTTAATCCAGTTCATTTTAATAGGGTTCGACGTTGTCACTACAACCTATTTGGACAAAACAAAGTATTTAAATTCAGATATAAAAACTGAATACAACGATAAATGTAATTATCATATATGAAATAATAAATACAATATCTTATTATTATTACATATCGTATAATTTACAACAATTCTGACATTCGTCTCAATCCTATAGAAACTACATGACTATCATGTTTAGCTTAAAACAATGACTTGGTTAAAGGATCAGCGATGTTGTCAGCTGTCCCAACCTTACAGACTGTAATTTCCTTCCTTTCAATTAAATCTCTAATTAGATTAAATTTTCTAAGTACGTGTCTAGACTTATTACTAGACTTGGGCTCTTTTGCTTGAAAAATTTCCCCACTATTATCACAATATAAAGTGATAGAATCTTCGGCGGTCGGAACTACTTTCAGTCCCTCTAAAAATTGCCTAATCCAAACAGCTTCCTTTGAAGCTTCAGAGTCTGCAATGTACTCGGTTTCCATTGTAGAATCAGCAGTCATAGACTCGTTAAAACTTCTTCAACAAACCACCCCTCCGTTCAACAAAAAAACAAAACCAGCCTGGGATTTCAAATCATCCCAATCGGTTTGGAAACTAGCATCCGTATAACCTCTTATACGTAATTCAGATTCTCCTCCAAACACTAAGAATAAATCCTTAGTTCTTTTCAAGTACTTAAGAATATTCTTTACGGCTATCCAGTGACTCTCACCTGGATTTTTCTGAAATTGACTCGTCATACTCAAAGCATACGAGACGTCAGGACGAGAACACATCATAGCATACATGATCGATCCAACAGCGGAAGCATAGGGAATCAATTTCATGTGTTCAATATCCTTAGGCTCAGTAGGACACTTTGACGTACTCAAAGTAATCCCACTGCCTATAGGTAGAAAACCTTTTTTTGAGTTTTTCATATTGAATCGGTCAAGAATCTTATCAATATAGGCTTCTTGACTCAAAACTAATATCCTTTTAGATCTATCCCTATAGATCCGGATACCCAAGATGCGCTGAGCTTCTCCAAAATCTTTCATTTGGAAGTGATTTCCTAACCACCTTTTGACAGAAGCAAGCATACCTACATCATTCCCAATGAGTAATATGTCGTCCACATATAAAAGTAGGAGAACAACTTTACTCCCACTAAACTTTATGTATAAACATGATTCCTCAACACTTCGAGAAAAACCATTATGTTTAATAACATGATTAAAGTGATGATTCCAACTCCTTGACGCTTGCTTAAGACCATAAATGGATCTCTTAAGTTTGCATACTTTGTTAGGATTTTTAGGATCCACAAAACCTTCAGGTTGTGTCATAAACACTTCCTCTTGCAGAAACCCGTTCAGGAAGGCGGTCTTGACATCCATTTGCCATATCTCATAATCATGAAATGCAGCAATCACCAACATTATCCGAACAGATCTAAGCATAGCATTTGGTGCAAAAGTTTCATCATAGTGTAAACCATGAACTTGGTGAAACCTTTTGCCACCAATCTTGCTTTGTAGACATCCTTATGTCCATCTATACTGATTTTGATCTTAAATATCCACTTACACTGAAGAGGTCGAACATCTTTAGGTAAGTCAACCAGGTCCCATACCTTATTATCGTACATGGAATCCATTTTGGAATGCATGGCCTCGAGCCATAGGTTAGAGTCAGAACTAGTAATAGCTGCTTTGTAGGTCTTAGGTTCATCACTTTCCAAAAGTAAAACCTCATAGTCACCATCTTCCTCGATAACACCAAGATATCTATCAGGTTGGCGACTAACCCTCTCTGACCTCATAGGTTCAGAAGGAGCAATAACCGAATCAGACGTAGAAGGAACATCTTCATGTACCGTCACATCATTTTGTGGCTCTTGAACTTGATGTGGCTCTTGAACTTCATCAAGTTCAATTTTTCTCCCACTTTGTCTTCTAGAAATAAACTCTTTTTCTAGAAAGACAGCTTCACGAGCCACAAACACTTTGTTCTCGTTACTATTGTAGAAGTAATATCCACAACTTTCCTTAGGGTAGCCTACAAAAATAAATTTATCAAAACGAGGTGCAAGCTTATCGTCAGAGTTGCTCTTGACATAAGCATCATAACCCCATACTTTCATGTATCACAAATTCGAGACCTTCCCTTTCCATATCTCATATGGAGTTTTGTCAGTTGCTTTAGTGGGACTTTGATTAAGTGAGCGTATAGCAGATAAAATGGCAAAACCCCAAAATGACTTAGGTAACTCACTTTGACTCATCATTGATCGGACCATATCTAATAAAGTTCGATTCCTCCTTTCAGCCACACCATTCAGTTGTGGTGTGCCAGGAAGAGTTAATTGAGATACAATACCATAGTCTTTAAGGTGATCTCTAAAGTCATTGCTTAAATATTCCCCACCACAATCTGATCGTAATGTTTTAATCTTCTTATTTAATTGGTTTTCTACTTCATTCTGAAACTCTTTGAACTTGTCAAAAGCTTCACTTTTATACCTCATTAAGTAGACATACCCATATCTACTCATGTCATCGGTGAAAGTAATGAAATAGTCATAATTACGGCTAGCAGTAATAATCATTGGACCACATACATCGGTGTGTGTCAAACCCAACAACTCACTAGCTCGAGATCCTTTTCCTAGAAAAGGTGCACGAGTCATCTTACCAAGAAGACAAGATTCGAATATGCCAAATGATTCGAAATCAAAAGGTTTAATTATACCAGTCGACACTAGTCTTTTAATGCGTTTCTCGTTGATATGTCCTAATCGACAATGCCATAAATAAGATAGATCGGGATCAGCTGTTTTGAGTCTTTTATTATCTAAATGATAAAAATCATTGCAAGTATCTAGAATATAAATACCATTGATTGAAATAGCTTGGCTTTATACAATCCCATTAAGGGAAAAAGTACAACACTTGTCTTTGATTACAAAAGTAAAACCTTCTGTGTCTAACACAGATACTGATATTATATTTCTAGACAACGTCGGTATAAAATAACAATTATTTAGAAACAACTGCAAACCCGAAGCTAAATTAAGTACATAGGTTCCTACTGAAACGGCGGCTACTTTAGATCTGTTACCCATTCGGAGATCAAAATCACCCTTATTTAGCTTCCTTACGCTTTTTAGGCCCTGCAAGTGATTACACAAGTGAGAACCATAACCAGTATCTAATACCCAAGTTGTATTTAAAGCGTAATCTATGTCTATTATAAAATATTCAGTTGAGAAATTACATGTTGGCTTCACAATGCCAGCTTTGATGGCATCCAAGTATTTGGAGCAATTACGCCTCCAATGTCCCTTGTTATTACAATAATTACAAGTGTCTTTAAGAGTATTACCCTTCTTAGGTTTAGGCTTGGTAGAGCTATTCGCAATAGCCTTACCTTTGCCCTCTACCTGTACGGGCTTCTTACCAGCATTCCTCTTAAACTTCTTCTTCCCCTTCACATTAATCGCAAATACATCCCTCCTCGTACTCCAACTCAATCCCATGTCCTTCTATGCTTGCACAAGCAGAGAATGGAGCTCATGTAGACTACTCTTCATGTTTGTCATATTATAATTTACCCTAAATTGGGTAAATCCTTTGACATGTGAAAGAGAGTGGAGTACTCGGTCTACAACAAGCTCATCAGGGATCTTGCATCCCAACCCATCTAGCGTTTCCACGTACTCAATCATTTTAAGAACGTGTGAACTCACGGGTTGTCCATATTTGAGGTTAGCCTCAAAGAAACGGATTGCGGTGTCAAATTGGATTTTTCTCGGGGCTTGAGAAAATATGGTAGAAAGCCTCGAGAACACCTCATGAGCATTGCGGAATTTGACGCATTACCTTTGTAAGGGAGGATCCATTACAAAAATTAAAACATTTTTTTATGGCAGAAGATTCTCTTTGATATTCATTAAAAGCCTCCCTTACATCGACAGTGGCCCTAGTACTAGGCGAAGGGGGAGTAGGATCGACTAGGTAGCGTAATTTGCCGTCACCTGCGACAGCTAATCGAAGTTGTTCTTCCCAATCTTTAAAATTACTACTGTAGGCTTTTAAAACATATTTGCCCATAAAAGAACGAAGCCATGAATCTTTAGATATTGAGACGGTTTGACTAGAAGAAGCCATCGTGATTACTACAATAGCAAATGAAAGGAAAATTAACATTTATCGTTTAAACATTTTACTTGTAAAACTATTTTATCAAGTTCCCATTTATATAATGATCTCCCACTGAATTATATAAATGAATCCAAGATCCATCTTTATATAAACACGGGCACGGTAGACCGATTCAATCCATATCTATAAAAAATTTGTGAGTCAACGACTTTGACTGATTCTACTATTAGAACTCTTGGTCGACGGATTTTCTCAAAATCTATCTTTTAGCCCCAGAATTAAATATGGGCACGGTGGATCGATTCAACCCATATTAATCCCGTTGAGTCCAAATTTCACGCGTAATAACTCTTATTACCCTTCTTACCCAACGTAAAAGAGTGTACCTCGGTGATCCGAACCTCCCTCTAATGAAGAAGGGATTCATAGGAGTTATTATTTGGTAAGGCTAATATCAATTTTCATTTAAAAGGTGAGAGATCTTAACAATTTAATTGTCTATCACTTTTAAGTGAACAAAATTGGTGAATGCTAGACAATTAAATCGATAACAACAACAAAAATAAAACATGTAGTGACGATTTGGCATGGATGCATAAAAATTTAAAACAATCAAGTCTTAATATGGCCACCTAGTTAATCTAATTAACTAAAAAAAATATTACACTTCGGAAACCAACTCCTTGGTCCCTTGAGTCTTCAATAATATGGCCTTCTTCTTTAGGATTTCGAAACGCCTTTCCGAAAACACCGTCTTTATGAAAACTCCGTCTTTAGATGCTTCATTTAACTACTAATAATTAAATTACATAGCAATTTCCTACTATACAATTTTTAATAAAAATAAAAATATTAATTAATTAAAAATTGGGCGATGCGAAATCGCAATTAATTACAAAACAAGTCGATATTCCCTTACATTACAGGAAATACCAAGTTCTACTTGTGGCCATATTAGGTAAAATTACATAATTTAAATACGAAAAATCATTCATCCATATGAATAATAAAAATACATTATATAAAAAAGTCATGCCAAATCGTCTAACTAGTAGTTCTTATCTTTTCTTCTAGTTTTGTTTTGATAGGTCCTACAGGTCCTACCTAGACAGGTCTAGGTAAAAGATCATCAAAGGGAAGGCTTGAGTACCTTCGATCTTCCACCTATGTTCCATCCTATGGCACAACAGGTGGTTTACTGTGTGAGATGTGGTGCAATTGGGCACAATGCTGTTATTTGCTTAGCGGAGAACGACGAAGTCTATGCGTTTAGGCAGCGTAGACAACCTAGTCATTCCTTTGCATATGTGCCACCACATCCGCTTCAGCAACGAGGCTATCAAAAGCCTCCATTTGTTTGGCCACCGCAACAACAAGCTCCTCTTCATGATAAACAGAAAGAAGAGATTGCTGAATTGAAGTTTTTGGTGAAGACACTTGCACTTCAAATGCAAGAAAATGATAAATTTGTAGAGGTTCATATCAAGGAATTTGAGTCTCAAATAGTTCAATTAACTGCCGAGTTAGAGTTTAGGCACTCTGAGACGGTATATGCTACCTATACCGAGAGCGGTCTTTCCTATGAAGGACCTGAGTTGCCTATTGATGACGATGATATGTATGACTCGGAATCCGAAGATTTATCTAAAAACAAAGCATCATACGAAGACTTTTGCAAAAATTCGATCGAACTAGCTATAGTGTTCGATCGAATGAATTATATGAGGGAGATCTCGATCGAACAGAATTCAACATTCGATCGAACACTTTTCACGAAGAGCCACTCGATCGAGCAGCTATATATGATCGATCAGGCAATATTCACAAGAAAAACTCTCGATCGAGTGGAATTTCTGCTCGATCGAATACATTGGTCACGGAGAGGTATGCTATGTCATCTAGGTCTATTTCGAATGACGATATGAAAGAAGACAATGGTTATGGTGAATCTTCCATTTTGAAATCCGAGCTGGATGCTTTAGAGGCTGCAATATACGGGACAGATCAAATAAAGGAGCGAAACCAGAAGGCGGATGAGTCAGTGAATGCTCCTAGCACGGTAGAGGTAATATACTCTTTTGTCACTGATTTCGGCATTAGGAGTAGCCAATCTCCCGACCAATCTGAGGTAATTAATGATAACTTCATGATTGTTGGTGTAGTGGAAGGTAAACTACCTCATGTGATTTCTGCTTTCTGTTTTGATGCTCCACCCTCTCCCGGTTGGACAAATAAGTTAATAATGTTTCACCATACTTGTCATCGAAAATTTGTTAGTCGAGAGAGTGCCTCAGGTTGCTTTCATATGCTCCTTTTCAATTTTGGTGCTACTTATGCTTTTGTGTAGCACATGCACAGATTTATGAACGGTTGCTAAGAGCTTTGAGTTGCTTTGATTGTGACCAACTGGAGCAACTGAGGTGAAGACAAAAAGAAGGTCGAGCTGGGACCTATCTGAAACTAGCACTGTCCGGGAGGTAACCCGGAGTTTAGAACTTTTCAGTTAATTTCCGAACATTTCAGCTCTGTTGTGTGTTTAATTGGTTTTCAGACCATATATTGTAAACAATTTAGACTTGCTTTTTGGTTGTCTTTGTGGTCTTTTATTGCGAGTTTGCAGGTGCTCCAAGGGATGCCTCGGAGTTCAGGCTTAAGGAGCTCGATAGAGTACTTTATTCTCTTGATCGAGCACTTTACTCTATTGATCGAACATTTTTTTGCTTTCGATCGAGGACCAGCAGATGAAGATCACTCGATCGAGTACCCTTGTCTACTCGATCGACTACTTTTGCGGCCCAATGTACTCGATCGAGTACCATCGAGTTCGTTGTTTGGATTCGCTTCCAGTGACGTTGCTGTTAGCGACCTCCCATGTTGCTGGCTGGTTTAGGGAGGTCCCTACTTGTAGATACCTCATTTATGCACCTCCCGCCAACCACCCAGTGATGATTGGGCCGCATGCTTGATACGCACGACGATTTTATAACAGTTCGTAAGTTCATTGACAAGTGATAGCTCAAAGACTCGAGTCAACCTCATGGTCGTCATCTACGCACCGATACGGTCCTTTTGACGGTAATTAGTGTTTATTTGGAGTCCGGGTCAAAAACCGCTTCATTTTCTAAGAAACCGTCTAATTACCGAGTCGGAATGTTCTAGAATTCTCTGGATATTTATTCCTAATTTAATTTAATATCTTTATGGAAATATCTTCCGTATATTATGTTTCATGGAATAAAGAAGTGTATAACTACCGCAATTTCATAAAAAATGCGGAAATCTTTCTTGCTGAGGAGGAAACCCCTGGGGAAATGACGCAGCAGGTGATGCGCCTCTTCCAAGAGTCGCAGTGGCTGCTGCGCCTCTTCCCCAACCCTCTTTTCACGCTTCCCAGAATCTTTTCGAGATTTGTTTCCGTATCCGTGCCATACCTAAACTCCTTTGTGTGTTTAGTATAAATAGAGACCTTCGGTCTCCATATTTGGCACGCGAGTATCCGCCCTTCTCTTCTCTCTTTGCATTCTAGACCACGCTTTTGCTTTCGACGCCTACGTGCTTAATTAATCGACCTTGTAAGCTCAGATCATTCTGAGTCCCAGTCACGTTACATAGACCGACCAATTTGACCAACTCCACTTAATCAATTTAATCAATCTTTTAAATCCTTTAACAAGGACACTTTCATATTTGCATATTCGAGTCGAGCAATCACTAAACGATAACTTTAGTCAATCTCGTTTCGTCAAACATGTAAGTCTGAGGCTGTAAAATCCTATTTTATGTATTGTACTTTTTTTTTGTATCATTATAGCACGTTGAAATCCGTCTGGAAAAAAAACGTCCTTTAAAACCGTATTTACAAAACAGCGGAAGTCTCACATCGAGAAGAAACGCAGCAGCAGCAGCGCCCCGTCGAAGAATCGCAGCACATGCTGCGCCTCTTCCTAAGGCTGCCGTTGCTCCTGCTCTTCTTCTTCTTCCTCGACCTTTTGCAACTGTTCTACTTTCTCTTATTTCTTTTATTTCTTTTGTTCGTATCAGTACATAAATCATGTCTTAGTTAATCCTTTCAAATTATAACGTTTAATTCGAACTAAATCCCTTATGATTCAATATTTGCAGGTTTTCGTCTTCTGTTTCAAACTCGGATTTTAGAGGCTCGATTCGTTCATGTCGATTCTCTGGAATTCGTCTTTTGTACGTAATTTTCTTTATTTGATTTTAATTTATTTGATTCTATTATGTTTTCAAGTTTAAAGTTCGTTCTTTTTGTATTTACGACACGAGTTCGTCATATAAATGTAAATCACTGTAAAATTCTCACCTTTAATTCTTTTTCTGACGGTTTGAGATGCATGTAATCTGTTAAATTACTTCAACTTGAGTGTAATATCAATAATCGACCTTAAATTCACTAATGAACATTAACAATCCGCGATTCTGACTTCACAACCAGAGTCCAACTCAAGAACAGACACAGGGAGAGCTGCGTCTCTTCCAGAGGACGCAGCAGATGCTGCGCCTGTTCTGGGTTGGCTTCTGCCCCTGAACTCTTTCTCGCTTTGACATAGTTCCTAATTACACATTTAATCAACTATTAAGCGTATTACCACCTCTAATCTAATGTGTTTTCGTAATTTTATTTTAATTTCAATTTTAATTTTATTTCCTTCTTCAAAATCCCGTCTTTGAGCGTGCTTTTGACGTAGATCAAATAATCCTTTTTAATTTTAATTATTGTATTTATTTGTTGTAATTATTATTTATGTATGATTTATATACTTGGTTTCCACATGTAATGAATCTAACATCTACTTCGACCCAATTGAGTGCTAAAACACGTGTTCACCGACTTAGTCCAATCTCACATGCTAGGATTAGTCCATGTTTGTTGCATTGCATGCATTACATCGACGATATATCAACTATAAAGGATTTCCCTAATCATTAGTAGAGGCCGCTATAGAGGCGGGCGGGATTAGGTGTTCGATTAAAGAGCTTCCTAATACGTACCCTCACCCCTTACTCCAGATCTCTGTGAACATCCGTGTTCATTGGCATCCACGAGAGTCATTCTAGACATAGAATGCTAAGGGTAACAAGTTCTTAGTGTTCATGTCACTACTTTGTGTCTTGGCATGGCACGAGGTATTCGAACGGTTCCAGTTTCCGATAAAAATTGGTGGCGACTCCACAAATGCAGGCTTATTCAAGCCCATTCACGCGCGCCGCGGGTGGCCCATGTCCACAGTTTGGCGACTCCGCTGGGGATGATACACTTACGTGTTACCTAGGGTGAAACTTGAACAAGGTTAGGGAATAGTTTATATGAGACAGTTGTCGATTTTCATTACTCGACCTTCTTAGGTCATTTTATTCGGCCTTCCTAGGCTTAACCCAACCGATTCGACCAATCGTCTTGTCTGGACAGTCCAAATTCTTATCTGGGTCTAAAGATGGATAGCGATTGACGTCAACCATACCATGGTACATACTCATGTTTGTATCAAGAACTTTCACTACTCGAGGAAATTGACTAGGAATCGACCTTACTCATGTTTGGTACGGACCTCTGCACAGACCAAAGTTTGTGCTTGGTATGGCAACCCACCTTTTAAGCCAAAACCTTCTAAATGCACTCAGCATATTGTTATAATGCCTGTTTGTGTGTGTACTTTGTGTGTGTTTTCCAAATCAATCACAAAATAATGTCAAAGTAAATAAAATTCATTTTTTCAAACCTTTCAAATATCACATTGGTAAACCAGATAATGCCGAATGTTCCGATTTTCGAAATTCAATTTTCCAATAAAAAAAAAGCCTCTTCAAAAATCCATTTTGTAAATTAAATAATGTCCAATTTTCTGTAAATGTAAAATCCATTTCTTTCAAAAATCACTTTATGTAAAATTCCATTTTCAAAGATCAAGTCAATTATTCAATTTTCTATAAATAAAATCCTTTGTAAATTCTCAAAAAGAAATAAAAAAAATCAAAAAAAAAAAAGTCCAAAAACAAAAATTCAAAAACAAAAAAAAAAACGTCTTAAACCAAAATATTTTCAAACCATGTAAATGTAAATACGTAAATTCAATTAGGCTAAGTTAGAGTCAAAATTCAAACCGACTATGTCCTAGTCGGAACTCTGTCGAGTCATAAACCCGTCTTCTTTTACATTTTGGGTCTTTTCAAATTCAAGTCAAGTCATAAGGCGTCACACCATCATTTTAGAGCTCCTATCCCTAGTCGATTAGGATCTAGACATTTCCACACCTCGACTCACATACTTGAGGCTAACACATCGAGTCGTTCCAAAATCCGTCTCTCGAACTCTCCTAATGACACGTTCGTGACACACATATCCGAACCTCGAGTCAAGTCTATCTTAAAACACACATCTTAAAATCACGTGTCATCAATCCCGTCAATAAGATCAACCATATAAGGGTCACTCCGTCAAAGTCAACACTCGAGTCTAAAATTAAAGTCAAGCACCGTGAATTCAAACACAAGAAGTCGCTCACGACGTTTCACGAATTCACAAGTCAAGTCTAGATTTGTCGTCTTATCCTCGTGATAACTTGTCCCTTCCTGTGTTTGTTGCTTATTGCCTTAGTATGCGTGATCCCATCGAGTTGTAATACATGTCATTTCTGTCGAGTAGGAATCCAGCAAGTTCCGTCAGTCAGCAAAGTCACGAATCAGCTCAAGCCCCAATCACCGTGTCTCTTCAAGACGTTTATGCCATGGTCTTACGAGTTCAAGCTATAGTGGAAAATTTGAGCATTCGCGTCCTCACCCTTGAGAATGGAATGGTGGAAAAGAACACGCCACCTAGAGAAACCTCTAGTCTAGGTCGATCAAAGCTTACCTCTTATAATAACTGTCGCCCTAGAAAGCCGAAAACAACCGAAAGGAAACCTGGGAGGCATCAAAGGGTGCTTTCTGATTTAGGCGTGTCTTATGCCGATGCTTTGAAGAGACTCTCTGCCCAAGGTAAGCTACATCCAATAGCTCCGACTCCGGATCCACCTTTAGAGAGGCAGGTGAACCTTTGAAAGGGCAACAAGCCTATCTCACCAAGGTAGAGGCCATGATATTGAAGAGTGTTTTCTCTTGAAACACACCATCCAAGATATGATCGAAGAGGGCAAGCTTTTAGTGCCGCTTTCTTCCAAGCAATTTAAGAAGATCGGCCCTCTTGGGTCTAATATCACTAAACATAACGAAGAATCATCCCTGGACTGTTCTCATCTCCTCAATCCTCATGACAACGAAGAGATCAATGTGCTTGAGGAAGACGATATCCAAACTGAAATGCTCATGCTTTCCATTGCCTTCAACAATAAATTTTCCAAGTTAGAAGGAGCCTTTGATAACTTAAACTTTCAGCGTTCCAACATGGAGAACCAGTTTGATGAAATGGGTAAGAAGCTTGAGGCCCAACCTCTCAAGATGAAAAGTGTCCAGACAAACCCTCAACTTGACAGTCTTAAAGCAAAAAGTGAGCAATGTAATTATTCTCGAGCAAGAATCAAAATCAATAAAGGCAACCTCATGGAGCCTTTATCAAAGAGACCTAAAAACTCACCTAGGTCATTCACAAGTCTAGGCATACCTTATGCCCTAGCCTTGAACAAATTATTCTCTCTAGGTCTTCTTCAACAAATAGGGCCTAGCCCAGACCCAGAAAAGAAATCTAAATTTTAAGATGGCAATTCGTATTGTCAATACCATAGGGGTAGGGGGCACAATTCTGAGATGTGCTATAAGCTCAAGCATGTGATTCAGGATATGATTGAAAGCAGGAAATTGTTCCTCTCAACTTTTAACCCACAAGGCAGCTTAGGCAATCCTCATGGATATACCACTTATCAGGAAACTCTTCTTGACTGTTATCCTTCTAGTGTGCCCAATAATGAGGACGAGGTGCTCAAATGGATGAATGCTCAAAGTCAGATGCCAAAGCCAGTTGCTTGAAAAGAAAATGTTCAAGCGTGGGCCGATGATTACGAGTCAAGATCTAAGATCGAGCCAGAGTCCGAGCCCAAGTTCGAGTCTTAGGCTTTCTTTCCCATAATTGTTCTAGTATCTTTCTTCGTGTCCATTTCCGTTTCTAATGACAACCTGGGGGCTGTCCCACGAGTCACATGTCTTCTCGAGTCTATACATTCATTATTCATTTCAATAAATGTACGATTTTCAATCCACATATCCTATCTCTTCCTTTACCCTTTTACTGTGACAAAAAGAATTGATTTGAGACATTTTTAAAACAAACAACGCATGTCAGTCGATGTGAGTGCACTTAAACGATGTTCCACTCTAAGTTGTAGAGGACCCAAAACTCCATGTCCATTTTCCTTACCTATTCCATGTCAAGCAATAGAAACCTCACTACAACCCAGTTTAGGACGAGCATATCTCAAGAGATTCTAGGACGAATCCAGACCATCACCCTTGTTAACGATCTATGATGGAAGGCAAGCCCATTCCCCACAATAAACAAGCCCTATTTACTAAAAAAAACCAACCCGTTTCACACGAAAGGTGCTAGTCTGACTCAAACCCATGGTAGCAAGCAAATCCAAGACGATACAAGCCATGATGAAAGACAAAGGTTCAATCAAGAGAAACTGGCGTCAATATCCAAGGCCGCAGTTATGCCCGTAATCCAAGACAAAAGAGTCAAAAGAAGAAGGCTCAATCAAGCATGTCAATATCCAAAGTCAAAGCTATCTTCAAACCCTGAATCAAAAATCTGAGAAAAAAGCCGAGATATGTTCCAGAACGAGTATGAAATCAAATGCTGAACGGAATAATATAGAATCAAGACATCGATGAAGATGGTCAGCTTGCACCCTCGCTTAGCCTATCACACACCTTAAGCCCTTCTCGAGACCGTTACATGGAGATAGTTAGGAATTTTGAGAATCCTCTCAAGCTCGTCATGTATACCCATCCTTTACGGCTAAGACATGGAAACTTGATCCCGCGTCAATTAACCTACCTTTATGTGCTCAGGCTACATCAAGCCAAGAGACTCCATTTCCAAGCCATATTACAAGCCATAACCCCATAAAGCCTTAACTCCACAAAATCAAAGCTCTAGAGATTTGTTCATCAAAGCATGTTATTTCCGAGCCCCATATTCCAGATATCCAATCTAGTTTCACCTTGACCCAGACACGGAGTCTTCGGATACTTTGCTATCTAGGACGAGACGAACCCATATCCATCCTTAGGGTTCTCTTTTAAGTGTGCTCTCATGACAAGGAATTTTTTTACAAAATTAGGTATACCTCTTTGGTCTATGATCAGAGGAGTTATCTCAAATCGATTTTTCGAGTCACCAAAGGAAAATACTCTCCTGACCCATGCACTTTAAGGTCCTGACAACATAAGCTTAGGCACACACCTGAACTACGATCTGGTTTGATTTCACTTCACATGAATACGTAGGCAGTCCTCAAGGACACAACCATCCCAACATTTACCTTCCAACCACAGTTTCCATTTATACCTCTTTACTGGGGGCTGCTTTTTGTCGCACGGGCTTCTTTTTACCAAAGTCGAAAGTCATCTTCTCATCTTGGGGGCTTTTCTTCCGAGATGCCACCCTTCTTTTATTCATCTCTCATTTGAGTCAAGCTAGTGCTTGGTCCGGACAATGACAAAGGTCTTACATCGATTCTCCGAGTTATCGTGCCTCAGGGAGGAGTCTATTTTACAGCAAGCGGCAGCAAAAGATGTCCAAGTAGACAGTTGATCCATGGCTCATGCCTTGCCTTTATATGCCGTCATCATTCTTGCAATTATTCTACTTTTGGAACGGATACGCATTGTCGCCCATGCTTGGCTTATGGTTGCGCATAATTAGGCAAAGTTATCCCTGCGTCGTATCAGAGTCATCCTTGTGTCGCGTCAGTCAAACCTAAGTCTACATTTTATGTCCGTGTAAGGTCTGCGTACGCGTCAGTCATGTATCTAAAGCCCATTGGATATGCATAACACATTACAAATTCTGTCTTTATTTCAAAATTTAAACAATTTTAAAAGAAAGAGCTTTCAAAATTTGTTTGTTTCCTCATGTGCTATGTGTTATTTGCCTGTTAGATTGTGTTCTTGTGTGGCTACTAACCATGCAGGTGAGTATCAGAAGCAGTGCTCGCTCCGACTGGGGGCTTCGCCCAAGTCTTCATTCTTCCCAGCAGCAGTCGAGATATTCCCTAGCAGTATTCATAGTGATGCTCAAGGTTTTCTTCCATGACGATCAAGATGTTCCTAATCGTCGATGTTTTCCTCAGCGGTGCAAAGGACGCGTCGTTGTCGATAAGACACCTTTATTTTCCTCAGCGGTGCTAAGGATGCGCCGTTGTCGATAGGACACCTTTATTTTCCTCAGCGGTGCTAAGGACGCACCGTTTTCGATAATACACCTTTATTTTCCTCAGCGACGCTAATGGCGCGTCGTTGTCGATACCTTTATTCTCCTCAACGGTGCTAATGGCACATCGTTATCGATACCTTTATTCTCCTCAACGGTGCTAATGACGCGTCGTTGTCGATACCTTTATTCTCTTCAGCGATGCTAATGGCGCGTCGTTGTCAATACCTTTATTATCCTCAGCGATGCTAATGGCGCGCCGTTGTCGACCCCAGCGAGAGTTTGCTTGAGGACAGAGATAGGCAGATTCCCAGAGTCATCAATATGTTCCCCAGTGAGAGTTTGCTTGAGGACAAAGACAGGCAGATTCCCAGAGTTATCAATATGTTCCCCAGTGAGAGTTTGCTTGAGGACAGAGACAAGCAGATTCCCAGAGTCATCAATATGTTCCCCAGTGAGAGTTTGCTTGAGGACAGAGACATGCAGATTCTTCGAGTCATCAATATGTTCCCTAGTGAGAGTTTGCTTGAGGATAGAGACAGGCAGATTCCCAGAGTCATTAATATGTTCCCAGTGAGAGTTTGCTTGAGGACAGAGACGGGTAGATTCCTAGAGTCATCGATATGTGTCCCAGCGAGAATTTGCTTGAGGACAGAGACAGGCAGATTCTCTAGGTATGATTTCATCTTATGGTTCGAGAGCTTCCTTACGTAGTCTAATGGACTTTAAACGACCCTCCCCGATAGTCGACAGACTCTAAAATGTTCCCGACGACAGGTCCTTGGTTCGGACTCCTTGAGCCGCCTCGCGTCGCCATAGTCGTCATGTTATAATCTTCGATTGACCTGATGGCTATACTTTGAATTTCGCCTTTTCCAAGCCTCAATCAAAGTGGGGGCTCTGTAGATATCTCATTTATGCACCTCCCGCCAACCACCCAGTGATGATTGGGCCACATGTTTGATACGGGAAACGATTTTATGACAGTTCGTAAGTTCATCGACAAGTGATAGCTCAAACACTCGAGTCAACCTCATGGTCATCATCTATGCACCGATACGGTCGTTTTAACAGTAATTAGAGTTTATTTGGAGTCCGGGTAAAAAACCGCTTCATTTTCTAAGAAACCGTTTAAATGCCTAGTCGGAATGTTCCGGAATGTTCTAGAATTCTCTGGATATTTATTCCTAATTTAATTTAATATATTTAAGGAAATATCTTCCGTATATTGTGTTTCACGGAATAAGGAAGTGTATAACTACCGAAATACCATAAAAAACGCGGAAATCTTTCATGGGGAGGAGGAAACCACTGGGGAAATGACGCAGCAGATGCTCCGCCTCTTCCAAGAGTCACAGTGGCTGCTGCGACTCTTCCCCATCCCTCTTTTTACGCTTCCCAGAATCATTTCGAGATTTATTTCCATATCCGTGCCATACCTAAACTCCTTCGTGTGTTTAGTGTAAATAGAGACCTGCGGTCTCCATATTTGGCACGCGAGTGTCCGCCCTTCTCTTCTCTCTTTGCATTCTAGATCACGCTTTTGCTTTCGACGCCTACGTGCTTGATCAATCGACCACGTAAGCTCAGAGCATTATGAGTCCCACTCACGTTTCATAGACCGACCTATTTGACCAACTCCACTTAATCAATTTAATCAATCTTTTAAATCCTTTAACAAGGGCACATTCATATTCGCATATTCGAGTCGAGCAATCACTAAACAATAACTTTAGTCAATCTCGTTTCGTCAAACATGTAAGTCTGAGGGTGTAAAATCTTATTTTATTTATTGTACATTTATTTTCTATCATTAATGTAAGGTTTACATCAAAAGCACGTTCAAAACCGTCTAAAAAAAACCGACTTTTAAAACCGTATTTACAAAACAGCGGAGGTCTGACGTCGAGAAGAAACGCAGCAGCAGCTGCGCCTCTTCGAAGAATCGCAGCACATGCTGCGCCTCTTTCTGAGGCTGCCGCTGCTCCTGCTCTTCTTCTTCTTCCTCGACCTTCTGCAACTTTTCTACTTTCTCTTATTTCTTTTATTTCTTTTGTTCGTATCAGTACATAAATCATGTCTTAATTAATCCTTTCAAATTAAAACGTTTAATTCGACCTAAATCCCTTATAATTCAATATTTGCGGGTTTTCGTCTTCTATTTCAAACCCGGATTTTAGAGGATTGATTCGTTCATATCGATTCTCTGGAATTTGTCTTTTGTACGTAATTTTCTTTATTTGATTTCAATTTATTTGATTCTATTCTGTTTTCAAGTTTAAAGTTCTTCGTTCTTTTTGTATTTCCGATATGAGTTCGTCGTATAAATGTAAATCACTGTAAAATTCTCACCTTTAATTCGTTTTATGACGGTTCCAGATGCATGTAATCTGTTAAATTACTTCAACTTGAGTCTAATATCAATAGTCGACCTTAAATTCACCAATGAACATTAAGAATCCGCGATTCTGACTTCATAGCTAGAGTCCAACTCAAGAACAGACGCAGGGAGAGATGTGCCTCTTCCAGAGGACGCAGCAGATGCTGCGCCTGTTCTGGGTTGGCTTCTACTCCTGAACTCTTTCTCGCTTTGACGTAGTTCCTAATTACGCATTTAATCAACTATTAACCTTATTATCACCTCTAATCTGGCGTATTTGCATACTTTTATTTTAATTTCACTTTTAATTTTATTTCCTTCTTCAAAATCCTGTCTTTGAGCATGCTTTTGACGTAGATCAAATAATCCTTTGTAATTTTAATTATTGTATTTATTTGTTGTAATTTTTATTTATGTATGATTTATTTACTTGGTTTCCACATGTAATGAATCTAACATCTACTCCGACCCAATTGAGTGCTAAAACACGTGTTCACCGACTTAGCTCAATCTCACATGCTGGGATTAATCCATGTTTGTTGCATTGCATGCATTACATCGACGACATATCAACTATGAACGATTTCCCTAATCATTAGTATAGGCCGCTGTCGAGGCGGGCGGGATTAGGTGTTCGATTAAAGAGCTTCCTAATACGTACCCTCACCACTTACTTCAGATCTCTGTGAACATCGGTGCTCATTGGCATCCACAAGAGTCATTCTAGACATAGAAAGCTAAGGGTAACAAGTTCTTAGTGTTCATGTCACTACTTTTTGTCTTGGCATGGCACGAGGTATTCGAACGGTTCCAATTTCCCATAAAAATTGGTGGCGACTCCACAAATGTAGGCTTATTCAAGCCCTTTCACGCGCGCCGCGGGTGGCCCATGTCCACACTACTTCGCGTATTCTTGTAAGTTTTCCGCAACTTCATTCTTCTTTTCAGCTTGTATTTCCTTTCCCTATTTTTGGGTACAATAAGGGCAATGTACGGTTTGGTTTGGGGAGGTGATATGCATCCATATCTCTGTCTGCATATTGTTTTTATTGCATTTCTATTATCACGTTTAATTTTTGTATGCATTGTCTTTTATTCTCAAAAATTGAAATATTCCAAAAAATTCAAATATTCTATGAAATTAAAAAATATTCACGTTTATTTTTGCATTTAGGTTAAGTCGGAACGGTTTATTTCGATGATGAAATTGCACTAATTTTAGTCTTTTTGCTTAAGCTTTGCATAAACTAATTATCTTTTAGCATTGTCTTTTTGCATAATTTACGAGTTAATGTTAAAATATAGCTGAACGAATAGACTTGACCTGCAATTTTGGCAACCTACTTATAAATTCTAAGGAATTAGAGCCTTAAAACTGGTGTCATTTATGACTAGTTCATGTAGGATTGTGAGTAGTTACTCCTTGCATATCATGTATCATTAATTTGCACAAGTATGAGATTCAATTGCTTATTGCCTGCATACATTCGGGTTAGTGGTTGGTGTCACATGCAGGGAGGTGTTTACATTCCCTTTCCTTCCATTTTTACCCATTAACTCCACATTTAGCCAAATTTGCCTTTTGACCCTTAACTACATCCCAAATTTAGCCTGCCTTGTCAAGCTAGTTTAGTGTATGTTTTGCGGTATATAATTCATTGTGCCGAATTTGGCTTGTATTTGATTATTGAGAGTTGGTAATTTATGAAGAAGAAGGAGGATGAAATGATGAAAAAAGAAGTGAAAAAAAAAAGAATTCGAAAAAAAAAGAAAGAAAAAAGAAAGAAAGAAAAAATTAAAGAAAAAAAGATTGGTTAATTTCGGTTTTGTTCTTATGCTTTATCTTTATCTTCTGAGGAGTATGTATTCGGTTTGGTGAGTTTGTATGCCAATTAAGGGCATTGTGCGTAATCTTGATGGATTAGAAATGGATGTTGTCTTTTGGCTTTGTTTAGGTACAAGCTTGGCCGCCTATACCCTCACATTTCCAAAAATGTTTTGCCTTTTCTTACCCATTGCCTCACATTTCCATATTTTTGTAAGCCCTCGGCTGTGACAGGACCTTGTTTGGTTGGAATGTATGTGTACGGTAGCTAGAATTGTCTATCATATTAGTTGCATGCATGTTTATGTCGGTCGTAGTTTAGGTGAGCGACTATTTTTCTTCTTCTCTTACAATTCATATGCTTACCCTTTGCTTCATGAGAGAAGAGTGTCACGTGAGAGTCCATCATTAAAGGTCTTGCAAGGTCGATGGTTTAGCTTTATTATAAACATCTCATAACTCGTTTGCATTTGACTGTTTTGCTATAAGTATTAGTGCTTGCATTAAATCGGTTTAAGTGGACAATTTGTAGCTAGCTCTGAGTTTTCTTTTCTGTTCCATTAGTTAGTTGCATATATTTCCTTAGGGACAAGCAAAGGTTTGGTTTGGGGAGATTTGATACGTGCATTTTATATAGCCCTTTTAAGCCTCTTATGCACGTATTTCCATGCGGTTCCCGTAGTTTTAGG
The DNA here is from genome assembly GCF_048544455.1 of Silene latifolia. NCBI lineage: Eukaryota > Viridiplantae > Streptophyta > Magnoliopsida > Caryophyllales > Caryophyllaceae > Silene > Silene latifolia. The sequence continues at coordinate 50,973,772 of NC_133528.1, read as the reverse complement.
CTACGAAATGCCCCGAATATTCTACTTTGTTTCGTTTGGCTTTAATTGCAAGAATGGACCTGAAAGTAGAGGAATTGAGCCTTCTACTGTCCCTTTTGCTTGCATTTAGGAGATGAGAGAAATTAGAGCGGAAATGCTACTGTCTTGGGATGCGTGAAGCGGCTTCGGAAGCTAAATCAATGAGTCATAGCTGACTTCAGTGGTATATCCATCGATCGAGAGCTTTTGGTGAAGAAGAAGACCTCGATCGAAGACTTTAGTTGTTCAATCGAGAGGTGCTATTTTAGAGTTCCTCGATCGAGTGCTTATTGTGCTCGATCGAGAGGGTTTTGACAGAAGTTACTCGATCGAGTTGTTTAGAAGTGCTCGATCGAGCACTTTGGGATCTGACGTGGGATTTTCTCGCGTAAACGTATTTGCTTAATATCTTAATTACGTTTTAGGTTAATAAAATATCTTCCCTATATAAAGGGAAGACAAAAAGACTAGGTTGGATTATCTTTCATTCAGCACTAGTCGGACGTGAGGATCTGGACTTTTGTATTTTCTCTTCTCTCTTTCAAAGTATTATTTCTCTTTTATCATCTTTATACCATGCTTGCTATCGTTTTATCTTTCATTGTTGTTTTATTTACATTTATGCGTCGCGAATCCCCTTTATGCTAGGATTAGGGGAACCATGGTAGTAAAGCAATGATGAAATAGTTGGTTTAGTAGGCTTTATTGTCAGAATTGTTTCATAGCAATATAACTGTAATTATTAGGTTGAATGCATGCAATTGAAGTAATTAAACCGGTTAAATTTAGACCTAGATCGAGAGATTGGAATGAACAGACCTGTTATGAACAATAGACTGCACTAATGAGGGCGAGAGCTAAATTAGTAGTATTTTAGGGTGGATAGCGGACCGAGAGGACCTTTCCTTTACCCTTCTCACATAAGACCGACTGGTCCGCCTTTAGCTGATTTGTGTAATGTCATGGTGAACCGATATCCTGGCATATTTCTCTCTATCTGATTAATCTCCTATTTCATTTCTTGGTTTTATTTCATTTTATTAGTTTAGTTTAAACAACTCAAACCCCCCATTGTGTGACCATAGACAGATTTAATATCGAGTAGATAGTGACCGCCTCCCTGTGGATATGATACCCGACTTGCCTCTGCTACATTAGTTAAAGCCTGTTGGTTTTATTTTTGATAGGGTTGCGACAGCTGTGTCAGCAACCGGCTACCAGTACCTCTTACCGGTATCGAGTCACCTTCCATTTTGCTCCGAATTCGTCTTCAAAATTACGCTAAGGCATAGGGGGTTTTTCTGCCGGCTAGCCGGTTGTCGGCCTACCGGTAGAGAAACACTTCTCAGCATTCACTTGCTCTTTTATTCCATGCATTGACTCGAATTTCTTTCTTTCTTGCATCCTTTATCCAATTCCGGCTCATTCCTACACAAATGAGTAAAATGGTGAAAGCACGGGATTAAGGGCACAAAATAGCGATATGAGGCTCGTGAACCGCCTCAAAATGAGCCAAAAAGGAAGGAAATAAAGAGGGAAATGGTGCAAAATTGGCATGCATCACCATGATTTCTAGTGTTTGCCTAAGTTTGCTCCTTGTCAAGACCTTTAATCTCTTAAGGTCCTTAGATGCTATGCACCTTCAAATATATTTGTCTTGCTTTGAGTTTAACCCTTCTATAACTTGATGGTATTGTATTGAGGGGGAACTTTCTTTTGACACAAAATCATAGGTGGCTTGTCATCATCAAAAAGGGGGAATTTGTTAGACCATATAGATATATGTTCTAGTGAGTTTTGATAATGACAAGTATGTTTCAGTTATATATATTTGGTACTTGTAACGGTGTGTTGAATATTATAGTAGCTTCATCTATAACATTGACATTGTCTAAAGAAGGAAGAAGCAAAGTTATAGTACCTTAAGCTATAACTTTAAAAGAACAAAGTTTATTGATTATATCAAGATAAAGGCAAATACAAGTTTTGATGCTCAAGTTAAAGAGCTTATTTTCAAGATATCAAGATGACTAACTACTGAAAATGTCAAGGAAGATTATATAGCATAGTTCATCGTTCGGTAATTGTATCTTTAGACGTAATCTTGGAGAAGTAAAGTTATAGCTATTTCACCTATAACTTTAGTAACCAAATGATGGTGACCGAGTCGTTCACTCAATCAAACACATTTATATTCTCAACAAACAACTAGTTAGTGGTTAAGTTGAGGTCGATCCACGGGACGGTGTGCTTTGGGTTCTAAGTCTATCTATATCAATTTATCCTAGTATCACAGTTGGTTTGGATTTGAAGTTGTGTTCTAAGCTACAATAAAGAAATGTAAACAGTTGAGGAACAAGACAAGTAAATAGAAACAAGGGTGTAAACAAATGGCAAACAATACTAGGGAATCATGGGATTATAGGGAAATCATGGTGAGATAGCATAAGTGAATCGTAAATATGCAAACAATTATTATTGTTGGAATTAAGTTAGTGTATATCTTACAATTCCTAGGGAAACTTATGTCTTGGAGCCAAGTCGGAAAAGAGTTCACAACACCTACAACTCGACTTGGTTTTCCTTATTCATGGTGATATAACATAAATGATTCCTTGGAAGGTTTGGGTCCCGGAGCCGAGTCGGTCAAGACTTTACAACACCTACAATCGACTTAATTCTTCCTAATCAACTATATTCATGGTCTAACAAGCTTTGAGTTGGTTTATGTCTTACAAGTCTTGTTGAAAGGATACGAGAAACATGCTAGGTTGTCAATCAAGCATTTCATCAAACATGACATGTGCATAGGTTGGAAATACAATAAGCAAGCATTCATATGAACACATTAAGCATAGATTTATCCCATAATTGTTCCCCTAATCCCCCACTAATCCCTAGTTAGGAAACTACTCACTCATTATCATGGAAAACATGTTAACAATGGTGTCCATCATCTTAATAAGTATAAACATGATGGAAAAGTGAAACAATAAACAATAATTAAGTAAAGAGTGAAGAAATTATACCGATCTTAAGATGAACAAATGGAAAGGAAAGAATAATGGAGGAGAACTTTATTGATTGATGAAGAGTTGTGAATTCTCCAAAAAAATAACCCAATAGTCTTCAAATTACCAACCTAGATCTAAGAATTCTTGAACAATAATTTGGGAAAGATGAAAGTGCAATATGTGGAATGATTAAAGGCTAATCTATTCTAATCTACTCCTAATCTACTTTAAGGGAACTTAGCCTCCACTAAGAGGGCTTAATCTCTTGATTATTACAAATGGAGTTTATATAGTAGGTACAACATTAGGTTTAAGTAAGGGTAGATTAGGAAATAAGCATAAGTGTCGAATAGCGCCTTGCACGTTTCAAAGGGGATCCGTGGGAGGCATTCTGGGCACCAACTCGAGCGGGTTGAGCTCGACTCGAGTGGGTTAAGGGTCAACTCGAATGGGTTGCCTTCGCCTCGAGTGGGTTGAGGGTCATGCCTTCTTCCCTTGCTTTTACACCTATGATGCCTTTATATACTCTTTATTTCTATCATTATTGGTCATCATTCTTGTCTCCTCTTCATACTAGTCCATCCAAGATGATCAACAAGCTTCCAAATATGCGCGAGAGATGGGAATTCCGCCTCATTATCTCCTTTCCTACAAAACATATAAAATTCACTAGGAAAACAAATAGGAAGCAAATGAAGAATAAAATGGCTATGAAATTCTATATTAGTATACAAAATGAGACTTAGTTAGGGGACTAAATGTGCGTAATTATGACTCACATCAAATATCCCAAAACCGAACCTTTACTCGTCCCGAGCAAAGAGGTGTATAGAACTAGACCTTTATTTAAACTAATAATACTAATATAGCCGATGTAAGACAATTAGTGGGTCTCACTCCACCCCTTCAACTCACAATAAGACATCTATGAGGTAAGATGCCTTCTTGCAAGGCAAGGTGGGGCTTGCCAAAATGGCGACACATCCAAGCATTAAGCACACAAAATAAATAATCGATGCATCAACAAAAGAATAGCCACTTTCCTCATCTAAGTGGCGGAAATCACCTACAAGGGAAGCAATTCAAGGGCACACACTCCATCATAGATATTAGTTCTCCTAGTTACTAAGTCTAAGAGGATACAAACAAGTCACCTACAAGTTGTGTTAAACTAGGCTACTTTTGTCTACAATCGCTAAATGCTTTTGTCAAGAGTCAAATCCCTATGGTGTTAGAAAACACTGTAGGATCGCGAAATTCCCCCTCTTGCCTAAACAAGAAGAAAGTCGTCCCCTCTCCACCATGCAACAAAATAAGATCATCAATGTATAAAAGGGTTTCAAAGTATAAGAGTTTTATGAAAGTTGTTTGCTTTTGGGTTTATTATTCCCCCATTTTTGTAGCATTTGACATTGGAGAACATTTCTTGCCATTTTTTATGTTTGGCATTTTGATACTTGGCAATTTCAATTTTGCATTTTTGAACATTTTTCAAAGTAACCCCATTTGTAGCAAGGGTACTTCTATTAAGGCATAAGAGTCTATTTTTGCTCCTCATTTCATTTGATATAATTTTCAAACATTTTATTTTGATTTGGTACTTCAACTCAATTTGATATTTTTGTGCCCATTCCCTTTTTGGCTGACAAAATGATGATAGAAGTGAAAGAACGGTTGCATGGCATCAAAGGTCACCTTGGAATAAACGGTAGCCAAGGAGTTATCACACCGCAAGGCACTCTTGACTAGGTGATGGAAGGTGTCGTCGTGTCTCCCAATCAAACACATTTATATTCTCAACAAACAACTAGTTAGTGGTTAAGTCGAGGTCGATCCATGGGACGGTGTGCTTTGGGTTCTAAGTTTATCTATCTCAATTAATGCTAGTGTCACAATTGATTTGGGTTTGTAGTTGGTGAGTCTAAACTAATGCAAGCAATGAAGTAAATCAAGCAACAAAAGGAAGGATGTAAACAAATGATTAAAAGTTCTAGGATATCATAGGTTCATAGGAGATTTATGGGAGTCGATCATACAAACATTTTCTCAATTTATAAGCAAGCAATTATTGTTGTGATGGGATCGAGTTAGGGTATATCTTACAATCCCTAGGAAGATTTAGGTCCCGGAGCCGAATCGATTAGATTGTACAACACCTACAAGTCGACTTAGTCTCCTCCTATTCAACTTTATGCATGGTCTAATGAGACTCGAGTTGGTTTATGTCTTACAAGCCTCATTGAAGAGATAGGTGATGGCTAAAAATGCAGGGATTCATAGGCTTGCGTTTCATCAAACATAACATGTGCATAGGTTGAAATCACAACAAGCAAGCAAATTAATTATGAAGACATATTAGATTAAGCATGAATCATTCCCCATGTTTATTTCCCCTAATTGCCCATTAATCCTAGCTAAGGAAAGTACTCACTCATTATCAAGTTCAACATGCTAATAAGGTTGTCAATCATATTAACAAAGCAAAACATGATGAATAAATGAAAGTGATTAACAATAATTAAACAAGGGTAAAGGAGAATTATACCTATGAAGATGATAAAATAATAAAGCAAAGAATAAAAGAAGAGAACTTGATTGATTGATGAAGAGTTTTCAATTATCCAAATAATAACCCAATAATCTTCAATTACCCAATAATTATAAACTTGAACAATGGTTAAGAAAAGATTAAAGTGGAATGGCTGAGATTAAAATATCCTAATCTACTCCTAGTCTAATGGTTGTCTAATCGGCCTCTCCTTTTCATTATTACAAATGGGGTATATATAGTAGTACATCATTAGGTTAAGTAAGGATAGATTAGTAAATAACAATGCTAGGTTTTAAACTAGGGAAATGCAAGTCTTGCGAGGAGATGAGCATATCACGCTAGTGCTGCCACGAGACGTTCGGACCAGGAGGGGAGACGCTCGGATTTTAAGGGGAGGGAGACGAGCGTCTTCTGCATGGGACGCTCGGATCAGAGGAGGATCCGCTCGTCTTCTGCCTAAGCCGCTTGGATTGTTCCTTAGTGTGACAGATCCTTGCTTCTCATCCTTTAGTCTTTGTATACTCCTTATTCTTGCTTTGCTGGTCATCGTTCTTGCTTCCTCTTCATACTAGTCCATCTAAGGTTATAACCATGCTTCCGAATGTGCGCGAGGGACGGGAATTCCGCCTTATTATCTCCTTTCCTATAAAACATATAAAATGCACTAGAAAAGCAAAATAGAAAACATTTGACAGATAAAATGGCCATGAAATATTATTATAGTATGCAAAATAGGCTCAATTACGGACTAAATGTACGCAAATAAGAGTCACATCAAACATTCCCAAACCGAACCTTTACTCGTCCCGAGTAAAGAGGTGACTAGAACTAGACCTTTATTTAAACTAATAATACTAATATAGCCGATGTGAGACAATTAGTGGGTCTCACTCCGCCCCTTCAACTCACAATAAGACATCTATGAGGTAAGATGCCTTCTTGCAAGGCAAGGTGGGCTTGCCAAAATGGCGACACATCCAAGCATTAAGCACACAAAATAAATAATGGATGCATCAACAAAAGAATAGCCACTTTCCTTATCTAAGTGGCGGAAATCACCTACAAGGGAAGCAATTCAAGGGCACACACTCCATCATAGATATTGGTTCTCCTAGTTACTAAGTCTAAGAGGATACAAACAAGTCACCTACAAGTTGTGTTAAACTAGGCTACTTTTGTCTACAATCGCTAAATGCTTTTGTCAAGAGTCAAATCCCTATGGTGTTAGAAAACACTGTAGGATCGCGAAATTCCCCCTCTTGCCTAAACAAGAAGAAGGTCGTCCCATCTCCACCATGTAACAAAATAAGATCATCAATGTATAAAAGGGTTTCAAAGTACAAGAGTTTTATGAAAGTTGTTTGCTTTTGGGTTTATTATTCCCCCATTTTTGTAGCATTTGACATTGGAGAACATTTCTTGCCATTTTTTATGTTTGGCATTTTGATACTTGGCAATTTCAATTTTGCATTTTTGAACATTTTTCAAAGTAACCCCATTTGTAGCAAGGGTACTTCTATTAAGGCATAAGAGTCTATTTTTGCTTCTCATTTCATTTGATATAATTGTAAAACATTTTTTTTTGATTTGGTACTTGAACTCAATTTGATATTTTTGTGCCCATTCCCTTTTTGGTTGACAAAATGATGATAGAAGTGAAAGAACGGTTGCATGCCATCAAAGGTCACCTTGGAATAAACGGTAGCCAAGGAGTTATCACACCACAAGGCACTCTTGACTAGGTGATGGAAGGTGTCGTCGTGTCTCCCAATCAAACACATTTATATTCTCAACAAACAACTAGTTAGTGGTTAAGTCGAGGTCGATCCATGGGACGGTGTGCTTTTGGGTTCTAAGTTTATCTATCTCAATTAATGCTAGTGTCATAATTGATTTGGGGTTTTAGTTGGTGAGTTTAAACTAATGTAGGCAATGAAGTAAAGCAAGCAACAAAAGGAAGGATGTAAACAAATGATTAAAAGTTCTAGGATATCATAGGTTCATAGGGGATTTATGGGAGTCGATCATACAAACATTTTCTCAATTTATAAGCAAGCAATTATTGTTGTGATGGGATCGAGTTAGGGTATATCTTACAATCCCTAGGAAGATTTAGGTCCCGGAGCCGAATCGATTAGATTGTACAACACCTACAAGTCGACTTAGTCTCCTCCTATTCAACTTTATGCTTGGTCTAATGAGACTCAAGTTGGTTTATGTCTTACAAGCCTCATTGAAGAGATAGGTGATGGCTAAAAATGCAAGGATTCATAGGCTTGCATTTCATCAAACATAACATGTGCATAGGTTGAAATCACAACAAGCAAGCAAATTAATTATGAAAACATATTAGATTAAGCATGAATCATTCCCCATGTTTATTTCCCCTAATTGCCCATTAATCCTAGCTAAGGAAACTACTCACTCATTATCAAGTTCAACATGCTAATAAGGTTGTCAATCATATTAACAAAGCAAAACATGATGAATAAATGAAAGTGATTAACAATAATTAAACAAGGGTAAAGGAGAATTATACCTATGAAGATGATTCCAAATAATAAAGCAAAGAATAAAAGAAGAGAACTTGATTGATTGATGAAGAGTTGTCAATTCTCCAAATAATAACCCAATAATATTCAATTACCCAATAATAATAAACTTGAACAATGATTAAGGAAAGATTAAAGTGGAATGGTTGAGATTAAACTATCCTAATCTACTCCTAGTCTAATGGTTGTCTAATTGGCCTCTCCTTTTTATTATTACAAATGGGGTATATATAGTAGTACATCATTAGGTTAAGTAAGGATAGATTAGTAAATAACAATGCTAGGTTTTAAACTAGGGAAATGCAAGTCTTGCGAGAAGATGAGCATATCACGCTAGTGTAGCCACGAGACGTTCGGACCAGGAAGGGAGACGCTCGGATTGTAAGGGGAGGGAGACGAGCGTCTTCTGCACGGGACGCTCGGAGCATGAGACCAGGATCCGCTCGTCTTCTGCCTAAGCCGCTCGGATTGTTCCTCAGTGTGATCCTTGCTTCTCATCCTTTAGTCTTTGCATACTCCTTATTCTTGCTTAGTTCGTCGTCGTTCTTGCTTCCTCTTTATACTAGTCCATCTAAGGTTATCAACATGCTTCCAAATATGCGCGAGGGACGGGAATTCCGCCTTATTATCTCCTTTCCTATGAAACATATAAAATGCACTAGGAAAGCAAAATAGAAAGCATTTGACGGATAAAATGGCCATGAAATGTTATTATAGTATGAAAAATAGGCTCAATTAGGAGACTAAATGTACGCAAATAAGAGTCACATCAAACATCCCCAAACCGAACCTTTACTCGTCCCGAGTAAAGAGGTGACTAGAACTAGACCTTTATTTAAACTATTCTAATAATATAGCCGATGTGAGACAATTAGCGGGTCTCACTCCGCCCCTTATAGTCACTACAAGACATCCATGAGGTAAGTATGGAAAAAAAAAATGACCTAAAGAGAGAGAGAGAGAGAAGCTGCCGTCATCTGCGATTGACTTTTTTGCATTGAATATGGCTAGAAATTCAGCGAAGAAGTCAAAAGCAAAGCACTCTGCTTCCAAACAGATTAGCAAGCATACGTTAAGGAAAATTGTTTCACAAAAAAATGGACCAACTGAATCGGATGCGAAGAAGACAAAGCCTGTTCAGAAGATTGTGGGAATTCCACGGTTACACTTGGAGTCAGACGAGGAGAGTTTAGATGATGAACAATGGAATATCATTCCGGAGAAACCGTCTGATGGGATACAACATGAGGAAGAACAGGAAACTGATATGGAGGATATCATTGTAATACTCCGTATTTATGAGTCTCTAGGTACTCTATCGAGTAGGCCTTACTCTGTCGAGTAAGGGTTAGTTGCGTTTTAAAATAGTTTCTGACCTGTTGGGTACTCGATCGAGTAACTAAGATACTCGATCGAGTAAGGGGGCACTCGATCGAGTACCTTAGCTACTCGATCGAGTAGCCGGTTTACGGGGAGTTATTTCTCGGGTTTTGTTAATTATGTGATTAAGGTATATAATACTTCCGTCATTGTTCTTAAACACTTTTTCAAAACCTAATCACTATCAAGAGAGAAAACAAAGTACGTTCTTCGCTTTAATCGCATTGTTAGCAAATCCCGGAGTTTGAAAGGTCGGATTTCACCTTTCGTTATACCGTTGAGATCCTTGCGTCGAGGGTAAGATCTATGTACCGTTTTTACAGTATTTCCTTTAAGTTGGTTAAACCCTAATATGGGGATTTGGGGGTTTTGTTGTAGATTATGATTGGTAGTAATTATGTGTATGTATGATAGGAGGAGGATTTGTAGAAGAGGCTTTTTGATACAGCTGTTGAGACCGTATGATAGTTGTGCTTTCCAGGTAGGATTTCCTACTCAGTATTAGTCCCATAATGTGATGTTGATGTGTTGTGGTTGATTGAATAATATAGTAATTGTATTGTGACGGTTGTGATTGTGATTGTTTGTCTCTGGTTCTCGAGACGCGTTCTCGGCTGAGTGGAGTCACTTGTGGGAGTGGCTTCACGCCCTAGTTTCGCCCTTCGTGGAACCCGCCACGGAAGGGGATGTGCACATTAATGGACAGGGTTATCGCTCATTATGAGGAGCAGGGATTTGGTGGGTACGATCGCGGTCCCCCACTCGGGCGGGGTCCAAAGAGACGATCGGTGATTGAGATTGATGGGACCGGTGTGATTGAGTGTGTGTGACGGTGTAAGTGTCTGCTTTTGTCGTATTGTTGATATATATAAGTTGTGTGATTAGTATCGACCCGGTTGTTGTTTTGTAAAACCTGCGGTGATCCATTCGGGGATGGTGAGCAGTAATTGAGCAGGTTTGAGTTGAGTTACTGGGATAGCTGGGATGTGCCACCGTCTGACGATAGAAGTCTTCCGCTGTAGCCTTACTAGTTTTATAGACTTTTCAGTTAACTCATAGACAGTTGGTTTTGAGAGCATGTATCGTATTTTGGTATTTGGTTTCAGTTGTAACCTTTCACTAAAGTTATATTATTTAATGTTGGTTCGTTATTGTCTTATGATTATCATGCCTCGGGTAACTGAGATGGTAGCATCCTTACACCTGAGTGGTCCTGGTAAGGCACTTGGAGTGTGGGGGTGTTACAAATGGTATCAGAGCGACGATCCTGAAACCTGTAACCAATGAATCTAATGAATCTAAGGAGTCAATTAAAATGAACCCGGGGTAAAGGTTGTAGGAGCTAATACAAAGGCTTGGGAGACGTCCTAAAGTCGCGAACTCGCCCTACAATTTTGAACCGGTCACATGGGGGTGTATGTCAAGGTCGTATGTGATGCTTGTTAGTTCGTATGTGGATGTGATGATGTATGTTGTAATTGTTGGATGTTGGAGTAAAAGGTTGAGATTGTGAATGCAAGGTTGGTGAAGTATATAGAACTGTTGTTGATTGAAAGCATGTTGCATGGTAGTTGGTTTACAATGTTGGTTGGAATTGTAGGAAAAGTATATGAGAATGATGAATGATGTGGTAGAAAAAGGAAGTAGTTCATATGTGATAATATGTGATGAATGATGATGTTGCAGGATGGATGATTCATAATGTGGCATAATAATAACATGTGCATAGGAATGTTGTGTCGTATACGTATATTTTGTTTGCATAAAGTTGTATGATAAGTTTATGTACTTGTCCACTATTGTTCATGTGTATATGTGGTAAGAAGTGTGTAGCAAAGAATGGATGAATTGGTTGGAAGAGATTAAGTAAGTAGTTGCATAAAAATATGAAATTCATGTGTGGAACATGTTTATGTGGGTAATGGATTTTATAATATTGCGATGTTAATAACATGTGAATAGGGGATTTTATGTCGTATATTATGTTATTGTGTACGTAAAGTTATAAAATAAAAGCATGTGGGTAAATCGTGATTGACAAGTTAAATAACCTATGTGCATGATGAATGTTGTTGCTTGGCTTTTGAAAATAGTAACATATGATTATGAATACTGGTTTTATGAGTTTTGGACTTGTTTTGTTTGCTTGGTTGCTGTTTAAGCTGTTTGGAAGTAAAAACCAAATAGTTATGTCGTCTGATTACAGCAAAGTTGTCTTTAAACTGTTATAACTTGAGATGCATAAATGATTTTGATGTGATTCCAATTGGAGGTGATAGCTTGTCCTTTTACGATTCTAACGACAGGTCACACGCCCAAAATGACTAAGAAATGAGGGAGTTATGGCTGTTTTACGAAAACGGGACAGTGCTGAGAAATGCGTAGGTACTCGATCGAGTAGCCTTGGTACTCGATCGAGTAGAGGGGCACTCGATCGAGTACGTCACTTACTCGATCGAGTGGCCCTGTTAATTTGTTTTACGTTCTTCTGATCTTCACCTACTCGATCGAGTAAGTCACTTACTCGATCGAGTGGCCTTTACTCGATCTAGTGACCCCTATTTTGGGTCATATGCTTATCTTTTGACTTCGTTGGATATTATGTTTAATTAAAAGGTGTTAAATTACTTCGTTATGTATTGTTTTACGTATGTGTTGGTCCTGAAGCATAAGTTACCCAATCTTATGATGGTGAGTGGCACCTTATGGTGAGTATGAGTTTGGTGGGAGGAGATGAGCTATATGTGGTTGTGCTGAGAAGTGGAAAGACAAAAAGAACATTGATGAGCCGATTGAGGCATGGTGCAAGTTTTGGTGAGACGTGGTGAGTGATATATTCGTGAATTTGAGTGATGTAAAGGCAAGTGGATGTGAGTAAGGAGTAATGTAAGTGTAAGGAATGTGAGACTATAGGGGTGACAGGAAGGATGTGGATAGTAACAACTTGAGATGTGTAAGAATTATGGAGAGAGATGGTTAGATTGTGTTGGTTAGGAATATCTGTAATGAAAAGTCGTTGTAGAGGGATGGAGAATGGTGGTCTATAGTGAACTGAGATGGAGACATGCCGCGAGGTGGACTTGTAGACAATGAGTGAGTTTGGGAGATTTGGTTTATTAAGAGGTGAAACTAATATGTGATTTCCTTGGGCAATTAACGGCATGAAATGAAATTGTTTGAACAGTGAACGTTGATTTTATGGATAGGTTAGTGGCAAGTGTGAGTGGCAAGTGTGAGTGATAGCACAATAAAAGAAGATCCATGGTAAGAAAGAGTGAGATGATATCGACATGAAATAGTGAGATTTGAGTTTTGGAGCAACGAAAAGGTAATTGCAGCACTAAAGCGTTAGGAAGAAGTAATAAGGAGTTGAATGGTTAATTACTTTTGTCGAGTGTAAAAAGGAAAGAATGAGGGGAGTAAAACTAAGGAAATGTTAACCGGAGTTATGGGATATAGAGGTAAGGAGTCACCGAGATGTGCGACACCAATCATGAGGATGTTAGTTAATGGTTATATAGGAGTTTCGGGACAACATGATTAGTCTTGAGTTTTGAGGAATTAAGGAAAGTAAGAAGTTGGTAGAATATCTGCATGATAAGAGATTTTGGTGGAGATCTAGATGATGATGCAATTGAGGATAGTATTGGGAAGAATGTTGAGGTAATTTTGTTGATGGATTTGATGTTCGTTGTTTGGGATGATAACCAAAGATCGGAAAGAAATGGTGATGTTTAGAGATGAGTGTAAGAGGTTTGATGTCCGGACAGTGGTAGTGTTATGGTTTGTGACTAGTGGTTAAGGGTGATGGTATATTAGAAAGGTAACAATTCTAGAGAGGTTGATTTTGTAGAGACCAGATTGATAGGTATGGTTGTGAGAGAGTATAAGAGGTGGTTATATGAGGCGGTTGCTAGTAGTTGAGTATTAATGGCATGGTTACAATTGGCAGGGGGTGATAGATATGATAATGGAAGAATATGTTATGAGAGGTATACGAGTTAAGCTCGGGTGAGAGGTAACTTTTATCGTGTGGTAACTTACGTGATCGGGATTGATTTGGTTGGGTGTGATTACGGGTCCGTGATATATATATATATATATATATATATATATATATATATATATATATATATAAATGTTGGTGTGAGGCTTTGACCTCACAAGACGTGGTATGGTGTGATTATCATAAAGTTGGTATTTGAATGTTCTGTAATGCATGATTGGGTACGCTAATCTAATTGAATGATGATTAAAAAGGTAATAATTTGAGTTATCTGGCATGACTGGTTATACTTGTATGTATTCATGATACATGTTAATCTGTGATATGGTAAGGGGATGATATTCATGAGGTTATTATCTGTTTTATTCATATAATATGTTGTGTTGGATTGAGTAAAGTGGATTTGAGTAAGTTTTCTTGTCCGAAAAGTGATTTCCGAGTCAGTGTTTATGGAATTGTACGTAGTTGTGATGTCTATCGGTGTGGTTGTGGCGCCTCGGGTGGTGATCCGGGCACGGTACTTAGTGTTGTGATGCGGGTATTTTCACACTGCGGTGTGGCTGTTGGTGACGGTTTTGCGATGCCATCACCGGTTGTGGTGGAGTAGACGGGATGATTATGATACGAGTTTTCAAAGTACATACCATTATACATAGATTGTTGTTTTGTTTGTTGTTGTTTCTGTGAGTTTCGGTTTGGACGAGATAGACTGTTGTTTTGTTTGCTGATGTTTCTTACAAGTTTCAGTTTGAGAATGAGGGTAGAGTATGATATAAAGAGAGTTGTATATGTTTTCGTTGTTGTCATGGTATAGAAATGTTCTGTTGATGGGACACAGTTGTCAGAAGTTGTTACAGTACTTTTGATCTTGTTGTAGATGAGACATCGGTGCACATAGTCATGGCAAGTGATTCGTAAAACATGTGTGGTAATGACCTGAAAGATGCAGATGGTTCATAATCCTTTGTTGAGACAGTGAGTGTAGGGTGTTGGGGGAATTATTGTCATGATAAGTTATGTATGAGTTTTGCGGTAATAAAGAAAAGAACTTGAGGAGCTAGTGTGAGTGTACGTAACGAGTGTGGATCGTGAGTTATGCTTTTGGGAGATAGGTGCTTTACATAGAGAGGTATGCCATGTTGCGGTAATGTGGAAAAGTTGGAGTATTGGTTATGCTAAGGGTTTTATGGTTTTGGTTAAATAGAGTGCAGAGTGAATTGAAGTATGAGAACTGTTTAAGTAAGAGAGTCTTGGAAATAGGAATGGTTATAGAAATGAGGTTATAGGCGGTTACTTTGACATGTGGTGGTGATGAGGATAATGAGATGATATAACTAAGAATTTAGTATTAGTGAGTTACGAGGACGTAACATTTGTTTTAAGAGGAGTAGGATGCGGTAAAAGAGAGTTTTATGTTTGTGCATGTTGTAATATAACTAGAAGTAGAGTGTTGGTGTAGCATAAAGAAGGAAGTTGAATATTTTATGGTTGATGTTGTAAAAGGCCATGGTCGAGCTTGTAGTAGTGTGATGTTTAAGAGTGGGAGAATATTTTATATAGTGTTGACAGTTGGAGGATGATGTTATGAGTCTGAGTAAACTTCGAGGACGAAGTTCCTTTTAAGGGTGGTAGAATGTAACATTCCGTTTGATGTCTATGAGTGTTTTGATATTGGATTTGGTAGTGGATGATATTATGGAGCTAGCAGCATTAGAGAATGGTAGTTGGTAGTGTATGGAATTAGTGTCGGGAGAGATTATGATGTAGTTGATACGACATCGTGAGCGATGTGTGGAGGTAGGAATAGTTGGTGGAGTTGGTGTTAAGAGTTCAGGAGTTATAGGGTGAGGTTTTGTTTTGAGTCTTAGTTGCGTTGTTGTGTCCTAGTCAAGTTGGTAGGTTTGTTTTTATGTATGGGTTGAACTTCGGGGACGAAGTTCTTTTTAAGGAAGGAAGACTGTAATACTCCGTATTTATGAGTCTCTGGGTACTCTATCGAGTAGGCCTTACTCTGTCGAGTAAGGGTGAGTTGCGTTTTAAAATAGTTTCTGACCTGTTGGGTACTCGATCGAGTAACTAAGATACTCGATCGAGTAAGGGGGCACTCGATCGAGTAGCCGGTTTACGGGGAGTTATTTCTCGGGTTTTGTTAATTATGCGATTAAGGTATATAATACTTCCGTCATTGTTCTTAAACACTTTTTCAAAACCTAATCACTGTCAAGAGAGAAAACAAAGTACGTTCTTCGCTTTAATCGCATTGTTAGCAAATCCCGGAGTTTGAAAGGTCGGATTTCACCTTTCGTTATACCGTTAAGATCCTTGCGTCGAGGGTAAGATCTATGTACCGTTTTTACAGTATTTCCTTTAAGTTCGTTAAACCCTAATATGGGGATTTGGGGGTTTTGTTGTAGATTATGATTGGTAGTAATTATGTGTATGTATGATAGGAGGAGGATTTGTAGAAGAGGCTTTTTGATACAGCTGTTGAGACCGTCTGATAGTTGTGCTTTCCAAGTAGGATTTCCTACTCAGTATTAGTCCCATAATGTGATGTTGATGTGTTGTGGTTGATTGAATAATATAGTAATTGTATTGTGACGGTTGTGATTGTGATTGTTTGTCTCTGGTTCTCGAGACGCGTTCTCGGCTGAGTGGAGTCACTTGCGGGAGTGGCTTCACGCCCGAGTTTCGCCCTTCGTGGAACCCGCCACGGAAGGGGATGTGCACATTAATGGACAGGGTTATCGCTCATTATGAGGAGCGGGGATTTGGTGGGTACGGCTGCGGTCCCCCACTGGCAGGGCTGGTCCAGTGGACAGTCGGGGATTGAGATTGATGGGACTGGTGTGATTGAGTGTGTGTGACGGTGTAAGCTGTCTGTTTGTCGTATTGACATATATAAGTTGTGTGATTAGTACTGACCCCGGTTGTTGTTTTGTAAAACCTGCGGTGATCCATTCGGGGATGGTGAGTAGTAATTGAGCAGGTTTGAGTTGAGTTACTGGGATAGCTGGGATGTGCCACCGTCTGACGATAGAAGTCTTCCGCTGTAGCCTTACTAGTTTTATAGACTTTTCAGTTAACTCATAGACAGTTGGTTTTGAGAACATGTATCGTATTTTGGTATTTGGTTTCAGTTGTAACCTTTCACTAAAGTTATATTATTTAATGTTGGTTCGTTATTGTCTTATGATTATCATGCCTCGGGTAACCGAGATGGTAGCATCCTTATACCTGAGTGGTCCTGGTAAGGCACTTGGAGTGTGGGGGCACTTGGAGTGTGGGGGTGTTACAATCATCCAATTCACAGAGGACGATGTCAAGGATGAGATCTCATACTGGCAGCAGGCAATATATTGTTTCTTGCTGGGCACAAACTCTCCACGGGAGGTCCTGGAGGGCTATGTTAAGAGATTATGGGGAAAATATGCAATAGACAAAATCTCCTTTCTTCCCAATGGAGTATTTCTGGTACGGTTTCAAAATAATAAGGACAAGGAGGCAATTCTAAAGGCAGGATACTTTATGTTTGATAACAAACCACTCATTGTGAAGCCATGGGAGGAGAATATTGATATTCAGAAGGAAGATATTAAGGAGGTCCCAGCATGGATTAAACTGATCAGATTACCACTCAAATTTTGGGGAGTATGCCTCCCTAAGATAGCAGGTTTAGTAGAGAAGTATGTTAAGAGTGACGCTGCAACAGTGGAAAAGACTAGGTTGGGATATGCAAGAGTGATGGTGGAACTAAAAATAGGGCAAAAGCTGCCTGAGTTGATTCAATTCCTAGATGAGACAGGAAGAGGGTGGTTATAGATGTGGACTATGAATGGAAATCCATTCTATGCCTCAAATGCAAAGAATATGGACATGAAGCAAAGGTGTGTAAGAAAGAGGTACAAGGGGGCAAGAAGGGTGTTCAGAAGCAACAAAAAATATGGAAGCCTGTAAACAGACCTGTGCAGCAAGCTGTACAGCTCAGTCCAAAGATGAGTACACCTGTTATTCCCAATGCTGTGAACACTGCTGTGATTCCTCTGGTTACTACGCCTGCAAGCCAAATAGTGAAGTTCAACTCCCAAGGCAATGCATCTGGTGTTCGAATTATAAGAAGAGATGAGTCTCCTACTTTCCTTGCTGCTCTTACTCAGGTGCCTAAGGAAGGTATTGGACAAACAAGTACCCTAATCCATACTCCTGATCAATGAATACGATAGAATTTTGGAATGTACGGGGTTTAAACAATGTAGATAAACAGAGTAGTGTTAAATGGTTTATGAATAAGAATAATGTAGGCTTATTTGGTCTTCTTGAAACAAAGGTAAAGCCTGAGAATATAGTGGGTATAGGTAATAAACTATGTGAAGGCTGGTGTTTAACTACCAACACTAGGTTTCATAAGGGAGGTAGGGTGTGGGTTGTGTGGAACCCTAATACTTATGATGTGCAGCCTATGGATTATTGTAGCCAGTTTATTCATATGAGGGTATATTCTAGAATTAATAGCAAGATGTTCTATTTAACTATGATTTATGCTCATAATGATATTGTGAGTAGAGAAGAATTATGGAGTAAAATGAAGGCTTTTGCTATGCAATGTGATGGGCCCTGGGCAATGGCAGGAGACTTCAACTGTGTTCTCACTCCTGAGGAAAGACTGGGGGGACAGAGCTCTATTGCTGAAATGGCACCATTTAGAGATTGTCTTGATCAATGTGGGATGATAGATATCCCTGCTACTCGCTCCAAATTTACTTGGAATAATAAGCAGGGTCCAGATAGTAGGGTCTTCAGTAAGCTTGATAGGTTTTTTGTAGACCAAGAATGGCTGGATTGCTTCCCTGACCTGCAAGCTCATTTTCATCCAGAGGGTTTATTTGATCGCACCCCATGCACAGTAAGCTCCTCTTTGAGGGAGTGTAAAGGCAGACCTCCATTCAGATATTATAACATGTGGGGACAAGCTGTGCAGTTCAAAGCTATCATTCAGCAGGGTTGGAGTATGAATGTAGTTGGGACAAGAATGTTCAGAGTGGTTAAGAAATTAAAGGCTCTTAAGGTTATGCTAAGGAAGCTCAATAGGGAATGCTACGCTGATGTAGAGAACAATACTGATATTGCAAAGGGAAAATTGGAGAAAATTCAACAACAGCTACAGCAGTCCCCTACTGACCCAAATCTGATCATGTAGGAAATAGAGACAGCTCAAGACTATAGGGAGCTTGCTAATGCTAGAAGTAGCTACCTGGCGCAGACGGCAAAAATAAAATGGATGGAAAGTGGTGATAGCAATACAGGATTCTTTCATGGCATCATTAAAAAGAGAATGTTGAAAAATCAGGTTCTGCAAATTGAAGATCAGAATGGCAATGTATGCACTACAGGAGCTAGTATTCAAGAAGCATTCTTGGACTATTATAAGAATCTCCTGGGTAGTAGTATGCCAAATGAGAATGTTAATATCTCTATTGTCCAAAAAGGGAGGTGCTGCACAGAGGAGCATTCAGCTATTCTGAACAGGACTGTTACTAGAGAGGAGATAAAACAAGCCATTTTTAGCATTTCCAACGATAAGTCTCCTGGGCCTGATGGATATACAAGCAAATTTTTCAAAGATGCATGGGATATTGTAGGGGAGGAGGTCACTCAAGCTATTTTAAATTTCTTTGACACAGGGAAGTTGCTAAACCAGCTAAATGCCACTACTGTTACTCTGATTCCCAAAGTTAATAACCCTAGCAAGGTGCAACAGTTTAGGCCAATAGCCTGCTGCAATGTAATTTACAAAACCATCTCAAAATTACTTTGTAATAGGCTTGCTGAGGTCATGCCTGATATTATAAGCCAAAACCAAGGAGCTTTTGTTCAAGGGAGATATATTCTAGAGAATGTCATGATTTGCCAGGATATTATTAAACTTTATAATAGGAAGAGTGTGTCTCCTCGCTGCCTCTTTAAGATTGATCTACAAAAAGCATATGACAGTGTGGAATGGCAATTTGTGGACCAAATGCTTCAAGCTCTAAAGATACCTGATAAATTCAGGAAATTGATCATGAGTTGTGTTACTACTCCTAGCTTCACCCTGAATTTTAATGGTAACCATTTTGGGTATTTCAAAGGCAGAAGGGGATTAAGACAAGGGGACCCCATCTCCCCTCTCCTTTTTGTTATATGCATGGAGTATCTTACGAGGATTATTGACTATGCAGTGCAAAAATGGCCTTTCAATTATCATCCTTTGTGTGGCCCTCTCAAGCTTAATCATATGCTGTTTGCAGATGACCTTCTTTTATTTTGCAAAGGTAATGCAAGGTCTATCATGCTCCTTCTCAGAGCATTCTCTACGTTCTCCAAAGCTTCAGGCCTTCAGATGAATGCATCAAAATCTGAAGTCTTTTTCAATGGTGTCACAGCACAGCTTAAAGAAGACATCTTGGTTGTCTCAGGTTTTCAGGAAGGTATCATGCCCTTTAGATACCTGGGAATACCTATGAAAGCAGGAAGATTAAACAAGGCAGATTACAATGTGTTGGTTGAGAAAGTGATTTAAAGAATCAGGGGTATGGTGACGAGGAAGCTATCCTATGCAGGAAGGATCACTCAAATCAAATCAGTTTTAACCACCCTTCATACCTACTGGGCAGCAATCTTTATTCTTCCAAAGGCGGTGCTAAAGAGCATAAACAGTTTGTGTAGAAATTACTTGTGGGATGGCACTGCAGACTACCTGAGAATTCCTCTTGTGGGATGGTTCAAAATATGTTTGCCAAAGGAGGAGGGTGGACTGGGGGTGAAACAAATTCATAAGTGGAATGATGCTGCTGTGACTAAGCTGGTGGACTGGGTATATACACAACCTGATCGAATTTGGGTCAAATGGGTAAGAGCTATCTACATTAAAAATCATGAATGGGAGACTTATGAGCCTGGTTTAGATGCTGCCTGGTACTGGAAGAAGATTTGCAAAATGAAATCCAAGTTTGCTGCAGGATTTCAGAATGGGAATTGGATTCTAGATGATAAGGGGTACAGCATCAAGAGTGGCTACGAATGGAGCAGGCATAGAGAAGCTATATGTCAATGGCATAAAACTGTATGGAGTAATTGGGCTATCCCCAAACAGTCTGTAATTACCTGGTTATGTATGCATAAGGCTCTGAATGTGCGTGCAAAACTGAAAAGGATAGGCTATACTGATGATGAAAGCTGTGTGCTCTGTGGTAATGGAGTTGAAACACATGACCATTTATTTTTTTCCTGTGAGTACAGCAGCATGGTGCTTGCAGCAGTAGAATGGTGGGCCAGCTGTAGAATCCCAAGGATTGACCCTATCCATGGGAGAGTAACAGGAACACCATTGCAGAAACAGTTTCATAGCCTGCTTATATGTAGTTGTTACTACACGATATGGATGCAATGAAATAAATGTAGGTTAGAGTTGCAGGTGAGACACCCTGAACAGATTGCCAAGGATATCATTGCAAGCGTGAGCATGAGACTGAAAGACAAGATTAGAAATCTATGTATTGAGAAGGATAAGTTTTGGCTTAGGAAGATAGGTTTCTAAGATTGTTGCTTAGGCTGTGTCTTTGATAGGCCAAAGTTGTGTGTATTGTAAATTGTTGGACTTTTGCCTTTATTCTAATATATACCCTCACATTTTAGCAAAAAAAAAAGATGCCTTCTTGTAAGGCAAGGTGGGGCTTGCCAAAATGGCGATACATCCAAGCATTAAAGTACACAAAACAAGTAATGGATGCATCTACAAAAGAATAGCCACTTTCCTCATCTAAGTGGCGGAAATTATCTACAAGGGAAGCAATCTAAGGGTACACATTCCATCATAGATACAGTTTCTTCAAACTACTAAGCCTAGAAGGATACCAATAAATCACCTCCAAGTTGTATCAAGCTAGGGTACCTTTGTCCTCAATTGTTAAATGCTTTCGTCAAGAGTAGACTCCCTATGGTGTTAGAAACACTGGAGGATCGCGGAATTCCCCTTCTTGCTTAAACAAGAAGAAGGGTCATCCCCTCTTTACTATGCACAAAAGGGGATTCGATGGAAAAGGGATCAATAGAATTTGAGTTTCATGTGAGAGTTTGCTTTTTGTTGTTGTTTCCCCCCCAGTTTTTTGTGGCATTTGACATTAGAGAATAATTTCTTTTTGCCATTTCTTTTGATGTTTGGCATTTCAAAACTTGACAATTTCAACTTTTTGCATTTTCTTTTGAACATTTTCAAAGTTACCCCATTTGTAGTGAGGGTGCTTATACTTGAAGCATAGGAGTTTTCATTTTTGTTACTCCTCTTTTCTTTTTGATGCAATTGCAAACTTTTTCTTTTCATTTCAATTCTTGAACTCAAATTTGCACAATTTTTGTGCCCATTCTCTTTTTGATGACAAAATGTGGTAGAATATGGATGATGGTTGCATGGTTTCAAGGGTCACCTTGGAATAAACGGTAGCCAAGGAGTTATCACATCACAAGGTACTCTTGACTAGGCCTTAGTCCATGGGTCAAAAGATATTAGTATGACACGTCCTAGGGTGTTTTACAAGTATTCTAACAAGCAAAGTCTTAAGAAGAAAAAAGTATCTACAAGGGCCTATATACACTTGTCAAGTTTCCCAAATAAATGCTTTCACAAAATTTTTCCTAAATACAACTATATGCCATGATGCAATTAACATTTATATAACCTAATGCATATGCTTCTACCAACTAGTATTCCATATAATCTAAATACAATCCTATGATCACATTGTTTCATACCGCATCAATCAAAATAAAGCCACATAGTCATTAACATAAAGAGGGAAAAGGAGATTGGAAAGATCATACCATGCGGTCTACATGATCCTCATGTCTCGGATGTGGCGTAGTCGATCAATGCGAAAAAGGATAGACAAACAAACAAACAAGTATATACAATATATACAATACTACACTATAAAGGAATGAACATGTTTTTGGTTTTTTCAATTTTTCAAATTTTTATGGTTTTTGATTTTATGAAATAAAAAGACATATTTTTGTATTTTTTTCAAAAAATTTCAATTTTTATGCATTTTGGAATATAAATTCCCATCCCCCACTTTATTTTGGACATTGTCCTCAATGTACATGTAGGAGTAGGAATGAAAAAGAAATACATGTTTTTGGATTTTTAAAGTTTTATGAAAATTGAAGTACAAATGCAATATATGATATGAATGAATGCATGTTCTAACTAAATTCAATTCTATATGACATATATAACAAATGAATGCAATCTAAACTACACTAAATAATGCATGCTCTCTATGTAAATGCTTGGGTCACCTATGATCAAACCTCCCCAAACCGATTTAAATACTATTTCTAGTGTAGAAATGAATAGGTTTGGTCATTAGTGAAAAAGAATTCTAGTCTATGTGCTACTAACTATATGAATCATGTGAAATATACTACAATGCAAATTATACTATGTGAACTATACTATATGAATTATTCTAAGGTGAATGATATAATACAAATGCAAGATAATTGAAAATGCAATACAACTTTACATGAGAGAAAGGAAGGGAAAAAGAATATCTTACAATTAGAGGTGGTGTGGTAGACACCTCTTACCATCTCACTCGTCATCATCATCATCGCGGTATCTATACCCACTAGAACCCCCTTGGTCATATCCTCCTCCTTGGCCGTAGAACCCTCCACCTTGGACCCCAAAATTACCGTCTTGGTTCCCTTGATTAGGGAACAATAGGTGTGGTTGAGCCCAAGATGGGCGAGGGCCTCTAGGGTCGATATACCCTTGTTGAGCCATTTGGTAGTATTGAGGATAAAGGGCCAAATAGTTGTCAACCCTCCCATCGTGCACTCCAAGATAAACCCGTTGGATAAGCTTCATCAAGTCATTCATGTCCGCAGCATTGGGAACTTGGGGAGCGAACGGTACATGTTGAGTGGGATAGGGTGGAATGGGTACATAAGACGGTGGTGCATTATCCCGTATTGGCATCCCACGAGGTTGACGGGCTTGACGAGGTGCTTCCTCTCGTTGTGGTGGGTTGGGATGGATCTAAATATCTAGGAGGTAGCTCGGAGTAGGCGAGTACCGACTCAACTGAGGCTCGGTAGGTGGTACGTTCCACCCCATGAGGACAATAGAAGAACATCTCTTTGTAAACCACTCCACACTCCCGGTTTGAGTGTAGGTACACCACCGGTGGTGGTTGAAGATATCCTCTTCGTTAATCAAAGTGCTCCCTTCGAGCTTCACATAGGCCCCATGAAGGTTAAACCCGTGGCAAAGGTCATTGGCCAACATTGTGACTAGGCCTCCCATCACAAAGGTCTTAATGTTAGAGTTCCCTTGAGCATAATCAAAGACCCTTGTAAGCATCTCAAGGGGCGTGTTAAAATTGTAAGGCCTTGTCCCTTGAACATTCAAATAAGACTCTAAGAAGGTCAAGTCAAGGAGAGTGCACCTATCTTGTTCAAATCTCCCATTGATAGTGCCGGCTATGAAGCGCTCGGTGATCCGAATCACCGGATGTTGAATTGCAAAGGTATAGCATTGCTTAAAGTGAATGAGATCCCTCCCGGAGATAGCTATCCAAATGTGGTTAACATTGAAGTCGGAGGGCTTATCGGTGTTGTCATTTGGTACTATAAGACCAAAAATGTTTGCAAAATGGTCCAAAGTTAACCTATGGTCTTGGTTGCAAAGTCGGAATTCCATAGCAACAGTTCTTTGAGTATTTGTGACAATGCGAAGACTACATAGAAACTCAAGGGTAAGGCTAAGATAGGTCTCCTCATGGGCATAGAATATCTTCCCGAGACCCAAACCATCGAAGAACATTTCAGTTTGATACCGCATACCTAGAACCTCTAAAACATTGGTATCAATGAACTGAGTGGGTTCGTAATGCTTACCTAGAAGATGAACGAATTTTTGGCGGTGATCGTTGCAAGTGAAGATCACCTCGGGTAAAAATTCGAGTTGCTCCACACCTCCTATCATCACATTGCGATGACCCATTGTCTCCCTAGGAGTGGATGAAGAAGTTCCCTTGCGCTTCTTAGGTGCGGACTCGGATGATTTATTGCTTTTTCCCTTTAGGTTCATCATTTTTGGTTAAAAAGTTAAGGTTTTGGGTTGATTTTTGTGATGGGGATTTTTGAGAGATGTTGTTGTGAGATTTTGAGTAGATAAGGTAAGGAAAATGAGTGATGGTGGGGGTGTTTATAAAGGAAAAGGGGTGGAAGTCGAGCGGGTTAGGGCTGGACTCGGGCTAATTCCACGAGGTTTCAGCAAAAATAAGAGCAGATCCGAGCGTCTTCAGCACGGGACGAGCGTCTCGATGGAATAATCCGAGCGTCTTGATGAGAGGACGGGCGGATTCTTAGTCAGGGATCTTGGAACTTTTGAGACCGGTTGGGGACGAGCGTATCCTGTTTGAGACGAGCGTCTCATCTGGGTTGAGCGGATCCTTATGAATCCGAGCGGATTCTCATCCAGTGAAATATTGTTTCCATGTCTATGTTCAAGACGAGCGTCCCAGGTGCTATACGAGCGTCTTCCATTTGAGACGATCGTCTCCTGTGGAATCCGAGCAGATTCTTAGTCAGTGCTGATTAATGCTCAGGACAAGGCTCTGGACGAGCGTCCTGCCCTCGGGACGAGCATTTCATGCCGTCTTTCTCAACCCCTTCTTTCTTTTATTCAAAAATCGTTCCCTTGCACCCTTTTGTGATTCCTTCTTATCTCTTTCTGAAATTATGCTCAATAAATAGGTAAGAAACCCTCTCTCACTACTCTCATGTAAGGGAATGTAAGAAATGCGAAATTATATACAATATTATACAATGCAAAGACTATGGGAAGGAATATTTTACAAATTGTGGTTTGAGATAGGACTTCACCAAACTAGTTCAAATTATCGAGATTCTTTGTCCATTGAGCTCAAGGCTCTTAGAAGAAGATCAAAAGCTTGTGAACAAGCCCTAAATAAGCATAAGTATGGTTTGCTTAACTTCAAAATAAAGCTTGGCCAAGGAGACTTGTCATTCACTCTCTTTTTCACCTTTCTCTTGGCACTTGAATATTTGCAACGCTTCAAACCAACAAGCCCATGATTCTTGTCAATGCTAAGGATGAAGTATGGCTCACTTTCGTCCGGAGATTTCCATTTAACATCTTCTCCTTTAATTTCGGTGATGATGATAGCATTTTGGTTACTCAATCCTTTCAAAGTAGAAGGAGAATTCTCACAACATTGATAATCGGGTTCTTTAGAAGTTGAAATTGTGGATGCCAAATTTCCACAAGTGACTTTATTTGCAAGTTTGTTCTTGAGCTTTTCCACTAAGTACCCTTTATATGATGATTTGACTTTTTGGAGAAGGTCCACCATATCATCTCCAACGATCATAGGTTCCATGGTGGGTGCGAAATGGTCTTCATGGTCGATAGGGAAAAGATATTCATTCTCTCCATAGTAAGGTATCTCAAATTTCTCGAGGATAGGCTCCTCAAGTAAGCTAATCCCACAAATTCCTTCTTCCTCATTCCAAAAGTCCTTGTAAAACACATAAGTTTCTTTCACGATCTCGTCATCATGGCTATCCTCATAAGAATCATAGATGGGGGCTTCAATTTTCTTCAATAACTCTTTCTCCATCATCTCGATATTCACATCAAAGGACATACCCTCATACTCACAAAAGGCTAAGAGTATTTGGCTTACTCAACCTCGTGTCTTCTTCATCAAATACCACACTTTCATACTCACCAGAGCTCAAGGAGATTGGCTCTTCCCACTCATCTTCTATGTCAAAGGTTACCCCTTCAAATTCGCATTCACGGACAATGTTGAAGGATTGTTGGGGAGTGGCTTCTTGGGTTTCTTTCATTTGGGCGATTTGATTTGCTAACTCCTTACCATGGGTAACAATATTTTGAAGGACATTGTCTCTAATTTGGCTTTCTTCTAGCACTTGTTTGAAAAAGTTTTGTTGATATCCCATTAATTGGAGAATCATACCTTGAATGTCAAAGTTAGGCTCATCTTTTTGTTGTGGATGGGTGTGAAAGTGGTTGTATTGTGGTATTTGGAATTCATTATGAAGTGGGTATTGGGTGGGTGGTTGTTGTGGATATTGGATGTGGTGATTTTGGTGGGAAATTTTGGGGTAGTAGTTAGGATTTTCTTTGTATGAGTAGTAAGGTAGGTTTGTGTTGACTTTCTCCTCAAACTCCCCATACCCATTGTAGTCATACTCAAAAGATCCACCTCATACTCCATGTACCAAGTCTTGGGTCATCATCATAGCAAAGATAAAGATACAACTACAAACATGGAAACTACAATAAAACGGTAAAAACGAACCTTGAGGAACAAGTTCCTCAAGGTTAAAGCACAAATAAAAATAGACAAACAAGTAAGAACTTAATCACATAACACCGTCCCCGGCAACGACGCCATTTTGATGGAAGGTGTCATCGTGTCTCCCAATCAAACACATTTAGATTCTCAACAAACAACTAGTTAGTGGTTAAGACGAGGTTGATCCATAGGACGGTGTGCTTTGGGTTCTAAGTTAATCTATCTCAATTTATGCTAGTGTCACAATTGATTTGGGTTTGTAGTTGGTGAGTCTAAACTAATGCAAGCAATGAAGTAAAGCAAGCAACAAAAGGAAGGATGTAAACAAATGATTAAAAGTGCTAGGATATCATAGGTTCATAGGGGATTTATGGGAGTCGATCATACAAACATGTTCTCAATTTATACGCAAGCAATTATTGTTGTGATGGGATCGAGTTAGTGTATATCTTACAATCCCTAGGAAGATTTAGGTCCTGGCGCCGAATCGATTAGATTGTACAACACCTACAAGTCGACTTAGTCTCCTCCTATTCAACTTTATGCATGGTCTAATGAGACTCGAGTTGGTTTATGTCTTACAAGCCCCATTAAAGAGATAGGTGATGGGTAAAAATGCAAGGATTCATAGGCTTGCATTTCATCAAACATAACATGTGCATAGGTTGAAATCACAACAAGCAAGCAAATTAATTATGAAAACATATTAGATTAAGCATGAATCATTTCCCATGTTTGTTTCCCCTAATTGCCCATTAATCCTAGCTAAGGAAACTACTCACTCATTATCAAGTTCAACATGCTAATAAGGTTTTCAATCATATTAACAAAGCAAAACATGATGAATAAATGAAAGTGATTAACAATAATTAAACAAGGGTAAAGGAGAATTATACCTATGAAGATGATTCCAAATAATAAAGCAAAGAATAAAAGAAGAGAACTTGATTGATTGATGAAGAGTTGTCAATTCTCCAAATAATAACCCAATAATATTCAATTACCCAATAATAATAAACTTGAACAATGATTAAGGAAAGATTAAAGTGGAATGGTTGAGATTAAACTATCCTAATCTACTCCTAGTCTAATGGTTGTCTAATTGGCCTCTCCTTTTTATTATTACAAATGGGGTATATATAGTAGTACATCATTAGGTTAAGTAAGGATAGATTAGTAAATAACAATGCTAGGTTTTAAACTAGGGAAATGCAAGTCTTGCGAGGAGATGAGAAAATCACACTAGTGTAGCCACGAGACGTTCGGACCAGGAAGGGAGACGCTCGGATTGTAAGGGGAGGGAGACGAGCGTCTTCTGCACGGGACGCTCGGAGCATGAGAGCAGGATCCGCTCGTCTTCTGCCTAAGCCGCTCGGATTGTTCCTCAGTGTGATCCTTGCTTCTCATCCTTTAGTCTTTGTATACTCCTTATTCTTGCTTAGTTGGTCGTCGTTCTTGCTTCCTCTTCATACTAGTCCATCTAAGGTTATCAACATGCTTCCGAATATGCATGAGGGACGGGAATTCCGCCTTATTATCTCCTTTCCTATAAAACATATAAAATGCACTAGAAAAGCAAAATAGAAAGCATTTGACGGATAAAATGGTCATGAAATGTTATAATAGTATGCAAAATAGGCTCAATTAGGGGACTAAATGTACGCAAATAAGAGTCACATTACTAGGCCTTAGACCATGGGACAAAAGATACTAGTATGACACATCCTAGGGTGTCTTGAGAGTATTCTAGCAAACAAAGTCTCAAGGAGAAATATTATCTACAACGGTCTTATATACACTTGTCAAGCTTCCCAAATAGGCATTTTCACAAAATTTTCTAATATGCAACCACATGCCATGATGCAACTAACATATATACAACTCTAATGCATATGCTTCTATCAACTAAAATGCCATATAATCTAGATGCAACTCCTAAAAATACATTGGTTCATACCGCATCAATCAAAATATAGCCACATTGTCATTAACATATAAAAAGGAGGAAAGAGATTTGGAAACATCATACCATGCGGTCTTCTATTTCCTTCATGCCTCAAATGTGGCGTAGTCGACCCAATGTGATAAGAGTGACAAACAAACAAACAAATATATACAATATACTCCCTCCGTACCACACCAAAGGTAACGTAGGGAAAAGTGGAGTATTTAAGAAAATGTGGAAAAAGTAAGGGTAAAGAGGGAAAAAATAGGTGGGGTATGTAATTGTTGGTTTAATTGTGGGTTAGTAGGTGGGGTATGTAATGGCATTTTGTGTAAATATCAAATGAGTATAAGGATAATTTGGTAATATTATGGGCCAAATAAGGAATGTTACCTTTGGTGTGGTACGTCCTTTTATAGTAAGTGTTACCTTTGGTCTGGTACGGAGGGAGTATAAAATTCTACAGTACAAAGTGAAGAACATGTTTTTGGTTTTTGAAATTTTGAATTTTTTATGGATTTTGATTTTATGAAATTAAAGAACATATTTTTGAGTTTTTTCGAAAATTTTCAAATTTTTATGTATTTTTTAGAATATAAATTCCTAGCCTTCAATTTATTTTGGACATTGTCCTCAATGTACATGTAAGAGTAGGAATGAAAAAGAAATACATGTTTTTGGATTTTTGAATTTATGGAAATGAAGTACAAATACAATGATATGATATGAATGCAATTCTATATGACATATATAACAAATGAATGCAATCTAAACTACACTAGATGATGCGTGTTCCCTATTAAGCTATGATCACCTATGATCAAACCTCCCCAAACCGATTTAAGCACTATTTCTAGTGTAGAAAGGAATAGGTTTGGTCATTAGTGACTATGCATGAATGTAAGTGTATATGCAACTAACTACATGAATCATGTGAAATATATTACAATGCAAACTATACTACATGAACTAACTAATGCAAAAGTGATATGAAATATTTTACAAATGCAAGTCTATTCTAAAATACAATGCAACTATACATGAGAGATAGGGAAAGAAAAGGGTTCTTACAATCATGATCTCAATAGTTTGTATATTGTAGGAGATGAAGATGGTAGATAGGATGCATATGTAGCAATGTCACGAGTCAAATGAGAGAAAAAGTGAGTTTCAGGGTCAACCCGCTCTAGTCAATTCTGACCCGCTCGAGTTACTGCTCGACCCGCTCGAGTTGATTTTGACCCGCTCGAGTTGAGGCGTTGGGACGCTTGTTTTCTCAAGAATCCGCCCGAGTTCTCATGCACTGAACTTTTTTTTCTTTCTTTAGGCTTCAACTCACGCAAGTTGGCCTCGGTCCCACGGATTGATGCAAGAATTGACCCAAAGCTCGAATCCTTCATTTTCTTCATTTCTTTGCATTTCCTATCTTCTCATTTTCATCAGTTTCCTTCAATATGCTCAATCAAAATATGAGATCCCTCCTTTTCATCTCTCATATGGTGAATGCATGCAATATCACACTAAAAGTAAATTACAAACGGCGGTTTGAGATAGGACTCCGCCAAACTAAGTCAAATGGCAAATTCCTTTATCCATGGAGTTCAATGCTCTCAATAGTTGATCAAAAGCTTGTGAATGGTCCTCAAATAAGCATGAGTAGGTTTTGAACCATTTAAAGATAGAGTATGTCCAATCCATGAAGAGCCTCTCTTTAAACTTTTTCCCTTTCTCCTTTGCTTTGTCATGATGGCCTTCCCGACTCTTGTAACTAGCAAACATGAGCTTTTTGGCATAAAGGGTTTTCCGGTTGCTCCTATTTCTTTCAAAGTTGATGATGAAAGTACTTGGACTAATCAATCCTCTAAGAATAGGAGGTGAACTCTCATGGCATTGATGAAGGAGTAACTTAGAAGTTGGGATTGTAGGTGCCAAGTTTTCGCAAATAGCTCCCGCTTAGATTTATCCTTGAACTTATCCACCAAGAAGTTTTTATACGACGATTTGACTTTCATGAGAAGGTCTATAACGTCATCTCCAACTATCATGGGTTCCACAGTGGGTGTGAGAAGTTCTTCATGTTCAATAATGAAGAGACATTCTTCCTCTTCATTAAAATAGTCTTCAAACTTCTCAAGGATGGTTTCCTCAAGTGAGGAATCTCCACAACTCTGTTCATCAATTGAGTCCATCTTTCCCTCATCATCTTCTTCCATAGATTCGTCATCATACAAATCATAAATAGAGGATTCACTCCTCTTCATTAACTCTTTCTCCATCACCTCAATGTTCACATCAAAAGTCACACCCTTATACTCACAAAGGCTAAGAGCATTTTGTTTGCTTAACCTCATATCTTCTTCATCAAACACACACTTTCATATTCACAAGAGCTCAAGAGAAATGGCTCTTTCGACTTCACACTTTCCACATCAAAGGTTATTCCTTCATATTCACATTCATGATCAATGCTTAAGAATTCGTGAGGAGTGGTTGGTTGGGTTGCCTTCATTTGTGCAATTTGAATTGCCAACTCCTCACCTTGGGTAACAATGCATTGAAGAACATTGTTTCTATTTTGGCTCTCTTCTAGCATTTGTGTGAAGAAATTTTGTTGGTCTCCCATCATTTGGAGAACCATATTTTGAATGTCAAAGTTATGCTCATATTCTTGTTGTGTGTGGGTGTGAAAGTGGTCATATAGTGGCATTTGGAATTGGTTGTAAATTGAGTCTTGGGTGGATGGTTGTTGTGGATATTGGGTGTGGTGATTTTGGTGGGAAAGTTGGGGTAGTAGTTAGGACTTTTATTGTATGAGTAGTAAGGTAGGTGTGTGTTTAGTTGCTCCTAAAACTCCCCATACCCATTGTCATACTCAAAAGGTCCACTACATACTCCATGTGTCAAGTCTTGAGCCATCATCATAGCTAAGACAAGGAAACGACTACAAGCAAAGAAACTACAATAAAACGGTAAGAACGACCTTAAGGAACAAGTTCCTCAAAATTAAAGCAAAATTAAAATATACAAACAAACAAGAACTTAATCACAAAACATCGTCCCCGGCAACGGTGCCATTTTGACGGTGAGCGAGTCATTGTTCACTCAATCACACATATTTATATTCTCAACAAACAACTAGTTAATGGTTAAGTCGAGGTCGATCCACGAGATGGTGTGCTTTGGGTTCTAAGTCTATCTATCTCAATTTATGCTAGTATCACAATTGGTTTGGGTTTGAAGTTGTGTTATAAGCTACAACTAGGAAATGTAAACAATTGAGGAACAAGACAAGTAAATAGAAACAAGGGTGTAAATAAATGGTAAATAATACTAGGGAATCATGGGATTATAGGGGAATCATGGTGAGTGAATCATAAAGATGCAAGATATTATTTTTGTTGGAATCAAGTTAGTGTATATCTTATAATTCCTAGGGAAACTTAGCTCTCGGAGCCGAGTCGGACAAGACTTTACAACACCTACAAGTCGACTTGGTTTTCCCTATTCATGGTAAGATAACATAAATGAGTCCTAGGAAGGTTTGAGTCCCGGAGTCGAGTCGGTCAAGACTTTACAACACCTACAATCGACTTAATTCTTCCTAATCAACTATATGCATGGTCTAACAAGCCTTGAGTTGGTTTATGTCTTACAAGTCTTATTGAAAGGATAAGAGAAACATGTTAGGTTGTCAATCAAGCATTTCATCAAACATGACATGTGCATAGGTAGGAAATACAATAAGCAAGCATTCATATGAACACATTAAGCATATATTTATCCCATAATTGTTCCCCTGATCCCCCACTAATCCCTAGTTAGGAAACTACTCACTCATTATCATGGAAAATATGTTAACAATGGTGTCCATCATCTTAACAAGTATAAACATGATGGAAGAGTGAAACAATAAACAATAATTAAGTAAAGAATGAAGAAATTATACCAATCTTAAGATGAACACATGGAAAGGAAAGAATAATAGAGGAGAACTTGATTGATTCATAAAGAGTTGTCAATTCTCCAAAAAAATAACCCAATAGTCTTCAAATTACCTAACTAGATCTAAGAATTCTTGAACAATAATTAGGGAAAGATTAAAGTCCAATATGTGGAATGATTAAAGGCTAATCTATTCTAATATACTCCTAATCTAATCTAAGGGAACTTAGCCTCCACTAAGAGGACTTAATCTCTTGATTATTACAAATGGAGTTTATATAGTAGGTACAACATTAGGTTTAAGCAGGGGTAGATTAGGAAATAAGCATAAGTGTCGAATAGAGCATTGCACGTTTCAAAGGGGATCCGTGGGAGGCAGTCTGGATACCAACTTGAGCGGGTTGAGCTCGAATCGAGCGGGTTGAGGGTCAACTTGAGTGGGTTGCCTTAGACTCGAGCGGGTTGAGGGTCAGGCCTTCTTCCCTTGCTTTTATGCCTATGATGCCTTCATATACTCTTTATTTATATCATTCTTGGTCATCATTCTTGCCTCTTCTTCATACTAGTCCATCCAGGATCATCAACAAGCTTCCGAATATGCGCGAGAGATGGGAATTCCGCCTCATTATCTCCTTTCCTACAAAACATATAAAATGCACTAGGAAAGCAAATAGGAATAAAATTAGAATAAAATGGCTATGAAATGCTATATTAGTATGCAAAATGAGCCTTAGTTAGGGGACTAAATGTGCGTATGTATGAATCACATCACCAAATCAAAGGTTATAATCATTTCAACTATAACTTTGGATGACTTATGAAGAACATGATTTTAAAGCTTAAAATATTTCAAAATGTTTTTCTAAACTAAAGTATTTATTTTGGTCATATCTTATATTTATTTTTGGATTAATAATTTATAATTATCCTATTGATTAGTAATACAACTTATGGGTTGTCATGCTATCTAGGGTTTATACAAATTATTCATGCTAAACCCTAAACGAGCCTCCTAGGGTTTCGTGAAGAGGCACGGCCATCTTAGACGTGTTTCTCTCCCTCTTTTCTCTTTTCACAAGCTAGGGTTTGGGATATCTTATTAGATAATATTTGATAGAGATTTTATATCTCTATATTATATTTATCAATATATCTTTTCCATATAATAAGTAAATATCTTAGAGAAGAACTAAATCTAATTCTTTTCTTAAGTGATGATAGGCTATCGCGCACCTATACAAAAATAAATACCCAAGACACAAATGAATGTAGTACGTAAGGATCGAATCTAGAGAGAGACGAGAGTTGTTAATTACTTGTTATGGGGTGAATTCTATCAAGGTCGGTTATCGTATGATTGGTTGGTTGGATAATGGAAGGAAACAATAATGATAAAGAAATACTCTAGGGAGGTCGGGTCACACATGCAAATTATGTAAATGCTTAAATTAAACATAGGATTTGAAAGTAGTAAATCTAATCTAAAATAAACTAAGAACTAAACTAAGAACATGAAAGTAGTGTAGAAAAATATTAAGAAAAATGGTGTGTAAAAGTGTTGAAGTCTACACCCTTTATATAGAAAATGAGTGGTGAAACTTATAGTAAATACAAAGGGTCAACCCCAAATATTTTCTCTTAATTGCTTGATTAATTACCAAAGGAATCCTAAGTGAGCTATTAACTCAACTTCAATCCTCCGGTAAATGTTTAGTGAGCATCCTAAGAGCATCCAATGAACATCCTAAAGCTTGCTTCGAATCTCTTCACTTCTTGATTAAATGCCAATGGGATCAATTGTGAGCCACTAATTCCATCTTAATTCACTTGGTTAAATGTGATATTAGCATCCAAAGCTTCACTAAGCAACCCAATTTTTCATCTTAATTGGACTTCAAATCTTGGGCTTAACTTTGCATAAGACCTTATTTTGCATTTCTTATTTTAATCCATATCTTTATGCATGCAAATCCATGTAATTAACATCTCTTGGTTGGTCCATCATGCTCTTCTATTTAGCCTTGCTTATAGTGTTTGCAAAATATGTAGAATTATGCTCCTAAAAGCTCAAATACCTACAAAATATGACAAACCATACAAATACAACTAGAATGCAATATTAGCTCAATAACACTAAGATTAGTGCAAATTAGCATGTAAAATAGAGCTAAAATATGGGGTTAGAGTGTATATAAAATGGACTTACCAAACTCCCTCAAGCTAAATTCTTGCTTATCCCTAAGCAAGAAACCATATCCTATCAATTGCAATATCCCAAAACAAGCTATGCATAATGATTTAAAAACCCGAAACAACATGGGCAAGGGAATAAAGCAAGAACATAGTTAAGATTTACATGACGGCGTAGCACGAAAGACTTTGAATGAACCTTTAAGCTCTTGCATTATCTTTTGACTAATGGACTCTCACGATGCACTCAAACTCATTTGTATGTGAAAGGACATTTTTGTGTGAAAACACTCACTTATCCTCGACTCATGAGAATGTGCCCGCAATCTAATATGGTAAACCTTACAAAACTACAAGCCAAAAGCAATCATATGCAAGCATGAAAAAGAAGCCAAATGGGTAAGAAGAAGGCAATATGTAATGGGTAAGAAAGGGGAACAAATAAATTATGGATTGTGGAGCTAATGTCAAGCTAGCAACAACCAAATGTAAGGATGCTCAATCCCAATTCTAATCCCAAATTACAATACAAATCATAAGTAAACTCTCCAAAATATGTGAATAATGCATGAGAGTTTTTCACATCAACTTCTTCTTCTCTTTTCTTTTCAAATCATACTTCTTCTTTTTTTCATTTTCTTTCATGCTTTTCCATTTTTTCTCATTATTTTCTTTCTCATTTTCATTTCAATCCTTCATTTTTTCTTTCATTTTTTTCTTTTTCTTTTTCATTTCTCCCTTGAGCATTAAGACCAAGCTCACATGATATTCTAAAATTTGAACCAAATCCTAATTGAGCACCTAAACAAAACCAAATAAAGCTACTAGCTCAACAAGGTAGTCAAATTATAATGTAGCTAGGGATAAATGTTTGTGAAGGGGTCAAAAAGGCAAAAATAATCATGTGAATGGCTCCAAAATGCTGACAACATATGAATGCATGCTTATAAAGAGATGAAATGAGAACCATACTTGTGTGTTTTGATAAAACACACATCATAAGGAGATACCTACACTCACCTAAGAGAGACCGGATATGGATGCATCGGTCTAAAGAGGTTTTACCTTACCAATTTTGTAGCTTGCCAATAGTCAAGATCAAGCTTACTCGGTTCATTTTCCATCTCCCACCTACTATGTCAAGACATCCTCATGTAACAATTATCCCATCATAAAATAATAAATCATTAGCTATAAGCTATCATTAGGATAAACAAGAGGGAAAGTAGGCTAAAAGCAAGCAAAGACACACAAATTTCTCTCAAAATTTTCAAATTTTCTACATTTAAACTATACTACAATGCAAATGCAATTCCCCCCAAACTAAATACAACATTGTCCTCAATGTGCCAACAATTAAGTTACCCAACTAAACCATAAAAATGACTCAAAGTACATAAACAAGAAGGACAAGGGGTCATATTTAATGGGTTGCAAGAAAATAAACTAAAGTGCAAAGCAAAGAAAACTTACTAGACTTTCTAGCCTCCCCCCAAGCTAACATGTATACGGGGGACTTTTCCATTCATCAATAATTCAAGAAAAGGGCCTAAAATTGAAATTTGATGAAAGAATAATGTTTGCAAGTGATTTGGCAATATTTTTTGTTTAAAAAAAAATCGGGAAAAATTTGCGTGCCCGATCGGGGTTGACCAAGTTTAGGCCAATTTTGACTTTTCTCCGTAATTCTTTATTCCGTCCCGTTGATGAAAGTTACGACCCCGAATGGGGTTTTGTGCATGGGGAAGCGTGCATAACCACATCGAGACTCATTTTCTTCATTTTTCACCTACAAAACACAAAAATAAATACCGTCAAGTCTAGAAATTTTATTTCTAATTCTACGAAAACATTAAATTGCGGAAAATGAAAAACAAAAATAAATTAAAGCTTGGGTTTCCTCCCAAGAAGCGCAAATTTTAAGTCTTGCTAGACTCCTATTTTTCGAATGTTGTGGCCTTCGTCATCCTTAAAAAATAAGTCAAAGCCCTTAGAAGCCGATCATATACCTGTGCATGGGCAATACAAAAGCATATATACGCAATTGATAAGATTAACGCATAAAAGATCAAAGGATAAGGATGAAAAATCTTATCAAAATGCGTAGAAGAGGCATCAAAAACAACCACCGTATTACTCCACTCGTCGGCAAGAGATGGAGCGTCATGCTTAAGACCATGAAATAAATCGTTAGTGCACAAATTATCATCATATATCGTCTCAAATTGGTGGCATGAAGAGGCAAGGAGGTGGGTCTCATTGAAAATGGTCGGTTCTTCCCAATTATCCTCGATGGGCTCATCGCGAAGTCCCACATTATCAACCACAATTGGGTCAACTACGTCCTTCGTGAAAGGATTCTCAAAGGTTTCCAAAGGTTCGGGTGAAACCCCATCCGTGTCATTAAAATCGGGCCCAACAACATCCATGCCATGGGTGTCATCTACTACAAGGTCAATGTCATAAACATGAGTCTCTAAATGGTCAATTGGAGTGATGTTAAAGGGAATTTCAAAAGAAAAATTCGGACCATCATCATCGTCTTCCAATAATTCTAAATTATTAGGGGCAAAAGACTCACATTGGGAAGGTGGAAGAGTAGAAGCTTCGATAAATCGCTCATTTCCTTCTCGCATTTCTGTGAGCATGTCTTCGAGTATTTTTATGATACGAGCCTCGGATGCTTGTTGCTCCAAATGATCTTGAAGAAGCATTGCACGCCTAAATTCTTCTTGGCGAGCTACCTCCAGACATTGGTCGGCCATGAACCTTAGGAAAACCCAAAGCTCCCCCGCACTCTTGTAGTAAAGACTCCCACAACTCATGTAAAGAGCCACATCAAGGGACTCGGAATCCATTCCTTCAAGGACAACCTGACCCAATTCATATTCATTGTAAATGAATCCAAAAGAAGTAATACGATTAACGTATTCGTCAAATTGGGATAAATAGTCATAAAAGGGTTGGTTTTGTTGTTGCAGGAAAGAAAATACACCCATTGGACGGATATGAGGATCCCCTTGAGATAGTTTTACCACTTGAAAAAGGCACTAAAACTACAAGAAAACCGTGAGAAATATCCCAAGGAACAAGTGTTCCCCAGGACAAAAGATAAAATTCAACAACTAATAACAAACAAAACCGTTTCCCCGGCAACAGTGCCAAAATTTGATAGGCTATCGCGCACCTATACAAAAAATAAATACCCTAGACACAAATGAATGTAGTACGTATGGGTTGAATCCACAGAGAGACGAGAGTTGTTAATTAGTTGTTATGGGGTGAATTCTATCAAGGTCGGTTATCATAAGATTGGTTGGTTGGATAATCGAAGGAAACAATAATGATAAAGAAATAGTCTAGGGAGGTCGGGTCACACATGCAAATTATGTAAATGCTTAAATTAAACATAGGAGTTGATGAATCGTTAATTGTTTAGGCTTAGAGACACCCACTTCACGATATTAGTGTCAACCATAGACCGGGTCCTAGAGAAACTCTTGTTTATGACTAGGTCGTCCTACTACACATGCTTAGTCTAATCCGATTCTGTGCCTCTCGACTTATAGAATTAATTAACAAACTTAATCAATGAATAAGACCTTTTAGACAAAGATTAAACGTGGCGGCGCAAACATGTGATAGGAACAATTAGACAATATTATAACATCCTAGTTTATCATGTTACAAATACTTTTTTCGCATGTCTCCCTTCATTCCCTAGACAAGGTAGACTACTCTAGCATAATGTAAATGTAAACTAAACTAATGACAATTGAAATGATTAACATAATGAAAATAGAAATAGAATTACCTTGAAATGGAAATGGAAATGGAACTGAAGAACAATACAAATATAAATAACTAGAATATAACTTTAAATGGAAATTGTAATATAAATTGAAATGCTTAAAGGAAATTATTTATAGTAAATCTAATCTAAAATAAACTAAGAACTAAACTAAGAATATGAAAGTAGTGTAGAAAAATACTAAGAAAAAGGGTGTGTAAAAGTGTTGAAGTCTACACCCTTTATATAGAAAATGAGGGGTGAAACTACGAGTAAATACAAGGGGTCAACCCCAAATATTTTCTCTTAATTGCTTGATTAATTACCAAAGGAATCTTAAGTGAGCTATTAACTCTATTTAAATCCTCCGGTAAATGTTTAGTGAGCATCCAATGAACATCCTAAAGCTTGCTTCAAATCTCTTCACTTCTTGATTAAATGCCAAGGGGATCAATTGTGAGCCACTAATTCCATCTTAATTCACTTGGTTAAATGTGATATTAGAATCCAAAACTTCCCTAAGAATCCAAAGTTTCCACCTTAATTGGACTTCAAATCTTGGGCTTGACTTTGCATAAGACCTTATTTTGCATTTCTCATTTTAATCCATATCTTTATGCATGCAAATCCATGTAACATCTCTTGGTTGGTCCATCATGCTCTTATATTTAGCCCTGCTTCTATTGTTTGCAAAATATGTAGAAATATGCTCCTAAAAGCTCAAATACCTACAAAATATGACAAACCATGCAAATACAACTCGAATGCAATATTAGCTCAATAACACTAAGATTAGTGCAAATTAGCATGTAAAATAGAGCTAAAATATGGGGTTATAGTGTATATAAAATGGATTTATCAAGTGACATGAACGAAATAAATGGCTAGGGTTTCATTTATTCGACCTAGTTTATTTCTTCTATAATTACTACCTTTGTTCTTTCATTTTTGAAAAGACTTTTCCGCTCAAAAACATACTCAAACACATCACGTAAATCGAGTAAACTTATTTTAAATTGCAAACATTATTTTCAAACGTGTCCTTGCTTTATTTCAATTTGAAAAGTCGAGTACTTTATATTGTTTATTTCTTACTTGTTCATCGCGTGAACAATTAGAAGAACAATCAAATGCTTTCTTATTAACGTAAGTAAGTCGAGTATTTAACGATACTCATTGTGAGTTACAACTAAAATCTAGTTGTACAAGTAGGTTTAGTAATTTTGTAATCCGTAGAAAGGTATTAAACTTATTAATCGAGAATAGTAGACGTAGGTTTCGACTTGTGAAGCTGAACCACTTAAAAACCCCTTATGTCGTCTCTTATTGTTCATTTCGCTTATTTGTTTTTTTTGAGATTAGTCGAATTTAATCAATAAATTCGAGCTATCATACCGGTATACACGCTTACGGACATAATCTAAAAAGTGGGCATACTCAATTCAACCCCCCCCCCCCCCCCTTCTCTTGAGTGTTTCGGATCAATAGACTCTACAATACAATACAATTAATAATAGCAACCAAGATATGCAAACGCCTTAATAATCAATCCACATCTCCGAAACACCCAATCACATCTCCGAGACACCCAATCATAAGTCCGACGCACCCAATTATAACTCCGAGACACCCAATCAACATATAGGTATGTGAAATAAGAATTGATCAATAATGGATTAACAATAACAATACTCATCAACAATCATCCAACAATTAATATCCATTTTCAAATGACATCCATATATTAATTAACACAAAACCACATTTAAGTTGAGTAGATAACCTAATTCAACAGCTAAAGTCCAATTTCGCAGTCCAATGAATAATCATAAATGCTCCACCTGAAATCCGTCACCTAATACAATACTATAATTTAATTATAAATTTTACCGCAATTCAATTATTAATTACTTACGTTTAATTATTATTAATTATAAAATTTACGAAACCAAAAACTCGTCTTAATAAATAAACCCAACTCACAAAACCCACACACAACCACCCCTACCTGTGTCCCAACCACGGTCAAACAACTATGCCACAAGCCCCCAAACCCCTGAGTCTCACCGTGGTCAACAACCCACTACCACAGTGAGCCCAACCAACCACCAGGTCCTCCATCGAGCCCAACCACCACGCCAAACACCCCTGCCCTAGGACCCACCTGTACGGACACCTCCCAACACATCCCTTAACCACCATGTATAAACCCCACAACCTCGACCAATAGAGTGACCCACACCTCCATTGGCCACCATCATAGCCTCCCTTGGCTCACGGCGGTTCCAGTGATGGCGTCCAACCTCCCTCGATGCAACCACCTCGGCCACAATAGTCGCCTTAAGACGGTTTCACACCAACCATCCCAACTCCCCTGTTTCACATTTTTTGGCCACCACAACCACCAAGACTCCACATTTAACCCTCCAATCACCACCACTATGGTCAACTTCACCACACCAGACCAACCAACCCAAGTCACGAGGCTCAACTTTAAGGGTTCAAATACCCGTCTCAATCACACGGCTCCCATAACAACCACCCATGAACAACCGCCCAATTAACCACCCCAGGTAAGTGTCCACGGCCACGACAGGGTCAGGTGAAGAGAGGTGGTCCTAGCTAGCCTATAGTCAAAGTCACTGTTCTTGGGTTGCGTGTATGGTGGTTCACGGTTGCTCTTAAACATGGTACACATGCGATGTAAATAATAATTTATTAAATTATGAGACGGTCTTACCTTTTGTCGATTATACGATCTTAAATCCCCTTCCTTGTTTCTAAATCTCTTATTCTCCCTTTATGTGAATTATTTTCAGTTTTTGCGATTGTGTAAGCTAGGGTAAGGTCCCCTCTTTTCTATTTATCATTGATAGAAAGGCAATTAGGAAGTTCTACTATTATTATTATTACCTTATAAAAATATTACTATTATTATTATTAGCATTGACCGAGTGTTCTCTCCAGTTGAAAGATTAGGAGGGAATACAACTGAGGTGGAGATGGAGCAATTTCAGGAATGCATATATTTATGTTGTATAGAAGATATTCAAGCTACTGGGGCCTTATTTACTTGGTCTAATAAACATGAACCTCAAGATAGAGTCTATAGTAGACTTGATAGAGCTATGGGGAATTTTGAATGGATGGAGAATTTTGGGGACTATATGGCTCACTTTCACCCAGAAGGTTGATCGTTGCCCTGTTTACCATTTTTGATAGGAAATGTGATATCCAATACAGAAGGAACTTTAAGTATTTCAATATGTGGGGGAAATTTGATTTGTTCAAAACTTGTGTGGCAAATGTTTGGAACAGAAGGATACATTGGACTAGAATGTTCCAAGTTGTTAAGAGATTAAAAGAGTTAAAACTTGAACTCAAAAAGTTAAACAAAACCTGTTTTTCTGCAATTGAGGCAAGTTTTAATATAACTGGGGTGCTATTGAAAAAACTTCAGAGAGAACTCGTAGATAAATGATAAGGTTATTTTCAGTCGTCGACCTATCAAAATAAATCATATTCTCAACTAACTAGTAGCTAGCAGTAAGAAAGGGTTAAATCCACAGGGAGGCGGTGATTATCTAGTTTGTTAATGTTTAGATCGTCTTAAAGGTAACCAATTTTGGGGGTTTTGATTGATTTGATTTCTAACAGCTAATTGCAAAGTAAATTAAAGATGAATAACAATAATATTAAAGAATCTAGAGATTTGGGTTCACTAGATAGTCATTCAAGGGTAGATTTAATACATTGATTGAGCAATTTATATTGTTGAAAGTCATATGATCAGTCGATTCAATATTTCTTTTAGATCTAATTTAACATGCGATTGCTATCATTAAATTATCTCTATTCAATTATCGTGGCCTATACTAGTTTTAACCCGGTCGGTGAAAATCCTAGCTTATGCAAGACTAATTATTTAACTCTGATCAGTAATCAATCAATTAGATGATAAAACAATAATTAAACAACAATAGAAAGCAGTTTAACAATCAATTAATAGTAATCCCTTTTCTAACAACCTAAATCCCCTTTTCTCCCTAGATTAAAGATTTAGCTATGCATAATAGAAAGAATAAGAACAATAACAATAATGGAAGACATAATTAAAAGCATAAAAGATGAACAATGAAATAATGATTAATAATAAAGGAAAGATTAAAGAACAATACCGTAATAATGAAGAACAAGCTTAGATCCGAACAATAATAATGAAACTAAACTAAACTAAAAGTATTTGAGAGAGTTTTAGAGTAGCTATACTAAACCTACGAAAATAAAAGCATAAATAACCTAGGGTATGAGTTTTGGTATTTATAGTAATACATAACCGACTTAAGGAAAGTTGCGGGAATTATAGAAAACAGGAAGGTTCCTCGATCGAGCCTAAGTGCACTCGATCGAGTTACCACTTCCTCGATCGAGCCTAGCCTCACTCGATCGAGGCACCAAAGTTCAGGAACCCCAACTCTCGACATTTGCAAATTTTAATTGATTAGGTTGGTTCCTCGATCGAGCCTCACCGCACTCGATCGAGGAACCAAGTTCTTGCTTCGCGCACTGAACTTCAAATGGCCGCCATTTCTTCGTTACTTATTAGAAACAAGCGATGTTTATGGCGTTGGAAAGCTAAGAAGATAAGCTTTCACCTCCAGTTGGAATCACTTGAAAATAAGTTATAGAACTCGAGATATGGCTCTTCAAAGTAGGCATTAGTAATAAGAAGCTCTTTTCTTCGTGTTTTCTTCTTAACTTCTCTTCCTTCATTCTTATGGATTCTCATGCCATGCTTCGTGTATCCCTTCATGCCCACTCCGGGATGCCCATTTCATTCCTTTGCTCCTCAAATGCATCATTCCTGCATTAAACATAAAAAAGCGGAAGTATCGACATTCTAACATAAAAGGAATGTAATTAGCATAATTTAGCACGAAATCGTATCAAAAGCAATTAAGGGGAGGCATAAATATGTATATAATTATGACTCATCAAACTTTCCCAAACCATCTCTTTGGTTGTCCTCAAGCAAAGCATCACACAATTACAAAAGACAAACATACAAATGACGAATAAACAACTCAGAGCTAATGTTTAATGCACATACAAATCCCAAGCCATCCATATATGTAACAAAGTAATGACCAGAGTGTACCAATAAAACAAATTCAAAGGTACGGGAAATAGAAACCTCAGCTCAAGTCTCAAGTCATCATACTATAGACAAATGTCAAATACCTTTCGATCTTGCAAAACAAATTAGTTGGATTCTCGCGGATTTTACTCATGCACTCAAAAGTATATAGGGTGAGTTATATGTGAAGATAGAAAGAAGTAGAAACACTCACTCAACTTATGAAACATGCATGCAATCTAATGTGATAGAGATTTCCCCAACTAATATGCAATCATCATATGCAGACAAAAGTACATGTATCAAGGACAATAAGGGTGACAA
Organism: Silene latifolia; assembly: GCF_048544455.1. NCBI lineage: Eukaryota > Viridiplantae > Streptophyta > Magnoliopsida > Caryophyllales > Caryophyllaceae > Silene > Silene latifolia. The sequence goes on along the minus strand of NC_133528.1, from coordinate 50,929,529 downwards.
ATGGGTTAAAAGGATAGAAATGGTTTGTGCCAAAGCACGTTATGGATATATAGAGCTAAGACGATAGTCGGAGCGTTAACCAAAACCAAATCTTTGATAATAAATACACCCAACTTAGAGAAATAATATCAACTTTACAACACATGAGAATGAATGAAGTATTCTCCAACTATATATTAGACTCTAATGACCATCCTTTTGATCCTTGACAAAACAAAATGAAGCAATCTCTTTTCTTTTCTTTTCTCTTTTTCAATTCTTTCAATCTTTTTCGATTTTTTTCTTTCTTTTTTTTTTCTTTTTCTTTTTTTCTTCATTTTTTTCTTTTCCTACACAAGGATACAACACAATTGCTAAATAATGATCTTGCTATACCCACATGACAACAATAAGTCCCAACCCAACCATAATAGCAAAATAAACATGATAAACAAGCAACTGCGACTGTCCCAAAAAGGTAGGCAAATTCTTGGATTGTAGCTAATAAATATAGGATATAGAACGATTACAAGGGTTCAAACGGGCTAACAAAAAGGCAATTGTAAGGCTTATTTGAACGGTAAGAACCGCCTATCCACATGTACTTAGTCAAATGAAAGCAATAAAAGTATCAAGAAATCAATGTCACACTTATGCAGTTTGATATTACATATTTCACAAGGAGAAACCACACTCAAGCCTAATTGACAAATGAGACCAGTTTGTTGATGTTCCTGGTCTAGGAAGCTCTATAGACCTCAGAATTTAAGTAGTTTACCAACATAATTGTGTCAAATATAATCAATATAAGGCATGTCAATACGATCAAGACTTGAATTATGAGCTTTGTTTCATGGCTAACGAGTCAAAACAATGTACATGAACAACTATTTGAGATTCAAATGAAAAAATAATGCAATTTAACATCATTGTTATCTAAATTCACCAAGACTCGACTCAAAATAAAGGAAAAATGTGTTTTTGTGTTTTGAAATTTTTTTAATTTTTATGTATTTTTGATATAAATGCACACAACATAAAAGAAAGCACACAACATAAATAAACTCCTCCCCCAAACCTAAATGTCACAGTGTCCTCATTGTGACGCCTATGGCATAGAAATCACATACAAATCCAGCAACCTAGAGGACAACTAACAAAAGGAATGGAAAAGAAATAGATAATACAATTAAAGAAGGTACAAGGGAAGAGAATACCGGGTAAGAGCGTACGATTTCCCCAAACCAGCCGCAAAAAGAAGGAAATAATCAACCGCGCAAATCCTATCATCGTCAGGATATGTTTCCGAACCAAAAGACCTGGTTACTCGATCGAGCCCCATGACACTCGATCGAGGAACCTTCTTGTTGAGCAGATTTCTGCATTTAAAATAAATGCGCAAACAAATTACAATCAATACAAGTTAAAGCTCGTAACAGTAAATCAAAAAGTAACGCATGTGCTACACACAAGCATAAGTAGCACCAATAAATAGTCCAAGAGAAAATAAATGACAAATAAAGTTCTTACTCATCAAAGTCAAAATCTAATATAAAATAAGAGCAATGATCATCGTTTTTAATGTCATCATCACTTGGTGGAAGATAGGGCACTTCATCCGTCATAGGAGCTTCATCAAGGACTTTGACTGGCTCCTCTTTGAATATATTTGCCTCTAAAGCATCCAACTCAGCTTCTATGTCAACATTCTCATCACAGCTGTAAACCATCTCAGGAGGAGGTTCATCTCCATATATCAATCTCTCTATTTCATCCACTTCCTTGCTCCATGGATATGATGCAGCAGCAGGGGCGTCATGTGGATTCCCGTCAAAACATAAAGCAAGACAATCATCAAAAGTAGGATCAAGAGCATTAATCATATGACAAGAAGCTTTTAAATCAGGAGGACGTTTTAAAGTATTATCAAGAACTAGGCTTATGTAGGAAGGCTTGATCTCAAAAGTTCCTTTATCAGTAGTAGGGAGCTTGAAGCCTTTTGGAATGGAAGCAGCCGTGGGTTCAGAGTGACTTGCTAATGTAGGCATCTTTGGTGTTGTAGAAGTCACAACTGCAGAAATAAGAGTGTACTCTTCTAAAGATTAATCTTCTGCAAAATTATACCGCTCGTAGTCAAGTGTACTCAAGTCTTCCACTTGACTTACTTCTCTTTGAAATTTCCGTCTGTACCAAAAAGTCTTTTCTGGCTCAGGATCAAAAGGTATAATCTCTAACCTGTTAGACCTGGGCATACACGAAAACAACAAGAAAAGATAAAACTGCCTCAAGGAACTGATGTTCCCTGAAACAAAAGACAAAAATAAATAGAAACAAACAGAACAATTGTTGCCTCCCCGGCAACGGCGCCAAATTTGAACAAGTTATTTTCAGTCGTCGACCTATCAAAATAAATCATATTCTCAACTAACTAGTAGCTAGCAGTAAGAAAGGGTCGAATCCACAGGGAGGCGGTGATTATCTAGTTTGTTAATATTTAGATCGTCTTAAAGGTAACCAATTTTGGGGGTTTTGATTGATTTGATTTCTAACAGCTAATTTCAAAGTAAATTAAAGATGAATAACAATAATACTAAAGAGTCTAGGGATTTGGGTTCACTAGGTAGTCATTCAAGGGTAGATTTAATTCATTGATTGAGCAATTTATATTGTTGAAAGTCATATGATCAGTCGATTCAATATTTCTTTTAGATCTAATTTAACATGCAATTGCTATCATTAAATTATCTCTATTCAATTATCATAGCCTATACTATTTTTAACCCGGTCGGTGAAAATCCTAGCTTATGCAAGACTAATTATTTAACTCTTATCAGTAATCAATCAATTAGATGATAAAACAATAATTAAACAACAATAGAAAGCAGTTTAACAATCAATTAATAGTAATCCCTTTTCTAACAACCTAGATCCCCTTTTCTCCCTAGATTAAAGATTTAGCTACGCATAATAGAAAGAATAAGAACAATAACAATAATGGAAGACATAATTAAAAGCATAAAAGATGAACAATGAAATAATGATTAATAATAAAGGAAAGATTAAAGAACAATACCGTAATAATGAAGAACAAGCTTAGATCCGAACAATAATAATGAAACTAAACTAAACTAAAAGTATTTGAGAGAGTTTTAGAGTAGCTATACTAAACCTACGAAAATAAAAGCATAAATAACCTAGGGTATGAGTTTTGGTATTTATAGTAATACATAACCGACTTAAGGAAAGTTGCGGGAATTATAGAAAACAGGAAGGTTCCTCGATCGAGCCTAAGTGCACTCGATCGAGTTACCAGTTCCTCGATCGAGCCTAGCCTCACTCGATCGAGGCACCAAAGTTCAGGAACCCCAACTCTCGACATTTGCAAATTTTAATTGATTAGGTTGGTTCCTCGATCGAGCCTCACCGCACTCGATCGAGGAACCAAGTTCTTGCTTCGCGCACTGAACTTCAAATGGCCGCCATTTCTTCGTTACTTATTAGAAACAAGCGATGTTCATGGCGTTGGAAAGCTAAGAAGATAAGCTTTCACCTCCAGTTGGAATCACTTGAAAATAAGTTATAGAACTAGAGATATGGCTCTTCAAAGTAGGCATTAGTAATAAGAAGCTATTTTCTTCGTGTTTTCTTCTTAACTTCTCTTCCTTCATTCTTATGAATTCTCGTGCCATGCTTTGTGTATCCCTTCATGCCCACTCCGCGATGCCCATTTCATTCCTTTGCTCCTCAAATACATCATTCCTGCATTAAACATAAAAAAGCGGAAGTATCGACATTCTAACATAAAAGGCATGTAATTAGCATAATTTAGCCCGAAATCGTATCAAAAGCAATTAAGGGGAGGCATAAATGAAGGAAATGTAGGTTCATATACATGTTAACATACTCATATATGTCTAAACTAATTTGTCATAAAATTAAAACGGATTTTATGCATGCAAACATTAATAAAAGAGAAGAGAAATAATGTCCTTACATTCAATATTTCGGCTATATTGGGCACAAGAGAGATCACCTTTCTCTTCTTGTTCTTGAGCTTTTCCAATGGAAGAACAAAGATCTAAGTATAAGATCTCTCCCCAAGCTTTATACCCAAGGCTTTCACTTAATCTAATTAATATTATAAGTACTAGTATAATATTAATCTTAGTAGAAAATTGAACCAAAACTCTTTAAATCACATAATAGTTTCGGTTTTTAAGAGAGGAGAAGAGAGGATTTTTCTTCTCACTAGAACTTGTATTTTTGGATGAGTAGTTAGAATGAATAATCCACACATTACATTATGGTGTATATCAAAAATAAGAAGAAAAACCAAGTGGTTTTTCTTCTCTAAAAATCCGGCCAAGAGGAGGTGGAAAGGAGCCAATGCATGGGCTCATTTGTCTTCACAATGCACTATAGGCATGTAAGGCTACTAAAGCAAAACAATCATTATGTTTAGCTACCAATTAAACAATTTAATTAGCTTAAACCTCTTCTTTATTTCGGTCCATATGATAATATGGAATCCATATTATTTTGTCAATTGTCAATATGTAACATGTCACATGTAACATAATTTGTAATGTATTTTTAACATATTAAAAATCAACGCATTAATAAAAATACGTCACATACAAAAATTGATTTAGTAATTCCATAATTACTTTGTGCGAAATAATTTTTACCAATTTATAAATCACAACTGATTGTATTTATAACAATTCATTCAATTTAATCGTTACATTAAACAATTTATTTCATCCGAGTAATTATACAATTTAATTACTCAGACCGTATCTCATTTAATCACATTTCAATTTGATACGTAAATTTTACTTCCAAAATCGTCCGTCAATTTTCAAGTAATTTAATTAACTCGCAACATTATACGATTAATTAAATAATCAATTAAGAGTATTGCCCTTTAGGTATGACCTAGGGGTCAATCGATCACCACCGTCACACGACAGTAATGTTAAACTCTAGTCAGCCAATCATTACCGATATATGTTGACCAGTTGACAGTAACAATATTACTTCCCAATTGTATTCTTAAAATGAGATTTAATAATGATATTTAAATCATATGATCGCACTATTGTTGAGGACACATTTCCCAACAATCTCCCACTTGTCCTCGACAAGTGTGCGTCACCAATTCTCTTGTCCTATTACTATCTCCCACTCAATGCAAGGTCTCTTTCAGTCGTACTTGCAAGTGATCATATCGAGAGTGGTTTCCTCGATCCGAGAATAACTGATTGACCGGATTTATCCACTCGGATACCTTCCGAGCGTGGCCACGCATTTCGATTCATTACTCCTCGAGTGGCCCTGAGATATTGTTTTAACCCTGACAAGGGGGTGGACAATTCCTATCGCACTCATTCCCTTCGACTAGCCACAGCCATCATAACCCAAAATATGCCCATTTGACCCCATTTACGAAGGTCGTAGTAACACAAATCAAAGTTAATCTGAAACTGTGCCATCTTAGGTGAATAGTCTTTAGTCAAAAGAATCGACTCATTAGAATACTATAGCAGCTCTCGCCACGACCAGGCTATATAAATTTGCAGAACTCTATAAGCGGTCATAAGGCCCGACAAGGTGTTCATAACATCTGCCTATGTGATCGACTAGTCATCTCACATGACTGTATGGCACTTGAACTTGCCATCAATCGCATCACACTCTAGTCACTTCGAGACGTCACCTCATACAAGTGACTATGGGCGAATACTATGCTAATCCGTGTTCACTTTAACGGGGTTCAATTGTCTCCACAACCCGTTTGGATGTAACAAAGTATAATAAAAGAGTTTTTAAAAATAAAACTCGAACGACAAATGCGATTATCACACATGAATAGTCAATGCCTGATTACTATTTCATGTTCTATAATCTGATTTGATCTTGTACGTAGTTGTTGATTTCAATTCAATTGAAATGACATGACTTATCATGTTTAGCCTTTGAGAAGGCTTTGGTTAGTAGGTTTTATCAACTTCTTGTACCTTACTCAACCTTACTACATATTCGTTTTCCTTTGTAATGTATACATTTGCATCACAACACTTTCTGAGTACGTGTCGAGATCCAATCAAGACATAGGCCCTCTTAGCCTAAGAATCGCTCCTACTGTTTTCACAGTGTGCGGGACTCATCCTCTTGCACATCTTATGATTGCAAGTGTACTCAATTTCCGTTATATATATATCTCTCATTGTACTTTATTGCCTAGAACGATTCTAGAAAATCTACTTCTTAATTATCATGGCCACAATGGTATCTTAACCATCCTAATGTGTTTTGATTATGGTTTTGTCGGAAACCATGCGCAACCTCAATTGTCAATTGTCACTTGTGTAACACCCTTACACAAAATTGCATCATAAACACTTTGCTTTACTTCCTTAATGCTTCTGCAAGCACTTAAGGGTAATCTTTATATACTAGGTAAAGATTACTTAAATTCGATTTTGAAAACAATTCATCATACTCAAAGTATATGAAGTGTTATACATCATTTACTCATTTAATTGATCCGGCAGCGGAAGCAAATGGAATCAATCAAATATGTTCGATTTAATTGAACTAGTCATGAATCTTATCAACATAAGACTTCTTACTGACGCTAATATCATGTGGATTTATCTTCATAAATCTGGATATTCAAGATGTATTATAATACTCCAAAAGTCTTAAATCATTCTCGATGATCAATATGTCATCCACATATCGGACTAATTAAAATTTCCGTAACTCCCACTAAACTTCATGTATAAACACAACTTCTCGACTTATCGAGAAATGTTTTATCACATGATCCAAAAATGTTGATTCCAACTCATTGATGTCCTACTTAAGACCCTCTCTTAAGTTTCACATTATCTTAGGATTGCAAGAATCTTCAAAACTCAAGACATGTATTGAATACATTCCTTCTATTGAAGAAGTGGGTTTTAGATTCACTTGCTATGCATTTCATAACCTCATAATGAAACACAATCCCTAAGAAGATCCAAATAGACTTAAGCATTTCAATTAGTGCAAAACCCTTTGCAACCAATCAAACTTTGAAATCTCTCTTTATTAGTGCAAAACCCTTTGCAACTAATCAAGCCTTTTTATTTCGGATTTTCATGGCTCTAAGCCTTATATTGAGTTGTGACTTAATCACTCTTATGTAAGTCATATGTTCATTACTTTCCAGAAGTAATCAATCTTGAATCAAACAATTTCTTTGTAAGTTATAAGCTCTTTACTTTCTTAAAAGTAACATGAATTCATCATTTTTAACAAGTGACGAATTTTAACCTCCTAGGTTTTGAAGAAACAATGTCTTACACAAAACGTCTCATGTAGCCAAGAAAGACCAGTTTCTTGCGACAACGTTTTACACAAAACATCTCACGTAGCCAAGAAAGACCAGTTTCTTGCGACATAACATCTTTGTGGCTCTTTGAATAATTTCTCCCACTCTGTCTTCTAAAAATAAACTTGTATTTTAGAAAGACAGCTTCATGAGCCGCAAACCCGTCGTGCTCGTGATTATTGAAAGGGAAAAATGAGCATCTGTCTCTTGTGAAAACTTACAAACATGGTACCTTTACCATTTCATATCTCATATGATTCGTTTTAGTGGAAAAATAATTTAGACAAAAATGATAAAATCCCCAAAAGGATCAAGTAACTCAAAGTAACTTGATTGAAATCCAAACCATATCGAATAGCGTTTGATTTCTTATCTAATCACACATTATTCCATGATGCGTGCTAAGAGAGATTAACTTGTGATACTATATCACATTTCCTTTGGCTTATATCAAAGTCTTCACTTTGATAATCCCATCACGACTAAATCGTGATTCCTTGAACATTTGAACTTCTTCAAAGAAAGTCTTCACTTTGATAATCCCATCACGACTAAATCGTGATTCCTTGAACATTTGAACTTCTTCAAAGATTTCTCAATTTACCTTATTAAGTGAACACACTAGTGTCAACTTAAATCGTTGGTAAAAGAAAATGATCAACCTATTTTGGATCAATGATTTACAATCTCGAACTCCTTTTTCAAACAAAAGGCACGAGACATCTTGCTTTGAATACAAGATACGCATATACCATTAACAATCTAATGGTTTCAAGAGTACTCGATAACTCTTTGCGTTCATCATTCCAAAATTTAAGGTTTAATCTTGGGTTACCAATTTGAATCTTACATCATCTACATGATATGTCATTCTAGTTTGGTTTAGAATATAATCACCTTGATAATGGCCTAGCCATTCATCAAATCGTGGTGTATAGGGTCACAAAAGTGAAAACCTCTTTTGTCTCTTAACAAGTTTATATTCTTATTTAGAGTTTATGCACTTAATAGTCACAATTAAGTACTACTTTAAATCCAAAAACTAGATTGAGTACACAATTACTCTATCTCTCAACTTCATTGTTGCTAGTCGTCATATTCTAATCATCCTATGTATCAAGTACAATGATGAAAACCTCCATTGGTTTCTAATATTGACGAAGTAGTATTAGCAAAATTTATGTTTAATCAAATAAACATTTTTAAAGAAGAAGGTCCCATTAGATGTCCCACAACTAACTTGTTGATTCTTCAATAATTTGGGGTAGTTTCCTTTCTCGTGTCTAACATTTAAGACAATGGAAATTATCTCGGTCGGGATTGATAGGTTTAGTATCGTCATTCTCAACAACTTTACCTTTAACATTACCTAGTATCAATTCCACTATAATCTTTACTTCTTGAACCTCGTTCTCATCTTAACGGTTTAAGAGAATGCTCCCACTCATTTCAATGAGTCTTTGCTTTGAGAAGCAAAATTGAATTCATGAAGATTACTCTTCATTTGTTCGTTTTAGTCTTAAAAACTTTCATTGAAGTGGTTGCGTTATTTTGGTCAATTACGAATTCTTGACAAAACTAATTACCAAAACAATTTTTATCGCTTCGATGTACTTAATGCATTTAAGTACATGGAAAAACAATCCATTGCAAGTAGACGTGTTAGTCAAGAATCAAAAACCTGTTTGATAATGAATAACTTTAATCTATACTCTTTACAAGAGATTCTTAGCAATGGTTCATTTGAGGTTTTAGAAGCAAACTCATATTTGTCTTTAGTTACGATATTTTAATGGAGATTTGAATCAAAAACGAAATGATATCGTATATGAATTGTGGTAAAGAAATAGAACAATATAACAACGGAATAGTGGAAAACTTAACATTTATCGTTTTATTAATACTTGTAAACAACAAGTAAAGCATTTACATAGTGACCTCTACCCAACTATGATAAATGATTCCAAGATCCAAATTCATATTAACTTGGGCACGGTAGGGCCGATTCATCCCTTATCAATATAACTCGGTGGATTAACTCTTTAATCGATTCTACTTTTAGAACTCTTGGTCGATAATATTACATTAACAATTATCTATAGCCCAAAACACATCCGACAAGGGCACGGTAGGGCCGATACATCCCTTATCGAAAAACTTTTGTTGAGTTCAATCCAAATTTCGAATAAATGTGTCCATGATCCAAATCCATATCAACTTGGGCACGGTAGGGCCGATTCAACCCTTATCAACATGAATTCGGTGGATTAACATTCATCACCCACTTCCCCTACGTAACAAGGTTTGTACCCCGGTAGGGCCGAGTGCACTCCCTCGCGAAATAGGTTTTCATGGTTTCTACTATTTGGTAAGGCTATGTCTCAATTGATTGTTTTAGCGAGAGGTCATGTCAATTTATTATCTATCACGTTTTAAGTGAACTAAAGCGGTGAACTACGATAATTCTAATTGACACGGTCGATAAACTCGATAAAATAAGGATGCATGTTTTAGTTATGGCGATTTAGCGATGCATGTGACATAAAATAAAATGCAAGCATAAAGAAATAAATCCTAGTATGGCCTTTCCTAAAATAGAAAAACTACTTATCTATTACATATTCGGAAACCAACTCCATTGGTCCCTTAAACTTCGGTTGTGGCACGCATCTCGAGGTAACACCGTCTTTATGTATCGCCATTCTTGAAGAAATCCGTCTTTTGGAACTCCGGAATGAATAAAATTACATAGCAAATTACATAATTTCCTATTATACATTTGTAACTAAAATAAAATAAATCTATTAAATTACAAAACGGTGATACGAGATCACAATAAAAATTACAACCGAATCGATATTCCCATACATTTCGGGAAATACCGATTAAAATCTAAGGCCATACTAAGTAAAATTACATAATTCAAAAATTACATAAATTAAAATTATGACAATCATAAAGAAAAAAAAAGCAGCATTATGTTATGTATAAACATGCTCAATTTTATGCTAAATCGCCTTTAATTAGCCAATATCGTATATTACTCGGTTTTTACGGATTTGCGTGATTTCAACATTTTATAATCACAAAAATACATAAACTCATATTTATGCATAAGTTAATTACCCTAACCTCTTAGGACTCAAAATATAGTCTTCACTAATAATTTGACCATAATTAACCTTTATTTATAAAATTGTTCATAAATGGACCAAAAATTACAAAAATAAGCCATTAAACTTCAAATAAATCGAAAAATTTCAAATAAATTCAAAATTTGAAATTTAAATTCATGAACATTCTGGAAAAATTCCATGACACTCATAATGTTCAAAATCTAAGGTTAAAAATTTCGAAAATTTTTCGGAAAAACAATGTTGCGGTTTATCGATATTTAATAAAATAATCATAAAAACATGGAAAAATTATTTTCACTAACTTTTCAATTTTAGATCTGAAAAAGTGACTAAAATGCAACATTAGACGTTTTTCCTAAGTCATAGAATATATTTTATTAATTTTCACTAATAATGTCACTATTTATGTCATTTTTCTTCAAAAATTCATAAATCATGCTAAAAGACTTCTTTATAGCCAATTATTTTACACACATCTTGTAAAATTGCATGTGACAACATATAAATTTTCTATGACCAGATTCGAAATTTAACTCATATTAACCTATTTTTCTCTTAAATCCATATTTAATAATGAAAAATTCATTTTTCGAGCATAACAAATGCAAAAATTATGAAAAATTACAGGTTATCTCAAAATAATATATGTAACAACATATCCAAAAACCAAGTGAAAATTCGAAGTATAGCTAATTTTCGACCAAAAATGACATTTTTACTCATAAAATCACATTTAAATGTCATTATTATTAAATATGAACAATAAAAATCCGAAAAATTAACCAAAATATCCTAAAACACTTTAGGACCAGAAATATTAACATGCATGTAATAATTTCGTGATATATCATAATAACACAAATTTTACAAGTTTTATTTGTTATTCATATAACTTGGAAAAACTTTTAACCAATTTGCATGCAAACAACCGCGGCTCTGATACCAATTGAAGGAAATGTAGGTTCATATACATGTTAACATACTCATATATGTCTAAACTAATTTGTCATAAAATTAAAACGGATTTTATGCATGCAAACATTAATAAAAGAGAAGAGAAATAATGTCCTTACATTCAATATTTCGGCTATATTGGGCACAAGAGAGATCACCTTTCTCTTCTTGTTCTTGAGCTTTTCCAATGGAAGAACAAAGATCTAAGTATAAGATCTCTCCCCAAGCTTTATACCCAAGGCTTTCACTTAATCTAATTAATATTATAAGTACTAGTATAATATTAATCTTAGTAGAAAATTGAACCAAAACTCTTTAAATCACATAATAGTTTCGGTTTTTAAGAGAGGAGAAGAGAGGATTTTTCTTCTCACTAGAACTTGTATTTTTGGATGAGTAGTTAGAATGAATAATCCACACATTACATTATGGTGTATATCAAAAATAAGAAGAAAAACCAAGTGGTTTTTCTTCTCTAAAAATCCGGCCAAGAGGAGGTGGAAAGGAGCCAATGCATGGGCTCATTTGTCTTCACAATGCACTATAGGCATGTAAGGCTACTAAAGCAAAACAATCATTATGTTTAGCTACCAATTAAACAATTTAATTAGCTTAAACCTCTTCTTTATTTCGGTCCATATGATAATATGGAATCCATATTATTTTGTCAATTGTCAATATGTAACATGTCACATGTAACATAATTTGTAATGTATTTTTAACATATTAAAAATCAACGCATTAATAAAAATACGTCACATACAAAAATTGATTTAGTAATTCCATAATTACTGTGCCGAAATAATTTTTACCAATTTATAAATCACAACTGATTGTATTTATAACAATTCATTCAATTTAATCGTTACATTAAACAATTTATTTCATCCGAGTAATTATACAATTTAATTACTCAGACCGTATCTCATTTAATCACATTTCAATTTGATACGTAAATTTTACTTCCAAAATCGTCCGTCAATTTTCAAGTAATTTAATTAACTCGCAACATTATACGATTAATTAAATAATCAATTAAGAGTATTGCCCTTTAGGTATGACCTAGGGGTCAATCGATCACCACCGTCACACGACAAATGTTAAACTCTAGTCACCAATCATTACCGATATATGTTGACCAGTTGACAGTAACAATATTACTTCCCAATTGTATTCTTAAAATGAGATTTAATAATGATATTTAAATCATATGATCGCACTATTGTTGAGGACACATTTCCCAACAATAAATATGTATATAATTATGACTCATCAATAAACCAGAAGATTATGAGCTTATGCAGCAAGAATCTTTAGTGGCTCAAGAGGTGAGGGATTTACAGAATGCCAGAGATAGTTTCCTTATCCAGAAGGCCAAGATTCAGTCGTCTTTAGCGGGAGATATAAATTCTCCTCCAAGTTCTCTCCTCCACATTACAGGTGTCAGGGACACACCCATGATACCACAAACCATCACTAGGTACTCGGAATACGTCTGTGGTACCGGGTCCGAGAGCGACTCGATTCCCCTGCTAATCATCATGTCTCAACCACACGAGTCCCCCCAAAAACCTAGTACTAAATGTGCGCACCCCCCTTGGAGTGGGAAGCCCCAAGAGGTGACTCAAACGGAAGACAGTTTCCCAACCGCCTTCCGTCTCCAAAACAACAACCAATTATACTCCATAATCCTCCAACACCAATTAATATAGCAACAATATAATTACTTACCAACAAGAATAATCATTTAACCACACAAGGCATAATATGTCACAAATACTCAATCCCTCACTAATTCACCCATTTCTAATGTAATTGCTCAGCTAATCATGTTATAATGCATACTAATCATTTATGTAACATTTAACCATGCTTACTCCCTCACCACATACATAATTAACACAAGACAATATCATTTCACAAACCCTAATTACCAATAATCATGTTATAATGCAACTACCATGAGATAAGTATAATTAATGACAATAAATGCATAACTAAACATACATGTTATTAAAGCTAAGTAGGGAAAACCCCATCTCAAGCTTATGTTCACAAAGCCTCAAGCTATGGCCTAGAAATGCTCCTCAATGAAACTTCCTACATAAATTAATTACTACATTCATTACCACATTCCACTATAATAAACATAATAATTAATCCCCTTCATTACCCAGAACCCTAATTAATTATGAGATAATCTACTCGAAAATTTAAGGTTACCAAAATAATATTAAGGAAATAAAAGTGGAAATCAACTTACAAAGATGGTGGATGAACTAGAGAAAGGAATGACAAGAACTTCTTTAAATATGGAGACTAGATTTAGAGGATAAGGTTTGTGTTTGTTTGTGAGTGTTTAGAGACTGGTAGAGATTAGGTTGAGAGTTATTTCAGGTGGGAAAATCTGAAAAGGATAACGTTTGAAAGTGATGCATCACCTACCATTCTCTCGTAAAAGCTAGACAATGACGTGGCACTCGATCGAGTGAAGCTCCACTCAGTCGAGTAAACAGCCACTCAGTCGAGTAAACAGCCACTCAGTCGAGTGACCTTGTTTCAACAACTTCCAGCCATTTCCCATGTTTCACTCAGTCCCCCACTCGATCGAGTGGGCTCCACTCGGTCAAGTGGACTTTCTACTAGGTCGAGTACGGTCTTATAAATTGCGAGGTATTATAATATTCCCCCTTAAAAAGAACTCCGTCCCGGAAGTTCACGCCCGACAATATACTCTACTAAAAATTCTATGTCTCCTAGTGCCCCCAACGGTGCATGGTGGTAGGTCAAACAACATGAGACAAGTACGGTATGACTAACTAAAAAACTATGAGATTAGGTGATGACAATCTAAGAAGAAGAAAGAAGGAAAACTTATACTTCCGTAATATTCGTACCTGTAATACCCCGTAATGTAGTGACATGGTCAGCAGCTAGTCAGTGGTGGAAGTGTATTTTATAAGTAATAATTGAACATTTTATATTTTAAAAGATAATTATTAATAATGATTACGTTGTGAGAGGTAATAAGATAATAGAATAATGGGTGAGTCGGGAAGTTAGTGGAGTCGTGTATAGCCGAGTATGTGACTCGTGTGTATGATAAGATAATAATAAAGTTATAGCAATATAATAGCAATAATAATAATCCCCTATATACTAAATGAATAGGAAAAACTCAAAGTTTTCCCGCCTAAAATATTTCCTCTATTTTGATATAATCTCTTATTTTCTTTCCTATTTCAATATAGTTCCCTATTTAAGATTTGCTTCTAGGTTTTTTTGATGATAAAAATTTCGTTTTCGGTAAGATAAGTTGTTGCTAAAAGATATGCTATTAAAAAAGTTATAAATCAATAATACTAAATTTCTGTAAAACAAATTTCATTAAAATACATATTTCATGTTATGAGTATTGCTTAAATTGTTTTTTTTCTTCTCAAATCAAAATAAAATGATGAAAAATATTAAAAAATAATGAATTGCCAGTTTACACTCTATAAATATAGGATACTAAAAGGTAAAATTCTATAAACACTGTGCATGCATTGCACGAGGCCTATACTAGTAATAGTATTATTAGGAAACTTCCTAGTACCTTCCAATAACCTATCTTATCACTATAAATAGATGGCACAAGCCCTACAAAGACCTTTATTCACGTAATATTCATTACACAATAATTCAAAAAAGAGAAAGAGAAGGGGACATAGAAGAAAAGAAGAAGGGAATTAGTTATATTATCGTCTCGAGGTAAGTTTCTAAAACCGTCTCATAACGTACTCATCTTATAATTGTTATAATTCGTTAGTAAAACCACTTATAGACTTGTTGCTGCCGTGACCCAATCGTGGACCACCCGGGGACCTCCGTTGACCACCATTGACTGTCGGGGAAAGGGGTTTTACGGGGGTGGCCGTGTGGTGTTGCTTTACATGGTTTACACGGTTTGTGAACCCTAACCACGACGTGACTGACCTGGGCTTGGATAGTTTAGGTTCATGGTGGTTGGTCGACCATAGTGGTGACGTTTGGGTGGTCAAAGGTCATACCTTGTGCGGTGGCTACCGGAATTTTGAAAGGGGTTAGGCATTATTGTCGGGTTTTACCGTGAGTTTAAGACGGATTTTGTACCGTCGTTGCACCTTGCCTTGACCTGGGTTTGGTAGGGTGGACTACTGGTTGTTGGGTCGGAGGCGTGGGGGTGTTAGGGTGGCTAATGGTAGGACCTTGGTGGTGGGTGTGGCCGGAAACGCGAAACAGGAAAGTTTTTGTAGGGGTTTGTTGAGGCTGACTTAAGACAGTGTTTGTGGCTATGTTAGTTGTGTCTACAGGGATTGGAAACCACCACTGGAAACGACGTGACCCAGTGGTAGCTATGGTGGTTGCCAGTGGAGGTGTGGGTCCCTGTGGTGGTCGTGGTTGCTAATTGTGTGGGCAGTGTTTGGTGGGGTGTGTCGTATTGTGTGTTGTTATGGTGAGTATCGTGTGTGATGGTGATGTCATGAGTGGAGGAGTTAGGGCACGATGGTTTGGCCGTGACTGGTGGTTGCAGATTGCGTGGGTGGTGGTTGTGTTTGGATGGTTGTGTCGTCTGTTGTTGTTATCATGGGTTATGTATGTGTGTATCATATGACGATGAAGTAATAGTAGTAATATTGTACGGAGTAGTATTATTATATAGTAGTATTAAGGTAGTATGTAGTAGTAGTATCGGTATGTGAATAATTGCTTCATTATTTTTCATTATCAAGTTATGGTCAGTTAAATACGTAATTGTTTAAGACGGGTTGTAATTATTAAATCGTGTAATCGTTTTATAATTCGTTAATTAATGTTTGTGTGTCGTGGGGGAATTTGGTGTATGGGTGCTCTCCTGGGATTGTGTACATTTTGGGTGGTTATTATAAGACGGGTTTAAGACCGTGACCTTATAGTATAAGTTAAATAATTAATGTAATTAAATATAAATAGTTTAATTATGAAAGTGAAACAAATAGTTGGT
This sequence comes from Silene latifolia, assembly GCF_048544455.1. Classification (NCBI taxonomy): domain Eukaryota; kingdom Viridiplantae; phylum Streptophyta; class Magnoliopsida; order Caryophyllales; family Caryophyllaceae; genus Silene; species Silene latifolia. The sequence goes on along the minus strand of NC_133528.1, from coordinate 50,913,073 downwards.
AATTATAAGTATTTACTATGCTAGGTGACGACTTTGTGGAGAAGTACTTCTAACTACATTATTTGGATTCCTTCAATGGAATTGCTTGCCAGGTAGGATAACTACTCAACTAAATGCTTCATTGTATATCTGTTATTTGTATGGCATTTTGTGCTGGAATACATGTTGGATGGATTTAAGCCTTTGGCTAGTTGGTTTATTTATGATGGATGGTTATTGTTATTGCATTGGTTATTCAGTTTAATACTGGCAGACATCCCTTCGTTGTGATGTAGATTATTATTGAGGTTGCATACTTTGGCATAGCATTGCATTGGTTATTGTGGTTATCTTGGCAGACGTCGTGGTAAGAGCCTTTGGGTGACGTATTTCAGATTTATTCTGGCTGACACAGTTTATATCCTATCGTGGTGGTGTAAGGTCCAGGCTGGTTCTGCAGACTTGTCTCTGGGTGTCCTCAGGTTTATCCTGGTTACTCAACTTCGGGTTAAGGCTGCTCCGGACCAGGGATTGGCGGGATGAATGGGTGTTTCGGGTGATGAGAGTAATTATATTGGCATTGGCATTTCCCATCATGTATATCCGTTATTTTCATCTTATTTCTGTTGCGGTGGTTATTCTACTCAACCGCGAGGTTGACAGTGTATTCGTGAACACCGATGATAAACCATAAATGGGGAGCAGACTTGCAGGTGCTTAAGATTAGCTGACTTGGGAGCTTATGGGGATGCGTGAGGACTCGGCCAGTTATCTAGAAGTCTAGATCATTTAGCTAATTAATCACTTTGTTTATTTCCGCTGCGAGTTGTATTAAATTTTATATTAAGTTTTAATTGGGTTAAGTTGTAATAAACATGTAATCGCTAAATTGTATTTAAAGTACTTTGGTTTGTTGTACTTTGTTATTCACTACCTCGGGAAACCGAGATGGTAACAATCCTATTTATTTGGGGATGTCTTGCTAAAGGCTCCTTAATAGATAGGGGTGTTACAAAGTGGTATCAGAGCAAAACTATCCTCAAGGATAACCAATGAATATAATAATGAATTTAAGATGTGTCGAATAAAATGAACCCAGGTAGAAACTGTTAGGAGCCCTTTTGGCTTAGGATGAGAAGGTACCCTCACTTTGAACCCCGGCCCTTCCAGTTTTGAACCGGTTACCTTGAGAGATATTGGAGAGTGGGGTAATTTAAAATGAATATTGTTTATTTTCTTAGGAGTCATTGTTGCCTTTGATGTGGATTGTTTTCGTTGATGACCGAGGTTATGGGACGTAACCTTGATTTTAAGGAGAGTGGGATGGATGAAATAAGGATTTGATATTGAATTGTTTTGATCATGAGCATGAAAGTAATTGTCGAATTGGCATTGATTATTTGATTGGATGATTATAGTAGTATCATGTCTAGCGATATGCGGTTATGTGAATCCCGAAACCATGCTATTTACAATATTAAGAAATGATTAAACTTGTGATAGGGATGTTTTAGAGTAGATGCTAGTCGTGTGTGAAGTATGATGACCAATTTGTGTTAATACAAGTATAGGAGGGTGTTTATAAGGGCTTATGACCTAGTAAAAAGGAATGTAGAAGTTGAACCTTATTTGTCAGATTTTACCCCTATTTTGATTTAGTTTCTGTTTGACCTCTGTTTATCATCTAAGGTTAAAAATTTTATGAATGATAATCTAGTGAGTTAGCTTTTCAATGCCGTTGGTCTCACATTTAAAATGTTTACGGTTTGGGAGAAATAAATAATTTAGTGGACAGTGGTCAGAATGTTCCTATACAGTTAAGTTTTTGACAAACGATTTTGTAAAATTTCTCATTTTATTCGTACTTAATATTTTTGCTTAATTCCAACTCCACTGTTTAAAACATTCATATATTTTTCCAAATTGATAAGCCACATTGCATGATAATATTCTGATATTTAATAGTGATTTTTACAAGTTGACCCAAGTTTTTGACAAATTGTTGATCAGTTTTTGTTTGGACCAACTGGATTGTAAAAATCTTTATAAAATGGTTGTTTTAGATTTGAGTTCGATTCTTTTTCTTATGTTTTAAAAACTCTTTATATTTTCTAGAAATTATAAAAACTCCACGTAGAATATAACGGTTATTTAATGGGAATTTTTGAAAGTTACAGCTTGATTTTGATTTCTGAAAATGCGAGTTTTACAAAAGTTCTATATAAATGCTTTATCGATTTTTAACCTATGATAGTTGAGAGATAGGAAGAACGATAGGGGGACCAAAGGAGGGAAAAGGAAGGATACAGTTAACCACAATTTGTTTTGGTAGGTATAGAATGTTTTAAAATGTTAGGCCATCTTTCCTCGAGTAAAAATTTTTGTTGTCTTGTTTTACTTTTATAGAACCATGCCTCCAAAGTGATCTACACCTACACACTCTACCATGTTCCAAGAGGACATCGACCGTTTGATATCTATGAATGAGGCTTTGACTGCGACACTTAAGGCTAAAGGGTCAGTTCAGGATCCAGCAAAGATGAGTGCTAATATCTCAAGGCACAACCCGACGAAGTATGACGAATTCGGTGAACCATCTTTACTTGGAGATTAGCATAGGGAGTTTGATAACCTTTTTTAGTTGCTAGGATGTTCTGCGGAGCTGCAACTAGATCAAGCTGCTTACTATTTGAGGGGAAACGCGGGTTTATGATGGAATCGTAGTAAGGAGGTCATAAGGGAATCTTGGAGGAAGAGTGATGAATCTTTTATCACTTGGAAGGGTTTCAAGGAGACTATGAGGGATGTGTTTGTACCAGAACATGTTAGGAGTAAGATGAGAGCTGAATTTGATTTATTCAAGATGACTGATGAGATAACGGTGGAAAGCTATCACAATAGGTTTATGGAATTGGCAGAATATGTGTTTGATTTGAACTTCAGTGAGGAGATGCTATCATTAAGGTTTGCGAAGGGGTTAACAACACCTATTAAGAAGAGGCTTGTAGCTAGTTAGCCAAGTACCATGGATGATGTTTATCCGCAAGCTGGGCACGTGGTGTAGTACCCGTCCTTTTAGAGACCCGTTGACCGACGTTGACTGACCTTAGACACCGATCTTGACCTTAGGAAACTTTACGAGTGATGGCTTGTGACGTAGTGGGCTTTAGTTTGTGTGTTACTCGATCTAGCTGAGGCTACTCGATCGAGTAGCTTGGGAGCTTGATCGAGTAGAGCTCACTTGATAGAGTAAGTTGGTTACTCGATCGAGTAACGGGTTTGCAGCGAGGAATTATAAATCGTATATCGTGAAATCCAAAATCATTTCCCTACCTTCTCCCTAAACCTAAATGCTGTCACCTCCTTTCTCTTCCACCATAATCCCTTTTCTTGAGGCCTTTGGGGATGCTTACACCATGGGGATGGGATGCTTGAGTCGGGTAGCGGTCTTGACGGCGGATTGCTTTTTATAGGTATCTCATCGTCATCATTGTTTTCAGTTAGGTTTGTAGTTGTAGTAATAGATGGTTGTATTGATTGTATAGGTGGTTTGCTTGGTTGATTGGTATCTTGTGGTCAGACGCGGATTCACTGCGGTTTGCTAAAGGTAGGTTCGCCTACTCGGTACTGTTGATTTTCTAGAGAGTCGGTTGATGTTGTTTGGTTTGTTTAGTGTCAGTATTGTTGATTGGCAATGGTAGTTGGTTAGTCTTGTGTTGGATTGATAATTGTTGTTTGGTCAGCTGGTTGTGGTTGTTTGTCTATGGTTCTCGAGGTGCGTCCTCGGCTGAGTGGAGTCACTTGCGGGAGTGTCTTCACGCCCTTGATTTACCCTCCGTGGAACCTGCCACGAGAGGGGATGTGCACATTCAGGAAAATAGGTTTATCGCTCGGATAGATGAGCGGGGCTTAGGTGGGAACGGCTGCGGTCCCCCACTGGCAGGACTAGACCTTCGGGCAGTCAGAGGTATGGTTGGTTGGAGGAGATGTGGTGTGTGTGTGTGTGTGTTGTTGTACTTGTGTTGTGTCGGCTTTTGTATGTTTGTTACCTCAGTTGCTGACCTTGTGTGGTTTTGTTTTGTTGTTTGTTTCTGTTGTGTCTACCGTGATCCACTATGGTGAGCAGTCAGTCTTAGGAGGTTGTCGTTTGGATCGTAGCTAGGTGCTTGGAGGGACGAGTCTATCACGAGTCACGAGAGAAGTAGTTCACATAGTAGATAGTGGTTTTGGGTTGTATCTTTTATACCGTCTGTTGTTTGTAAATCTCTTGTAATATAACTTAAACGTTCTTTTATCGACATTTGATTATTAGTGTCCTCGGGCAACCGAGATGGTAACGCCCTTATCTACTTGGGAAGGTCTTGTTAAGGCTCTTTGGTATATGGGGGTGTTACAAAGTGGTATCAGAGCGACGATTTTGGAACCTGTAACAAATGAGCCTAATGAATGTAGCGAGTCTAATAAAATGAACCTGGTGTATGTATATTGGGAGCCCCAGCTGATGCTTGATTTTGGGTGAGTAGGCGCCCTCATTTCAAAATCATGGCCCCATTATGCTTAAGCCAGTCACCGGTTATGCGAATATTGAGTCGGAAATTATGTGCTTAGAGTGTATGATGATTAAGTTAGAAATATCTGTGATGGAGTCTCTGGTAATGTCTAGCATGTATAATTGTGATAATGAACTGCGTAGGGTTTGGATTGACTGGAAGTGTGGGTGAATGTAGTAGAAGTAGTGAAGTGTTAATAGTACCTGACAATGTTTGGTGATGTGATAATAATTCGTTTTAAGTATTTCTATGCATACTAGTTATAAAGGAGTCGTAAGTCTTTGTATACGTATGACTACATAAAGGAATGGTAAGTTTTATGTTGGATTGTAGAATTTGTCAAGTGGTAAGTAGAATTGCAGTAGATGAATTGTTGAGTACTTTTATAATATGGCATAGTTAAGTTGAATAATTTAGTTGATAATTTGTTGTGACATGATTGAATAGTTAGCAAACTCGGATGGTAAATGATGGTTTATTGTTAGCTGAATGCTTAGAGTACTATGAGTATAAGTGGGATTGTTAAAGTTTGCAAATGCATGATTAGAAACGAAATGATGTGTTGAGTGTATGTATGAATAAGTTAATGATATGGTAAATCGTTTTGCGTAGTGTTTGTTATCGAATGAAGTAATATGTGTCATGTTTGGATGGAGTAGTTGAGTTACATTTGAGTAGTAATAATGTGTCGTGAATGAATGAAATAATCTGTGACGATTTTCAGATACATTTTGGAATTGACACTAGTTGTTGTTTTGCAGGAATAGTTAACTAAACTCGTAACTTTTGATCTGGTACCTAACCTTGCTTGACCGAGAACGAGTGCCTACTCCATCGAGTAGACCTTATTCGATCTAGCTAAGGAATTATAAGATCGAAATAGCTGAAACTGTCAGCAAAAACTCGATCGAGTAACTCCAACTCGATCGAGTAGAGGCCACTCGATCGAGTGCCTTACTTACTCGATCGAGTAAGTGAACAGTACCCGGATTTTGCGGGATTCATATTCTTTCTTCCCAATTCTTTCTTCTTATTCTACTTCATTCTTAAACCCTAACTTCTTCTAAATTCCTCTTTTCTCTCAAGAGCTTGGTGTTTTGTGTGATTCTTTGATTTCTTTCTTGCTCATTTCATCCTTTTACTTGCTAATCATTCAAGGTAAGAATGTTTATCCTTTTCTATGTTTTTAATTGAATAGAAACATGTAAGTTGTGGGAATTTTTCTGAAAATTCGATTTATGTGCATGAAATCTTGTTTGTAATTGTTGTAACGTGACCTAATTGTTTTAATTTGTTGAGTATTGATGCTAGAAATACAAAAATCGAATCAATTTGGGGGTTTGTATGTACCGTATTTTCTAGGGTTTGGCAATTCAAATTGATTTTTGGTTGTCTTTTGCATATGAAAGGGGGAAAATTAAGTAATGTATGTTATGAGTATCATGTTTAGTGTTGATTTTCATAAATTTTGCTCAAAAATTTTGCCTTAACTCCGTCTTAAAAGTGCCCCAAACTGAAATTCGTCCCACATACCTTGTGAAACTTGTCTATTTGTGGAACTATTTTGATAATTTAATCCTTAAAAGTTGTAGTTGGGTTGTTAATTGATGTTATAATTGTCATAATTTGATAGGTGTAGAGACCGTCTGATGAGAATTTGAGAGTTGTATACTTGAAATTTTGGATTGTTTGGTGAAAGTATGTACATAGAACTTCTTTTTCCATGGCTATACATAAAAGTTTATATGTTTTCAAGTAAGTGTTGTTTGTGTATCTAAGATATGTGTTGAAAACAGATGCCGAGACCAACTGTTGGAACCCGTCAAAGTAAGAGGGGGAGGGCTTCTGAGCCTGAGGTAGGTGAGGGGAGTGGGGGACCTACGGTTCCTCCGGTGCCTGAGTACCCTTATGTTGTCTTTGCTAATTTTAAGCAAAGGGATGTTTTCGTGGTTTTACAGAAACGTCGTATGAGACCTACCCGCTGCATTGATACCACCATCTTAACCGACCTAGGAGTTGAGACTGATGTGAGACACATCTTCGAGACTTTAGGTATGATCGGGTTGTACCGTCTTAGGAAACACTCCTATACTTTTCTGACCTTGGAGTTCATGAGTTCTTTCAAGTATGATGCGGTGGAACAGACCGTCGAGTTCCGCCTCATGAACACTAGTTTCTTTCTGACCATGGACATGTTTGCCACCCACCATGGCTTTGCTAGACCTGTGAAGGGAGCACTTAGGAACATCCCGACTGAGTGTGGAGCTAGTAGTCTTATGCCTTGCTTTACCGACAAATTCGCCCCTACCTCTAGCAACATGTTGATAAATGATGTTCAACATGTCACCTTGAAGATCTTCCTTCGTGCTATGACCTGTTTACTCTATGAGCGGAAAGATGTGAGTAAGCTTAACTCACACGAGATGATGTTGCTTGCGGCGTACCTTAACCCCGCCCAAGCTCCGAGAGTCTCCTTCAGTGCCCCGGACATAGTATGTACTAGCTTAGCCTTAATGGCCTCTTCTGACACCCATTTCCTGAGTTGTGGTGCCATTGCCACTCGGTTGGCGGAGAGGCTGACCACCTTTGAGGCCTCCTCGTCCTATACACCTTTGACCTCGACGGTGCCTACCTTGGACCATGAGTACTTTCTCGACACGAAGTGGTTGAGGACTTTGGAGGGTAGTGGGTTAGCGTGGAGAGTTTGGGGGATGAGTTGGATGAATATACCCGACCCTGAGCACCTTCCCGTGACCGAGCCTTTACCGGCGGCAGTGGTGGCCGCCGATTCTGATGATGAGGAGGAGGTCTCTGATAGGTCGTTCTACCTCATTGATCCTGATATTTTGGAGGTGATGCCTGAGCCAACCAAGGGGGATCAGGCTAGACCCGAGGATAGATAGCCTAGGGTAGGGAGGGGACCATGACGAGTGAGAGAGAGGATGGCTGAGACCCAGCCGGAGCAGCCTTTACCTCCACAGTTCCAGTTTCCCGGTTACCCTTCCTTCTTCAGCCCTGAGATGAGAGTGAGTGAGCTCACGGAGAGAGTGTCTGCTACCTTGACACTCCGGAACCTCCATGAGATAGCGTATGTTCAAGGCATCGGGACCGAGGCGGCTCAGCCGGTGTGGTGGAGGGGTTTTGGAGATGACAGCAGCGTCTTTCATTCCTTTGGCGTGGAGCGGTCTACCTGGGGAGAGCCTATGAGTTACCCCTATGGTTGCTTGGTACCATGGCGAGTGGGAGCCGATTCTGGCGTTGGTGGCGTCGCGGGTGAGGATGCAGCAGGAGCAGGCACGTCTGGAGGTGGTGGTGGAGATGAGATGATGGATGAGCAGGCTATGGAGTGATGATGCTCCTTTTATTTCTATCTTGTTACATGGATTTGTAGTTCTTTATACTTGTTTCGTTTGGTAATTTTAGACTTTGGTTTATATCTTGGCCATAAGGCCGCATTTTGGATACTTTTCAGACTTTTATGCAGGATGTTGGTGTCGGGAATACATTTCCGACTCATATATTTGTTGCCTTTGAATTGAAAAGTGACGAAATAGGGAATTTTGACTTGTGGCTACTCGATCGAGTGCCCCTCACTCGATCGAGTGCCCCTCACTCGATCGAGTAACCGCAGGTGTGACATCTGGGGGGGTATTCTGATCTCAGCCAGCTCGATCGATTAAGTCCAGCTCGATCGAGTACCTTACGAACTCGATCGAGTAACCCTGTAACAGCTCTATTTCGTTTTAACACTTGTTTGCATCATCATGGCGGTGGTTGTTGTTATAATATTTCTTGTTGTGGATGTCTTATATCATTGTGCCGTCTTCACGGTGGTTAAATAATTGTGCATAGTTGGTATTATTTATACAACTTGCGTGGTGGTTATATGATTTCTTATGCTAAATCGAATTGCCTCAGATAACGTAGTGTACAATGATTATAATTCTTGTTGCATAATTGGAAATAATTCATGTCATGGCTGATAGTTGATGATAAAATTTTTAGTTGTGTTGTTCACTTTGCTAATAGTTTCATATATATATATATATATATATATATATATATATATATATATATATCTGTGTGTGTGTGTGTGTGTGTGTGTGTGTGTGATATGAGTCATGTTTACGTAATGTCAAGAAGTATCGTGGTTAACATGAGACAAAATGTCCATTTGTTTTGTTAGCAATGTCAATGTGGAGTAATAATATATCTGCTGGTGTGGCAGTAAAGTTGTTTTGATGGTGAACTTCGGGGACGAAGTTCCTTTTAAGAGGGGAAGAGTAATGTCGCGTGGAAAATGACGTAATTATAGGAATTTTATAGTATTTTATGAAAATTTTGAAGTTATTAAAATGGCTAATTAGGTAATTTTGTAATAGTTATTGTGCAATTGAGTAACAGTTTATAATTGTCAAATAGGAAAGCATGATGTTGTATCTTATTTTCAATTACTGGTCCTCTGTGTTGTAATGAAATTGGATGTTAGTAGCGATAGTAGAGTTGTTAGTAGAATTGTGTTGTGTGGTTGAAGTAATAAAGTGGAATGAATGAGGTGTTGTTGTGCATCAGTAATAGGACTGTTGTTTTTGAGTGTTTATATCTGTTAGTTGTTGGCAAGCAATGGATGAAAGAATAGTCTGAAAGTTGTGCTGGTTTACGTTTGAGTAATAACATGAGATGTATACAAGTAATAGTTGAGTTGGTTGTTCTTGTGTGCAATGCGTGCTCGGTGATTCAATAGGAAGCTGGTGATTCGATGGGGAGTCGTGTTATGTAGTATGTGCTAAGGTAGATGATGATGATGGCTGATGAACATGCATAACGGGATGGTATTTCTAAGCGATCGTGTTGACCTGTGTCGGATAAACAGTGGTGGTTACCTTGGTTCCTTTGTCTTTGTGTTGCGGGGGAGGATGAGTCGAACTTCAGGGACGAAGTTCTTTTTAAGGGGGGAAGACTGTAATACCAGTCCTTTTAGGGACCCGTTGACTGACCTTAGACACCGATCTTGACCTTAGGAAACTTTACGAGTGATGGCTTGTGACGTAGTGGGCTTTAGTTTGTGTGTTACTCGATCTAGCTGAGGCTACTCGATCGAGTAGCTTGGGAGCTCGATCGAGTAGAGCTCACTCGATCGAGTAAGTTGGTTACTCGATCGAGTAACGGGTTTGCAGCGGGGAATTATAAATCGTATATCGTGAAATCCCAAATCATTTCCCTACCTTCTCCTTAAACCTAAATGTCGTCACCTCCTATCTCTTCCACCATAATCCCTTTCCTTGAGGCCTTTGGGGATTCTTACACCTTGGGGATGGGATGCTTAAGTCGGGTAGCGGTCTTGACCCCGGATTGCTTTGTATAGGTATGTCATCGTCATCATCATCATCATTGTTGTTTTCAGTTAGGTTTGTAGTGGTAGTAATAGATGGTTTTATTGATTGTATAGGTGGTTTGCTTGGTTGATTGATATCTTGTGGTCGGACGCGGAATCACTGCGGTTTGCTAAAGGTAGGTTCGCCTACTCGGTACTGTTGATTGTCTAGAGAGTCGGTTGATGTTGTTTGGTTGGTTTAGTGTCAGTATTGTTGATTGGCTATGGTAGTTGGTTAGTCTTGTGTTGGATTGATAATTGTTGTTTGATCAGCTGGTTGTGGTTGTTTGTCTATGGTTCTCGAGGTGCGTCCTCGGCTGAGTGGAGTCACTTGTGGGAGTGGCTTCACGCCATTGATTCGCTCTCCGTGGAACCCGCCACTGGAGGTGATGTGCACATTAAGGAACATGGGTTTATCACTCGGATGGATGAGCGGGGCTTATGTGGGAACGGCTGCGGTCCCCCACTGGCAGGGCTGGACCTTCGGGCAGTCAGAGGTGTGGTTGGTTGGAGGAGATGTGGTGTGTGTTGTTGTACTTGTGTTGCGTCTGCTTTTGTATGTTTGTTACCTCAGTTGCTGACCTTGTGTGGTTTTGTTTTGTTGTTTGTTTCTGTTGTGTCTGCCGTGATCCACTATGGTGAGCAGTCAGTCTTAGCAGGTTGTTGTTTGGATCGTAGCTGGGTGCTTGGAGGGACGAGTCTATCACGAGTCACGAGAGAAGTAGTTCACATAGTAGATAGTGGTTTTGGGTTATATCTTTCATACCGTCTGTTGTTTGTAAATCCCTTGTAATATGACTTAAACGTTCTTTTATCAACATTTGATTATTACTGTCCTCGGGCAACCGAGATGGTAACGCCCTTATCTACTAAGCAAGGTCTTGTTAAGGCTCTTTGGTAGATGGGGGTGTTACACGCGGAGAGGATTGCAGATATGGTTAAGGAAGAGAAGAAAGAAAAGGAGGAAAAGAAGGAAAAGGGAGAGAAGAGGAAGAATGAGAATGTAAGTGAAGGTGTAGGAGGGAGCAAGAAGCAGAATACCAACCAGTTTCAATCTTATTTCTCTAATAGGGTGGCGTCAGGAGGTGTCATTCTTGGGAGTGGTGGACGGGCTAGTGTCAGTGGAGCGAGTAGTGTGAATTGCTTCAGGTGTGGGAAGCCGAGTCATAAGAGGTTTGACTGCCGAGTCAATTTGGATAAGCAAGGAAGAGGGTATGTCAATGGGAATCAAAGTGGAGGATATCATACACCTATGTCAGGCTATGGGAGCAATCAGCAATCAGAAGGTTGGAGTAATCAAAGGAGTTTCAACAACTACACCAATCAGAATCGCTACAACAGCAGCCAAGGAAAAGGAGGTGAGCAGACAACAGTAGAAAAGCAGCTACTACAGTGTAAGGCAATGGAGGAAAGGATAACTAGTTATTAGATGGTTCTGGTGGATTAATTATTTAAGATACTCGTAGAATTTTAATAAAGTACTTATTCTGAAATTTCGGGACGAAGTTTGTTTTTAGGAGGATAGAATGTGATACTCCTAAAAGTTTAAATTTCTATGTGTGTTAAGTACAATTGGATTGTTTTTAATTAATAATGATAACATTTCCATTGGCATGAATGGTATCAATTTTGGGTAGTTTGGGTGAACTTCTGCGACGAAGTTCATTTTTAAGGAGGGAAGACTGTAATACCCCGTAATGTAGTGACATGGTCAGCAGCTAGTCAGTGGTGGAAGTGTATTTTATAAATAATAATTGAGCATTTTATATTTTAAAAGATAATTATTAATAATGATTACGTTGTGAGAGGGAATAAGATAATAAAATAATGGGTGAGTCGGGAAGGTAGTGGAGCCGTGTATAGCCGAGTATGTGACTCGTGTGTGTGATAAGATAAAAATAAAATAATAGCAATATAATAGTAATAATAATAATATTAGTATTATTAGGAAACTTCCTAGTACCTTCCAATAACATATCTTATCACTATAAATAGATGGCACAAGCCCTACAAAGACCTTTATTCACGTAATATTTGATACGGTCGTTTCTGTACCAAAAATAATACCTAAATACAACTAACAGAAGCTAGCAGCAAGTAGGGTCGATCTCCACAGGGAGGCAAGGTATCTATCTGTAGTCCGTCTATCTATGTCACGATTGGGGGGCTTTAGTTTGATTTTCTAAACTAATGAAGGTTTAAAGGGAAGAGCAGTAAAGAGAGAGCAATAAGAGACAGAAAATATAATAAAGGTGATCAAATAAGAGAGAACATGTCAGGATTTCGGTTCAACATGGCAGTTTATCGACTCAGTCGCAAATAGCCTGGACAATCTACAGTGAGAAGGGTAAGGGAAAGGTCCTTCCGGTCCACTTTCTACCCTAGATTTCCACTAACTTAACTTCCGTCCTCATTATGGTAGTCTACTGTTCATAGCAGGTCTGTTCATTCCAATCTTCCGATCCAGGAACGAAGTTAACCAAATTAAAATAATTTAGAAGCATGCATTCAACTAAATTGGTGATACAGTTATATTGCCATGGGTATATATTCTCACAAGTAAACCCATCTAGTCTATTCGCTACATCGTCACAGTCCTACCATGGATTCCCTAGTCCTAACATAAAAGAAATTAGCTACTCATATCGCTAGTGATGTCAACAATAACAATAATGAATAAACTAACTAGAGACATGATGCAACAACAGAAATTAAGCATAAACTGAGATTAGGGCAGAATAATTAAGACAATAAAGCAAGGATTAAAGCAAGAAAGTAATGAGATTGAGATTAAGAGGAGAAAAGAGATTACAATCACAAGCGACTCCGGCGTAAAGAACAACCAAAACCCAAGCCAAGAGATCCAAGAGTAAAAGTTACAGTGGAAAGTTTAAGGGAGAGATTAAGAGAGTAAGTGGTGTTCCAAGATGAGTAAAAAACGTTCTTATTAACCTAATTATGAAGGCTTAAATAGGAAAACAAAAGTCTATCACGAAATTAAGCTGAACACGGGTTAATTAATCCCGCGTAACATCAAAACCACTCGATCGAGTAACTTTATATCACTCGATCGAACAAAATTAAGCTCAAACCACTCGATCAAGTAGAAAATATACTCGATCGATTAACCCCTAAAATACAACTACTCGATCGAGTAGAAAAAGGAGTCGATCGAACACAAAAGTACTCGATCGAGTACTTTCCAGCGCACAATTCCTGCTTCGCGCACTGAACTTCAAACGGCTGCCATTTCTTCGTTACTTGGGCAAACAAGACGATTCCAGTGGCGTTGGAAAGCTAAGAGGACAATATTTCATATCCAATTAAAATAACCTGAAAATAAGTTGTAGAACAGGAGATATGGCTCTTCAAACTAGGCACTAGCAATTTGAAGTTCTTCCTTTGCTCGCCTAGCTATCTTACTTCTTTGCGCATCTCAAGACAGCTACATTCCCGCTCCAAATTTACTCTTCCTCCCAATGCATGCTAGACAGATGGTAAAAGGCTTGATTTCACTATTTTCTGGTCCATTCCTGCAAATAGAACAAAACAAACCAAAGTAGCATATTCGGGGCATTTCGTAGCGTAAAACTACGATAATAGCATAGAAATACGTGCATAAAAAGGCCAAAAAGGACTATATAAAATGCACGTATCAATATTCATGACACAATAATTCACAAAAGAGAAAGAGAATGAGACATAGAAGAAAAGAAGAAGGGAATTAGTTTTATTATCGTCTCGAGGTAAGTTTCTAAAACCGTCTCATAACGTACTCATCTTATAATTGTTATAACTCGTTAATTAAACCACTTATAGACTTGTTGCTACCGTGACCCAATCGTAGACCACCTGGGGACCTCCGTTGACCAATATTGAATGCCGGGGAAAGAGGTTTTGCAGGGGTGGCCGTGTGGTGTTGCTTTATATTGTTTACATGGTTTGTGAACCCTAACCATGACGTGACTGACCTGGGCTTGGGTAGGTTGGGTTCGTGGTGGTTGGTCAACCATAGTGGTGACGTTGGGCTGGTCAAATGTCATACCTTGTGCGGTGGCTGCCGGAATTTCGAAAGGGGTTAGGGATTGTTGTCGGGTTTTACTGTGAGTTTTAGACGAATTTTGTACCGTCGTTGGACCTTGCCTTGACCTGGGTTTGGTAAGGTGGACTACTGGTGGTTGGGTCGGTGTCCCGAGAGTGTTAGGGTGGCTAAATGTGGGACGTTGGTGGTGGGTTTGGCCGAAAACGTGAAACAGGGGAGTTTTTATGGGTGTTTGTTGAGGCTGACTTGAGACGGCGCTTATAGCTATGGTGGTTGTGTCTTTGGGGATTGGACACCACCATTGGAACCGACGTGAGCTAGTGGTGTGTATGGTGGTGGCCAGTGGAGGTGTGGATCTCTGTGGTGGTTGTGTTTGCTAGTTGTGTGGGCAGTGTTTGGTGGGGTGTGTCGTATTGTGTGTTGTTATGGTGAGTATCGTGTGTGATGGTGATATCGTGAGTGGAGGAGTTAGGGCACAATGGTTTAGCCGTGACTGGTGGTTGCAGATTGCGTGGGTGGTGGTTGTGTTTGGATGGTTGTGTCGTCTGTTGTTGTTGTCATGGGTTATATATGTGTGTATCATATGACGATGAAGTAATAGTAGTAATATTGTACGGAGTAGTATTATTATATAGTAGTATTAAGGTAGTATGTAGTAGTAGTAGTATCTGTTGGAGCTTGTGTCCTCCACAAATTAGTGTGATAACATTTATAAATCTCTTATAGGTTCACAAGGGTATACTTCATATTTTATCAGTTGATTAACGATTACCTAATAACGGTTGGCTTGCTAGAAAGTTTGACGTTATTATCATACTGATGGCGGTGATCAACTGGTCCCTAAAGGTCACACCTAAAGGATGTGTTTGAAAGATGTGGTTATGGAAATGTAATCACATTGATGCCTTATATGACTAAACAGTTAGTCAATGTGTTGATGAGACGATTATTTAATGCCGATTAAATAATATTAGCTGAGACGAATTAACTGTCAATTCGTAAATTGAATATAATATGTTATATTTAATTAATGTATATAATGTTAGCTTAAACGAATTAAGATGTTAATTCGTAATTAAATGTAATCGGTTATATTTAATTAGCTAATTATAAATACGCGATATTTATAATTGAAGTATGTATATTATACGATATTGTCATAATAAATTATTACGGAATAATATAAATGACAATTTATATTTGATGCGATCCCGCTAAGTGTTCACAAATTAAGATGTGGTCATTGGTCACGGTCGAATCAAAACACAATTTATAGCTCCACAAACAACTCTACAATTAGTAAAGAGGCAAGTAAAGGTCGGATCCCAAGGGACGGGAGTTGAAATGAGATTTCTATTGCAACTAGTGGTGTCTAAGGGGTGTCACAAATTGGGTTGATGTAGAAGGTTACTAAACTAAAATAGCAATGAAAATAAACAAGCAAGATGAATTAAAGGGGTGTAAACAATTGATTAAAGGCACTAGGGTGTCATGGGATCATAGGGGAATCATGGGATATGATCATACAAACATGTTCTCAAATTATAAGCAAGCAATTATTGTTGTGATGGATTGAGTTGGGTTATATCTTACAATCCTAGGAAAGTTTGGGTCCCGGAGCCGAATCGATTAGATTATACAACACCTACAAGTCGACTTAATCTTCCCTACTCAACAACATGCATGGTCTAATGAGACTCGAGTTGGGTTATGTCTTACAAGTCTCATTGAAAAGATAGAAGATGATAGTAAATGCAAGGATTCATAGGCTTAGCATTTCATCAAATATAACATGTGCATGAGTTGAGATCAAAACAAGCAAGCAAATAAAACATTAAAGCATATTAATTTAAGCATGAATCATTTCCCACGTTGGTTTCTCCTAATCACCCATTAACCCTAGCTAAGAGACTACTCACTCATTATCATGTTGATCATGCTAGCAAGGTTGTCAATCATACCAACAATATGAAACATGATGAATAAATGAAAGTAATTAACAATAATTAAAAAGGGATTAAGAGATTATACCTACTAATGATTCCAATAATAAAGCAAAGATAAAAGAAGTACTTGAATGCTTGATTGAGAGGTTGTCAATCTCCCAACAATAACCCAAATAATCTTCAATTACCCAAAATAAAGGATGAACAAAAGAGAGATTAAAGAACTAAAACTTGGATTAAAACTTGATTAATACTTGATTACAATATTAAAGAGGGATTTGATTGATATTAACTACACTAATTATTGATAAGAAGAACATGCTCCTCTAATTAGACTAATGGGGTATTTATAGTGGAAATTAGGGAGGATGCATTAGGGTTAACTAAGGGCTAAACTAGTAATTACACTTTTTAAGTTGAGCAAGAAGGAGCCGGTATTTTTCGAGAGAAGGGCTTCTTTCTTCGTAGCTTGGAGAAGACAATCCGTCTTTGTGCTAGAATCCGGGCGGAATAGGGTCGGGACGGGCGGATTCTCGCGTTGGAATCGAGCGGATTCGGGGAATCCGGGCGGATTGTGGAGGTGGAATCCGAGCGGATTGTGGCAAAGCCGCTCGGATTGTCTTCTTTGCGGGACGGACGGATTGGTGACAATCCGCTCGGATTGTCGATCAAAGAACAAATCTTCTACTTTTCTTCCCTTTTCTTCATAAATTCCTTGGGGATTTCCTTGGGGACTCAAGGATCTTTTCTCAACATTGCTCTTCTACTATGATATGTACAAAGGCCTTCTAATCTTGTCTCTCCTTGATGCTTGGTCATTGAATTCGATCAATTTAGTCTCGTTTTGCCATGAAAATGCAAGATTCTTACTCCTTTCCTACCAAGGGATCAAAATCTCAAAGAATATGCAAAACAAAGAACTAAAGATAAGAAATGACCCAAATAAGCACTAAAAAGCATGGGAACAAGGCTAATTCGGGGCTAAATATGCGCCAATTATGGTCACATCAAATATCCCCAAACCGAACCTTTGCTCGTCCCGAGTAAAGAGGTGACAAAGACTAGGACCAATACTAACCTATCCTAATAATATAGCCGATATGAGACAATTAGCGGGTCTCACTCCGCCCCTTCAACTCACAACAAGACAACCATGAGGTAGGATGCCTTCTTGCAAGGCAAGGTGGGTCTTGCCAAAATGGCGACACATCCAAACTTTAAGCACACAAAAACACATAATGGATGCATCTACAAAAAGAATAGCCACTCTCTCATCAAGTGGCGGAGGCACTAAAGAGGAACAAATTTAAGAGCATGTAATCCTTCACAAATACTAGTTCAACAAATTACTAAGTCTAAGAGGATGGCACTAAATCACCTCCAAATGGTGTTAAACTAGACTCCTTTCGTCCTCAATTTCCAAATGCTTTCGTCAAGAGCGATCGGATGGTGGTGGAATGATGATCCCTATGATGCTAGTAGCATATGACATGACAAGTCTCGAATTCTCTACAAAAGTAAAGGTCATGGATCGTCCCAAGCTTGACCAAGTGGCTTGACAAAAGGCTTTTTGGGAATGAAATGCTCAAATCTTTATTCACAACGGGTGGATATGACTAGTATTCAAAATTGTCCTCATTTCACTTTCACATTTCAAAAAAAAAAAATTAAGATGGGGTTTGTCCCTTCCGGGCTAGTGTCCTTTGCTTTCGCCAATCGCTTATTAGGCAACCGGTTAACCTCTAGACAATAGCTTTTCGGGGTGATAGTCACTCTGTCTCTGGGCGGCCGAATTCACAACTGTATGGGGGCCCAATTCAATGGATCCCACACCAAAGCACATCGAAGTGGTATGTCTCCATCAAAACAACTTAACTTTCTCAACTTTCAACAATTCATAACATTTGAGGTTTCCTTGGCATTACATTACTTCCACATGACAAAATTTCTTTGAAATGAGCACTTCAAGCTTATTGATAGAAAATATTTTTGGGTTGCCTTACCACAAGGTCAAACAAGGTCACCTAGACAAGTTAACCAAGTCCACATTGCATCACGGGGTTGGATAGGTGACTCACATGCAAACCCTTGACTAGGCCTTGGGTCATGGGTCAAAAGACACTAGTATGACACTATCTAGGGTGTTTTACAACCATTCTAGTAGGTAAAGTCTTAAGTTGAACAAGTATTTATAATGGCTTAGTTGCTCTTGTCAAAGTTCCTAAATAGGCATTTTTCAAAACATTTCTAACATGCAACTACATGCCATGATGCAACTAATATAAACATCCTAATACAAGTGGTTCTATCAACTAATATAACATATAAACTAAATGCAAGTCCTAAATTCACATTGTCATACCGCATCAATCAAAATAAAGCCACATAGTCATTAACATAAAGAGGAAAAAGGAGATTGGAAAGATCATACCATGCGGTCTTCAATATCCTCATGTCTCGGATGTGGCGTAGTCAATCAATGTGAACAAGGATAGAACAAACACAATATATATACAAGACAATATATACAAGACTACAACAAGAAATAAACATGTTTTTGGGTTTTCAATTTTCAAATTTTTATGATTTTTGAAATTTTTCAATTTTTTTGGATTTTTGAATAAGAGTTAAATGTTAGAATTCCCATCCCCACACTAATATGGGCATTGTCCTCAATGGCCAAAATGATGGAAATTATGCAAAGATGATGCATGATTTCTATACTAAATGCAATCTATACTAAGCTATACTACATGATGCATGGTTTTTGTTATGACGGAGAGGATAATTTAGATTACCTCCCGTTGTGTATGCATTAACTTCCCCAAACCGAGTGAGACACTATTGCTAATGTCCAAGGATGGGTGTATTTCATGCACACACTATGCTATGCATGAAACTAATTTGTCATTTTGGATTTTGAAAATGGGAACAATAGAATGAGAACACCTCAATGGTACCGAGGTGTGAGTCCTCTAATGGGGCTAGGACTACTCCAACAATGATCAAAATGAAATAAAATACAAAGAGAGAAATAGACAAACCATGAGAGGGTAGGAGTCTCCAAGGCTTGATAATCTTCCATCATGCTATCACCATCACTTCCCTCATGAGAAGTGGTCACATTGCCACTTTCCTTGTCATTTGCTTCTTCACTTTCTTCCTCATCTTCCTCATCATCATCTTCACCATCCTTTTCTCCTTCACTTGCTTCTTCCTCAATATTATCATCAACTTCTTCATCATTTCCAACAACCTCATTGTCACCCAAAACGACCCTAGATGCACCCGCAAATAAGACTTCTCTATCCGCCCAACTAGGCAAAGGACAAGATGGATCAAGTAGTCCTTGCCTAGCTAAGTGTAGGAGGGGTGGATATTGAGCCAAGTAGGCATTTTTCCGATCTTCATAGGCTTGCTTGTGCATTGCTTGCATGAGAAGAGTCACATAGTCTTTCCCAACTTCAACTCCTACCGGCTTGAACTCTTCATACTTAAAGGGGTAAGGTGGTATGACAATGGAAGAGGAGGGCATTTCAAGATCACCCTTTTGTTGTTGAATGATATACTCGGCTTCTTTGGAAAGGGGAAGTAGATAATTGGTCCGGTGGACGCTTAGACGGCAAATCTTCGAAGGCAAGGTGAACGATCTAGCTTCACTAGTGAGCCATCCATACTTAGTGTCAAGGGGGTTATGGGAAACCCACTTGAACTTGTGAATCATAGTATGCATATCAACAAGATGGCCACCCTCCTTTGCTTTGTACTTGTTATCCTTATTGAAGTTAGGATCAAAGTGCTTGGCTAGGAGTGTGACTAGGCCGCCATTTACAATAACGGTCGTGCCCTTCTTCCCACAATCAATGTTGAGCCATCTATCTACCAAGAGCCTCAAAGAATTGTAAGGCTTGGTGTGTACTCTTCCGATATTCAAAGCCGATTCAAGGAGAATAAAATCAAGTCTTGTGAAATGGTTGGTATCTTTCCTAGCAATTATGGTGTTACCCACGACCTTGTGCCATACTCTTATGCCCGGATGGTGGACCAAAAGAGCACGACTCGCATGAAAATCCTCAAATTTCTTCCCGGAGATTGCCTCCCAAAGAGGTTCGGGGTCATACTTTCCATAACTCTTAAAATAACTCGGTTCATCACTAAGACCCAAAATTTCACCCAATTCCCTAAAGGTAATGCGTCTACTAACATTAGCTAGACGAAACTCGAGATTCTCCCTATTCTGAACTTTGGTGACTTTCAAAGAACTTAAAAATTCCAAGGTAAGGGAGGGGTATGTCAATTCCCTTGTTTCAAACAATTTCTTCAACCCCATGGCATTGAAAAAGGCTTTTGTTTGTTCAAGAACACCCAATTTTTCTAAGGTATCTTCACATATGAATTTTGTGGATTGTAATGACTTCATAGCAAACTTGACAAAGGTACTTCTATGGGTATCGGAAATAAAAGTTACCTCCGGATAATGCAAAAGTTGATCAATTACCGGAGTAGAAGGTGTTGTTGCTCCCATAGAAGGTTGTTGTTGTTGTTGTACTTCCAAGTTTGGTGTTGCCACCACCATAGCCAATGCTTTCTTTGTTTGAAGAGCCTTTTGCCTTTGTGAGAGTGCCTTAGCCTTTGGTGCCTTTGTTGCCTTTGTTGCTCCCTTAGTCCTTGCCATTGATGGACTAACCAAGAAAAGAATGAAAAATCTTCAATTTGTAGTATGCCCAAATCGATTTGAAGGTGAAAGGCTTTGCCTTTATGAAAACAAAAATCGACTCAAAGGTTGAAGATTTTGTGCTTGGTTTTGATTTTTGTTGAAGAAGGAGTGATTAATTTGTTGTTGGAAGGATGGTTTGATTTGATTTTGGTGAATGTTGTTGAGGGTTTTTGTTTTTGTGATGGAGAGGATGAGGGTTTTGATGTTGTGGGTAGTGTTTATGAATGAATGAATGAATGAATGAATGAATGAATGAAGGTGGGAGGGGTTTTAAAGAGACCGAAATTTTCGAATCTGCAGGGGCAATCCGTGCGGATTCTGCCCAATCCGTGCGGATTCTCGCTCTTTCGAACTTTGCAAAACTCGCCTAAAGACGGGCGGATTTGTGACAATCCGCTCGGATTTGCTGAACACGGACGGGCGGATTTGCTTAAAGACGGACGGATTTCATCCGTAAAATTTTGCTTGTTTTCCTCAACACAAAGACGGACGTCTTTCTTACAAGACGGACGGATTCTACAAGACGGGCGGATTCTTCACAGACGCCCGGATTCATCACAATCAAGAAATTTTCAAAATTCAGCTCGATTCGGACGGGCGTCTTTTTCCGCAATACGCTCGGATTCTTCAAGACGGGCGGATTCTCCGAATCCGCTCGGATTCTTCCCCGTGTACACACGGATTCGATTCCATCCGTGCACACTGCATTTCCCATACCATTCTTCCATTCTTTCTTCAAGTCTTTTGTTAAATGCGTTGTGGGGGCACTACTAAGGCATGGATAGCCTAGGCAATTGCCATCCCCACACTAAGCTAAAAGCACTACACATCAATTTAAATCGTTAGTCCCTCCCTCACTTTCTCTCAAACATGTCAATTATTTTGATCAAAGTAAATAAAAATCCAAAGATGACAAAAATGCAATACAAGAATTGAAATGTAAGTTAGGGAGTTAGAAATATTTACAAGTGGTGGTTTAGGGAGGACTCCACCAAACTCTCATTCTTGATGAGATGTCAAGGGGGCATGTCCAAAGGTGTTGTTGATGTTGCTCAACACCTTGAAGAAGTAATCAAAAGCTTGTTCATTATCATGGTAGAGGTTCTCAATAGACCGTGGCCCTTGTTGTTGGTCTTGATCGATGGCATTACCAATGTAGGGATTAAAAATCCCTTCAAATTCGTCGTCCCAAAGACCACAAACTTCATTGAGTTGATCATTGAAAATCTCTTGCTTAGATGGAGACAATTCTCCCAATTTCTTCTCTTGGCCAATGAGGCCATCCTCTTCTTCCTTGGTTGATTTTGATGAGCTTTGCAAGCTCTCCTTGTCACAATTCACTTGCTCTTTGAATGGAGCATCTTCAATTTTCTTCTTCCATTGGAGTTTCGATTTCTTCCTTTCATCCTTTCGGCTATAATGATCAATCATGAAACATGGTTCATGCAAACGAGGAGCTCTCATAGTCTTGTCAAGATTAAAAGTTATGCTTTCATCTCCCACTTCTAGAGTGAGCTCACCATGTTTTACATCAATCACCGCACCGGCGGTGTGTAGGAAAGGTCTTCCTAGGATGATTGGAATGTTGGAATCTTCCTCCATATCAACAATGACAAAGTCCACCGGGATGAAAAACATCCCAATTCGCACGGGGACATCTTCCCATATCCCTAACGGTGTCTTCGTCGATCTATCGGCCATTTGGAGTGTGATGTTGGTGAAGGAAAAGTAGATTCATATACATACTAACATACTCATATATGTCGAAATTAATTTGTTATAAAATTAAATGTGGATTTTATGCATGCAAACATTAAAAACAATTAGAGAAGAAATCATATTCTTACATTTGATGTATCGGTTTTATGGGCACAAAAGAAATCTCCTTTTCTTTTGTTCTTGAGCTTTCCATTAATGGATGAACATACATGACCTCAAAATAGAAGCCCTCCAATTAGTTGCACCCAAAACTATCCCTTAATCCCACAAACTAACAAGTACTAGATGTTTATATTGTGGTTTACCTTAAATTCTATTACTAATACTCATATACTACCTCTAGTAATCTTAGTAATTCATATGAACAATTTGAATCAAATACTCATCTTTTTTATGAAGATTGAGGAGAGAGAAGAGAGAATATACATGAACATTTTGCATGGTTTTTGAATGGTAGTGTGTAGGAAAAATAAAGCAACCAACACTACTCAATTAAGAGTGTGTGTGCCGCCCAACTCTAGCCCAAAGGAGCATAATTGCTTTTCTTTTTCTCTTATCAAAAATATAGGTGTGTAAGAAAGTGGAGTAGGTTGTAAGGCTAGTCAAGAGTAGTCATCATGATGTTTATTTTATCAAATAAAATAAAACAACCAAAACCCACTAACACACCCTCCATTTTCGGTCCATTCACTTAAAATGGACTACCATTTTATTTTGTCAATTTGTCATTTGTCACACAATATGTCACATGTAGTATGCTACATGTTATTAATTAATTTTAATGCATATTTATCACATAAATATCATTTCATGAATTAATTAAATTACATACAACAAATTGACAAGTGATACTTGATCACATAAATAAAATGGGTCATATAGTTATAATTCACAACTTCTTGTAATTATATTTAACCATTCATTCTTATCTTTATTGTTTCTCAAACAATAAATAATTTTAGCAACAAAGCATTTTATTACTAAAATAAATCTTATTTAATCACATTACAATAAGATGTCAATATTCTCTCTCACAAATCGAATTGTTCAATTTTAAGGAATTAATTAATCTGTATCGGTATACAACTAATTAACCTTTTCAATTAAGGGAATCGTCCTTTAGGTGTGACCTCAAGGGATCAACTGATCACCACCGTCGCACGACAATAATGTCAAACTCTAGCCAGCCAATCATTACCGATATGTGTGGACCAATTGACTATATATATATGTAATGTATCATCCCTTCCGTATTCTTGAAATGAGATTTAATAATGATATTTAAATCATATGATCGCACTATTGTTGAGGACACATTTCCCAACAATCTCCCACTTGTCCTCGACAAGTGTGCGTCACCAATTCTCTTGTCCTATTACTATCTCCCACTCAATGCAAGGTGTCTTTCGGGTCGTACTTGCAAGTGATCACATCGAGAGTGGTTTCCTCGATCTGGAGAATAACTGATTGACCGGAATTTATCCACCATGGATACCTTCCGAGCGTGGCCACGCATTTCCAGTTCATTACTCCTCGAGTGGCCCTGAGATATTGTTTTAACCCCGACAAGGGGTGGACAATTCCTATCGCACTTATTCCCTTCGACTAGCCACAGCCATCATAACCCAAAATATGCCCATTTGACCCCATTTACGAAGGTCGTAGTAACACAAATCAAAGTTAATCTGAAACTGTGCCACCTTAGGCGAACAGTCTTTAGTTAAAAGAATCGACTCATTAGAATACTATAGTAGCTCTCGCCACGACCAGGCTATATAAATTTGCCAGAACTCTATAAGCGGTCACTGCCCGACAAAGTGTTCCTAACAGTCTGCCTATGTGATCGACTAGTCATCTCACATGACTCTATGGCACTTGAACTTGCCATCAATCGCATCACACTCTAGTCACTTCGAGACGTCACCTCATACAAGTGACTATGGGCGAATACAATGTTAATCTGTGTTCACTTTAACGGGGTTCAATTGTCACTACAACCCGTTTGGATGTAACAAAGTATAAAGGAGTTTTTAAAGAAAAACTCGAACGACAAATGCGATTATCACATATGAATAGTCAATGCCTGATTATTATTTCATATTCTATAATCTTATTTGATCTTGCATGTAGTTGTTAATTTCAATTCAATTGAAATGACATGACTCATCATGTTTAGCCTTTGAGAAGGCTTTGGTTAGTAGGTTTTATCAATTTCTTGTACCTTACTCAACCTTACTACACACTCGTTTTCCTCTCGTAATGTATACATTTGCATCACAAACTTTACGAGTACGTGTCGAGATCCAATCAAGACATAGGCCCTCTTAGCCTAAGAATAGCTCCCACTGTTTTCACAAATGCGGGACTCATCCTCTTGCACATCTCATGATTGCAAGTGTACTCAATTTCCGTTATAAATATCTCTCATTGTTCTTTATTGCCTAGAACGATTCTAGAAAATCTACTTCTTAATTATCATAGCCACAATGGTGTCTTAACCATCCTAATGTGTTTTGATTATGGTTTTGTCGGAAACCATGCGCAACCTCAATTGTCAATTGTCACTTGTGTAACACCCTTACACAAAATTGCATCATAAACACTTTGCTTTACTTCCTTAATGCTTCTGCATGCACTTAAGGGTAATCTTTATATACTAGGTAAAGATTACTTAAATTCGATTTTTGAAAACAATTCATCATACTCAAAGTATATGAAGTGTTATACATCATTACTCATTTAATTGATCCGGCAGCGGAAGCAAATGGAATCAATCAAATATGTTCAATTTAATTGAACTAGTCATGAATCTTATCAACATAAGACTTCTTACTGACGCTAATATCATGTGGATTTATCTTCATAAATCTGGATATTCAAGATGCATTATATTACTCCAAAAGTCTTGAATCATTCTTAATGATCAATATGTCATCCACATATCGGACTAATTAAAACTTCTGTAACTCCCACTAAACTCCATGTATAAATACAACTTCTCGACTTATCGAGAAACGTTTTATAACATGATCAAATTATTGATTCCAACTCATTGATGTCCTATTTAAGACCCTCTCTTAAGTTTCACATTATCTTAGGATTGCAAGAATCTTCAAAACTCAAGACATGTATTGAATACATTCCTTCTAATTGAAGAAGTGAGTTTTAGATTCACTTGCTATGTATTTCATAATAATGAAATACAATCCCTAAGAAGATCCAAATAGACTTAAGCATTTCAATTAGTGCAAAACCCTTTGCAACCAATCTTGCTATGAAATATCTCTTTATTAGTGCAAAACCCTTTGTCACTAATCAAGCCTTTTTGTTTCGGATTTTCATGGCTCTAAGCCTTGTATTGAGTTGTGACTTTAAACACTCTTATGTAAGTCATATGTTCATTACTTTCTAGAAGTAATCAACTTGAATCAAACAATTTCTTTTGTAAGTTATAAGCTCTTTACTTTCTTAAGAGTAGCGTGAATTCATCATCTTTAACAAGTGACGAATTTTAACCTCCTAGGTTTTAAAGAAACAATATTTTACACAAAGCGTCTCATGTAGCCAAGAAAGACCAGTTTCTTGCGACATAACATTCTCTGTGGCATTCTTTGTGGCTCTTGAATAATTTCTCCCACTCTGTCTTCTAAAATAAACTTGTATTTTAGAAAGACAGCTTCATGAGCCGCAAACCCGTCGTGCTCGTGATAATTGTAAGGGAAAAATGAGCATTTGTTTCTTGTGAAAAACTTACAACCATGGTACCCTTACCATTTCATATCTCATATGATTCGATTTAGTGGAAAAATAATTTTAGACAAAATGATAAAATCCCCAAAAAAGATCAAGTAACTCAAAGTAACTTGATTGAAGTTCAAACCATATCGAATAGCGTTTGATTTCTTATCCAATCACACATTATTTCATAATGCGTGCTAAGAGAGATTAACTTGTGATATTAGATCACATTTCCATTGGCTTATATCAAAGTCTTCACTTTGATAATCCCATCACGACTAAATCGTGATTTCTTTAACTCTTTAAACTTCTTTAAAAATTTTAAATCGTTGATAAAAGAGAATGATCAACCTATTTTGGATCAATGATTTACAACCTCGATCTCCTTTTCAACCAAAAGGTACGAGACATCTTGCTTTGAATACAAGATACGCATATACCATTAACAATCTAATGGTTTCAAGAGTACTCGATAACTCTTTACGTTCATCATTCCAAAATTTAAGGTTTAATCTTGGGTTACCAATTTGAATCTTACATCATCTACATGATATATCATTCTAGTTTGTTTTAGAATATAATCACCTTGATAATGGGCTAGCCATACATCAAATCGTGGTGTATAGGGTCACAAAAGTGAAAACCCTTTTTGTATCTTAACAAGTTTATATTCTTATTTAGAGTTTATGCACTTAATAGTCACAATTAAGTACAACTTTAAATCCAAAAACTAGATTGAGTACACAATTACTCTATCTCTCGACATTATTGTTGCTAGTCGTCATATTCTAATCATCCTATGTATCAAGTGCAATGATGAAAACCTCCATTGGTTTCTAATATTGACGAAGTGGTACTAGCAAAATTTATGTTTAATCAAATAAACATTTAAAGAAGAACGTCCCATTAGATGTCCCACAACTAACTTGTTGATTCTTCAATAATTCGGGGCAGTTTCCTTTCTTGTGTCCAACCTTTAGGACAATGGAAACTTTATTGGTCGGGATTGATAGGTTTTAGTATCGTCATTCCTCAATGACTTTACTTTCAACATTACCTTGTATCAATTCCATTATTATCTTTTACTTCTTGAACCTCGTCCTCATCTTAACGGTTTAAGAGAATGCTCCCACTTATTTCAATGAGTCTTTGCTTTGAGAAGCAAAATTGAATTCACGAAGATCACTCTTCATTTGTTCGTTTTATTCTTAAAACTTTCATTGAAGTGGTTGCGTTATTTTGGTCAATTACGAATTCTTGACAAAACTAATTACCAAAACAATTTATCGCTTCAAGGTACTTAATTCACTTAAGTACATGAAAAATAATCCATTGTAAGTAGATGTGTTAGTCAAGAATCAAAAACCTGTTTGATAATGAATAACTTCAATCTATACTCTTTACAAGAGATCCTTAGCAATGGTTCATATGAGGTTTTAGAAGCAAATTCATATTTGTCTTTAGTTACGATGTTTTAATGGAGATTTGAGTCAAAATCGAAATGATATCGTATATGAATTGTGGTAAAGAAATAGAACAATATAAAAACGGAATAATGGAAAACTTAACATTTATCGTTTTATTAATACTTGTAAATAACAAGTAAAGCATTTACATAGTGACCTCTACCCAACTATGATAAATGATTCCAAGACCCAAATTCATATTAACTTGGGCACGGTGTGGCCGATGAAACCCTTATCAATATAACTCGGTGGATTAACGCTTTAATCGATTCTACTTTTAGAACTCTTGGTCGATAATATTACATTAACATATATCTTTAGCCCAAAACACATTCAACAAGGGGACGGTGTGGCCGATAAAACCCTTATCGAAAAACTTTTGTTGAGTTCAATCCAAATTTCGAATAAATGTGTCCATGATCCAAACCCACATTAACTTGGGCACGGTGTGGCCGATGAAACCCTTATCAACATGAATTCGGTGGATAGACATTTATCACCCACTTCCCCTACGTAACAAGGTTTGTACCCCGGTGTGGCCGAGTGCACTCCCTCATGAAATAGGTTTTCATGGTTTCTACTATTTGGTAAGGCTATGTCTCAATTAATTGTTTTAGCGAGAGGTCATGTCAATTTATCATCTATCACGTTTTAAGTGAACTAAAGCGGTGAACTACGATAATTTTAATTGACACAGTCGATAAACTCGATAAAATGACAATGCATGTTTAGTTATGGCGATTTAGCGATGCATGTGACATAAAATAAAATGCAAGCATAAAGATAAATAAATCCTAGTATGGCCTTTCCTAAAATAGTAAAACTATTTATCTATTACATATTCGGAAACCAACTCCATTGGTCCCTTGAACTTCGGTTGTGGCACGCATCTCGAGGTAACACCGTCTTTATGCATCGCCATTCCTGAAGAAATCCGTCTTTTGGAACTCCTGAATGAATAAAATTACATAATAAATTACATAATTTCCTATTATACATTTGTAACTAAAATAAAATAAATCTATTAAATTACAAAACGGTGATACGAGATCACAATAAAATTACAACCGAATCGATATTCCCATACATTTCGGGAAATACCAATTAAATCTAAGGCCATACTAAGTAAAATTACATAATTCAAAATTACATAAATTAAAATTATGACAATCATAAAGAAAATGCAGCATTATAATATGTATGAACATGCTCAATTTTATGCTAAATCGCCTTTTAATTAGCCAATATCGTATATTACTCGATTTTTACGGATTTGCGTGATTTCAACATTTTATAATCACCAAAATACATAAACTCATATTTATGCATAAGTTAATTACCCTAACCTCTTAGGACTCAAAATATAGTCTTCACTAATAATTTGACCATAATTAACCCATATTTTATAAAATTGTTCATAAATGGACTAAAAATTACAAAAATAAGCTATTAAACTTCAAATAAATCACAAAATTTCAAATAAATTCAAAATTTGAAATTTAAACTCATGAACATTCTGGAAAATTTCCATGACACTCATAATGTTCAAAATCTTAGGTTAAAAAATTTCGAAATTTTTCCGGAAAAACAATGTTGCGGTTTATCGATTTTAATAAAATAATCATAAAAACATGGAAAAATTATTTTCATTAACTTTTCAATTTTAGATCTGAAAATGATAATAAAATGCAACATTTGATGTTTTCCTTAAGTCATAGATTATGTTTTATTAATTTTCCACTAATAATGTCACTATTTATGCTATTTTTCTTCAAAAATCCATAAATCATGCAAAAAGACTTCTTTATAGCCAATTATTTTACACACATCTTGTAAAATTGCATGTGACAACATATTAATTTTCTATGACCAGATTCGAAATTTAACTCATATTAACCTATTTTTCACCTAAATCCGAATTTAATAATGAAAAATCCATTTTTCGAGCATAACAAGTCCAAAAATTATGAAAATTTACAGGTTATCTCAAAATAATATATGTGACAACATATCCAAAAATCAATGGAAAATTCGAAGTATAGCTAATTTTAGACCAAAAATGACACTTTTACTCATAAAATCACATTTAAATGCCATTCTTGTAAATTATGAACAATAAAAATCCGAAAAATTAACCAAAATATCCTAAAACATTTTAGGACCAGAAATATTAACATGCATGGATTAATTTCGTGATATCTCATAATAACACAAATTTTACAAGTTTTATTTGTTATTCTTATAACTCGGAAAAACTTTTAACCGATTTGCATGCAAACAACCGTGGCTCATGATACCGATTGAAGGAAAAGTAGATTCATATACATACTCATATATGTCAAAATTAATTTGTCATAAAATTAAATTTGGATTTTATGCATGCAAACATTAAAAACAATTAGAGAAGAAATCATATTCTTACATTTGATGTATCGGTTTTATGGGCACAAAAGAAATCTCCTTTTCTTTTGTTCTTGAGCTTTCCATTAATGGATGAATATACATGACCTCAAAATAGAATCCCTCCAATTAGTTGCACCCAAAACTATCCCTTAATCCCACAAACTAACATGTACTAGATGTTTATATTGTGGTTTACCTTAAATTCTATTACTAATACTCATATACTACCTCTAGTAATCTTAGTAATTCATATGAACAATTTGAATCAAATACTCATCTTTTTTATGAAGATTGAGGAGAGAGAAGAGAGAATATACATGAACATTTTGCATGGTTTTTGAATGGTAGTGTGTAGGAAAAATAAAGCAACCAACACTACTCAATTAAGAGTGTGTGTGCCGCCCAACTCTAGCCCAAAGGAGCATCATTGCTTTTCTTTTTCTCTTATCTAAAATATAGGTGTGTAAGAAAGTGGAGTAGGTTGTAAGGCTAGTCAAGAGTAGTCATCATGATGTTTATTTTATCAAATAAAATAAAACAACCAAAACCCACTAACACACCCTCCATTTTCGGTCCATTCACTTAAAATGGACTACCATTTTATTTTGTCAATTTGTCATTTGTCACACAATATGTCACATGTGAATTTTGTGGATTGTAATGACTTCATAGCAAACTTGACAAAGGTACTTCTATGGGTATCGGAAATAAAAGTTACCTCCGGATAATGCAAAAGTTGATCAATTACCGGAGTAGAAGGTGTTGTTGCTCCCATAGAAGGTTGTTGTTGTTGTTGTACTTCCAAGTTTGGTGTTGCCACCACCATAGCCAATGCTTTCTTTGTTTGAAGAGCCTTTTGCCTTTGTGAGAGTGCCTTAGCCTTTGGTGCCTTTGTTGCCTTTGTTGCTCCCTTAGTCCTTGCCATTGATGGACTAACCAAGAAAAGAATGAAAAATCTTCAATTTGTAGTATGCCCAAATCGATTTGAAGGTGAAAGGCTTTGCCTTTATGAAAACAAAAATCGACTCAAAGGTTGAAGATTTTGTGCTTGGTTTTGATTTTTGTTGAAGAAGGAGTGATTAATTTGTTGTTGGAAGGATGGTTTGATTTGATTTTGGTGAATGTTGTTGAGGGTTTTTGTTTTTGTGATGGAGAGGATGAGGGTTTTGATGTTGTGGGTAGTGTTTATGAATGAATGAATGAATGAATGAATGAAGGTGGGAGGGGTTTTAAAGAGACCGAAATTTTCGAATCTGCAGGGGCAATCCGTGCGGATTCTCGCCCAATCCGTGCGGATTCTCGCTCTTTCGAACTTTGCAAAACTCGCCTAAAGACGGGCGGATTTGTGACAATCCGCTCGGATTTGCTGAACACGGGGACGGGCGGATTTGCTTAAAGACGGACGGATTTCATCCGAAAATTTTGCTTGTTTTCCTCACCAAAAGACGGACGTCTTTCTTACAAGACGGACGGATTCTACAAGACGGGCGGATTCTTCACAGGGCCCGGATTCATCACGATCAAGAAATTTTCAAAATTCAGCTCAGTTCAGGACGGGCGTCTTTTCTGCAATACGCTCGGATTCTTCAAGACGGGCGGATTCTCTGGAATCCGCTCGGATTCTTCCCCTGTGTACACGGATTCAGTTCCATCCGTGCACACTGCATTTCCCATACCATTCTTCCATTCTTTCTTCAAGTCTTTTGTTCGTCGTTGTGGGGGCACTACTAAGGCATGGATAGCCTAGGCAATTGCCATCCCCACACTAAGCTAAAAGCACTACACATCAATTTAAATCGTTAGTCCCTCCCTCACTTTCTCTCAAACATGTCAATTATTTTGATCAAAGTAAATAAAAATCCAAAGATGACAAAAATGCAATACAAGAATTGAAATGTAAGTTAGGGAGTTAGAAATATTTACAAGTGGTGGTTTAGGGAGGACTCCACCAAACTCTCATTCTTGATGAGATGTCAAGGGGGCATGTCCAAGGTGTTGTTGATGTTGCTCAACACCTTGAAGAAGTAATCAAAAGCTTGTTCATTATCATGGTAGAGGTTCTCAATAGACCGTGGCCCTTGTTGTTGGTCTTGATCGATGGCATTACCAATGTAGGGATTAAAAATCCCTTCAAATTCGTCGTCCCAAAGACCACAAACTTCATTGAGTTGATCATTGAAAATCTCTTGCTTAGATGGAGACAATTCTCCCAATTTCTTCTCTTGGCCAATGAGGCCATCCTCTTCTTCCTTGGTTGATTTTGATGAGCTTTGCAAGCTCTCCTTGTCACAATTCACTTGCTCTTTGAATGGAGCATCTTCAATTTTCTTCTTCCATTGGAGTTCCGATTTCTTCCTTTCATCCTTTCGGCTATAATGATCAATCATGAAACATGGTTCATGCAAACGAGGAGCTCTCATAGTCTTGTCAAGATTAAAAGTTATGCTTTCATCTCCCACTTCTAGAGTGAGCTCACCATGTTTTACATCAATCACCGCACCGGCGGTGTGTAGGAAAGGTCTTCCTAGGATGATTGGAATGTTGGAATCTTCCTCCATATCAACAATGACAAAGTCCACCGGGATGAAAAACATCCCAATTCGCACGGGGACATCTTCCCATATCCCTAACGGTGTCTTCGTCGATCTATCGGCCATTTGGAGTGTGATGTTGGTGAAGGAAAAGTAGATTCATATACATACTAACATACTCATATATGTCGAAATTAATTTGTTATAAAATTAAATGTGGATTTTATGCATGCAAACATTAAAAACAATTAGAGAAGAAATCATATTCTTACATTTGATGTATCGGTTTTATGGGCACAAAAGAAATCTCCTTTTCTTTTGTTCTTGAGCTTTCCATTAATGGATGAACATACATGACCTCAAAATAGAAGCCCTCCAATTAGTTGCACCCAAAACTATCCCTTAATCCCACAAACTAACAAGTACTAGATGTTTATATTGTGGTTTACCTTAAATTCTATTACTAATACTCATATACTACCTCTAGTAATCTTAGTAATTCATATGAACAATTTGAATCAAATACTCATCTTTTTTATGAAGATTGAGGAGAGAGAAGAGAGAATATACATGAACATTTTGCATGGTTTTTGAATGGTAGTGTGTAGGAAAAATAAAGCAACCAACACTACTCAATTAAGAGTGTGTGTGCCGCCCAACTCTAGCCCAAAGGAGCATCATTGCTTTTTTTTTCTCTTATCAAAAATATAGGTGTGTAAGAAAGTGGAGTAGGTTGTAAGGCTAGTCAAGAGTAGTCATCATGATGTTTATTTTATCAAATAAAATAAAACAACCAAAACCCACTAACACACCCTCCATTTTCGGTCCATTCACTTAAAATGGACTACCATTTTATTTTGTCAATTTGTCATTTGTCACACAATATGTCACATGTAGTATGCTACATGTTATTAATTAATTTTAATGCATATTTATCACATAAATATCATTTCATGAATTAATTAAATTACATACAACAAATTGACAAGTGATACTTGATCACATAAATAAAATGGGTCATATAGTTATAATTCACAACTTCTTGTAATTATATTTAACCATTCATTCTTATCTTTATTGTTTCTCAAACAATAAATAATTTTAGCAACAAAGCATTTTATTACTAAAATAAATCTTATTTAATCACATTACAATAAGATGTCAATATTCTCTCTCACAAATCGAATTGTTCAATTTTAAGGAATTAATTAATCTGTATCGGTATACAACTAATTAACCTTTTCAATTAAGGGAATCGTCCTTTAGGTGTGACCTCAAGGGATCAACTGATCACCACCGTCGCACGACAGTAATGTCAAACTCTAGCCAGCCAATCATTACCGATATGTGTGGACCAGTTGACTATATATATATGTAATGTATCATCCCTTCCGT
Source organism: Silene latifolia (assembly GCF_048544455.1). Classification (NCBI taxonomy): domain Eukaryota; kingdom Viridiplantae; phylum Streptophyta; class Magnoliopsida; order Caryophyllales; family Caryophyllaceae; genus Silene; species Silene latifolia. Next base: position 50,879,213 of record NC_133528.1, on the reverse strand, counting down.
ATTCTTGAAATGAGATTTAATAATGATATTTAAATCATATGATCGCACTATTGTTGAGGACACATTTCCCAACAGTTGGTGCATTTAAGCTCTCCCATCCCCAACCTTTTACTCACCGAGTATGGCATGACACTCACACTAGCCCCTAGATCACATAAGGCTTTGTTGATCGTTGTGTCGCCAATGGTACACGGTATTGAGAAGCTTCCCGGATCCTTTAACTTTGGAGGTGAACTCCCTTGAAGTATTGCACTACTCACCTTAGTGAAGGCGATAGTCTCAAGCTTCCGGATCGACTTCTTCTTTGTGAGGATATCTTTCATGTATTTCGCATATGTCGGCACGTGATTGATTAATTCCGTGAAAGGAATTGAGACTTCCAAATTCTTCACAATTTCCATGAATTTTCCAAGTTGATCATCAAATTTGGGCTTGGCTTGACGACTTGGGAAAGGAAGTCTAATCACAATGGGCTCCTTCTCCTTGGCCTTGTCTTCATTTTTCTTTGAACTTTCTTCTTTTGATGATTCTCCATCTTTGGAGTTTTGCACAATTTCTTCCTTTTCACTAGCTTCCACAACTTCATCCTCAACTTGCTTCTTCGGTGCTTCATACCTTGTACCACTTCTCAAATGAATGGCACTAACCGTTTCATGTCTAGGGGGATTACTTTGAGGTGGTAATTGCCCCTTTTGTCTTTGTGAGCTTGAAGATGCTAGTTGAGTCACTTGTGTTTCCAACATCTTGGTGTGAGCTAGAATGTTGTTGATGGTGGTTTCCTTTGCTTGGCTATCTTTTTGCATTTGAGTGAAAAATTCTTGTTGATTCTTTTGCATTTGGAGGACCGCTTTTTGGACATCAAAACCTTGGTCATTTTGGTGATTGTATGGATTTTGATTTTGGTAACCTTGGTTTTGATTGTAAAAGGGTCTTTGATTTTGGTTTCTCATGGGTGGTGGAGTGTATGTTGTTTGAGGGTTTTGAACATTTTGGCTTTTGTATGAGAGATTTGGATGGAATTTGGTGTTTTCATTGTAAAAGTTGGAATAAGGGGTACCACTCTTGTATGCTTGGAAAGCATTCACTTGTTCATTTGTTCCCCTACATTCACCTTGGTCATGTCCCAAAGTTCCACAATTCTCACATATCCCACTTGGGATTGATGAGGATGCCGTCATGGCATTAACATGATGCTTTGATGATTTTGAGTTTTCCTCAAGTCTAGCCATAGCTTGTTCAAACTTCAAGTTGATTGTGTCAATGTGAGCACTAAGTTGAGCACCTAATTGAGTAACGGAGTCCACTTCATGCTTTCCTCCTCTAGTAGTCTTGCGAGGTCTACTATATTGTGAGTTATGGACCGCCATTTCCTCAATCTTGTTCCATGTTTGATTGTCATCAACTTCGGTGAACATTCCATTTGATCCCATATTGAGAATGTTCCTAGAATCTTCATATAAACCATTCCAAAATTGTTGTACCAAAAACCATTCGCTAAGTCCATGGTGAGGACATGAGCGACAAATTCCCTTGAACCGCTCCCAAGCTTCATACAAAGACTCTTCATCCCTTTGCTTAAAACCCGTAATTTGAGCTCTTAGCATGTTAGTCTTTTCCGGTGGGTAGAATTTTTGTAGAAAGCTAGAGCCAACTTCTTCCAAGAATCTATTCCAAGGGTGGCCTTATCAAGGCCCTTCAACCATTAGCTTCACAAGCGGTGCCGATTAAGGAAAAAGGAAATAAGACCCATCTAATTTGGTCTTGAGTCACGCCCGTTTGAGAGATTGCATCACAATAGTCGCAAAAGGTTTCCATATGAGAATGAGGGTCCTCACTAGGCATCCCCCCGAATTGGCTCCTCTCAACTAATTGGATGAAGGCGGACTTGGCAATAAAATTTCCGGTTAGATGTTGCGGCGTAGGAGTACCATTTGGTAGATTCTCCTCGGTGGGTGCACGAGTGTGACGAGAATTTTGGCATTGTAGGTGAATTTTGTGGGGTATTGTGTAATGGGTTTTCTTCTCCTTCTATTGCGAAAGGATTGACAAACTCACTAGTGGGTTGGACAACTTCACTAATACCTCTTAAATTCCTCCTAACAAGTCTCCTATTGTTCGTCAAGGTTCTTTCGATTTCACGGTCAAAAGGTAACAAATCACCTTGTAACCTTCTAGACATGCAAAATATCAAACAACTCGAAAACAATTAGAACAAACCTTGAGGAGTTTTACTTCCTCAAGGAGAAGAAAGACACAACTAATGACAATAAAAAGAAATCTAAATCAAACAAACACCGTCCCCGGCAACGGCGCCATTTTTGATGCGATCCCGCTAAGTGTTCACAAATTAAGATGTGGTCGTTGGTCACGGTCGAATCAAAACACAATTTATAGCTCCACAAACAACTCTACAATTAGTAAAGAGGCAAGTAAAGGTCGGATCCCAAGGGACGGGAGTTGAAATGAGATTTCTATTGCAACTAGTGGTGTCTAAGGGGTGTCACAAATTGGGTTGATGTAGAAGGTTACTAAACTATAATAGCAATGAAAATAAACAAGCAAGATGAATTAAAGGGGTGTAAACAATTGATTAAAGGCACTAGGGTGTCATGGGATCATAGGGGAATCATGGGATATGATCATACAAACATGTTCTCAAATTATAAGCAAGCAATTATTGTTGTGATGGATTGAGTTGGGTTATATCTTACAATCCTAGGAAAGTTTGGGTCCCGGAGCCGAATCGATTAGATTGTACAACACCTACAAGTCGACGTAATCTTCCCTACTCAACAACATGCATGGTCTAATGAGACTCGAGTTGGGTTATGTCTTACAAGTCTCATTGAAAAGATAGAAGATGATAGTAAATGCAAGGATTCATAGGCTTAGCATTTCATCAAATATAACATGTGCATGAGTTGAGATCAAAACAAGCAAGCAAATAAAACATGAAAGCATATTAATTTAAGCATGAATCATTCCCCATGTTGGTTTCCCCTAATCACCCATTAACCCTAGCTAAGAGACTACTCACTCATTATCATGTTGATCATGCTAGCAAGGTTGTCAATCATACCAACAATATGAAACATGATGAATAAATGAAAGTAATTAACAATAATTAAAAAGGGATTAAGAGATTATACCTACTAATGATTCCAATAATAAAGCAAAGATAAAAGAAGTACTTGAATGCTTGATTGAGAGGTTGTCAATCTCCCAACAATAACCCAAATAATCTTCAATTACCCAAAATAAAGGATGAACAAAAGAGAGATTAAAGAACTAAAACTTGGATAAAAACTTGATTAATACTTGATTACAATATTAAAGAGGGATTTGATTGATATTAACTACACTAATTATTGATAAGAAGAACATGCTCCTCTAATTAGACTAATGGGGTATTTATAGTGGAAATTAGGGAGTATGCATTAGGGTTAACTAAGGGCTAAACTAGTAATTACACTTTTTAAGTTGAGCAAGGAGGAGCCGGTATTTTCTGAGAGAAGGGCTTCTTTCTTCGTAGCTTGGAGAAGACAATCCGTCTTTGTGCTAGAATCCGGGCGGAATAGGGTCGGGACGGGCGGATTCTAGCGTTGGAATCCGAGCGGATTCAGGGGAATCCGGGCGGATTGTGGAGGTGGAATCCGAGCGGATTGTGGCAAAGCCGCTCGGATTGTCTTCTTTGGGACGGACGGATTGGTGACAATCCGCTCGGATTGTCGATCGAACAAATCTTCTTCTTTTCTTCCCTTTTCTTCATAAATTCCTTGGGGATTTCCTTGGGGACTCAAGGATCTTTTCTCAACATTGCTCTTCTACTATGATATGTACAAAGGCCTTCTAATCTTGTCTCTCCTTGATGCTTGGTCATTGAATTCGATCAATTTAGTCTCGTTTTGCCATGAAAATGCAAGATTCTTACTCCTTTCCTACCAAGGGATCAAAATCTCAAAGAATATGCAAAACAAAGAACTAAAGATAAGAAATGACCCAAATAAGCACTAAAAAGCATGGGAACAAGGCTAATTCGGGGGCTAAATATGCGCCAATTATGGTCACATCAATATTTAATACATTTTATACATTTTGCATACTACCAAAATAAGAAGATTTAATCTCCTTATTTTGGGTAAGTAGAAAAACCGAAAAAAAAGAGAAAATAACATCTCTCATTTTCGGAAAAATGGGCCGATATTTTGGAGAAAAAAAAAATCTACCCTATTTTACCATATACACGGTTTTATAAGGTAAAAGGGAGATCATTATTTTTCCTAACCTAATTCTCCTTTGACCTAGCATTGCCTCTCATAAAAATACAACACAAACCTAAAAATTAATCAGTTAATTTGGGGATCGATTCTAGCAAGAAGCAAGGGCATATCTCACATCATCTTGGGTGCAACTGATAGGTGAATATCATTGCGATATTGTTCTTAGGCCGATTTTGCTAGGACCGAAGGTTGTTTCTTCATTCTCTACTTTTGTTTATGCAATTTATTTTATGACTAGTTATCATCATAATAGATTCGTTATAATCCTTAATAATAAGGGAAGTATACAGATTATTTCCCACAGTGTCGGTATGTTAATAATTGCTTTTTTATTTTTCATTATCAAGTTGTGGCCAGTTAAATACGTAATTGTTTAACAGGGGTTGTAATTATTAAATCGTGTAAACGTTTTATAATTCGTTAATTAATGTTTGTGTGTCGTTGAGGACTTTGGTGTATGGGTGCTCTCGTGGGATTGTGTACATTTGGGGTGGTTATTATTGATGTGACTCGTAATTGCGCATATTTAGTCCCCTAATTGAACCTATTTTGCATACTAATATAGCATTTCATGGCCATTTTATCCGTCAAATCCTTCCTATTTGGTTTTCCTATTACATTGTATATGTTTTGTAGGAAAGAAGATAATGAGGCGGAATTCCCCCTCTCCCGTGCATATTTGGAAGCTTTTTGATGATATTGGATTGACTAGTATGAAGAGGAGGCAAGAATGATGACCAATGATGTAGGAATAAAGAGTTTATAGAAGGGTCATAGGCTTAAAAGCAAGGACGACGAGAAGGAAGCCAATGCAAGAAGAAATTGCTCGGAACCCAAACCAAAAGTTGATTTTTTGGTTCTGAAAGTATGCTAGATGAAACGGCGTCGAAAAATCAAGTGGTCTAGGCTTTTGAATCACTCTAATAGGAGTCCGGATGAGAAAATGACGTCCGTTTTACAATCCGAGTTCAAATAGACAAGTTGTCCCGGGATCAGCGCGTCCCGAAACCAATCCGCTGGTCCCAAGCTGCAGCGCCATTTTCAGAATAGTTTGTTTGTGGATATGCGCAACCCGAGCTCGGGATGAGCATCCCAGTCCTAGGATATGCGCATCTCCTTCGAGAGGAGCATTTCCCTACTCAACATTTAGCAATGTTATTTACTAATCTACCCTTGCTTAACATAATGATGTACCACTATATATACTCCATTTGTAATAATCAAAGGATCAAGCTTTCTTAGATTAAATCAACTTTCCTTAGATTAGATTAGGAGTAGATTAGAATAGATTATCCTTTAATCTTTCCACAAAATTACACATTAATCTTTCCTTAATTATTGTTCAAGTTTATTATTGAGTAATTCAAGTTTATTATTGGGTAATTAGAAGATCATTTGGGTTTATTGGGAGATTGACAACCTTCCAGCAATCATCAAGTACTTCTATTATTCTTTGCATTATTATTTTGGAATCTCCATAGGTATAATTCTCTTAATCCCTGTTTTAATTATTGTTAATCTTTCTTACTTGTTCATCATGTTTTGCCTTGTTAATATGATTGACAACCTTGTTAGCATGTTAAACTTGATAATGAGTGAGTAGTCTCTTAGCTAGGATTAATGGGTAATTAGGGGAAATCAACATGGGGATTGATTCATGCTTAATCTAATATGTTCACATAATTAATTTGCTTGCTTGTTGTAATTTCAACTTATGCACATGTTATGTTTGATGAAATGCGAGCCTATGAATCCTTGCATTTTTTACCCATCACTTATCTTTTCAATGAGACTTGTAAGACATAAACCAACTCGAGTCTCATTAGACCATGCATAATGTTGAATAGGAAGGATTAAGTCGACTTGTAGGTGTTGTACAATCTAATCGATTCGGCTCCGGGACCCAAACCTTCTTAGGGATTGTAAGATATACACTAACTCGATCCCATCGCAACAATAAGTGCTTGCATATAATTAAGAACATGTTTGTATGATCAACTCCCATGAATCCCCTATGAACCCATGACATCCTAGAACTTTTAGTCATTTGTTTACATCTTTCCTTTTGTTGCTTGTTTATTGCTTTTATTAGATTAGAATCATCAACCCATTACAATTGTGACAACCCCAAGCACAACCATAATTAGATTGAACAATTTGAGTACCCCCCGTCCCATGGATCGACCTCGACATAACCACTAACTAGTTATTTGTTGAGAATTATAAATGTGTTTGATTGAGAGCCCCAACGACACTCTCATCAAAATGGCGCCGTTGCCGGGGACGGTGTTGTGTATTTGAATTATTCTTTTGTCTAGTTTTAGTTGTGCTTCTTCTTGAGGAATCTTGGTTCCTTAGGAATTTTTTCTTGTACTTGTTCTATTTCATATGTTTATCATGTCTACATTCACTTTTTGGCAATATGAAGATGAGTCATTTGATAAATATGTTGCAAGATTTGAAGATTATATGACTCATGCTTGGCACCATGGTTTTACTCTTTCAAATTATGAAGCATGTTGTGTTGTTTATAATGGCATGAACCTTGAAACCCGCAACTTGGCATTTCACTTGAGTGGTGGCAGGATATGTGAGATGAGTTGTGAGGAATTTTGGGAATTTGTTGAGTTTATGACCACCCAATGTCTTAAGCAAAATGTACATGACATCTTTGAGAGTGCCAAGGAAGGTATGGAAGCGATAAAAACCACATTTCAAAAATTCATTGAGGAAAACTATGATGAAAATGAGATTTGTGAGAATGAGAAACCTTCCTATAACCTTGAGCCAACCCACTATGTTCACAAATTTGCCCCTCCTTGGGAAGATGGTGTGATAGATGAAGAGAGTGATGATGAGGAGGAGTACATTCTTGATTTTGAAACCAATGCTTGGATACCATCACCTTACTCTTCTTGTGTACCAATGAACCCAACTTCCATGGAATCCCCCTACTACTAAGAGAATAAAACTTCTCTTAGTTTTCCCTCCAAAAGGAATCTAACTAAATAAGGTAACAAGTAAAAAAAAATCATTATATTATTACCTTTTCAATTAATATATTTTTATAATTAAACTCTAATCTTTTAATTAAAATTCATATTTATGACTTTTTCATTAAAATCCATAATTTATTATGCAATTATTTCAATTTCCATAGATATTATATTTCATCAGTTACACTCTAAAATTACGCAAGCCTGTTCATTAACATAATTATTGTCATCACTTACACCCTAAATTACGTAAATCTATTTCTTACATTATCCTTCATCAGTTATACTCTAAATATGGTGTATATATTTTACAGGACGGGAACCATTATTATGTGTTTTTTAATTAAAAATTAGTCTAATTATTCGTAAATCGTCTTTTTAAGTGCGTGATATACTGTTTTTACCTGCTTTTGTAATAAGGTTTATACACGTTTTAATTAGATATTACATTTTTTACATCACTTAATTTGTATATATGCATTTAGTGTAAATTTGCATTCATTCATTCATTTAATAAATTGCATGAGAGATGAAAGGGAGGGATCTCATATTTTAATTGAGCTTTTTGTAGGAAATTAATGAAATTGAGAAGATGGAAAATGTAAAGAAATGAAGAAAATGGAGAATTTGGGCTTGTGAGCAACTTTGTTATCATTAAAAAGGTGTTGGGTCGAAATTTCTCGAAATATGCTCAGCCCGAGTCCAATCCGCGCGGATTGAAAAACAAGAAAAAAAGAAAAGCTCCCCTGCCTGAGAATCCGAGCGGATTCTGAAGAAACCTAGCGTCCCCGGAAGGAATCCGCTCGAGCTGAGCTTAATCCGCGCGTCCTGGCACGGGTTGGCAAATTCAGGATGCACTGTGTGAGAATCCGAGCGTCCCGTGTTGAATCCGAGCGTCCGTGCATCAACTCGAGCGGATCAGACTTGACTCGAGCGGATTATTGCTAAAATCTCACCTTTTCTCATTTGACTCATGACATGGCTATGTATGCATCCTATCTACCATCTTCATCTTCTACAAGGATTGTAAGAACCCTTTCTTTCTTTATCTCTCAAAGTATACTTGCATTTATGTAGTTACCTCATGATTAAACCCCTTTCTTCCTACATTAGCAATAGTGTTTAAAATCGGTTTGGGGAGGTTAAACCATGAAGCGACATACATATATCATATAGTTTAGGCTTGCATTTGTATTATATTACATATTGCATTTACATTAGTTAATTCATTTAGTATAGTTTGCATTGTAATATATCTCACATGTCTCATATAGTTAGTTGCATACTGCATTCATACATAGTCACTAATGACCCGACCTCATTTCTCCTACACTAGAAATAGTATTTAAATCGGTTTAGAGAGGTTTGATCATAGGTGAAGAACGTGCATCATTTAGTGTAGTTTAGATTGCATTCATTTGTTATATATGTCCTATAGAATTGCATTTAGTTAGAGCATGCATTCATTCATTCATATCATTGCATTTATTCAAAAATCCCAAAAACATGTACTTTCTTTTCCATTCCTACTCCTACATGTACATTGTGGACAATGTCCAAAATAAAGTGGGGGATGGGAATTTATATTCCAAAATGATAAAAATTGAAATTTTTTGAAAAATACAAAAACATGTCTTTTTATTTCAAAAACAAAAACCATAAACATTTGAAAAATTGAAAAATCCAAAAACATGTTCACTTCCCTTATAGTGTAGTCTCGTACATATATTGTTTTGTATATATTGTGTTTGTCCATCCTTTTTCACATTGTTCGACTACGCCACATCTGAGATATGAGGATATTGAAGACCGCATGGTATTATCTTTCCAATCTCCTTTTTCCTCTTTATGTTAATGACTATGTGGCTTTATTTTGATTGATGCGGTATAAACAATGTGAATTTAGGATTGCATTTAGAGTATTTGGCATACTAATTGGTAGAAGCATATGCATTAGGATGTATATATGATAGTAGCATCATGGCATATAGTTGCATTTAGGAAAAATTTTGTGAAACCATCTATTTGGGAAGCTTGACAAGTGTATATAAGGCCCTTATAGATACTTTTTCTTCTTGAAACTTTGCTTGTTAGAATGCTTGTAAAATACCCTAGGATGTGTCATGCTAGTATCCTTTGACCCATGGATTAAGGCCTAGTCAAGAGTACCTTGTGGTGTGATAACTCCTTGGCTACCGTTTATTCCAAGGTGACCCTTGAAACCATGCAACCATCATCCATGTTCTACCATATTTTGTCATCAAAGGGAATGGGCACAAAAAAATTGTTAAAAAATTTGAGTTCAAGAAATGAAAAGAAAAGTCAAAAAGTTTGCAATTGCATCAAAAGAAAAGAGGAGTAACAAAAATAAAAACTCATATGCTTCAAATACAAGGCACCCTCGTTACTAATTGGGGTGACTTTGAAAATGTTCAAAAGAAAATGCAAGAAAAAGTTGAAATTGTCAAGTGTTGAAATGCCAAACATCAAAAGAAATGGCAAAAAGAAAATGTTCTCAAATGTCAAATGCCACAAGAAATTGGGGGGAAACAACAAACAAAAGCAAACTCCCATATGAAACTCAAAACATATTAATCCCTTTTTCCATCGAATCCACTTTTGTGCATGGTAGAGAGGGGACGACCCTTCTTCTTGTCTAGGCAAGAAGGGGAATTCCGCAATCCTCCAGTGTTTCTAACACCATAGGGAGTCTACTCTTGACGAAAGCATTTAACGATTGAGGACAAAGGTACCCTAGCTTGACACAACTTGGAGGTGATTTATTAGTATCCTTTTAAGCTTAGTAGTTTGAAGAAACCGTATCTATGATGGAATGTGTATCCTTAGATTGTTTCCCTTATAGATAATTTCCGCCACTTAGATGAGGAAAGTGGTTATTCGTTTTTGTAGATGCATCCATTACTTGTTTTGTGTGCTTTAATGCTTGGATGTATCACCATTTTGGCAAGCCCCGCCCTGCCTTGCAAGAAGGCATCCTACCTCATGGTTGTCTTGTTGTGAGTTAAAGGGGCGGAGTGAGACCCACTAATTGTCTCACATCGGCTATATTATTAGGATAGTTTAAATAAAGGTCTAGTTCTAGTCACCTCTTTACTCGGGACGAGTAAAGGTTCGGTTTGGGGATATTTGATATGACTCATAATTGCGCACATTTAGTCCCCTAATTGAACCTATTTTGCATACTAATATAGCATTTCATGGCCATTTTATCCGTCAAATCCTTCCTATTTGGTTTTCCTATTACATTGTATATGTTTTGTAGGAAAGAAGATAATAAGGCGGAATTCCTCCTCTCCCGTGCATATTTGGAAGCTTTTTGATGATATTGTATGGACTAGTATGAAGAGGAGGCAAGAATGATGACCAATGATGTAGGAATAAAGAGTATATAGAAGGGTCATAGGCTTAAAAGCAAGGACGACGAGAAGGAAGCCATTGCAAGAGGAAATTGCTTGGAACCCAAACCAAGATTTGATTTTTTGGCTCTGAAAGTATGCTAGATGAAACGACGTCGAAAAATCAAGTGGTCTAGGCTTTTGAATCACTCCAATAAGAGTCCAGATGAGAAAATGACGTCTGTTTTACAATCTGAGCTCAAATAGACAAGCTATCCCGGGATCCAAGCTATCCCGGGATCCGCGCGTCCCGAGACCAATCCGCTCGTCCCAAGCTGCAGCGCCATTTTCAGAATAGTCTGTTTGTGGATATGCGCATCCCGAGCTCAGGATGAGCATCCCAGTCCTAGGATATGCGCATCTCCTTCGAGAGGAGCATTTCCCTACTCAACACTTAGCAATGTTATTTACTAATCTACCCTTGCTTAACCTAATGATGTACCACTATATATACTCCATTTGTAATAATCAAAGGATCAAGCTTTCTTAGATTAAATCAACTTTCCTTAGATTAGATTAGGAGTATATTAGAATTGATTATCCTTTCATCTTTCCACAAAATTACACATTAATCTTTCCTTAATTATTGTTCAAGTTTATTATTGAGTAATTCAAGTTTATTATTGGGTAATTAGAAGATCATTTGGGTTTATTGAGAGATTGACAACCTTCCATCAATCATCAAGTACTTCTATTATTCTTTGCATTATTATTTTGGAATCTCCATAGGTATAATTCTCTTAATCCTTGTTTTAACTATTGTTAATCTTTCTTTCTTGTTCATCATGTTTTGCCTTGTTAATATGATTGACAACCTTGTTAGCATGTTAAACTTGATAATGAGTGAGTAGTCTCTTAGCTAGGATTAATGGGTAATTAGGGGAAACCAACATGGGGATTGATTCATGCTTAATCTAATATGTTCACATAATTAATTTGCTTGCTTGTTGTAATTTAAACTTATGCGAGCCTATGAATCTTTGCATTTTTTACCCATCACTTATCTTTTCAATGAGACTTGTAAGACATAAACCAACTCGAGTCTCATTAGACCATACATAATGTTGAATAGGAAGGATTAAGTCGACTTGTAGGTGTTGTACAATCTAATCGATTCGGCTCCGGGACTCAAACCTTCTTAGGGATTATAAGATATACACTAACTCGATCACATCACACCAATAAGTGCTTGCATATAATTAAGAACATGTTTGTATGATCAACTCCCATGAATCCCCTATGAACCCATGATATCCTAGCACTTTTAGTCATTTGTTTACATCTTTCCTTTTGTTGCTTGTTTATTGCTTTTATTAGATTAGAATCATCAACCCATTACAATTGTGACAACCCCAAGCACAACCATAATTAGATTTAATAATTTGAGTAGCCCCCGTCCCATGGATCGACCTCGACTTAACCACTAACTAGTTATTTGTTGAGAATTATAAATGTGTTTGATTGAGAGCCCCAACGACACTCTTATCAATTATAAGACGGGTTTAAGACCGTGACCTTATAGTATAAGTTAAATAATTAATGTAATTAAATATAAATAGTTTAATTATGAAAGTGAAATAAATAGTTGGTAATTATAAGTATTTAATATGCTAGGTGACGAGTTTGTAGAGGAATACTTCTAGCTGCATTATTTGGATTGCTTGAGTGGAATTGCTTGTCAGGTAGGATAACTACTCAACTGAATGCTTTATTGTATATCTGTTATTTGTATGACATTTTGTGCTGGAATATATGTTGGATGGATTTAAGCCTTTGGCTAGTTAGTTTATTTATGATGGATGATTATTGTTACTGCATTGGTTATTTAATTTAATACTGACAGACATCCCTTCGTGGTGATGTAGATTATTATTGAGGTTGCATACTTTGGCATGGTATTGCATTGGTTATTGTGGTTATCTTGGCAGACGCCGTGGTAAGAGCCTTCGGGTGACGTATTTCAGATTTATTCTGGCTGACACCGTTTATATTCCTTCGTGGTGGTGTAAGGCCCCAGGCTGGTTCTGCAGACTTATCTCTGGGTGTCCTCAGGTTTATCCTGGTTACTCAACTTCGGGTTGAGGCTGCCCCGGGCCAGGGATTGGCGGGATGAATGGGTGTTTCGGGTGATGATATTAGTTATATTGGCATTGGCATTTCCTATCATGCATATTCGTTGTGTTCATCTTATTTCTGTTGTGGTGGTTATTCTACTCAACCGCGAGGTTGACAGTGTATTTGTGAACACCTGTGATGAACCATAAATGGGGAGCAGACTTGCAGGTGCTTAAGATTAGCTGACTTGGGAGCTTATGGGGACGCGTGAGGACTCGGCCAGTTACCTAGAAGTCTAGATCATTTAGCTAAGTAATCACTTTGTTTAGTTTCGCTGCGAGTTGTATTAAATTTTATATTTAGTTTTAATTGGGTTAAGTTGTAATAAACATGTAATCGCTAAATTGTATTTAAAGTACTTTGGTTTGTTATACTTTGTTATGCACTACCTCGGGAAACCGAGATGGTAACAGTCCTATTTATTTGGGGATGTCTTGCTAAAAGCTCCTTAATAAATGGGGGTATTACAATACCCCTCTAGAAACACGGTTACGACCTCGTAATCAAACTCATACATGTGCGAAAAGGTGAGGGAATCGTTCTTTCATGGTTTCCTTGGCCTCCCATGTGGCCTCATCTACTAGATGGTTATACCATAATACTTTTACCAACACCATCTCAACATGTCTTGTCTTACTTACCTTCCGTTCTAGGATCTCCTTGGGCGTTTCCACATATGTTAAAGCATCATCTAGCTCGATCGTTTCCGCCTCAAGCACATGTGAAGGGTCACTTATGTATTTATGCAATTGAGACACAAGAAAGACATTATGAACTCGCTCCAAGGCCGGGGGAAGTGCTAAACGGTGGGCCACTTCCCCGACTCTACTCAATATTTCATAAGGCCCTATGAACTTTTGACTCAACTTGCCTCTTTTCCCAAATCTCATTACTCCCCTCATGGATCAAACCTTGAGTAACATCTTATCTCCCACCGCAAATTGAATGTCACTTCTCCTCAAGTCGACATAACTCGTTTTCCTATCTTGTGCCGCCCTCATCTTCTCTCGGATTATATGGACTTGGTCAATCATGTCTTGGATCATTTGAGGTCCCAACAACACGGCTATGGTGCTATCATCCAAACATATTAGACTTCGACACTTCCTCCCATACAAAGCTTCAACGGTGCCATGCCAATGCCTGCATGATAGCTATTATTGTAAGAAAATTTGGTCAAATGTAGCCTATCTTCTCAACAGTCCCCAAATTCCAAGATGCAACCTCTCAACATGTCTTCCAAAGTTTAGATGGTTCTATCCGTTTTCCCATCTGTTGCCGGGTTGAAGGTTGTACTCATTTTCAATTGAGTACCCAAAGAGCTTTGAAGCTCTTTCCAAAACCTTGAAATGAATCGCGAATCACGGTCCGACACAATATATTTTGGAAATCCATGAAGCTTGACCACATACTTGCAATATGCATTTGCTAATTCAACCGTGCTCCAAGTATCTTTCATTACAATGAAATGAGCCGATTTGGTTAACCTATCCACAATAACCCAAATCATGTTGTTTCCTTTTTAAGTTCTTGGTAACCCCACTATGAAATCCATAGATATCGACTCCCACATCCATTATGGCACCTCTAGTGGTTGAACTTTAGCTTGTAGTCTCTTGTGTTACCCTTTCACTCTTTGGCAAGTCAAGCATCTTGTCACAAATTCCGCCACTTCCCTCTTCATGTTTGGCCACCAAAAGGTCTACTAAAGGTCATTGTATAACTTATCACCATCCGGGTGCACCGAGTAAGGTGTGTTATGAGCTTCATTCATGATCTTTTCTTAAGCTCTTCATCATTTGCTATGCACCACTTCCCTTTGAATCTAAGGCTTCCGTCCCCATGCAACTCAAATCTTGAGGTTTCACCCCTCTCTAACACTACTTTCCACTATTGGATCTTCACATCACTTGCTTGCTTCTCCCAAATTTCATCGTACAACTCGGGTTCTAAGGTTAAGTCTCCGATTGCTTCCCCTTTTCTTATCATATGAATGCCCATATTCTTCACTTATTCCTTTAATCTTAGCCTGGACAAGGTGGTACATAAGGAGTACACCGACTTCCTACTCAAAGCATCGGCTACCACGTTGGCTTTCCCTTCATGGTATACTATTTCCTTGTCATAATCCCCAATGAGCTCAATCCATCTTCTTTGTATCATGTTCAACTCCTTTTGGGTATAGATGCATTTCAAAATCTTGTTGTCAGAAAACACCTTAAACGTCGCTCCATACAAGTAGTGCCTCCAAATCTTCAAGGCAAAGACAACGGCTCCCAACTCTAGATCATGTGTTGGATAGTTCTCTTGATAGGACTTCAATTGTAGCGATGCATAAGCAATGACTCTACCATTTTGTATAAGTACACATCCCAAACCATTCTTTGAAGCATTGGTATATACTTCAAATGTTTCACTCCCTTCCAGCAAGGCTAACAATGAGGCCGTGGTTAGGCGCTCCTTTAGGGTCAAGAAGGCCATCTCACAACTCCCGTCCCACTTGGAACGGTTTTCTTTTCTCATCAAGGACGTCAAAGGCCTAGCAATCTTAGAGAAGTCTATCACGAATCGTCGATAATAACCGGCTAGACTTAGGAAACTTCGGATTTCTGCTAAATTCTTGGGTGCTACCCACTTTGACACGCCCTCAATCTTTCGAGGGTCCACGGAAACTCATTCCTTTGATATTACATGACCTAGGAAAGCCACCTTCTCCAACCAAAACTCACACTTACTAAGCTTTGCATAAATTTCATGCTCCCTTAAGGTTTGTAACACGATTATCAAGTGCTCTTCGTGCTCCTCTTTGGTTGTAGAGTAGACCAAGATATCGTCTATGAACACCACTACGAACTTGTCCAAATACGGGCTAAACACCTTATTCATGAGATCCATGAACATGGTCAGGGCATTTGTCAACCCGAAAGGCATCACTACGAACTCATAATGCCCATATCTTGATCTAAATGCGGTTTTTGGAATGTCCTCATCCTTAATCTTCAATTGATGATAACCCGACCTTACGTCAATCTTTGAAAATAAACCGGCTCCACTAAGTTGATCAAATAGATCATCGATTCTTGGTAGTGGGTACTTGTTCTTGACGGTGACGATATTCAACTCCCGATAGTCGATACATAACCTCATAGTCCCGTCCTTCTTCTTCAAAAATAGAACCGGTGCTCCCCATGATGAAACACTAGGTGTAATGTACCCCTTATGCTAATTCCCAAAGTTGCTTATTCAATTCCTCTAACTCTTTTGGACCCATATGGTACTGGGCCTTAGAGATTAGTCCTGCTTCCGGTTTCAAGTCCATCCGGGTAACTCCTCCGAAAATACATCCTCAAATTCTCTCACTACCGGTATTTCTTGAGCTTGCAGTCTTTCCATACTAGTGTCCCACACATGACACAAAAGCATATGACAACCCTTCCTCAAACACGCCATTAAGATCATCACCGAAATGAGTTTTACCATGGGCTTGACCAAATAACCCTTGTACGACACCCTAGCACCCTTGGGTCCTTTCAAAGCTATTTTCTTTTGATGACAATCTATATTCGCTTTGTGCTTACTTAGCCAATCCATTCCTGATATTACTTCAAATCCCTCTAAAGGAACTTCAAAATGGTTTACCAGGAAATTTGTTTCATGTACTAAAACCAACACCTCTTTACATACCTTTGAACACACAATAGACTCTCCCGAAGGTAAGGACACATCATCATTTGCTAATTCACCCTCCCCCAAGCCTAGGGTCGACACACGACTCTTAGACACGAAAGAATGTGTGGCTCCCAAGTCAAATAAAATGAAACAAGGATAGTTAACAAGAAATGTACCGGAGACAACATGAGCATCCTCCTCAGCGTTTTTCTTGTCCATGGAAAAGAGCTTGCCACTAGCCTTGGGCTCTCCTTGCAACGTACTTGCTGAGTTGGTTGGTCTAGCCCCAAAAGCGCTGCCTCTAACTGAGCTCGTCGCCATTGATTGTGCTCCCCGGTTGAAGTTCCCACGGTTATTTCCACCATTGTAGGTTGAGTTGGCATTTAATTAGTTTCTCCATGCTCCCGAGTTCCGGTTGGTTGCTCCACTATGGGAAGGGGTGTAGTAAGAACTTCCTTGCCAAAACCTCCGGTTTGGACCCTTTGGAGTGCTAGTACACTCATTCCTCTTATGGCCACGGCCACCACAATTATAGCATCTTAAACCACCACCTTCACTAGCGGCTCTTCCTCCATAGCCACCTGACTTCCCAAAGCTACTAGTGCATTCGCGGATTTCAGTCGACATGTTCATAACGAATTTATTCTGAAAAATCTACAAGGCCAATTGCTACGAAAGTTTTCAGGCATAAACTAGGCTTGAAAATAACCTAAGTTTCTTCTTTACGTTTTTGAAGATAAAACCTTTAAAATGGTCTGATAATTCGTTCAAGAAAATTTACAGATTTACAGAATTAATGTTACTTTCTTTATTTAACCAAATCATGTTTAACCTAATCTTTATGTAATTAAGCACGACTTCTACCATAATCCTACTATAATTTAAGTCTTAAATATGAAAAATTGAATCTTAGAAATATTAAAGGCAACTTACAAAGTAAAAGATTGAATCCAATGGAAGTAGATTCAAAATCCCCAAATGAATTGCCCAATTCCCTTTTACCGAGAAAAAGGATTATGCATCTGAGGTAGTACCTCAGACCTTGTAGTTTTTAAGCATATACATATTTTTCTAAGCACATTACCATTTATAAATATAGTTTTTGAGCAATATTATATTTTTTAGTGTAATGTTTTAGTAAATGTGCTCAAAAACTTTATACTCAAACAGAACTCAAAAACTTTAAAATAAAACTCAGAAAATAAACAATAAGAGGTACTACCTCATATGTATAGTTTATGAACTGCCTTTTACCTCTTTTGTCTCTAACTTTTATGTGATGTTGTAAAAGTAAATATGTGATTTATAAATAGGCTAGCATGGTATATATAGTAGTCAAGGTAGAAGGAATTAGGAAATTACTAGGAAGCTGCCTTATAATATAATATGTCTTATTATATTTATTATTAGTCTTTATTATTTACATATTACTCATAAGAAATTACCTCTTGCCTAACTTACATATTACACGCCCAACACAGTCAATCCCGACTCATTTTATATTTTATTATTAATTTCCACCTCACAATCTAATCTCATAATTATAATAAATATAATGTATAAACACATTTCACATTTTCACCATTGACTAACTATTGACCAAGCCTTAAAATACGGGGTATTACACCTATTTACAAATTACCAAATTTAACACTTCAACATGCTCACACATAAACATCCAACATGTTCCTCTTTAGCTTAACTGCAATCATCCAGGTTACCACATCAAGTGCTACTAAGCATAAAGCTACTTCACAAACATCAAACAAGACTATGCAACAACCATATGTATCATGAACGTCCCATTACCCCACGCGTTGTGACCGACTCAAGCTAAGACGACAAGAGTAAAACCTCGGCACATCTACCAAGATTGTCACGAGTTCTCTACGACTCAAGCCGGGTTCATTTTAAATTGACACACCTAAGTTCATTGGTTCATTAGTTTAGGCTCCAAAACCGTCGCTCTGATCCCACTTTGTAACACCCCCATAAGTTGAGATCCTTCCTCAAGGCAACCCCCAATGCATGGGAGTGTCACAAGACTTGGTTTCCCAAGTTTATAGTACGAAAAAACGAAGTAGAGTACTTTAAATTAATGCTTATTTAACAACAATATGACATAGATAAGTGACTAAGTTAAAATATAACAAATACAACAAGTTTAAGGGAGGCACCAAGCACTACCAATTAGTACAACCATAAGAATGAAAAGGAGTCATAGAGTTAAAACTAAATAAGCTATTGTGTCCACAATTTAAAAGCAAGATCGCTCCCCCAAAACCTTCAACCGTGTATATGCATGCTACCTGTCAGACACTGCTCCCCATATGGGTGAAAATCACGATATGGTTCACCACAGATATTTTAAAACCCAAGTGTTAGCTTAATAATACAAATACCCAATGAATTCTACTAAGAAGGACTAAATGACCATTTAATAAATGCCAAGATAACCAACCATGATTCGAGCACATGTATGAAATACATAAGATCATCCTCCAACTTCTCACCTCCACATCACCGGTCTCAGGGACACGCCCACGATACCACATACCATCACTAGTTACTCGGAAAACGTTCGTGGTACCGGGTCCGAGAGCGACTCGAGTCCCCAGCCAGACATCGTCTCTCAACCACACGAGTCCCTCCAAAACTCAAGTACTAAAATGTGTGCATCCGCCATGGAGTGGGAAGCCCCAAGAGGTGACTCAAGCTGAAGACAGTTTCCCAACCGCCTTCCGTCTCCACAACAACAACCAAGTATACTCCATAATCCTCCAACAGCAATTAACATAGCAACAATATAATTACTTACCAACAAGAATAATCATTAAACCACACAAGGCATAATATGTCACAAATACTCAATCCCTCATTAACTCACCCATTTCTCATGCAATTGCTCACCTAATCATGTTATAATGCATACTAACCATTTATGTAACATTTAACCATGCTTACTCCCTCACCATATACATAATTAACACAAGATAATTTCATTTCATAAAACCCAATTACCATAATCATGTTATAATGCAACTAGCATGAGACAAGTGTAATTAATGACAATAAATGCATAACTAAACATGCATATTATTAAAGCTAAGTACGGAAAATCCCACCTCAACATTATCTTCACAAAGCCTCAAGCTATGGCCTAGAAATGCTCCTCAATGAAGCTTCATACACAAATTAATTGCTACATTCATTACCACATTCCACTATAATAAACATACTAATTAATTCCCTTAATTACCCATCTTAATTACCCATAACCCTAATTAATTATGAGATAATCTACTAGGAAAATTAAGGTTACCAAGATAATATTAAGGAAATAAAAGTGGAAATCAACTTACAAAGGTGGTGGATGAACTAAAGAAAGGAATGACAAGAACTTCTTCAAATATGGAGACTAGATTTAGAGGATAAGGTTTGTGTTTGTTTATGAGTGTTTAGAGAGTGGTAGAGATTAGGTTGAGAGTGATTTTAGGTGGGAATATCTAAAAAGGATAACGTTTAAAAGTGATGCACCACCTACCATTCTCTCGTAAAAGCTGGACAACGACTGAGCACTCGATCGAGTGCCCGGTTCACTCGATGGAATGAAGCTCCACTTGGTCGAGTAAACAGCCACTCGGTCGAGTAACCCTGTTTCAGCAACTTCCAGCCATTTCCCAGGTTTCACTCGGTCCCCCACTCGATCGAGTGGACTGTCTACTAGGTCGAGTACGGTCTTATAAATTGCGAGGTATTACAGTGACGATGTTGTGATTATCCAACAACATGGTTGCGATTTGAGACAGATGTAAAATGTCAATTGGCACGATAGAAATATGGTGACAATATGGTACTGTTTTGTGTGTTCAATTTTCATCCTCATTACATGCAGTTGTGATTCGAAGTTATGATCATTCCATTTAATCCTTTAGAATTGTTGTTTTGGACCAATTTTGCGCATGGTTATGTTTGATGAGAAGATGTGATGGTTACTTTAGTTAATTGTGGTGTTTAAATGTTTATACCTTACTTGTTACAATTGAGAGTGAACTTCGGGGAAGAAGTTCCTATTAAGGGGGGTAGATAACATCGCGGCAAAATCTTTCAAAAACTCATTTAAAATGTTGCTTTTAATCTTTTAATTCTTTAAACTGGTACTTTAATCTTTAAGTTGTTGTCTAAATCTATTTAATCTTACCAACTTTGTTTATGCCGGCTTAGTTAAAGAGTATGGTGGTAATGCAGGTTAATTTTATAAGTGGTAAACATTAGTTTTATGATTGTTATAATAATGTCATGGTGAGACTGTGGTGGTAGGTATGTAACAGTGTTAGTACTTTGGTGACTGTGTAATAACTTTATATTATACATGTTGGCGTTATTCGATGATTGCATAAGTGTTGTGTGATCTTTCATTTTGCCTTGTTGCGTTACGGTTGGCGTGTGGGACGAACTTCGAGGACGAAGTTCATTTTAAAGGTTAAAACTGTATTACCCGCTCTGTTAGGGACGTGTTGACTGACGTTTTGACCATGAGATACCATAGAAAGGGAGACAAGCGGAGATTATATTGCCATCATAACTCGGTACTCGACCTAGTAGAGGTCACTCGGCCGAGTAACTGTGTTACTCGACCGAAATGAGTTCGGCGTACTCGGCCGAGTATATCCCATACTCGTCCGAGTAACGCGTCTGACAATGTGTTAATATAAAACAAGGAAGCTAAAAGGAGGATTCATTTCCACGATATATTTTATCTATTTTAAACCTAGTATCCTCTCTCTCCCAATTCTCTCATCCCCCTCTACCAATAATGAGTTAGCCTTGAACACCAATCCAGGAAGGAAGATATCATATGCATAGAGTCATCGAGTCAGGTTGTCGCCGCTGTCGGCATTTGTTCGCTCTTCAAGTTGAGTTTGTGCATAATTAGTTATCATTCGGTAGATCTTGAATAGCATATGGATAGGGTATGATTGTTGTTTATAGGGTATGATATGGATTCTTGTCTAGCATAGTATGATTAATGCATTTCTATGGAATAGCGGAAAGGTGGGGTTTCCCTACTCAGTTTCAGTTTATGGGTGTTGCTTGTTTGGTTGTGTAAAGTGGTTGTTGTTGTTGAATGTTACCTTGATGAGTTGTTTCGGCTACAGTATGGAAACGATGATGGTGGTAATGTTTTTGTTACTGGTATTGATTGTGAAGCCATTGTCGGGAGATGGTCTTCACCCCCATGTTCTCCCCTTGTCGCTCCCATCACAAGGGGGGTGCACATTAATGATCTGCGTTTGCTCGTTGTGATGAGCGGGGCTTCGGTGGGCAACGTTGTGGTCCCCCACTGGCGGTGTTGGTTACCCGTTGCGATGGGAACCATTGGTTACTACGTGATTGGAGTGGTGGAGATTGGTGGTGGTTGGTTCGACTAGTATTGCACATTGAATGATTTTATTTTACTGTCCTATTATTCTGTTGCTGACTTGTGTGGTGTTTTGTGTGTTTCTTCTCTTTGTCTGTGTCTGTGTCTGCGGTGATCCATTTGATATTGCCGGCAATTGGTGAGCAATGAGACTTTTCAGGTTGCTATGGTTGCTGTCTGGTTGTAGCTGCGGGGTTGGAGTAATCGCATGACATAAAGTTGGGTCGATAATAGTTCACAGTTGTAATTTATAAAGAGATATTTAATTGTTCTTTTATGATCTATTTGATATAGTTACCTCGGGCAACAAAGATGGTAACGCCCTCACTTATTGGGGAAGGCCTTGTTAAGGCTCCTTGGCAAGTGGGGGTGTTACAAATATTGTGTAAGCTTGAAATGATATTTCCTCCTTCATTTTTTAACTCCATAGAGCATCTAGCAGTCTATTTGCCCTACGAAGCCAACGTTGGAGGACCCATCTAATATAGATGGATGTATCCATTTGAAAGGTAAGAGTTCTAACTAGTTTTGAAATTATAATAATAATATTATTATTCTATATAATTAACTAATATATTATTAACTCTATTAACCATTAACCACATCAATGCATCTTGTATAGGTTTCTTAATTTGGTGAAGAAAAAAGTTGGTAACAAAGCTAGGGTGGAAGTTTCTATGCAATGCCTATTTAATGGAAGATATTGCAAATTTTTGTTCTTTTTACTGTAACACCCCCATACACCAAGGTGCCTTACCAAGGATCACTCCAGTGTTACCACTACTCGGCCGAGTAATCCCTACTAGGTCGAGTAAACAGATACGTAGGTCTCATATCCTCTCTCATATCCATTCCTACAGTTCTCCTCTGGTCAAACGGTCGGACAAGGGGTCCTTAAATAGGGCGGGTATAACAGTATTCCCTCTTTAAAAGAAACTTCGTCCCCGAAGTTCATTCCATACTTCCCCAAAACAACGGACAACACGCCTAAGGAAAGACCTATCGCTTCACGACAATGATCACCAAACAAAAGTTTAAGACACGTATGATATTAGGTTTCAAACATCTTTGATATAGCTTCGATGACCACTACATCACTATAGCGTTACTGTATACAACTACCAAGTAAATTACGTAGGAAAGTTTGTGACGACTCAGAACGCGAAAGTTAAAAAGAAGATGAAGCATAAAAGAACTATGTCAACTTGTTAGAAATTTTACCGCGATGTTATCTACCCCTCTAAAAAAGAACTTCGTCCTCGAAGTTCATTCTACCCGTCAAACCAAACTTATAAGTACGCCAGAAAACAACAATCATAGAACATATCTCATGTCACGAGACAAGTACGACACACCCTTAAAGTATGTAAATAACCACCCTATTCATGCAATTGAAAAAGACAAGACATGCAACATAAACTAAGAGATGCCAAGAGTACGTATATGGACCATGATGATACCATTGCCATCCGGTAACTATTGATTACCGTCAACACTCGCATTCTAGGTCTTGTATTAGTACTACCGTGTCACATATTTCGATCGTATATCGTTATCATATAAACAAAGGGCATAACAGGAAGTCTTAACACAACACTAAGACATTGAAGCATGCATATACCGAAAAATAGATACCCACTTAAGTCTATCACAAATCCAAACAACGAGGGGTGCAATATTCGTATACTCAGTCGAGTATCTAGAAGTACTCGGTCGAGTGCGCGATACTCGGCCGAGTATCGCCATGCTCGGCTGAATATTCCTGGGCAGAACGCGATTTTAGGCTCCTAAAACACACAACGCCCAAGTTTAAACCTGCAAACAGTAAGATGTCTCACACCGACTCAAAGTCCCGATCCAAATAACTCAACCATAGTACGAAAAGCAAGTAGTGGCCTTATAGCCAATTACAACATTCAAAATAAAAGATTATGATGAACTGCAACAAATATCCAACAACAATCCAAAGAAACGAGTCTAGAAACAAAACGGAAATCAAACATCCGCACCCTCCTCCATCTCCTCACCACCTCCGGTGCCTGATGTACCAGCTCTAGATGCTCTTGCTCCCTGAAAAGCTTTAGCAGAGTAGCCTCCACCGCCGGTCCATCTCTCTCCCTCGCCTAGCTGACTGCCATAGTTAGCTCCCCACGGTCCCGCGAGGCAGCCAAACTCGGTCTCCTCCGCCGGTCTCCAAAAGCTGGGATCAACTCCATAACTATGGAAGACTCCAGTGTCATTCTCGAGTCCTCTCCTCCAAACCGGTTGTGCCAACCATGTCCTTATACCCTGGTTGTAGGTCATCTCATGCATGTTGCGGAGCACCAAGGTAGTGGAGATCCGCTCGGTCGGGTCACTAACCTGCATCGTATGGTCGTGGACGGTGGGGTAGGGCGAGTACTGTGATGGGTAAAAGCTCGGTGTAGAAAAGGAAGGCTCAGTCTCAGTCTCAGCCACCCTAGCTGCTCTCCCTCTATGGCGCTCACGGGGTGGAGGAGCGACCGGCTGCTTCTCCGTCACGGAGACAGGCTCAGGTAAGTCTAGGAGGATGGTGGGGTCGATCAAGTAGAACTGAGGCTTAGCTAAATTGATAACATATAACGATAAAGCACCGAAGAGGCAGCTAATATCTAAGGCCCAAGTCAATAAAGAAAAGAAATGGGCAATGACAGATGACTCCCACGACCCCTCAATAATCTTCACGGATCTTGAGGCAGTCACAAGAAGAGAAGGCTAAGCTGGCCCATGATCCGTGCGTCCCAAGCTCAAGTCGGGCGTCCTAGGACCAGGACAAGCGGATTCCCTTACAGCACGAGCATGCCCCAAGAGCAGGTCGTGCGGTTCCTCCTTGGACTTGCAAGGCTCTAATCCTCTTTCAAGGGGCTTAATCATCATTTAAGCCCTTAGTTAACCTAATCCTTGTACTACTATATATACCCCTCTTGTATTTAGACAAGGATAAGTCCTCTAAGTGGGAATTAAGTCCTCTTAGTGTAGGCAATGCTTCCTTAGTTTAGATTAAGCTCTCATTAGGAGTAGATTAGATTAGATTAGCATTTAATCTTTCCACAAAATTGCACTTTAATCTTTCCTCAATAATTTCTCATACAATCTTAGATTTAGCTTGGTATTTGAAAAATTCTTGGGTTTTTATTGGGGAAATGACTACTCTCCACCGTTAATCAAAGGGTTTATTCCATTGTTCCCCAATTTCCTTTGTTCAATTCAAGTTGTTTACATTTGCATCTCTTGGGTATATATTTGAAGACTATGTGACAAGTCTCCATATTTATTCAAGGATTCTTCTTTGTTTATGTTCGTCTTTAATCTCCAAGTTGGTAACACTCTTAACCCCTTTTTATTTACTTATTAATCTCTTGTTTATTGTCTTGCTTAATCATCAAGTTCATTTGTGTTGTGATGGTTGACACCATTGCTAGCATAATAATCATGATGTGTAGTGAGTAGTCTCCTAACTAGGGATTAGTGGGGGATTAGGGGAGTTAATCATAGGGTAAATTTATGCTTAATGAGTTCATATGAATGTTGCTTATTGTTCTTTCAACTTATGCACATATCATATTTGATGAAATGCTTGATTGACAACCTAGCAAGTTTCTCTTAACCTTTCAACAAGACTTGTAAGACATAAACAACCTCAAGGCTTGTTAGACCATGCATATAGTTGATTAGGAAGAATTAAGTCGACTTGTAGGTGTTGTAAAGTCTTGACCGACTCGGCTCCGGGACCCAAGCCTTCCTAGGACTCATTTATGTTATCTCACCATGAATGGGGAAAACCAAGTCGACTTGTAGGTGTTGTAAGGTCTTGACCGACTCGGCTCTGAGACCTAAGTTTCCCTAGGAATTGTAAGAGATACACTAACTTGATTTCAATAATAATAATTGCTTGCATCTATATGATTCATTTATGCTATTTCACCATGATTCCCCTATAATCCCATGAGTCCCTAGTATTGTTTATCATTTGTTTACGCCCTTGTTTCTTTTTACTTTTCTTGTTTACATTTCCTTGTTATAGTTCAGAACACAACTCCAACCCAAAACAATTGTGACACTAGCACAAATTGAGATAGATAGACTTAGAACCCAAAGCACACTGTCCAGTGGATCGACCTCGACTTAAACACTAACTAGTTGTTTGTTGAGAATATAAATGTGTTTGATTAAGCGTGCGACGACAACGCTACATCAAAATGGCGCCGTTGCCGGGACGGTGTTATGTGATTAAGTTCTTACTTGTTTGTCTATTTTAATTGTTCTTTAACCTTGAAGAACTTGTTCCTCAAGGTCGTTCTTACCGTTTTTGTGTAGTTTCCTTGGTTGTAGTTGTTTCCTTGTCTTAGCTATGATGATGGCTCAAGACTTAACACATGGAGTATGTAGTGGATCTTTTAAGTATGACTACAATGGGTATGGGGAGTTTGAGGAGCAAGTCAACACAAACCTACCTTACAACTCATACAATGAAAATCCTAACTACTGCCCCAACTTTTCCCACCAAAATCCCCACATCCAATATCCAGAACAACCATCCACCCAAGACTCACTTTACAACCAATTCTAAATGCCACAATATAACCACTTTCACACCCACACACAATAAGAAGATGAGCATAACTTTGACATTCAAAATATGGTTCTCCAAATGATGGGAGACCAATAAAATTTCTTCACACAAATGCTAGAATAAAGCCTAAATAGAAACAATGTTCTTCAAAGCATTGTTACCCATGGTGAAGAGTTGGCAATTCAAATTTCCCAAATGAAGGCAACCCATCCAACCACTCCACACGAATTCTTAAGCATTGACCATGAATGTGAATTTGAGGTAATGACCTTGGATGTGGAATATGTGAAGTGGGAAGAACCAATCTCCTTGAGCTCTTTTGAGTATGAAAGTGTGGTATTTAATGAAGAAGATATGAGGTTGACTAAGCCAAATACTCTTAGACTTTGTCAGTATGAGGGTGTGTCATTTGATGTGAATGTTGAGGTGTTGGAGAAAGAGTTAACGAGGAGGAGTGAAGCCCTCATGTATGATTCGTATGAAGATAGCGATGATGACAAGCCTATGGAAGAAGCTTTTGTGGAACATGTGTCTTGCAATGAATTATGGAATGAAGTTGTGAGTGTTGGGAAATGTGTCCTCAACAATAGTGCGATCACATGATTTATATATCATTATTAAATCTCATACCAAGAATACGAAAGGGATGATACATTACATATATAGTCAACTGGTCCACACATATCGGTAATGATTGGCTAGCTAGAGTTTGACATTACTGTCGTGCGACGGTGGTGATCAGTTGATCCCTTGAGGTCACACCTAAAGGACGATTCCCTTAATTGAAAAGGTTAATTAGTTGTATGCCGATACAGATTAATTAATTCCTTAAAATTGAACAAATTATTATAAGAGAGAGAGAGAATTGACATCTTATTCTAATGTGATTAAATGAGATTTTATTTAGTAATTTAAGAAGTTATATTACTAAAATTAATCGGTGTTTGCGAAACACGCGAGATGAGAATGATAAGTTAGTTATAATTACAAGATGTTGTGAATTATACTAACTAGTAAGTAAATGACCATTTTATGAGATAGTAATTTTATATTACTAGTCAATTTGTTAAATATGATTTATTTAATTTGTAAATGATATTTAATTTGTTAAATATGCATTTTAAATTAAAACATGACATAAGACATGTCACATGTCACATGACATACAATTGTACAATTGACAAAAATAAAATGTAACGCCCCGTAAATTTCGGACCGTTAATATATTTCAGAAATAATTTATTAATCAAAATAAAAGTGATAATTAAGTATTTAAAGTAAAAATAATTTAAAGAAATATAATTTTATTATATTTTGAAGAAAAGTATTTATTTTGATAGTTTTGAAAGGTTTAAAAATAGTTTAAACCGTGTAAAATCTTTTATTTTGAATTAAGGGCGTATCGGGGGGGGGGGAATGACAATTCGTTTGAACGTTGGGTAAACGAAATTGGAAATGGGTCGTATGAATACTCAATTTTATTGTAATCTCGTGTTTAAAGACTTTGGACTTGACGGAATTTGCATTTGACTTACGGATTTAATTATTATTGAAACGAGTCAAAACCGACTCGTTAAAAATCCCGACTAAAAATTCCGCACGTACTTTTCCCTCCTTTCTTCTCTCACGCGCAGCTCCCCCTCCCCTTTCCTTTTATTTTTCTGAAATTTTTGGTGTTCATCCTCTAAAAACACCAAAACCTCATTTTCATACACATTCAAGCTCAAAATCGTCATAAAATCTTCGTTTCTTGTCCGTTTTTCGCATAATTTACCTTTCCGGAATCCCCTCGCCACGATCTACGACTTAGTATGTTCTAATTTCAATTTTCATTAAGTTCTTTTAAGACCAAATTTCGGTGATTTCGGTTTTGTGCTTAATTTTTGTGTTTTTATTGTTTAATTAGGTGAAGGATTGGAAGACGAGTTCGGGGACTCGTATATTGTAGAGGATAGCGGTTAGTTGTGGTTAGGGTTTCGATTTTGAGGACTAATTGCTCATTTTCTAGCTTAAGGTAACATATTTCGAGCTACTCGACGAATTATCATCACATGTTTTTGATTTTTATATGTTTGGTGAATTTTAGTTTGGGTAGTAATTTTCACATGTTAAATTTAGTTGCATGCAAGCTTAATTTGTGCCTTTTGGTAGTTTAAATTATCAAAGTTGAATTGGGGACGATTAATTAATTTTCGAGACGGTCTTATAATGTATAAAAATGAAAAAAAGAGAAGAAATGGTGTGCGGCGGGCCCGGCAGGCCGGCCAGTGAGTCCCACAGGCGCCCGGCGTCTTGGGGTTGGCCGGGTCGGTCCGTTGTTTTGTTTCGCGGTTTTCCATGCTTTGTCCGTCATCTTAGGTTCATCATGGATATAATTAGTATGAGTTTACATGGTTAAATTTGTTAAGAAAATCATAAAAGTAGCTAAAAGTTATGCTAATGGTAGAAAAATTATGTTATATTGACAATTATCACATGTTAGGATAATTTACAAAATGAAATGGTAATTAATAGGCTCAAAATGAATTTTATAGTGATAATTGTAATGTTTTGTTGATTGTCTTAAAACCGAGCCTTAGTCCCTTTGGTCGATGCGATGTCGATTAATTGAGTGATTGGTCGGCCGCAATTTGACCCGTGCACTCCGCAGGTGGGGTTGCGGGTAAAAATTCGGTTGAATGATTTAGATAATCGGCCTTTTTCTTGTTTTAGGCCATTTATTATATCTCTATTTCACATGTGTAATTAGTTGAATTTAAATAGTTTCTTATTTAGTCAGTTGAATTTAAATAGCTTCTCATTTTGTAGTAATGGCCCTAGTTTGCCCTAAAGCCTTTTATATTGTTATATTTGCTAGGATTGGAAATTAGTATTGAATTCTTATTGAGGAACTGTTGGGATTGTATCTTTGTAAATAGACATTTATATAGCTTTCACATGATAGAATGTTAGAATTTATGTTGGTAAGTAGGACTTTTTGCCCTCTTAAGGTTAAGTGGGTGTCTTACTTGACTTATGTGGTGAGTTTTGGGTGGTGTGGGCTAAAATATTCAAGCCGGACTAGGCGTGACTAGGTCCTAGGTGAGTATTTCGGCCTTCATCATAGATAGGTCTTTATAGTCTCTGACGAGTATATGTTCACTGCTTGATAGCCTTTGTGTTCCTGACTAGTGGATGTTTATCCAAGTTGGGGCATGACCTCAGGTACTAATTTTGATAGTATGGGGTCAGCTTAAGTACTAGCCGACCCTTCGGTGGTGTCCTTAGGGTACTCACTTCACTTTGTTTTAAAAAAGTTGTGAGTCTTGGGTGCGGTGGTGTGTATCCGCATGTCTAGGTCTCTGCAGATTTTAGGCTAGGGTTGTGTTGTCTCTTGGCCATGTTTTCTTAATAGTAACCGTTGAGCCAAGATACCGGTTCGATTACCTTCCCTACCTCGTGGTATAGACTTGAGTTACAAAGTGACTATTGACGGTGCTAAGAACTTATGTCTGTCTTTGTTATATTGCCCTTTCTTGTATGGTGATTTTATGAACGTAATAGGTGAGATGTAAGCGGTTCTGATTGATAAAGTTTGGATTCCTATTTGAGTGATATGATTCACATGATAGATTAGTGGTTAGTTTAGGGGTCATAGGTCAGAATTACATGATAATTACATTGTTTATCATATTGCTTACATGTGTTACTACATGTTACATTAATTTTGACGATTCGTGGCTGGGAGGACTCGAAGTTACTCCCCACTGAATTGTGGCTTTCGTGTTTGTATAAAATGCGATTGACAGGTTGTTGATGCTTAGTTGGGGTCACAGACGGCTAGTGAGCAAGGAACCTTGGACCTAGTTTTGGCTATTTTATTAGTAAACCTTTTTACACTTTTGGTTTGTATATAATTTGAAGGGACATATGTCTCCCTTTCTATTTTTGGTTTGTATCCTTATATTTCCGCGTCTTTAGTTATATATGTAAGTTAGTTTATCAGCTGTTGCAGGGTTATGACACTCTTCTTGAGTTGGAATGGTTGTGAATGGTTTAGTTAGAAATTTTTTTTGAAATTGCAGGTTTTGGACTAGTTGAACCATTTACAAACATATCCTACCAGTTTTTCTGTAGAATTTACGTATTTATTTATGGCTAGATTTAAGGGTGTCACAGTTGGTATCAGAGCCTATTGCTCCCGACGCACGTTTGTGCACCCCACTTAAAAATCACTTGACCTCTAGATAATAAACTTGAGAGAAGGGTAGGATGGGTAGAGTTAGGATTTTATGTGGTAGCCTGTTTGTGATTGCTAATTGTTAGGTACTAATTGATTTTCTCTTTTGTAAGATGGCTCTCCAATAGAGGTAGATAATGCAATCTTACCTTAGTCTTCCAATCTCGTTGTTTATTCGTCTTTCAAATTCTTATTATCTCGCCTAGGTAACTACCTTTCAATTATTTTTCCCGTTTTATCTTAGGTTCGTTTTCTTCTTATAATAAAGTCCATGTGGACACCTTCCTTTTATACCGCAGGATAGTTCCCTTGTTCAAGAGAACCCAGTTTTGAGAGAATGTATCATTGGAGGGCGTGAACGAGTGGAGAAATTGATTGTTTAAGATTTAAGTTGTATAGGAGAATATAATTTGGGATCCTTTGGTTAGTCTTGTTAGTTGTGCTTGATATGAGAATTTAGTGAATTGAGAAATACCTTGGGATTTATGTCTATAGAGAGCTTGTTTGTTATAGATGATTAAGCATGGGTACTACGTTAGCACATAAGATGGAATGAACCTAGCTACTTCATTTGAGAGTCTCGATGTTTCTTATGGAGAATTAAAGGAATGATAGTTAGCCTTAATCCTCGTAGGCTTTGAAAGGAATACAATAGGACATTGATGTTGATTAATGGATTGGTATTGTACTTTGGAATTAGTTAGTTTGTTAAACCTTTTAAGTTGACTAAATCTAGTATAGAGTAGCCCTTGTTGACCTTATGAAACATATCTGAATTTGGGAATTTTGGTGGAATGTTGTTCGATATAGTTCGTGAGTTCAAGGATGTGATTCCAATTTATGGTATCGGAAACTAGAAGTATTAAGTGGTGAGATGATGGAGTAAACAAGCCAGGGTACTTGGAGATGACATAGTAAGTGAAGTTCAATGACGAGAATTGTAAAGGAGATACTTTGGGACATGGATGGTAACGAATGAATTTGTGTGGTGAATTGATTTTGGCTCTTAGAATCAATTGAGTTGAGGAATACTTACCATTGTGGAATCCTTGTTAGTCCTACGATGTAGTAGACATTTAGGGCTTTGTTGAGCACCTTAGTGAAGTAACCTTATCATATCGATCATAAGCTTTGATGAGTGTTTAGTAAGCGGTAACCCTTTCATTGTGCCGCTTCTATTCTCCTTTCCTTCTCTTTAACGATCGTTGAACCTTGTCTTTATGCTAAATTTTACGTAACTTCTTCTTTCCCGAGATATCTTCTTAACTCGAATACCACTTATTTTTGTCAACCGTTATCTTTACGGTCTGACTCCTTAGTTTCCTAATTTATCAGATTCATGCACCCTTCGGAAATGTTTTACCGTTCCTCCATCACTCCTTATCTCCTTAGTATAGTTGGTACCTTGTTGACCATGTTTACAGAGTTAGTGAGATGTGACTTGAGGATATAGGATTGATTAAGTAGCCGAGTTTGGGTTTGGCTTCCATATCACTTGGGCTATGAGGGTTTGATAATGTATATGTTACCGTGTGAGAAATGTTAAATGTGGGATTATTTGTTGGTTTTAGTATGTGATATCGATTACTACTTGAGGTATGGTATGAGAGTGAGAGTAAGCTACATTATTGGGAGGTTTTAGCACTTGTTTTGGTAACTAGAAAGGGTAATGGTATGGATGACACCAATTGTTAGGCGAAGGAACCTAATTTCAATTTATGGTTTTAGAAACTCTGAGGTGATAAAGTGTTGTTACAATTATGACCTTGTACCTTGAGAATTTGATGGTAAGTAAGTTTAGGATATCAAATTTGAAAGAATACCCCTTGGGGATGTTGATGACCAGAATGGTTTGGTGATGTGATTTGGCATTCTAGTTGACTCTTGAGAGTTCTTGAGTTTAGAGAGACTTAGTGTTGAGAAGAATTTGTTAATCCTATAGTTTTATAGACCTTGAGGTCGCATTGAGTGCTTGAGATGATGAGACAATGTTGGAGCTGGGTGTAGTTCGGCTTTTGAGAATCCTTAATAAGTAAAAGGATAGAGAAACTTGAGATCCTATTGATTTTTCATAATTTGAGGTTGGTATGTTACTACCTTGTTTTGAAATGAGAACCTTGTGGAATGTTTGAGGAACCTTCTTTTGGAGTTTATAGCTTGGTATTGGGATTCTTGATTGAAGGTTTACTTTTTGAGGAAACCATAGTTGACACTAGTTGGATACGAATATAGCTTTGTTGGAAGCCTTGACCTTAGACTTGTGGAAGTTGTTTCGGGATGTTTGAGGATTTGGAACGATGAGATCCCACTTATAGTGAAATATCTTGTTCTAGGGGATATGATAGGAAGAGGTAACATAAGCGATTAAGGAAACCCTTGGGAGTGATGTGGTTATGAGTTTGGTTGTTAGGAAGTTTTGGTAGCCGTTTTGAGTGATGTTGTTATTTGAGATAAGAGTGTCTGGTGATTCCTTGGTGTCTAATCTCCTTTCTTCCTTGATCAAGAGCGTTACCGCTCATATCTCTCTTCCTTACATCATCATATTCCTCTCGTAAGTTTGATATTGGTAATCTATGAAACTCTATCTTTGACATCCTTGTAATTTTGACTTCAATTCTTACCCCATGAAATTTATTATAGCTCATTTTGATTAGTTAAATTTGAATCATCTTAATATACTTTGTTTTATATGCTATCTAAGTTATTTTCCGTGTTGTACAACTTCTAAATTTCAAACCACCAGTTTGATTCATTCTTGAAAGTTTATGTCACTTCTGCAAACCTAACCTATTTTTAAGGATTTGAAAATGAAATTTTGATTTATTTCCGTAACGTATTCCTTTTTCTTACTTTTGTTCCGAGTTACTAAGCCGTGTTTAAATCATAATTAGTAAAGATAATATTCTTATTATAGAACTTTAAACTAAAAGTTTGAAAATGCTTTTATGATTTGCAATGGTTTTAACATTAGTGAATGTTAAATCTCGTTGTTGGTGACGTCCCCAATAATGGATTTTCTCATTTATTGGTGTAGAAATATTTTTATATCTTGATATGAATATGGATGTTCTTGTCTGATCAACAAGAGTATCACCGTTTCATTGAAAAGATACCTATATTTTCTTATAACTATAATTTCTCCTTCTAAGTTTCGAGGGCGAAACTTTTTAAAAGGAGGGGTGATTGTAACGCCCCGTAAATTTCGGACCGTTAATATATTTCAGAAATAATTTATTAATCAAAATAAAAGTGATAATTAAGTATTTAAAGTAAAAATAATTTAAAGAAATATAATTTTATTATATTTTGAAGAAAAGTATTTATTTTGATAGTTTTGAAAGGTTTAAAAATAGTTTAAACCGTGTAAAATCTTTTATTTTGAATTAAGGGCGTATCGGGGGGGGAATGACAATTCGTTTGAACGTTGGGTAAACGAAATTGGAAATGGGTCGTATGAATACTCAATTTTATTGTAATCTCGTGTTTAAAGACTTTGGACTTGACGGAATTTGCATTTGACTTACGGATTTAATTATTATTGAAACGAGTCAAAACCGACTCGTTAAAAATCCCGACTAAAAATTCCGCACGTACTTTTCCCTCCTTTCTTCTCTCACGCGCAGCTCCCCCTCCCCTTTCCTTTTATTTTTCTGAAATTTTTGGTGTTCATCCTCTAAAAACACCAAAACCTCATTTTCATACACATTCAAGCTCAAAATCGTCATAAAATCTTCGTTTCTTGTCCGTTTTTCGCATAATTTACCTTTCCGGAATCCCCTCGCCACGATCTACGACTTAGTATGTTCTAATTTCAATTTTCATTAAGTTCTTTTAAGACCAAATTTCGGTGATTTCGGTTTTGTGCTTAATTTTTGTGTTTTTATTGTTTAATTAGGTGAAGGATTGGAAGACGAGTTCGGGGACTCGTATATTGTAGAGGATAGCGGTTAGTTGTGGTTAGGGTTTCGATTTTGAGGACTAATTGCTCATTTTCTAGCTTAAGGTAACATATTTCGAGCTACTCGACGAATTATCGTCACATGTTTTTGATTTTTATATGTTTGGTGAATTTTAGTTTGGGTAGTAATTTTCACATGTTAAATTTAGTTGCATGCAAGCTTAATTTGTGCCTTTTGGTAGTTTAAATTATCAAAGTTGAATTGGGGACGATTAATTAATTTTCAGACGGTCTTATAATGTATAAAAATGAAAAAAAAAAAAAAAGAAGAAATGGTGCGGCGGCGAGCCCGGAAGAATGGCAGTGCCCACGGCGACCCGGCCGGTCTTGGGGTTGGCCCGGGTCGGTCCGTTGCTTGTTTCGCGGTTTTCCATGCTTTGTCCGTCATCTTAGGTTCATCATGGATATAATTAGTATGAGTTTACATGGTTAAATTTGTTAAGAAAATCATAAAAGTAGCTAAAAGTTATGCTAATGGTAGAAAAATTATGTTATATTGACAATTATCACATGTTAGGATAATTTACAAAATGAAATGGTAATTAATAGGCTCAAAATGAATTTTATAGTGATAATTGTAATGTTTTGTTGATTGTCTTAAAAACCGAGCCTTAGTCCCTTTGATCGATGCGATGTCGATTAATTGAGTGATTGGTCGGCCATAATTTGACCCGTACTGCCGCAGGTATGGGGTTGCGGGTAAAAATTCGGTTGAATGATTTAGATAATCGGCCTTTTTCTTGTTTTAGGCCATTTATTATATCTCTATTTCACATGTGTAATTAGTTGAATTTAAATAGTTTCTTATTTAGTCAGTTGAATTTAAATAGCTTCTCATTTTGTAGTAATGGCCCTAGTTTGCCCTAAAGCCTTTTATATTGTTATATTTGCTAGGATTGGAAATTAGTATTGAATTCTTATTGAGGAACTGTTGGGATTGTATCTTTGTAAATAGACATTTATATAGCTTTCACATGATAGAATGTTAGAATTTATGTTGGTAAGTAGGACTTTTTGCCCTCTTAAGGTTAAGTGGGTGTCTTACTTGACTTATGTGGTGAGTTTTGGGTGGTGTGGGCTAAAATATTCAAGTGGGACTAGCCGTGACTAGGTCCTAGGTGAGTATTTCGGCCTTCATCATAGATAGGTCTTTATAGTCTCTGACGAGTATATGTTCACTGCTTGATAGCCTTTGTGTTCCTGACTAGTGGATGTTTATCCAAGTTGGGGCATGACCTCAGGTACTAATTTTGATAGTATGGGGTCTGCTTAAGTACTAGCCGACCCTTCGGTGGTGTCCTTAGGGTACTCACTTCACTTTGTTTTAAAAAAGTTGTGAGTCTTGGGTGCGGTGGTGTGTATCCGCATGTCTAGGTCTGTGCAGATTTTAGGCTAGGGTTGTGTTGTCTCTTGGCCATGTTTTCTTAATAGTAACCGCTGAGCCAAGATACCGGTTCGATTACCTTCCCTACCTCGTGGTATAGACTTGAGTTACAAAGTGACTATTGACGGTGCTAAGAACTTATGCCTGTCTTTGTTATATTGCCCTTTCTTGTATGGTGATTTTATGAATCGTAATAGGTGAGATGTAAGCGGTTCTGATTGATAAAGTTTGGATTCCTATTTGAGTGATATGATTCACATGATAGATTAGTGGTTAGTTTAGGGGTCATAGGTCAGAATTACATGATAATTACATTGTTTATCATATTGCTTACATGTGTTACTACATGTTACATTAATTTTGACGATTCGTGGCTGGGAGGACTCGAAGTTACTCCCCACTGAATTGTGGCTTTCGTGTTTGTATAAAATGCGATTGACAGGTTGTTGATGCTTAGTTGGGGTCACAGACGGCTAGTGAGCAAGGAACCTTGGACCTAGTTTTGGCTATTTTATTAGTAAACCTTTTTACACTTTTGGTTTGTATATAATTTGAAGGGACATATGTCTCCCTTTCTATTTTTGGTTTGTATCCTTATATTTCCGCGTCTTTAGTTATATATGTAAGTTAGTTTATCAGCTGTTGCAGGGTTATGACACTCTTCTTGAGTTGGAATGGTTGTGAATGGTTTAAGTTAGAAATTTTTTTGAAATTGCAGGTTTTTGGACTAGTTGAACCATTTACAAACATATCCTACCAGTTTTTTTGTAGAATTTACGTATTTATTTATGGCTAGATTTAAGGGTGTCACATAAAATGGACTCCATATTACACTATAGAAACCGAAATATTGGAGGAAGTATGGGTGAGTGGGTGTTTTGTTTAATGGATAAATAAAACACCATGATTACCTACAATGTAGGGTAGTCTTACACACATTACTTAATAAGAACAAAAGTAAAAAGAAAAGACCATGCATTGGTCATGTATACTCCCCTCCACCGGTTTTGTATGTAGAAGATAGAGAATTTTATTCTCTTAATTTGACTTATCATTCATTCTAATATTACATGCAAAAAGTTCATGTATTTTTCCTCTCTTCTCTCTCTTTAATCTTCATCAAAAAGATGAGTTTTTGATTAAAAATTTGTTCAAAAGATTACTAAAATTATTAATGTAATATATGAGTGTTAGTAATCAATTTTAAGGTAAACCACATTACAAATATCTAGTACATATTAGTTTGTGTGATTAAGGGACAGTTTTGGGTGCTACTAATTGGAGGGCTTCTAATTTGAAGTCATGAATGTTCATCCATTAATGGAAAGCTCAAGAACTAACAAGAAGGATATCTTGTTGGTGCCCATATGATGACCGAAATTTATTTGGTGAGAAATTGATTTTCTTATCTCTTTTTGTTTTAGTTTGCATGCATAAGATCTAGAATTTATTTTATGACTAAATAAATTTGAAACATATAAGAATATGTTATGTAATGAGATATAGATTTCCAACAAGCGGTATCAAGAGCCTTGGTTGTTTGCATGCAAGTCGGTTAAAAGTTTTTCCGAGTTATACGATTAACATATAAAACTTGTAAATTTGTGTTATTATGATATATCACGAAAATAATTTATGCATGTTAAAGTTTCTGATCCTAAAATGTATTTAGGATTTTTTGGTTAATTTATGGATTTTATTGTTCATTTTATATAATATTGGCATTAAAATGTGATTTTTATGATAAAAATGTCATTTTTGGACGAAAATTCGCTAATCTTCGAATTTTCAGGTGGTTTTTGGATATGTTTTCACATATATTATTTTTAGTTGATCTGGAAATTTTCATAATTTTTGGAGTTCTTATGCTCGAAAAATGGATTTTTCATGATAAAAATCGAATTTAAATGAAAAATAGGTTAATATGAGAAATATTTCGAATATGGTAATAGAAATTTAGTATGTTGTCACATGCAATTTTACAAGATGTGTGTAAAATAATAGGCTATAATGAAGTCTTCATGCATGATTTATGGATTTTTGATGAAAAATAGCATAAATAGTGACTTAATTAGTGAA
Organism: Silene latifolia; assembly: GCF_048544455.1. Lineage (NCBI taxonomy): Eukaryota > Viridiplantae > Streptophyta > Magnoliopsida > Caryophyllales > Caryophyllaceae > Silene > Silene latifolia. The sequence continues at coordinate 50,841,084 of NC_133528.1, read as the reverse complement.
AAATTGCTTAAACATACTCCATGACTAAGGAAAAACGTCATATGTTGCATTTTATTATCCATTTCAGATCTAAAATTGAAAAGTTGATAAATATAATTTTTCTCATGTTTTTATGATTATATTTGTTAAAACCGATAAACCGCAACATTGTTTTTCCGGATAAATTTCGAAATTTTTAACCTAAGTTTTAGAACATTATGAGTGTCATGGTATTTTTTCCAGAATGTTCATGAGTTTAAATTTCAAATTTTGAATTTATTTGAAATTTTTGTGATTTATTTGAAGTTTATAGCATTTTATTGTATTTTTGGGTCCATTAATGAACAATTTTAAGAAATATGAGTTAATTATAGTCAAATAGTTAGTGGAGACTAATTTTGAGTCCTAAGAGGTTAGGGTAATTAACTTGTGCATAAATATGAATTTATGTAACTTATTGTGATTTTTAAAAGGTTGAATCACGCAAATCCGTAAAAACCGCTTAATATACGATATTGGCTCCTTAAAGGCGATTTAGCATAAAATTGGGCATGTTCATACATATTATAATGCTGCATTTTATTTATGATTGTCATAATTTTATTTTATGTAATTTTGAATTATGTAATTTTTACTTAGTATGGCCTTAGTTTTTAATTGGTATTACCCGAAATGTATGGGAATATCGATTCGGTTGTAATTTATTGTGATCTCGTATCACCGTTTTGTAATTTAATAGATTTATTTTTATTTTAATTACAAATGTATAATAGGAAATTATGTAATTTGTTATGTAGTTTATTTATTTCGGAGTTCCTTGAAGACGGTGTCACTCAAGGAAGACGATACATAAAGACGGTGTTGCCTCGAGATGCGTGCCACAACCGAAGTTCAAGGGACCAATGGAGTTGGTTTCTGAATATGTAATAGTTAATTAGATTTTCTATTTTAGGAAGGCCATACTAGGATTTATTTTTATGCTTTGCATTTTATTTATATGTTGCATGCATCGCTAAATCGCCATAACTAAACATGCATTATCATTTTAATCGAGTTCATCGACCGTGTCAATTACAATTATCGTAGTTCACCGCTTTAGTTCACTTAAAACGTGATAGATAATAAATTGACATGACCTCTCGCTAAAACAATCAATTGAGACATAGCCTTACCAAAGAGTAGAAACCATGAAAACCTATTTCGTGAGGGAGTGCACTCGGCCGGTACAAACCTTGTTACGTAGGGGAAGTGGGTGATAAATGTCTATCCACCGAATTCATGTTGATGAGGGTTTTATCGGCCACACCGTGCCCAAGTTAATGTGGGTTTGGATCATGGACACATTTATTCGAAATTTGGATTGAACTCAACAAAAGTTTTTCAATAAGGGTTTTATCGGCCACACCGTGCCCTTGTTGAATGTGTTTTGGGCTAAAGATAAATGTTAATGTAATATTATCGACCAAGAGTTCTAAAAGTAGAATCGATTAAAGCGTTAATCCACCGAGTTATATTGATAAGGGTTTTATCGGCCACACCGTGCCCAAGTTAATATGAATTTGGATCTTGGAATTATTTATCATAGTTGGGTAGAGGTCACTATATAAATGCTATACTTGTTTACAAGTATTATTATAACGATGAATGTGTTAGTTTTCATTATTCCGTTATCATTTTGTTCTATTTCTTTACCACAATTCATATACGATATCATTTCGATTTTTGATTCAAATCTCCATTAAAACATCGTAACTAAAGACAAATATGAATTTGCTTCTAAAACCTCAAATGAACCATTGCTAAGGATCTCTTGTAAAAGAGTATAGATAAAAGTTATTCATTATCAAACAGGTTTTTGATTCTTGACTAACACATCTACTTACAATGAACTGTTTCTAATTTTGGTAACTAGATTTGTTGGAAATCAAAATTGACCAAAACATCGCAACCACTTCAATGAAAGTTTTAAGACTAAAACGAACAAATGAAGAGTAATCTTCATGAATTCAAATTTTGCTTCTCAAAGCAAAGACTCATTGAAATGAGTGGGAGCATTCTCTTAAACCGTTAAGATGAGGACGAGGTTCAAGAAGTAAAGATTATAATGGAATTGATACAAGGTAATGTTAAAGGTAAAGTTGTTGAGAATGACGATACTAAACCTATCAATCCCGACCGATAAAGTTTCCATTGTCTTAAATGTTAGACACTAGAGAGGAAACTACCCCCAAATTATTGAAGAATCAACAAATTAGTTGTGGGACATCTAATAGGATCTTCTTCTTTATATGTTTATATGATTGACATAAAATTTTGCTAGTACCATTTCATCAGTATTAGAAACCAGTGGAGGTTTTCATCATTGTATGCGTTACATAGAATGATTAGAATATGACGACTAGCAACAATGAAGTCGAGAGATAGAGTCATTGTGTACTAAATCTAGTTTTCGGGTTTGGAGTTGTACTTAATTGTGACTATTAAGTACATAAACTCTAAATAAGAATACAAACTTGTTAAGATACAAAAGAGGTTTCACTTTTGTGACCCTATACACCACGATTTGATGTATGGCTAGCCCATTATCAAGATGATAATATTCTAAACCAAACTAGAATGATATATCATGAAGATGATGCAAGACTCAAATTGGTAACCCAAGATTAAACCTTAAATTCTGGAATGATTAACGCAAAGAGTTATCGAGTACTCTTGAAACCATTAGATCTTATGGTATATGCGTATCTTGTATTCAAAGCAAGATGTCTCGTGCCTTTTGGTTGAAAAGGAGATCGAGGTTGTAAATCATTGATTCAAAAGAGGTTGATCATTTTCTTTTACCAAAGATTTAGGTTGACACTAATGTGTTCACTTAATAATGTAAATAGAGAAATCTTTGAAGAAGTTCAAAGTGTTCAAAGAATCACGATTAAGTCGTGATGGGATTATCAAAGTGAAGACTGTGATATAAGCCAAAGGAAATGTGATATAGTATCACAAGTTAATCTCTCTTAGCACGCATTATGGAATAATGTGTGGTTGGATAAGAAATCAAACGATATTCGATATGGTTTGGACTTCAATCAAGTTACTTTGAGTTACTTGATCCTTTTGGGGAATTTATCATTTTTGTCTAAATTATTTTCCACTAAATCATATGAGATATGAAATGGTAATGTACCATATTTGTAAGTTTTCACAAGAAACAAATGCTCATTTTTCCCTTTCAATTATCACGAGAACGACGGGTTTGCGGCTCGTGAAGCTGTCTTTCTAAAATACAAGTTTATTTCTAGAAGACAGAGTGGGAGAAGTTATTCAAGAGCCACAAAGAAAGCCACAAAGAATGTTATGTCGCAAGAAACTGGTCTTTCTTGGCTACATGAGACGTTTTGTAAGTTGTTTCTTTAAAACCTAGGAGGTTAAATTCGTCACTTGTTGAAAATGATGAATTCATGCTACTTTTAAGAAAGTAAAGAGCTTATAACTTACAAAAGAAATCGTTTGATTCAAATTGATTACTTCTAGAAAGTAATGAACATATGACTTACATGAGAGTGTTTAAGTCACAACTCACTACAAGGCTTAGAGCCATGAAAATCCAATATAAAAGGCTTGATTAGTTGCAAAGGGTTTTGCACTAATAAAGAGAGATTTCAAGGTTTGATTGGTTGCAAAGGGTTTTGCACCAGTTGAAATGCTTAAGTCTATTTGGATCTTCTTAGGGATTGTGTTTCATTATTATGAAATACATAGCGAGTGAATCTAAAATCCACTTCTTCAATTAGAAGGAATGTATTCAATACATGTCTTGAGTTTTGAAGATTCTTGCAATCCTAAGATAATGTGAAACTTAAGAGAGGGTCTTAAGTAGGACATCAATGAGTTGGAATCAACATTTTTGATCATGTGATAAAACATTTCTCGATAAGTCGAGAAGTTGTGTTTATACATGAAGTTTAGTGGGAGTTACGGAAATTTTAATTAGTCTTATAGGTGACATATTGATCATCGAGAATGATTTAAGACTTTTGGAGTAATATAATACATCTTCAATATCTAGATTTATGTAGATAAATCCACATGATATTAGCGTCAATAAGAAGTCTTACGTTGATAAGATTCATGACTAGTTCAATTAAATTGAATATATTTGATTGATTCCATTTGCTTCCGCTGCCGAATCAATTAAATAGAAAATGATGTATAACACTTCATATACTCTGAGTATGATGAATTGTTTCAAAATCGAATTTAAGTAATCTTTACCAAGTAAGCCATAAAGATTACCCTTAAGTGCTTGCAGAAGCTTTAAGGAAGTAAAGCAAAGTGTTTATGATGCAATTTTGTGTAAGTGTGTTACACAAGTGACAATTGACAATTGAGATTGCGCATGGTTTCTGACAAAGCCATAATCAAAACACATTAGGATGGTTAAGATACCGTTGTGGCTATGTAATTTAAGAAATAGATTTTCTAGAATCGTTCTAGGCAATAAAGAACAATGAGAGATATTTATAACGTAAATTGAGTACACTTGCAATCATGAGATGTGCAAGAGGATGAGTCCCGCACACTGTGAAAACAGTGGGAGCTATTCTTAGGCTAGAGGGCCTATGTCTTGACTGGATCTCGACACGTACTTAGAAAGTTTTGTGATGCAAATGTATACATTACAAAGGAAAACGAGTATGTAGTAAGGTTGAGTAAGGTACAAGAAGTTGATAAAACCTACTAACCAAAGCCTTCTCATAGGCTAAACATGATGAATCATGTCTTTTCAAATGAATTGAAATGAACAACTACATACAAGATCAAATTAGATTATAGAACATGAGATAGTAATCAGGCATTAACTATTCATATGTGATAATCGCATTTGTCGTTCGAGTTTTACTTTAAAACTCTTTTATTATACTTTGTTACATCCAAACGGGTTGTAGAGACAACATTGAACCCCATTAAGTGAACCTGGATTAACATGGTATTTGCCCATAGTCACTTGTATGAGGTGACGTCTCGAAGTGACTAGAGTGTGATGCGATTGATGGCAAGTTCAAGTGCCATAGAGTCATGTGAGATGACTAGTCGATCACATAGGCAGACTGTTAGGAACACTTTGTCGGGCAGTGACCGCTTATAGAGTTCTGGCAAATTGATAAAGCTTGGTCATGGCGAGAGCTACTATAGTATTCTAATGAGTCGATTCTTTTGACTAAAGACTGTTCACCTAAGATGGCACAGTTTCAGATTAATTTTGATTTGTGTTACTACGACCTTCGTAAATGGGGTCAAATGGGCATATTTTGGGTTATGATGGTTGTGGCTAGGCGAAGGGAATAAGTGCGATAGGAATTGTCCACCCCCTTGTCAGGGTTAAAACAATATCTCAGGGCCACTCGAGGAGTAATGAACTGGAAATGCGTGGCCACGCTCGGAAGGTATCCATGGTGGATAAATTCCGGTCAATCAGTTATTCTCCAGATCGAGGAAACTACTCTCGATATGATCACTTCCAAGTACGACCCGAAAGACACCTTGCATTGAGTGGGAGATAGTAATAGGACAAGAGAATTGGTGACGCACACTTGTCGAGGACAAGTGGGAGATTGTTGGGAAATGTGTCCTCAACAATAGTGCGATCACATGATTTAAATATCATTATTAAATCTCATACCAAGAATACGAAAGGGATGATACATTACATATATAGTCAACTGGTCCACACATATCGGTAATGATTGGTCAAGGCTAGAGTTTGACATTACGTCGTCGTGCGACGGTGGTGATCAGTTGATCCCTTGAGGTCACACCTAAAGGACGATTCCCTTAATTGAAAAGGTTAATTAGTTGTATGCCGATACAGATTAATTAATTCCTTAAAATTGAACAAATTATTATAATAGAGAGAGAATTGACATCTTATTCTAATGTGATCAAATGAGATTTTATTTAGTAATTTAAGAAGTTATATTACTAAAATTAATCGGTGTTTGCGAAACACGCGAGATGAGAATGATAAGTTAGTTATAATTGCAAGATGTTGTGAATTATACTAACTAGTAATTAAATGACCATTTTATGAGATAGTAATTTTATATTACTAGTCAATTTGTTAAATATGATTTATTTAATTTGTAAATGATATTTAATTTGTTAAATATGCATTTTAAATTAAAACATGACATAAGACATGTCACATGTCACATGACATACAATTGTACAATTGACAAAAATAAAATGGACTCCATATTACACTATAGAAACCGAAATATTGGAGGAAGTATTGGTGAGTGGGTGTTTTGTTTAATGGAAATAAAACACCATGATTACCTACAATGTAGGGTAGTCTTACACACATTACTTAATAAGAACAAAAGTAAAAAGAAAAGACCATGCATTGGTCATGTATACTCCCCTCCACCGGTTTTGTATGTAGAAGATAGAGAATTTTATTCTCTTAATTTGACTTATCATTCATTCTAATATTACATACAAAAAGTTCATGTATTTTTCCTCTCTTCTCTCTCTTTAATCTTCATCAAAAAGATGAGTTTTTGATTAAAAATTTGTTCAAAAGATTACTAAAATTATTAATGTAATATATGAGTGTTAGTAATCAATTTTAAGGTAAACCACATTACAAATATCTAGTACATATTAGTTTGTGGGATTAAGGGATAGTTTTGGGTGCTACTAATTGGAGGGCTTCTAATTTGAAGTCATGAATGTTCATCCATTAATGGAAAGCTCAAGAACTAACAAGAAGGAGATCTTGTTGGTGCCCATATGATGACCGAAATTTATTTGGTGAGAAATTGATTTTCTTGTCTCTTTTTGTTTTAGTTTGCATGCATAAAATCTAAAATTTATTTTATGACTAAATAAATTTGAAACATATAAGAATATGTTATGTAATGAGATATATATTTCCAACAGTGAGATTGCCTCACTGTACTTGAGGAACCCATCCTTGAGATGTTTGAGGTATTCTTCCATGGAGAAGATGAATGTCTCTTTCCTATTGACTATGAAGACCTTTTTGCACCCACCATGGAACCTATGATTGTTGGAGATGATATGGTAAACCCCCCACACCAAGAGGTCAAATTGTTATATAAAAGGTACTTGGTGGAGAAGCTCGATCAAGAACAAAGTTATGAATGAGCTTACTTGTGGAGACTTGGCACCCACAATCTCAATTCTTAAGCTATCCCATCATCAATGCTATGAGAATTCTCCTTCTATTCTTGAAGGATTGATAAATCCAAATGCTATCATCATCACTTTATTTGAGGGGGACGGGAGAGAATGGAAGCCTCCTGATGACAAGAATTTTAAGCTTGCTAGTTTGGAGAGCCAAAACGGCTATGGTGAAAAGGTCAAAGTGAAGGGGAGAAATTTCAATAAGAAGCCCCTTGTGGAGGATTGGCTCTATTATATTTTGAAGTGGCTAAAGTCCTACTTATGCTTATTTGAGGCCTATTCAAAAGCCTTTGATCATCTACTAAGAGCATTAAGATCTATGGATAATGAAATTTGTCATTTGACTTAGTTTGGTGGAGTCCTATCTCAAACCACCATTTGTAATTTACTTTTAGTATGATCTTGAATGCATTCACCGCATGAGAGATGAAACATGAGGGATCTCATATTTTGATTGAGCATCTTGAAGGAAATTGATGAAAATGAGAAGATAGGAAATGCAAAGAAATGAAGAAAATGAAGGATTTGAGCTTTGGTCCAATTCTTGCATCAATCCATGGGGACCAAGGCCAACTCGTGCGAGTTGAAATCAAAGGAAAGAAAAATAATTCTTCCTGCCTGAGAATCCGGGCGGATTCATGTGAAAACGGGCATCCCAAGCCTCAACTCGATCGGGTCATAATTGACTCGAGCAGGTCGAGTCTCAACTCGAGCGGGTCAGAATTGACTCGAGCGGGTTGATGCTAAAATATCACTTTTTCTCTCATTTGGCTCATGACATGGCTATATATGCATCCTATCTACCATCTTCATCTTATACAATATACAAACCATTGAGATCATGATTGTAAGAACCCTTTCTTTACATATCTCTCATGTATAGTTGCATTTATGTAGTTACCTCATGACTAAACCCGTTTGTTCCTACATTAGCAATAGTGTTTAAAATCGGTTTAGGGAGGTTCAAGCATGAAGTAACATACATCATAGTTAATCATATAGTATAGCTTGCATTGTAATATATCTCACATATCTAATATATTTAGTTGCATATAATTTGCATTCATACATAGTCACTAATGACCAAACCTCATTTCTCCTACACTAGAAATAGTGCTTAAATCGGTTTGGAGAGGTTTGATCATAGATGACCTAAACATTTACTTAGAGCATGCATCATCTAGTGTATTTTAGATTGCATTCATTTGTTATATATGTCATAAAGAATTGCATTTAGTTAGAGCATGAATTCATTCATATCATATCATTGCATTCGTACTTCAATTCCAAAAAAAACTTTAAAAATCCAAAAACATGTATTTCCTTTTTATTCCTACTCCTACATGTACATTGAGGACAATGTCCAAAATAAAGTGGGGGATGGGAATTTATATTTCAAAATACATAAAAATTGAAAAATTTCGAAAAAACTCAAAAATATGTTCTTTAATTTCATAAAAACAAAATCCATAAAAAATTGAAAATTTAAAAAATCAAAAACATGTTCTTTCCTTTATAGTGTAGAATTGTATATATATTGTGTGTGTGTGTGTGTGTATATATATATATATATATATATATATATTTTGTCTCTCTTATCACATTGGGTCGACTACGCCATATTCGGGGCATGAAGGAAATAGAAGACCGCATGGTATGATCTTTCCAAATCTCCTTCCTCCTTTCTATATGTTAATGACAATGTGGCTAAATTTTGATTGATACGGTATGAACCAATGTGTTGCTAAGAGTTTGCATCTAGATGATTTGGCATTTTAGTTGATAGAAGCATACGCATTAAAGTTGTATATATGTTAGTTGCATCATGGCATATAGTTGCATTTTAGAAAATTTTTGTGAAAATGCTTATTTGGGAAGCTTGACAACTGTATATAAGGCCCTTGTAGATAATATTTCTCCTTGAGACTTTGTTTGCTAGAATACCTTGAAGACACCCTAGGATGTGTCATACTAGTATCTTTTGACTCATGGACTAAGCTTAAGGCCTAGTCAAGAGTACCTTGTGGTGTGATAACTCCTTGGCTACAGTTTATTCTAAGGTGACCCTTGATGCCATGCAACCGTCATTACACTTTATCATCATATTTTGTCAACAAAAAGGGAATGGGCACAAAAACATCAAATTGAGTTCAAGTACCAAATCAAAATCAAATGTTTGCAAATTGTATCAAATGAAAAGAGGAGCAAAAATAGACTCTTGTGCTTTAGTAGAAGTACCCTTGCTAAAAATGGGGTTACTTTGAAAAATGTTCAAAAAAAGAAATGCAAAAATTGAAATTGCCAAGTATCAAAATGCTAAACATCAAAAATGGCAAGAAATATCCTTCAATGACAAAATCCACAAGAAATTGGGGAGAAAAATAAACTAAAAAGCAAAACAACTATCATGAAACTCATACACTTTGAATCCCTTTTATCCATTGATGATCCTACTTTTGTTGCATGGTGGAGAGGGAACGGCCCTTCTTCTTGTCTAGGCAAGAAGGGGAATTCCGCGATCCTACAATGTATTCTAACACCATAGGGATTTGGCTCTTGACAAAAGCATTTAGCGATTTTGGACGAAAGTAGCCTAGTTTAACAGAACTTGGAGGTGACTTGTTTGTATCCTCTTGGACTTAGTAACTAGGATAACTAATATCTATGATGGAGTGTGTACCCTTAAATTGCTTTCCTTTTAGACGATTTCTGCCACTTAGATGAGGAAAGTGGCTATTCTTTTGTAGATGCATCCATTACTTGTTTTGTGTGCTTAATGCTTGGATGTATCGCCATTTTGGCAAGCCCCGCCTTGCCTTGCAAGAAGGCATCTTACCTCATAGATGCCTTGTTGTGAGTTGAAGGGGCGGAGAGAGACCTGCTAATTGTCTCACATCGGCTATGTTATTATATTAATATAAATAAAGGTCATAGTTTTAGTCACCTCTTTACTCGGGACGAGCAAAGGTTCGGTTTGGGGATATTTGATGTGACTCCTATTTACGCACATTTTTTCCCCTAACTAACCTAGTTCCTATGCTTTTTAGTGTGTATTCGGATCGTTTCTTGTCTTTAGCCTCCTATTATGCATATTCTATGAGGTTTGGTGTTCTTTGTAGGAGAAGAGCACTAATCCTGTCCTGATGGAGTGAAGCGGAGCTAAATTGATAACATATAACGATCAAGCACTGAAGAGGAAGTTAATACCTAAGGCCCAAGTCAATAAAGCAAAGAAATGGGCAATGACAGACAACTCCCACGACCCCTCAATAATCCCCACGGATCTTGAGGCAGTCATGAGAAGAGAAGGCTAAGTTGGCCCATGATCCGGGCATCCCGAGCTCAACTCGGGCGTCCCAACGCTTAAGTCGGGCGTCCCAGGACCAGGACGAGCGGATTTCCTTACAGCACGAGCATGCCTCAAGAGCAGGTCGTGAGGTTCCTCTTGGGATTTGCAAGGCTCTAATCCTCTTTCAAGGGGCTTAATCTTCATTTAAACCCTTAGTTAACCTAATCCTTGTACTACTATATATACCTCTCTTGTATTTAGAGATGGATAAGTCCTCTAAGTGGGAATTAAGTCCTCTTAGTGTAGGCAATGCTTCCTTAGTTTAAATTAAGCTCTCATTTTTTTTTTGGTTCAACGAAGCGCGCACTTAGTCGCATTACAATAAGGGGAGGGGGAATCGAACCTGAGACCTATTGTCCAGGATACCAACGTCTTAACCACTAGGCTAAGACATCTTCGGTAGGAGTAGATTAAAATAGATTAACATTTAATCTTTCCAAAAATAACACATTGATTTTTCCTTAATTATTGTTCAAGATTTCTTATTGGGTAATTGAAGATTATTGGGTTACTATTTGGAGAATTAACAACTCTTCATCGATCAATCAAGTTCTCTTCTATTATTCTTTCCTTTCCTTTTGTTCATCTTAAGATTGGTATAATTCCTTTACTCTTTACTTTATTGCTTTTTGTTTTACTCTTCTATCATGTTTATACTTGTTAAGATGATTGACACCATTGTTAACATGTTTTCCATGATAATGAGTGAGTAGTTTCCTAACTAGGGATTAGGGGAGTTAATCATGGGAAAGATTTATGCTTAATGAGATCATATGAATGCTTGATTATTGTTTTCCAACTTATGCACATGTCATGTTTGATGAAATGCTTGATTGACAACCTAGCATGTTTCTCTTATCCTTTCAACAAGACTTGTAAGCTATAAACCAACTCAAGGCTTGTTAGACCATGCATATAGTTAATTAGGAAGAATTAAGTCGATTATAGGTGTTGTAAAGTCTTGACCGACTCGGCTCCGGGACCCAAACCTTCCTAGGATTCATTTATGTTATCTCACCTTGAATGGGAAAACCAAGTCGACTTGTAGGTGTTGTAAAGTCTTGACCGACTCGGCTTCGAGACCTAAGTTTCCCTAGGAATTGTAAGAGATACACTAACTTGATTCCAACAATAATAATTGTTTGCATCTATATGATTCATTTATGCTATTTCACCATAATTCCCCTATGATCCCATGATTCCCTAGTATTGTTTATCATTTGTGCCCTTGTTTCTATTTACTTGTCCTGTTATTGAAATTTTCGAAAATAAAAATTTTAAAAAAAAAATTCATTTGTTGTTTTCTGGATGGCCTTCGAAGAGCAGGGATCTACAAAGAGTCGGCCAGTTGAAAAAGGGTTGTTTTAGGTTTGTTTTCAAAACACGGTTTGAGTTGAAGTTGCGGTAGCTTTGAAAACGATGTGTTGTCTCCAAAGACGGTTTTTGAAATCCAAAATCGTGCGTTTTGAAAATCGAGGTTTGAAAGGTTTGAATTTTTTGTGGTCTCGAGGACGGTGTATTGTCCTCGAGACTTGAAAAGCCTCAAAAAAGGTGAGTCATTTTCGGGTTTTGAAATGGTCATTGTGTAGGCGCAAAAGTACATTATGTCGGCGCAAAATGGTTTAAAATCCGTGTCTTGAAACGGCCATTTGTTGACATGGCCCACCTGCAGGCCCGGTTCGATCTGCGGGCGTGCAGCGGTCTTTTGAAAGCCACGCTCGGCGGCGTAAAAATGCTTTCGACCGGATCGTTTTAGATCGGTCGGTTTCGTCTCGGTAAGGGTCTAAAAACGATTAGAGATGTTCGGAGTCGCCACCAAGCATTTGTGGGATGCTTGGAACCCGTTCGAATCCACTTTATACCTCGGTCAAACGAAGCACAAAGCAGTGTTTGACATAGGCACTAAAGATAAGGAATCGTCCCTCTTTAGCATCCTATCTCTAGAATGACTCTCGTATGCCCTGGATAAGGTCGTCCACTATCCAAAGTTTCTGAGTAAGATGTGAAGGTACGTATTGGGAAGCCCTTTAATCAGACACCCAATCCCGCCCGCGAGCGCCTCTCTCTGATCGATCTTGGTTGGTTGAATGCAAAAGTTGATAAAACGGTTTAAATGCATGAATGCGCATCCAATAATTTAAACCTAACATGTGAGAGCTTTCTAAGTCGGTTGATTTAATCCAAATATCAAGTATAAGATGTCGAGTTGGATTAATGGTTGATTTGCATGCAAGACGAAAATTAAACATCCATTTACCGTATTAGGTTTATGGTGCATAACGTGATCCATTTGTCTTAGTAAAGCATTTTGCAAATATGATTTTAAATGAGCAAATAGTCATCTGATCCGTCCTATATCCGGGCTAACCGGAGTCGGGATCGTCCTGGACTAATGCTGGAAGGGGAACAGACCCTGCACCAGGCAGCCATATGAAGCGCAAGCCTGTTGGCGATGTAAAGGGGCATCTCCTGGTTTTGAAAATGAGAATTGAAAAGGGCCTGTTTAGGCGCGGGTCAACTAACGGTTGTATGCCGTGTTCTGACCTTTTGAAAAACGTTTATAAAACGTATTGAAAAATGGGTATTTGACCCGATTTGGTTTGAAAGGGTCGTTTAGACCGCATTTGTTGATTTGAGGAACGAGACTCGAATAATCATCATTATTTTGATGATATTCGGTGTCGGGTTCGACTTTGACAAGCTTGACATGAATAGTTTTGAAAATAATTATGAACTAATTATTTTAAGTTCACTTGAATATAATTAGTCGATATTCATCATCGTACCCGGGTTAAAATCCGGCATAGTATGTAGAACCAAGGATGACTTTGTGTTGGTGACTAATATGTTTGTTTTGAAAATGTAAAGAAATGATGAAAGGCTTTAAAATACCTCCCAAAAATGAAATAAAAGGCTTTAAAATACCTTTTAAATGTTATTAACCAAATATTATCACCGAAACACGGATTTAACCGTCATGGTATGAGGAACCAAGGGTGAAAAATGTTTTATGGTTAAAAATAAATAAAATAAAATAAAAAATGTTTGAAAATATTTGAAATGGTAAAAACCGATTACAAATATGAAAATGGATTAAAGGGAAATGACGAGAACAAATACGGTTGAGTTCTGACCTGGACACCCCATTGAGGCGCGGGCAAGCCGGCGAACCAAGGGGCTTCTGCCTCAGGCCAAAAATCAGTTTTGGCTCGTTTATTCCATGTCTTGGTTCATGTTATGCATGTTTTAGCGTGTTATAGTCATGAAACAAATAAAAACATGATAAAAGAAGGGTTTTTACAACCTCATACTTACATGCTTGGTTATGGCGAGTGACCGACGTAAGTTTAACAACTCGTTTGGTCGGAAAAAACTCGGTTTAAAACCGTTTTGGTAAGTAAAAAGAGTGTTTTAAGATTAGTGACGGTGTAGTGGTCGAAATGGTCGGTCAAGTGATTTAATGCACGATGACGGTACCAAACAATGTGTAAGGCTTGTATTTACGATCGGTAGGTCGTAAATACGCGTCGGATTGTGACTTAAGAAGTCGAGTCGAGAATTTTAAGGGAGAAAAGAGGGGGCGGACACTCGCGTAAGTTCACAAATGGGGGCATTTGAGGGATTTTTATAGGAAAAGGAGTGGTTGTGTGCGTTTTGAGCGACGTGGCCACCTGGGCTGCTCAAAGAGGCGCGGGCCACACCGCGGGTCTTCGAGTTGTCTTGTCGCTTTCACACAAGAGCAATCATGATTTATTCTATCCTAGGATTTGTAGTCATATGTTTGGTACTTGACCATTCATAAATCCGGGAAATCTTAGCATAGAAGGTTTGAAATGGTTTGTTTTTTGTGGTTGACTCGGTTTGACTCGTTGTTGGAGTCGGGATTTGAATTTTTGAGTCGGTTTTGGTCCGGTGTCGGTTTTGACTCTAGTTAGTGTCATTGCGACCCCGTCGCCGTGAATTAAACACTCCAGGTATTTTGGAAATGTTTTGAAATGTTTTATTTTCGAAATCGTTTTAAGTTTTCCGACGTAAAGTTGTACACAAACTATCGATCAAACGCCGCGATTCCAAAGCATGTTATAGTCCGATAATCATGGGGATTTTGTTGGAGTCTCAGCAGATACTGGGTATCCACAGAGCCCCCAATTTGCCTGAGGCTTGGACAGGGAGAAAGTCAAAGTAGAGCCCCCAGGTCAATCAAAGATTACAACCTGGAGACCCGAGCGACGTCAAGGCGGCTCGAAAGGATTCGGGCCAAGGACCTGCCGTCGGGAAGGGCGACGCCAAGGCGACTCGAGGGTACGAGCCAAGGACCTGCCGTCGGGAACAGTTTAGAGTCTGTCGACTATCCGTGCGGGTCGTTTAAAGTCCGTTAGACTACGTACAAAAGCTCGTCAGCCATAAGAAGGAGTCATACCTGAGGCATCTTCGGATGTGTCCTTGCGCGTATGCGGACAAAGGCTCGCCAGCTGTGGTGCGTATGTGAGGAGGGCTCGCTAGCCGCGGTGCGTGGTAAGGCTCGCCAGCCATGGGGCGTATCTGAGGAGGGCTCGCCAGCCGTGACGCGTAGTAAGGCTCGCCAGCCATGGGGCGTATCTGAGGAGGACTCGCCAGCCACGATGCGTAGTAAGGCTCGCCAGCCATGGGGCGTATCTGAGGAGGGCTCGCCAGCCGCGACGCGTAGTAAGGCTCGCCAGCCATGGGGCGTATCTGAGGAGGGCTCGCCAGTCGCGATGCGTAGTAAGGCTCGCCAGCCATGGTGTGTATCTGAGGAGGGCTCGCCAGCCGCGATGCGTAGTAAGGCTCGCCAGCCATGGTGCGGTCGGTTAATGGACCGTGAGAATAGCCGCGTCGGATGGGCTTGTTTTGAAAGTAGCGAATTCGTGGTGCCGCCGTGAAAATAGTGAATTTAAATTTTCACTATCATTGTTTTTGAAATAAGTGGGTTCCACGAGGAAGCCCCATGTCGACATTTGGAGGAATAGTGAAGTTGGAATCTTCACTATTCATTGTTTTTTGAATTTGAAGTGGCGGTTTTGGTCGCTGTCTGTTCGAATTTTCAAGGAAATATCAAATTTTGAATTTTGCTATCGCGTTTGGAGTGACGGTTTATGTGCCGCCGTTGACATTTGAAGGAAATAGTGAATTTGGAATATTCACTATTATTTTTGAAGTGACGGTTTATGTGCCGCCGTTGACATGTGTGGGAAATAGCTGAATTTAATTTCCAACTATTATTTTGAAAATGACGGTTTTAATTGCCGTCGTTTAAAATTTGAAGAAATAGCGAATTTGAGTTTTCACTATTATTTTGAAATTGACGGTTTTAATTGCCGTCGTTTGAATTTTGAGGAAATAGTGAATTTTGAATCGTCACTATCATTTCTTTTTTGAAGGGAAAATGGCAGTTTTGATCGCCGTTTGTTTGAAATTTTTGAAGGAAAATAGTGAATTTATATTTTCACTATTTGTTTTTTGTATTTGAGAAAACGACGGTCCTTAAGGTCGTCGATGAAAATTTGAAGTTTGTTATGTGGAAATTGGGCCAAAGCCCAAAATTCGCTGAATAGAGCAAGGGGAGGCCTGGCTTAGGCGCGAGCATCCTGGCGAACCAAGGGGGCTTCCCTATTTTTCTGTAAAAGACGCGAGGTTTGGCTGCATATCATCCTCACTCATCTTCAACCTTTCGACACAAGAAAACCCAAAAAACGCCATTGTTGGTCCTTTAGCTTGCTTTCATTTGCGCCGATATCATCAATGTCATCTCAAGGTACGTATTTCCTCATGAATCCATTTAAATTTGTTGGTCATTTGATAGATTGAATTAGGGCGAAAATTTTACCCTAGAAAATTGATTTGGGCGTTTTTGATTGAGCCCATTTCAAGTGAAAGTGATGATTGCATTAGGTTAGAAACCTGTTTAGGAGTATAGGGGTGCTTTTAGTTTGTATTTTGGTCCCCATTCCCGCTCCCTATGCTTGAAAAACGTGAGTGAGGTGAGAAACCGTCTCATCTCACAATGCCAAGTTTGTTTGCTTGGATAGTGGGCCCCACTAGGTTGCATTGTAGTCGGGAAAGACCGTATTTGCCATTGTGGACCTTTGTTGGGTATTGTGGGCAAAAATTTGAATTTTTGCCTTTTGTGACGGTCTTATGTCTGACCAAATAAGCGCCTGTTTGGGCTTGAATTGAGTCAGTTTGCCTTGAAATGGACCTTGTTGGTAGTTTAGGTCACCTTGAGGCGTGATAAAATCACGTTTGCCTTTTTGCGGTCGTTTTTGAATTTTCGACCGGTTTGTGCTCAAATTGGCGTATAAATTGTCTTTTTGAGCCGTAGGAAAAATTCCTCATTGCATTGGGAATATATTTTGGGTTGTTGGTGGACCTTGTGTGGGTCTTGAGATGCCATTTTTGTTTGATGTGGTTGCTTTGACTCGTCTTTTGCTTGAAAAGAAGGGCGAGTCGTTGTTGTTATTTTTTTGTGCGTTTCTGTGAATCATTTTTTTTTTGTTTTGTTTGGTTGGATTTGGGCGGGGTTGCCCTTGCTTTGCTTTGCAGGTTGTTTGTTTGTTCCGGGTTTGTCCGATTTACGCCGTCATAATGCCGAAATTTCGGCTGACGTTTTTTTGTTTATTCTTTTGATCGCAGGGTACCATTTGGGACCTACGGGGTCCGTCGTGGAGGCCTTGGAGGAGGAAGATGATCCTGGAGGAGCTGCAGTGACCGAGGAGGCTGCTGGAGCCGAGGTGGTAGTGGAGGACGCTTTCGTAGAGGAGGAGAGGCGGCTGGCATGGCCGGCTTGTCCTTTTCGTTGTGGCTCATAGACAGGGTGGCTGATAATTAGGGGTCAACACCGGGGTGGTGCGCTGCATCGTGGTTCTTGGCCTTCTTATCATCCGAAGTCTGCCAGACACTGTCTTCTTTTTTGTCGTGGAGCAGGAACGAGGTGTTACCGTTATGGTAACCACCTCTGCTTCCGTTGTTCCTCCTCTGCCTCTTTTGTTGCTCCCTTTCTTTTCTGTTTGAGAGGATATAGAGTGCTTAGTTCGGTAGGTGGCGGATAGCCCCCAATTCCTTGTCTTAGGCCAGTGTCTGTATGATAGATGGTTGTTTTAGGCCAGTGTATGTATGATAGATGGTTGTACTGGATCCTGTTTGTACGGTCAGTTGTCCGTATCAAACGTGTGTCGATGTATTTTGCGTGAGGCGGTTTGTATATATGTGTTTTTGGATTGTGGCTCATTTTGTGATTTTTGGCTTCTTTTTTGTTGTGTTTCGGAGGAGCGCTGTCGGCTGTCAATTCTCCTTTTGATGCTTTGCACCAGTTCCTGCATCGTTAGTGTAGAAAATAGGCAACAGATAGCACATATACATAAACGCAAACACGTAAAAGCATTTGATTGAAAAACAAAAATTAACCAAGATGACTTGAAGTTAAAATTTGAAATGATATGATTTTTGAAAATTCCGCGACAAGTCGTCACTTTAGATAAAAGGAATTAATTTAAAAATTGAGCAATTAACTCGTGTCGTGAATTAAATTGCATCGAAATGTTGAAATTGATTTGTGACTCGCAAAATTCAAACCGTCAGGGATGAATTTTTAGAAAATATTTTTACGAGCATATTTTATTTTTGAGGTGAAGACTCGAATTTGTGAGCGCTTGAATTTTGGAGGAAAACTGATGTCGTGTTATCAATTTTCGATTTTTATTTTTATGGAAAATTGTGAAAAAGCGAAAAAATTTCGGAATTTTGATTGACATGGAAACGATCCGTCGCGGATCGGGGCGACTAGCCCTTCCCCCCTTTTTTTAAAAAAAGAAAGGAAAAAATCCGTATGTTTAAAGCTGCGTCGTGGAAACCGTGTCGGATTTCGTAAAACGCGAAAATAAGGAAATGTGAGTGTAACACCCCGTAATTTCGGACCGTTAATATATTTCGAAAATAATTAATTAATCAAGTAAAATTTGACATTAATGTATTTAAAGTAAAAATAATTCAAAGAAATATAATTTTATTATATTTTGAAGAAAAGTATTTATTTTGATAGTTTCGAAATGTTTAAAAATAGTTTAAACCGTGTAAAAATCTTTTATTTCGAAATAAGGGCATATCGGGGGGAAAATGACAATTCTTTTGAACATTGGGTAAACGAATTTGGAAATGGGTCGTATGAGTATTCAATTTTCTTATAATCTCGTGTTTAAGAACTTTGGTCTTGTCGGAATTTGCATTTGACCAACGGTTCTAATTATTATAGAGACGAGCCAAAACCGACTCGTAAAAATCCCGACTAAAAACCCGCTCCTTCCTTTCCTCCTTTCCTCTCCCTTACCCGCGGCTCCCCCTCCCCCTTCCTTTCTTTTTTCTGATTTTCTTGTGTTCATCTTCCTCAACTTTCCCAAAAACCAAAAAAAACACCATTTTAACATAATTTCAAGCTAAATCTCACCATAATTTCTTCATTTCTTGACGGATTTTCATAAAATTTATATTTCCGGAATCCTCTCGTCGAGATCTACAACCTAGTATGTTTTAATTTCAGTTTTCATTAAGTTGTTTTAAGACGAATTTCGGTAATTTCGGTATTTTATACTTATTATTGTGTTTTTATTGTTTAATTAGGTGAAGAATTGGAGGACGAGTTTGGGGACTCGTATATTGTCGAAGATAGCGGCTAGTTGCTTGTTAGGGTTTGGTTTTTAAGGTGCTAATTGCTCATTTTCTAGCTTAAGGTAACATATTTCGAGTTACTCGACGAATAATCGTCACATTCTTTGTTGTTTTTGTATGTTTTGTGAATTTTTGTTTGAGTAGTAAATTTTCACATGATAAAATTGGATGCATGCATGTCTAATGCTTGTCTTTTGTTAGTTTAAGTTAGCATATTAATTTAGGAACGATTAAGTAATGTTTAAAACGGAGTTTAAATGAACAAAAACGGAAAAATGGAGGTGTAGGGGTGGCGGCAGCAGTCCTACTGGCCCACGGCTGGCCCGGGTTGGTCCGTTGCATGTTTCGCGGTTTTCCATGCAATATTTGTCATTTCGGGTTTATTAATGTCATAGTTAGTATGAGTACACTTTTGAATTAAATCATATTAGTAGTAAAAATTATGTTAAAGGTAAAAATTATGTTTATATTGGTAGTTGCACATGTTAGTATAGGTTAGAAAATGAAATTGTGAAGAATAGGCTCAGAATGAATTATATAGCGATAATTGTAATGTTTTGTTGATTGTCTTAAAATCGAGCCTTAGTCCCTTTGATGATTCGATGTCGATCAATTGAGTGATTGGTCACCGCAATTTAACCCGTCTGCCGCAGATCAGGGTTGCGGGTAAAAATTCGGTTGGATGAAATTTTATATGAATTGGATAATCGGCCTTTTTCTTGTTTTAGGCCATTTATCAAGTTTTTAAGTTCACATGTATAGTTGGTTGAATTTAATAGTTTCTTATATTGTAGAAATGGCCCTAGATTCCCCGAAGCCTTTAATATTGTTAATATTGCTAGAATTGGTATTGAATACTTCTTGCAGGTTGTTGTGTTTGTCATAGATAGGTCTTTATAGTCTCTGACGAGTATATGTTCACTGCTTAATAGCCTTTGTGTTCCTGACTAGTGGATTTATATCCAAGTTGGGGCATGACCTCGTTACTTATTTTGATAGTAAGTGGTCGGTCTTAAGTACTAGCCAACCCTTTGGTGGACTCCTTAGGGTACTCACTTTGTTTTAGAAAAATTGTGGGTCTTGGGTGCGGTGGTGTGTATCCGCATGTCTAGGTCTGCGCAGATTTTAGGCTAGGGTTGTGTTGTGTCTTGGCCATGTTTTATTAATATTAACCGCTGAGCCAAGATACCGGTTCGATTACCTTCCCTACCTCGTGGTATAGACTCGAGTTACAGAGTGATTATTGACGGTGCTAAGAACTTATGCCTGTCTTTGATATATTGCCCTTTCTTGTATGGTGATTTTATGAATTGTAATAGGTGAGATGTAAGCCGGTTACAATTGATAAAGTTTGGATTACTATTTGTTATATGTTTCACATGATAGTGTAATTTGGTCAGTTTAGGGGTCAAATGTTAGAATACTTGATAATTGAGTTCTTTATCATGTTGTTTACATGTTTCATTACATGTTACATTAAATATGACGTTTCGTGGCTGGGAGGACTCGAAGTTACTCCCCACTGAATTGTGGCTTTCGTGTTTGTATAAAATGCGATTGACAGGTTGATGATGCTTAGTTGGGGTACACGGACGAGCTAGTGAGCAAGAGAACCTTGGACTTAGTTTTGTTTTATTTTGTAGTACCCTTTTAACTCTTGGTTATGTATATATTTTGAAGGGACATATGTCTCCCTCTTTTACCTTGGGTTTGTATCTCTATGTTCTCGCACTTTAGTTGGGTTATGTAGATTAGTTGGTTTGCATTTGCAGGTTTTGGGCACTCTTAAGTTGGAATTGTTTGTGAATGGTTTAGGAAAGTTTTAAAAATTACAGGTTTTTATCTAGTTGAACCAATTACAAACATATCCTGTCAGTTTTTCTGTAGAATTTACGTATTTATTTAACGCTAAATTTAAGGGTGTCACAGTTGGTATCAGAGCTTGTTGCTCCCGACGCACGTTTGTGCACCCCACTTAAAAATCACTTGACCTTTAAATAATAAACTTGAGAGATGGGTAGGATGGGTAGATTTAGGATTTTATGTGGTAGTCTGTTTGTGATTGCTAATTGATAGGTACTAATTAAATTTTCTCTTTTGTAAGATGGCTCCGCCAAGAAGAGACATTGATGATGCTATTTTACTAGTTCTTACTCAAATTCTCCAAAACCAACAAAATCAGCAGAATCAACAAGCTCCTCCTCCTCCTCCGCCTGCTGAGGGTACTCCAGGCACCTATACTTGGGTGGCTAACCAATTAACCCGAATCAACACTCCCACTTATGGTGGAGAGATTGATCCAGCTGCTCTTACAGGGTGGTTTCGGGAGTTGGAGAAAAGCTTTACACTGTATGATGTTAAGGAGGAACATAAAGTGAAGCTAGCCTCTCACTTCCTAGTACGTGAAGCAGATCGATGGTGGTCCATGACTGGGCCTACCGTTTCAGCTGAACCAGGATTTGACTGGGAACGTTTCAAGGAGTTAGTAGAGGCCCGATTCTATCCACAAGAACTTAAACAGCAGAAGTTGAAGGGATTCATGGAGTTGAAGCAAGGAAGCCTTCCTGTTCAGGCCTTCACCGATAAATTCAACGAGTTGGCTCATTATGCAACTAGATTGGTGAAGGATGACAATGAAAAAGCTTTCTTTTATCTTGAAAAGCTCTCTCCTAAGATCAAAAGCATGGTCCGTCGAGACTCCACTAGCTTTGTTTCAATTTACAATGATGCTTTGTGGGCTGAAAATTCCCTAAAAGACATTGAAAATGAAGCTCGTGCAACCAGTTCTAATCTTGGCAAGAGGCCTTTATATCCATCTTCTAGGCCCTTTACTCCTTCACCTAGGTTCATCTCTTCTCCCTCTGACTCAAACAAGAGGAGATTTGTTTCTAATGTGCAAGCTAACCGGGGTGGTCAATCTTCAGCTTTTAATGATAATAAAGGTACTAAAGACCGAGTGTGCTATAATCGCAAGAAACCAAAGACACCCCGGTAAATGCTTTGTTGATCCTATCATATGTTTTTCTTGTAACAAACCGGGCCACAAGGCCAATGTTTGCCCGGAGAGGAAGGTGACGGCTCCTACTACTCCTGCCGCCCCAGTGAGGCCAGTGAGGCCGAAGGGCCGGATTTTTGTCATGAGCCGAGCGGTGTTTCGAGGCACACCCTGATATCATTACTGGTACATTTTCTATTTTTGATGTTCCTTGTTTGGTACTATTTGATACGGGCGCCTCTTTATCTTTTATTTCAATAAAACTCTCCGATAAATTATCACTTGAATCATCACAAGAAGAAAGCACATCTATATCCTTACCCTCTGGTGATGTCTTTTCCTGTTCTAAAATCTATCCGGAAGTCCCTATTTCTATTGCGGGATCTATATTTCCAGCAAATCTTTTCCAATTTCCGCTTGAAGAATTTGATGTCATTTTGGGCATGGATTGGTTACATACTTATCATGCTCGATTTGAATGTCGAGACCAGAAAATAATTCTTACAAGCCCTTCAGGTCACCGTGTGTCTTATCAAATGGTTAAAAGACAAACCGGTACTAAATTAATTTCTGCTATGAAGTTTGTCAATGCGATGAAAAAGGGTCATCAAGCCTTCTTGTGTATGGTGACTCCTTCTGATTCTTCCTCTCTACCTCCTAAAGAGAACATTCCTGTAGTATGTGAATTTCCCGATGTTTTTCCTGATGAGCTACCGGGAATTCCTTCTGAAAGGGAAGTTGAATTTGCTATCGATCTTATTCCTGGTACCGGCCCTATTGCTAAAGCTCCTTATAGGCTGGCACCGTCTGAAATGAAAGAGTCAAGACTCAGCTGGATGATTTGATTGCCAAAGGTTTTATTCAACCTAGCTCTTCACCTTGGGGTGCTCCTGTTCTCTTTGTAAGAAAGAAGGATGGATCTATGCGATTATGCATAGATTATCGTGAGCTTAACCGAGTTACTATCAAGAATAAATATCCTCTACCTAGAATTGATGATCTTTTCGACCAACTCCGAGGTGCTTCTACTTTTTCTAAAATTGATCTTCGTTCGGGCTATCATCAAATTCCAGTCCGAGAAGCTGACATTCCTAAAACCGCCTTCAGTACGAGATATGGTCATTTCGAGTTTACGGTAATGCCATTCGGTTTGACCAATGCTCCAGCAGTATTCATGGATCAGATGAACCGTACTTTCAGAGAACACCTTGACAAATGCGTTGTGGTGTTCATTGATGACATCTTGATCTATTCTAAATCTGAAGAAGAACATGTCCAACACCTTCGTGTTATTTTAGAGATTTTGCGCCGTGAAAAATGGTATGCTAAATTCTCTAAATGTGAATTCTGGTTACCTAAAGTGACCTTCCTTGGCCACGTCATTTCAAAAGAGGGCGTTATGGTAGATCCTGCCAAAATTGAAGTCGTTGTTGATTGGAAAAGTCCAACCAATGTTTCTGAAATCCGTAGTTTCCTTGGCTTGGCGGGTTACTATCGGCGATTTGTGAAGGATTTTTCAAAGATTGCTAGGCCGGTGACTCAGTTGCTGAAGAAAGAGTCTAAGTTTGTGTGGTCTGAAGAGTGTGAAAATGCCTTCCAGGAATTGAAAAAGAGGTTGACTACCGCTCCGGTGTTGACCTTACCTGAAGAAGGAGTGGACTTTGATGTTTATTGTGATGCTTCTAAGCATGGTATAGGTTGTGTCTTGATGCAAAAAGGGAAAGTCATTGCGTATGCCTCTCGACAGCTTAGAGTTCATGAAGTTAACTACCCGACTCATGATCTTGAATTAGCTGCGGTGGTGCATGCTTTAAAGATTTGGAGACACTGCCTCATTGGAGTCCATTGCAACATCTACACCGACCACAAAAGCCTGAAATATCTCTTTACCCAAAAAGAGCTGAACATGAGACAAAGAAGATGGTTAGAATTGGTGAATGACTATGATGCCGACCTAATATATCATGAAGGAAAAGCTAATGTGGTGGTTGATGCTCTTAGCAGAAAATCCTGTCATTCTTTGCATTCTTTTCAGGAATTACCTCCTGAACTTGCTTTAGAACTTCAAAAATTAGGAGTAAGCCTTGTAAAAAGGGGCTCTCATCATCTTGATGCCATGTCAGCCGAACCTGACTTCTACCGTGAGATCCGTACTTGCCTTCCTAATGATCCTACTTTCATATCCATTCGAGCTAAAATTCAACTTGGGCAAGCTAAGGATTGTAAGATTGATGATGATGGGTATCTTTGTTATCATGGTAGAATCTATGTTCCGAGTGCAGCTGATTTGAGAAAAAGAATTCTTGATGAAGCACACCTCTCTCCTTACTCCATTCATCCGGGAGGTACCAAAATGTACAAAGATTTGAGATTGCAATTCTGGTGGCCTAGGATGAAGATTGAAGTTATGGAGTATGTTAGTAAATGCCTCACCTGTCAGAAAGTAAAGATAGAGCATCAAAAGCCCGGGGGTTTGCTTCAACCCTTGGATGTTCCTCTTTGGAAATGGGAATCTATTTCCATGGATTTTGTGATGGCTTTACCCAGGACTTCCACTGGGAAGAATGCTGTTTGGGTGGTTGTGGACCGATTGACTAAGTGTGCTCGGTTTATTCCCATCAAAGAGACCTGGAGTTTAGAAGTTCTAGCTCGTGTCTATGTGGATGAAGTAGTGCGCTATCATGGGGTTCCTAAAGATATAGTTTCAGATCGGGATCCTCGATTTTGTTCTCGTTTCTGGACTGCATTACAGGAGGCCTTGGGTAGTAAACTATTGATGAGCACTGCTTTTCACGCCGCCACTGATGGTCAAACTGAGAGAACAATTCAAACTTTAGAGGATCTTCTTCGTGCCTGTACTTTAGATTTCCAAACTTCCTGGGAGAAATGTTTACCTCTGGTTGAGTTTTCTTACAATAATAGCTATCAAGCCTCCATTAAGATGGCACCATATGAAGCTCTGTACGGTAGAAAATGCCGTACTCCAGTCTGTTGGGATCAAACCCAAAATGTTCCAATGTTAGGACCTGATTTGGTGACCGAGTCCATTGAACAAGTTAAGATCATTCGGGAGCGGATGAAGGCCGCTCAGGACCGTCAAAAATCATATGCTGATGTCCGTCGTCGACCACTTTCCTTTGAGGTTGATGATCAAGTATTTCTTAAAGTGTCACCTATGAAAGGGGTGAAACGGTTTGGCGTTAAAGGGAAGCTGAGCCCTAAATATATTGGACCTTTCCGGGTGATTGAAAAGATTGGTCCAGTTGCTTACCGTTTAGAATTGCTCCCAAATCTGAGCAAGGTTCACAATGTCTTCCATGTTTCTCAATTGAGGAAGTACATTAGTGACCCTAGCCATATCATCCAAGAAGAGATTCTTGAATTGGAACCTAACTTGGTGGTTGAAGAGAGGCCAATTCGGATTCTTGAAAAAGCCAACAAGCAACTTAGGAGCAAAGTTGTACCTCTAGTCCGTGTTCTTTGGCGTTGTGGAAATGTCGAAGAAGAGACTTGGGAGACTGAAGCTTCTATGTTAGCTAAATATCCTGAACTATTCTCGTAAGGTATTCCTTTTCTTACTCTTTTTCCGAGTTACTAAGCCATGTTTAATCATAATTAGTAAAGATATTATTCTTACTATAGAACTTTAAACTAAAAGTTTGAAAATACTTTTATGATTTTCAATGGTTTTAACATTAATGAGTGTTAAATCTCGTTATTGGAGACGTCCCAATAATGGGTTTTCTCATTTATTGGTGTAGAAATATTTTTTATGTCTTGATATGAATGTGGATGTTCTTGTCTGATCAACGAGAGTATCACCGTTTCATTGAAAAGATACCTATATTTTCTTATAACTATAATTTCTCCTTCTAAGTTTCGAGGGCGAAACTTTTTAAAAGGAGGGGTGATTGTAACACCCCGTAATTTCGGACCGTTAATATATTTCGAAAATAATTAATTAATCAAGTAAAATTTGACATTAATGTATTTAAAGTAAAAATAATTCAAAGAAATATAGTTTTATTATATTTTGAAGAAAAGTATTTATTTTGATAGTTTCGAAATGTTTAAAAATAGTTTAAACCGTGTAAAAATCTTTTATTTCGAAATAAGGGCATATCGGGGGGAAAATGACAATTCTTTTGAACATTGGGTAAACGAATTTGGAAATGGGTCGTATGAGTATTCAATTTTCTTGTAATCTCGTGTTTAAGAACTTTGGTCTTGTCGGAATTTGCATTTGACCAACGGTTCTAATTATTATAGAGACGAGCCAAAACCGACTCGTAAAAATCCCGACTAAAAACCCGCTCCTTCCTTTCCTCCTTTCCTCTCCCTTACCCGCGGCTCCCCCTCCCCCTTCCTTTCTTTTTTCTGATTTTCTTGTGTTCATCTTCCTCAACTTTCCCAAAAACCAAAAAAACACCATTTTAACATAATTTCAAGCTAAATCTCACCATAATTTCTTCATTTCTTGACGGATTTTCATAAAATTTATATTTCCGGAATCCTCTCGTCGAGATATACAACCTAGTATGTTTTAATTTCAGTTTTCATTAAGTTGTTTTAAGACGAATTTCGGTAATTTCGGTATTTTATACTTATTATTGTGTTTTTATTGTTTAATTAGGTGAAGAATTGGAGGACGAGTTTGGGGACTCGTATATTGTCGAAGATAGCGGCTAGTTGCTTGTTAGGGTTTGGTTTTTAAGGTGCTAATTGCTCATTTTCTAGCTTAAGGTAACATATTTCGAGTTACTCGACGAATAATCGTCACATTCTTTGTTGTTTTTGTATGTTTTGTGAATTTTTGTTTGAGTAGTAAATTTTCACATGATAAAATTGGATGCATGCATGTCTAATGCTTGTCTTTTGTTAGTTTAAGTTAGCATATTAATTTAGGAACGATTAAGTAATGTTTAAAACGGAGTTTAAATGAACAAAAACGGAAAAATGGAGGTGTAGGGGTGGCGGCAGCAGGCCCGGCTGGCCCACGGCTGGCCCGGGTTGGTCCGTTGCATGTTTCGCGGTTTTCCATGCAATATTTGTCATTTCGGGTTTATTAATGTCATAGTTAGTATGAGTACACTTTTGAATTAAATCATATTAGTAGTAAAAATTATGTTAAAGGTAAAAATTATGTTTATATTGGTAGTTGCACATGTTAGTATAGGTTAGAAAATGAAATTGTGAAGAATAGGCTCAGAATGAATTATATAGCGATAATTGTAATGTTTTGTTGATTGTGCCGAAAACTGAGCCTTAGTCCCTTTGACTGATTCGATGTCAGTCAATTGAGTGATTGGTCAGCCGCAATTTAACCCGTGCACTGCCGCAGATCAAGGGGTTACGGGTAAAAATTCGGTTGGATGAAATTTTATATGAATTGGATAATCGGCCTTTTTCTTGTTTTAGGCCATTTATCAAGTTTTTAAGTTCACATGTATAGTTGGTTGAATTTAATAGTTTCTTATATTGTAGAAATGGCCCTAGATTCCCTGAAGCCTTTAATATTGTTAATATTGCTAGAATTGGTATTGAATACTTCTTGCAGGTTGTTGTGTTTGTCATAGATAGGTCTTTATAGTCTCTGACGAGTATATGTTCACTGCTTAATAGCCTTTGTGTTCCTGACTAGTGGATTTATATCCAAGTTGGGGCATGACCTCGTTACTTATTTTGATAGTAAGTGGTCAGCTTAAGTACTAGCCAACCCTTTGGTGGACTCCTTAGGGTACTCACTTTGTTTTAGAAAAATTGTGGGTCTTGGGTGCGGTGGTGTGTATCCGCATGTCTAGGTCTGCGCAGATTTTAGGCTAGGGTTGTGTTGTGTCTTGGCCATGTTTTATTAATATTAACCGCTGAGCCAAGATACCGGTTCGATTACCTTCCCTACCTCGTGGTATAGACTCGAGTTACAGAGTGACTATTGACGGTGCTAAGAACTTATGCCTGTCTTTGATATATTGCCCTTTCTTGTATGGTGATTTTATGAATTGTAATAGGTGAGATGTAAACCGGTTACAATTGATAAAGTTTGGATTACTATTTGTTATATGTTTCACATGATAGTGTAATTTGGTCAGTTTAGGGGTCAAATGTTAGAATACTTGATAATTGAGTTCTTTATCATGTTGTTTACATGTTTCATTACATGTTACATTAAATATGACGTTTCGTGGCTGGGAGGACTCGAAGTTACTCCCCACTGAATTGTGGCTTTCGTGTTTGTATAAAATGCGATTGACAGGTTGATGATGCTTAGTTGGGGTACACGGACGAGCTAGTGAGCAAGAGAACCTTGGACTTAGTTTTGTTTTATTTTGTAGTACCCTTTTAACTCTTGGTTATGTATATATTTTGAAGGGACATATGTCTCCCTCTTTTACCTTAGGTTTGTATCTCTATGTTCTCGCACTTTAGTTGGGTTATGTAGATTAGTTGGTTTGCATTTGCAGGTTTTGGGCACTCTTAAGTTGGAATTGTTTGTGAATGGTTTAGAAAAGTTTTAAAAATTACAGGTTTTTATCTAGTTGAACCAATTAAAAACATATCCTGTCAGTTTTTCTGTAGAATTTACGTATTTATTTAACGCTAAATTTAAGGGTGTCACAGTGAGTGTGAGGAAACACAAAATGTCCTGGATCATCCCGAAGAGGTGCGAGTGTCCTGGCGGGAGGTTTGAGGTGTCAGGAGGAAACACAACTTGAAAGAGACAAGTCAAAAGCGGGAATCCTGGGGAAGGCCTAAAGAGGCGCGAGCTGCCTGGCGATGGAATCCAGCTCTCCCCTTTTTCTGAAAAACGCGCTGATCATTTTTGTATAAATAGTGAGGTTTGCGCTTCATTGTTTCATCATCCGAAACACAAAAACATCTCTATAAAGCCTCTTCTTCTTCTTCCACAAAAATATTTCATGGATGCCTTTGAGAATGCGTTGCGATAATGGTGCCGGGATTTGTCGCCTCCCGAAAAGTATCAACTCGTTTGCATGGGAGTCGGTCAATTGGTGGTGCTCCGTCAAGTCAAGGTGCAATCCCCATTTCTCGAAGCATGTTCTCGTTTTTGGGATTCGAAACACCATGTTTTCGTTTTCCCGAAAGGTGAAATTTGTCCTCTTGCCGAAGAAGTTGGAGCCATTGGTGGGTGGTCGGGTTGTGTTCCGGTGCTTCCTCCAACTCGGTTGTGCTATAAGGAGAAATTTCGTTCCATGTTGGGTTTGTCGACGAGTCAAGTCAACTTCCTCCTTGCTCCTTATGGTGTGGATATGTTGGCTCTTATCAACATCTTTTCCAACCGATTAGATGCCAATGTTTCGGAGGTGGCTAGGAGAAGGGCTCTTGCCTTTTGCCTTGTCCATGTGTACCTCTTTGTTGATGCTTTGAAGAAGGAGGGGCCGAAATGCTATGGTAGCATGACCCTTGTTCATGTGGTTGAGCAAATGGAGCATGGTAGAGATCCATCGTGGTTGGTGCTTGGCGAGATCATCCAAGCCTTGGACAAGGAAGGCTCTTGTGGAGAAGCTCCCTCGTTTGGATCCCCAAGGATCCTCCAAGTATGGCTATTAGAGAGGCTAAGGTATGTAGAGCCTCCGGTTGACTCTTCTTCTTATTCCTTCCGTCACCTTACCATGAGGAAGAAGTTATACTCGGACAGTTTTGCTTCTACCGAGGCTTATTGGGTCGCAAGATTAGCGGAGAAGGGTGGTCCTCACATCCGTTGGGTGGTGCCATGGTGGCACTTGAGGTCCTTCACGGGGTTACCCGCTTCGGGTGCTAGTCCTCGTTCTTTGATGGTGGTGGGTTTGAAGGTTGCTTCCTTCATTTATCCCAAAAGGCTCATGAGGCAAATGGGGCGTCAACAAAAAGTGCCCGCTCAAGATACCCTTGTCCAAGAGAATGTTTTCCGGAACTCCGAGCTTGTGGAGGTCTTCGAAAGGTGGTGGGCCACTCGGCCGCTTTGGGAGGTACCAGACCCCGTTGCCACGACATGGGTAACTCCCGCTTATGTCAAGTGGTCAAGAGCTCCGTCCTTGGAAGAGAGGTCCAAATTTCGTAAGGACGAGGTTGTTGACTTGAAGTATCGAGAGGTTGGCAAGGCCAACCGTGCCTTCTTTGAGGATTATGTTGATGGAGCTAGCCCCGATGTGATGAGACCACCAAAGAGGAGAAGCCCGGGTCCCAAGAACATGGTGGGCCGTGCATGGGCTCGTTTTGGGTCGAACATGGGGTCTTGTGCTAGACCGGAGGCCGTCGCCGTTGTAGATCCGTTGAGGATCCGTTCCGAGGAGGAAATACATGCTAGGCGGGCCAACAAGAAGAACAAGGGGAAGATGTACCCCGAGGGAAAAGGCAAGGGTAAAATGAAAGAGTGAAGACCTTCATTACCCACTTTATTATTATGTTGTATTATTGTTGTGAGTTTTTTATTATGTTGTACTAGCTAGTTATTGTGTGTTTTGTGCTAGTTTTATTATGTGAGATGTTGTAGTTGACACCTTAGCTTTGACAAGTTGTAGACTCGTCGAGCTTTATTTGTTGTTGAAATTGTAATCCCTCCCATTATTAATTAAATAAGAGGATTGCTTGTGTCAAAAAATTGTGAACGCTTGTTTCTTCCATCCATTTTGTAAAGGCAATTAGATTTGAATTACCCTAAACATTTGCACTTGGGAAAGTGGTATTTTTGGAAGGAAGGGAGAAAGGCTTATTTTGGGTTTTGGGGGAAAAGGGAATGTTTTTCCCTTTCTTTTTTTGGTGGGGGGTTTTTTTTGTATGTGGGTTTTTTTTTATTATGGGGATGGTTATATCCTTTCTGTGTAAGAAAGGACTGCCTA
This sequence comes from Silene latifolia, assembly GCF_048544455.1. Classification (NCBI taxonomy): domain Eukaryota; kingdom Viridiplantae; phylum Streptophyta; class Magnoliopsida; order Caryophyllales; family Caryophyllaceae; genus Silene; species Silene latifolia. The sequence goes on along the minus strand of NC_133528.1, from coordinate 50,810,039 downwards.
CGTACTCACCTGAAGAGGTGAAATCAAACCATGATCGTAGTTCGAAATGTTTTGTAAATTTTGATTGGGTTTGTGGTTGTATCCCTCATGCATAAGAAGGGCTGCCTACGTATCCACCTGAAGAGGTGAAATCAAACCATGCTCGTAGTTCAGGGGTTTTTTTTTGTTTTAGTGCAAATGGATGTTGCCTTTGACAGATCAAAGGACCTTTGAAATGGGCAAGGTGTCGCAACTTAGACTCGATAAAACATGCAATATCAAATCAGAACGCGTTTGAGGAACTTGACTTGAAAAGGGTTGAGGTGGTTGCTAGTTGTAAAACTAGGCTAGGTCGTTGGTTGCTATGGTTCAAGGGTAGTATTTCTTGAGTTGGTCTAGGTTGGTTGGGTTTGCAAAGTCCTCCCCATCTAGGTCACTCAGTCTCACTGCGCCCCCCGAAAGTATTTTCTTGACCAGGTATGGCCCGGCCCAGTTGGGTTTGAATTTTCCCCTCGGATCGACGGGTAGCGGTGCTCGGACCGACTTGAGAACCAAGTCGCCTTCCTTGATGTTCCTGGGTTTGACCCTCTTGTTGAATGCCCGTTGTATACGTTGTTGGTATAGCTGGATGTTGTGCAAGGCGTTGAGTCGCCGTTCGTCTAGAAGAGTGAGTTGCTCGTACCTTCGACGGGTCCATTCCGCCTCAGGGACTTGACTCTCCAGTAGGATGCGTAGAGAAGGGACCTCTAACTCTACCGGTTGAACCGCCTCCATGCCATATGCTAGGTAGAAGGGTGTGGCGCCTGTCGGTGTTCGGATGGAGGTTCGGTATTCCCAGAGTGCGAATGGGAGCTTGCTCGGCCAATCGCGGTAGTTGTCTTGGATTTTCTTGATAATGGTGACAAGGGTTTTGTTGGCTGCCTCGACCGCTTCGTTGGTTTGGGGACGGTAGAGGGATGATCGATGTCGTTTGATTTTGTACTTGTCCAGCAAAGCCTGAGTTTCCGCCCGGAAGTGAGAGCCTTGATCGCTGATGATTTCATGGGGTACCCCATATCGGCAGATGATGTTGTTCTGGATGAACTTGGCCACTTGTTTGGCGGCCAAGATTGCATATGACTGCGCTTCCACCCATTTGGTGAAGTAGTCGATGGCGACGAGGACGAAACAATGCCCATTGGCGCCCACCGGGTTAACTTTCCCGATGATGTCGATGCCCCAGGTCGAGAAAGGCCAGGGTGAGGTCATGGTGTATAAAAGGGATGGTGGTATGTGTTGTATGTTGGCGAAGATTTGGCAATTATGGCAATGCTTGACGTAGTTACGGCAATCAGCTTCCATGGTGGTCCAGTAGTAACCTAGCCGCATGATTTTTCGGGTAAGCATCATTGCGCTCATGTGAGGGCCACATTCTCCATTGTGGACCTCTCCCATGACTTTTTTGGCTTTATGATGGTCAATGCAAAGGAGGAGAATTCCTTGGGGTATTCTTTTGTATAATTGATTTTGGTTCATCACGAATTGTGATGCAAGTAAACGGATGGCTCTTTGTCCTCTTTGGTCAGAGTTGGGAGGGAATTCGTTTTTGGTTTTGTAGTTGAGGATGGCTTGGTACCAAGGTTCATCATGGCTTTCCTCGTCATCGTTGATGGCACAAATGTGAGTTGGCTCTCTCCTTCTCTCGACACATAGGGTCATCGATGTCATGTCGTCAGGTATGTTGACGAGCACGGCAAGTTTTGCCAGGGCATCATCAAATTGATTTTCCTCTCGTGGCAAGTGGAAATAGTCGATTTGGTCGAAGAACTCAGCCTCTTGATTGATCTTTGCTCGGTAGGGAGCTAAACTGTCACTTCGGATTTTCCATGATCCGGACTCCTGATTGATGATGAGCGAGGAATCGCCGTGGACCCTCAGTCTTTTGATGCCAAGTGTGATGGATGCTTGTAGACCGATGAGGCATGCTTCATACTCAGCGGCATTGTTGGTGACGGCGAAGTCTAGTTTGACCGAGATCGGAACATGTTCTCACTCTGGTGATATTAGGAGGATTCTAACTCCGAAGCCTCTCAGATTAGATGCACCATCGAAGTATAGGTCCCATGCGTCGGAATCGGCACAATGGATGTCTTCGTCAGGAAGTGACCATGTGTCGGTCATTAGATCCTCGTTGACGGGATTTTCTGCCGCCAGAAATCGGCGATCGCTCTTCCTTGATAACCTTGAGGGGTACAAACTTGAGATCAAACTCGGACAACATGAGTGTCCACCTAGACAGCCTTCCGTTTAGTACGGGTTTTTCGAAGATGTATTTGACCGGGTCCATCTTGGAGTAGATGTGGACCGTGTAGCTGAGCATGTAATGCCGCAGCTTCTTTGTTGACCATACTAGGGCAAGGCATGTCTTTTCCAGTTGAGTGTACCTTGTCTCGTACTCGATGAACTTTTTGCTGATGTAGTATATGGCTCGTTCTTCGCCGTCGACTGTTTGTGCTAGCATTGCTCCCATGGCTGTGTTAGTAACAGTCAGGTACAGGGATAGAGGAATCCCCGGTTGAGGTGGCATGAGGACAGGAGGTTTGGATAGGATTTCCTTTATCCTGTCGAAGGCCTTTTGACAATCGTCATCCCAATCGGTGTGATCGGAGGCGCGAAGTTTCTTGAATATTGGTTCACAAATCATGGTGAGCTTGGCAATGAAGCGGCTGATGTATTGGACCTGACCGAGAAACCCCTGAATCTCCTTCTCGTTCTTAGGCCGAGGCATCTGTTGAAGGGCTTTGATTTTGGTTGGATCAATCTCAATGCCTCTTTTGCTGACGACATGTCCCAAGAGTTTTCCGGAGGTGACCACGAATGCACACTTCTGAGGATTTAGTCTCATGTTATACTTCCGCAGACGAGCGAAGAATTTTCGAAGAGCGTTGATGTGGCTGTCCCGTTCTCTTGATTTGACAATTATGTCATCGACATACACCTCTACCTCCTTGTGCATCATATCATGTAGGAGAGTGGTAGCGGTTCTTTGATAGGTAGCCCCGGCATTGATGAGACCGAAAGGCATAACTGTGTAGCAATATGTACCTCACTGTGTGGTGAACGCAGTCTTGTGCATGTCTTCGTCAGCCATTTTAATCTGGTTGTACCCAGCATACCCATCCATGAATGATAGGAGAGCATGTTCGGCAGTGTTGTCTACCAGAATGTCAACATGTGGCAAAGGGAAGTCGTCCTTTGGACTTGCCTTGTTCAGATCCCTGAAGTCGACGCAAACCCGAATTCTTCCGTCTTTCTTTGGTACGGGCACAATGTTGGCCACCCAATCAGAGTATTCAGACACTTTGATGAAACCAGTCTTGAACTGTTTATCCACTTCTTTCTTGATTTTTAGGGCCCATTCAGGACGCATCCGGCGTAACTTATGCTTCACAGGTTTAGCTCCGGGCTTAATGGGTATCCGGTGCTCTGCAATTTCCCTGTCAATCCCAGGCATGTCTCTGTAGGACCAGGCGAATACGTCCTTGTATTCGTGGAGGAGGTCAATGAACTGTTGTCTTTCCGGGGGGTCCAGGGTTGTCCCTATCCTAAGTTCTTGAGGTGTGTTGTCGGTTCCTACGTTAATAGGTTCGGTCTCCTCAATGATGGGGGTTCTGGTTTCCCGTTTGTCAAGTTCTTTGGCTAGGTGAGGTGGGTAGTCACTCAAGTCAAATTACTCATAGTCATTCAGAATTGCATTGCAGTTAAATTGAGATGAGTCGTAAGCAAACTTAGCGTTCATTAAGTTGACACGAGCGAAAAGCTCGGAGAGGACAGACATCTCATGGTCGGTCAGAGGCGAAACAGCAGAGAAGGTGGCCCCTGGAACAGGCTCTAGGTTGTCACCTTTCATGGGAGTGGAGGTGACCCTTGTAGACTCAGCCCCTGAATCAGCCACGACCTTGTGATAAAACAGTGGGAAGGGGACCTTGACTGGGACATCAGGAGTGTTATGAGCTATGACTGACTCTGACTCAGATTCAGATTCTTCTTCGCTTCCCTCTTTGAACATAGGGCCTTCTCCAGTTGTGATTTTGAGAATGCGACCTTGGCGATCTGTCCACTTGACGGTTTTTCTCCAGCCTTGTGTAGCTTTCTCCGGGTCAGTGTCGGAGATCAAGGCAGTTGGGTCAAATTGATTGTCCTTCAGGGCGATGTTGATGATGTCCTCATAGTCGAGGTGCTTGATGTTATCTTCCCCAAAGAGGAGGGTGACAGCTTCTCCATCGAGGCATGACGATGGCTTAGACTCGGTTGATGCAGTTTCGGTGTTGTCGGGGATGAAGTAGCAGTCCTGGAAGACTTGCACACCCGGGTACCTGGCCTTGGCTACAGAGTCATAGATCGGCTCCGGAAAGCCATGGTAGAGCTCTGATTCTCCCTCGGGGACAAAATATCCATTGAGGGTCAGATGATAGGGACGGAGGATAACTCTGTGCTTCTTGCGCTTCCGAACTAGGAGGTTCATCTCTTGGATATCTTCATCGGTAGGCTCATATCCCAGTCCGAAGGGAATGTTGGGGACCTTAGCCTGTTTCAAGGGAGGTAAGGTGCTCTTCAGTGGATCGAGGGGCAAACCCGGGAAGTAACCCTAGCGCATCATGATGCGGTTGACTGTGAGGTTGGCAAACGGGTCACAATCAAAGGGTGTTGATTCATCAGTTATGGCATTCATAGCTTGGAATCCCCACATTTCATTATCATCTTCCTCAATGGTCTGGGAGGCTATTCCCTTTCTCATGACAGCTTTGATCGGGGAAGCAGGAATTGTGATTGTTTTCCCGTTGAAGGGGACCCTGATTTTCTGGTGGAGATTCGAGGTAACTGCCTTAACGACGTGAATCCAGGGACGTCCCAGGAGCATATTGAAAGAGGCGTCAATGTCGACCACCTGAAAACTGGTTTGCCTTTCCAGTGGTCCGGTTGCGACAGTCAGAGTGATGAGCCCCGCGACCTTGCGATGAGTGTCGTCGTAGGCGCGTACTCCTTGGTTTGTCGAGACCAAATCAGCTTCCTTAATACCCAGCTTGTGAGCAGTCTTGAGGGGAATGACATTCATCGCGGATTCGTCATATACAAGGACCATGGGCACATTCTTCTTGAGACATTGTACGGTAATGTACAGGGCAAGGTTATGATTAGCTTCGAAGGGAGGGATATCTTTGTCAGAGAAGACGACTGGGTTGTTAGAGTCAGGGGCGTCCCTTGTTATATGTGCCACTGTTTCTTCAGGGGAAGAGGTTGAGGGCACAGTTAATTTTTCCAAGGCCTATAGCAAAGCCTGTCGATGTTCAAAGGATGTCGCGATCAGTTGCCAGATCGAGATCTCGGCTTTTGCCTTCTGAAGTTGTTTGAGGATTGAATTCTCAGGAGCCTTCGGTTGAGTGTCTACTTCCAGGACAACTTGGTCGTTTGTTGTTGAAACGACCGTTGGATTGTTCGGGTTCTGATAGGGGCGTCCGGACCGGGTAAGGTGACCGATCTCTTTTGCCCGTTTCTCTTTCTCTGGGACAAGGTAGACATCTTCAACGTCGTCTCTCCAGATGCCGTTGATTTCAGGATCTTGAAGGTACCTTAGAGGGGTATTTCTTGGTGGGCAGTTTTTGTGAGGGATATTTTTGTGAGGGTAGTTTTTGTGAGGGTAGTTTTTGTGGGTTTGATTATTGTGAGGGTGATTATTGTGAGGATAATTATTGTGAGGTGCATGCCAGAATGGTCGCGGGAGCAATCCGTCCTGGTGAGGGTAGCTTTGGGCGCTCGGGGGACTCTCCCTCGGGTGTGGTGGTGGAGGATTGAAGATAAGTCGACGGTAGGCATCGTCAAGTCGGGTAATCCTCTCGGAGAGGCTGGCTATGGTTTCCTCAACCTATTGGAACATGGTGAGCATAATTGTGGCACTGAACACAAATACCCCGTCCGAGGGATCTTTCTCCAAGGCATTCACCTCGTCATCAACTGGCAGGATGAGGTGTGAGCAGTCCAGAGTTGGCTCATTGTTGGAGATGGCGTGGATTCCCAGAGGGTTTGTTTTGTTGTTTGGCTTAGTCGGCGGGGGTAAAGGCAATTCCCCTTTCTCAATCATGTCTTGGATGATGTGTTTGAGTTTGAAGCAGGTTTCTGTATCATGCCCTTTCCCTTGATGGTACTGACAATAGGCATTGGGGCTCCAGAAGCGGGATTTCTTAGCGTCGATCGGATTCGGGGTGGGTCTGATTGGTTGTAACTTTCCCTGGTCCATGAGCCTCTTCAGGGCACTTGCATAAGTTGACCCTATATTAGTGAACACTCTCTGGGGGCGCTCAGCTCTCTTAGCAGACAGTTCAACGAGGTTGACCTCATCGATCTTGTTTGTTTGTCCGTAAGGGCGAGACCCGGTTGAGGTGGATCCTTGGTAGCCTCTGCCAGTGGTCTTGGCCAGGACACCCTTTCGGAGGTCATCTTCAATGCGTGTCCCCAGAATTTGCATATCTTGGAAGGTCTTAATATTTTGGTACCTCGGTAAGTTGGCATACACTGGGCGGAGATTGTTGACGAACTTTTTCACCAAAGTTGACTCACTCGGCTTGCTGACCAGCTGAGTACTTACCCTCCTCCAATGGGTTAAGAACTCGGTGAATCCCTCCTTGTCGTTCTGGGTTAGGACCTCAAGGGTACGGGTATTGGCTTGGATTTCAACATTGTCAGCGTATTGCTTAGCAAATTCAACCGCGATCTCATCCTAGGTAGTAAGGTACTTCGGGTCAAGGGAGTAGTACCATTGGCGAGGGATCGGTTCCAAAGAGGACGGAAAGATCCAGGTGAAAAGTTCATGTTTGACCCCTTTAATGGCCATGTAGTCTTTGAAGGCACGGATATGATTGAGCGGGTCCTCTACTCCTTTTAACTTAGGTACATCAGTCAGGGTAAAGTTGTCAGGTAACTGATCCCCAACAGGTTCAAACCTTCGGTTGTTCTTAAGATGGATATTGTTACCCCGGGCTAGGAGCTATTCTTCCAAGAGCTTTAGCATCTTCTCAGTTTCAGTCAGAGGTGGAGTATTATGTTCTCCAGTTTCCTTGTTTTCCAGGCCGTCGATACGGGTCTCGATGCGATCCAGGGTGACCTTAAGAGCGGTGAGCAGGCTGGCTAGCTGATCAGTCGTGAGATCTCTGTTATTATCATTGTTGTTGTTGTTGACAGACGAAGTTGAAGACGGGGCCATGGCTCTGAGGCAGAAAAATGGCTCACATTACAACTCAATCTAACGCGGTTCAAAGACTGAACGCAGACAACACACGGACGAGATAAAGATCAGACTCAAAAGGACGAGGATGACCGTGTATGGTACCTCGGTGCTGACTCGATTTATGACGTGACGGTGTTGACCGAACTTTTAACACGTGTCCAACGTAGAGGCGTGACGCCATTGGACGAGTCTCGTGGTGAGACGACTCATAAGTAAAGACCCATAAGTACGTTTGCTTCGACTCGATAGACACGAGGCGGAATTGGAATGGTGGACTGAAGTTTTCAAAAATAGAAATTTTCAAAAAGATTCATTTGTCGCTTTATGGATGGCTTCCGAAGATAGAGACCTCCGTAAGTCGGTCAGTTGAAAGGGTTGTCTTAAGTTTATTTGCGAAAGACGGTTTTGAGTTTGAATCGGCTCGGAAAACAGTGTGTTGTTTCCCAAGACGGTTTTGAAATTCAAAATTGTATGTTTTGAAAATCGAGTTTGAAATGTTTGAAGAGGTCTCGGGGACGGTGCATGGTCCTCGGGATCTCGAAAGTGTCTCGAGAAAAGGGTGTGTGCTTTTCTCGGGTTTTGAAAGAGCCATTGTCGGCGCGAGACGGGTTAAAATCCGTGTCTAGACACAGTGATTATAACGGCGTGAAAAGGTGATTCGAAATGGTTGTAGAAAACCGATTTTGAAAATCGTCATTGCGACGGCCTAGAAAGGCGTGTTGAAATGGTTATGAAAAACCGGGTTTGAAAATCGTCATTATGACGGCCTAGAAAGGCGTGTTGAAATGGTTATAAAAACCGGGTTTGAAAATCATCATTATGACTGCCTAGAAAGGCGTGTTGAAATGGTTATAAAAACCGGGTTTGAAAATCGTCATTATGACGGCCTAGAAAGGCGTGTTGAAATGGTTATAAAAACCGGGTTTGAAAATCGTCATTATGACGGCCTAGAAAGGCGTGTTGAAATGGTTATAAAAAAACCGGGTTTGAAAATCGTCATTATGACGGCCTAGAAAGGCGTGTTGAAATGGTTATAAAAAACCGGGTTTGAAAATCGTCATTATGACGGCCTAGAAAGGCGTGCAACGGTCGGCAAAAGACCGAAGTTTGAAACGGCCATTATAACGGCGCAGAAAGTTGTTTTTTTGAAAGTTTTGAAAATGACACTGAAGGACTTATGATCAAGTAGCACATAAGCACTCATAGTTCATTATATTATGCATTATGCTGACACGGGTTTTGGCTTAGAAGGGTGGGTTACACACCAAGCAATCAAACCCCGATTTGCGAGAGGGATACCAATCCAAACAAAATGTGTAAGGAGGGTGCCCTAGCCTCGTGCTCGAAAGTGATAAAAGCTCTTTGACGAAACAGAAATGTGTAACGTCAATGGTATGCTTGACTCAATCGGGATTCGAAACGCGGGGATGAGAAAACTCACGCCGACGAGACGAGCCAATTGGTCGAAAAGAGTTAGGTTGTGGGCCCGGACAAGGAACCCGACCGTGACCGTAATATCAATTAATGCATTCCAACCAAGACCTAGTTCGAGTCCCACCATCTAGGGATCACAAAGACGTAAGTGTCCTAGTTCTCCCCAGCGGAGTCGCCAATCTGTGGACATGGCCCACTTGCAGGCCCGGTTCAATCTGCGGGCGTGCAGTGGTTTTTTAAAGCCACGCTCGGCGGCGTAAAAATGCTTTTGACCGGATCGTTTTAGATCGGTCGGTTTCGTCTCGGTAAGGGTCTCGAAACAATTAGAGATGTTCGGAGTCGCCACCGAGCATTTGTGGGATGCTTGGAACCCATTCGAATCCACTTTATACCTCGGTCAAACGAAGCACAAAGCAGTGTTTGACATAGGCACTAAAGATAAGGAATCGTCCCTCTTTAGCATCCTATCTCTAGAATGACTTTCGTACGCCTTAGATAAGGTCGTCCACTATCCAAAGTTTCTGAGTAAGAGGTGAAGGTATGAAGGAAAAGTAGATCTATATACTTACATATTCATATATGTTTTAATTTAATTTTTCATAAAATTAAAGATGGAACTTATGCATGCAAACATTAAAACAAAATAAGGAAGAAACATTGTTCTTACAATGGATGTTTGGGTTTTATGGGCACAAGAGAGATCACCTTTCTCTCTTGTTCTTGTGCTTTCCTTTAATGGAAGAACTAAGATCCAAGTGTAGGATCTCTCCTTAGGATTTATACCCAAAGCTTACTCTTAATTAAAATTAATATTATAAGAACTAGTACAATATTAATCTTGTGAAAAATGACCCAAAATAATTTGGTATTTTGTCTCTCTAAAACCGGTTAGAGGAGGAGAGGAAGGAAGTAATTTTTATCTTTCTAAAATCTTATTTTTGATGAGTGAATGAATAATAATCTTCACACTAATGAATGTAGTGTATATGAAAAAATATAAGATAAAAACCTTTTGTTTTTCCCTTGTGAAAAACCGGGCAAGGAAGAGGAGGGAAGGAAAAATTGAGCCAATGCATGCACTAGTTTGCCTTCACAATGCAAACTAGGGTTGCATGGCTAGGCTATGAAAGAATGATTATGTCTTCCACTAATTAAAATCAACACAATATCATCCTAATCCCCTTCCATATTTCGGTACACTTATAACATGGAATCCATGTTATTTTTGTCAATTTGTCAATATGTTACATGTCACATGTAACATAAATTTGTTATGTATTTTTAACATATTAAAAATCAACGTATTAATAAAAATACGTCATATACAAAAATCGACTTAGTAATTCATAATTACTTGTGCCAAAATATTTTACCAATTTATAAATCGTATTTATAATAATTCATTCAAATTTAATCGTTTCCATAAACAATAATTTCATCCGAGCAATGATACAATTTGATTACTCGCATCAGTATCTCATTTAATCACATTACAATGTGATACGTAAATTTTACTTCCAAAATCGTCCGTCAATTTTCAAGTAATATAATTAACTCGTAACGTTATACGATTAATTAAATGATCAATTAAGAGTGTTGCCCTATAGGTATGACCTAGGGGTCAATCGATCACCACCGTCGTCGACGAGTAATGTCAAACTCTAGTCAGCCAATCATTACCGATATATGTTGACCAGTTGACAGTAAAAATTACTTCCCAATTGTATTCTTTAAAACGAGACTTAAACATGTGATCATCATGATCAACAGTCGTGATCGCATTATTGTCGGAGGACACATATTCCAACAATCTCCCACTTGTCCTCGACAAGTGTGCGTCACCAATTCTCTTGTCCTATTACTATCTCCCACTCAATGCAAGGTGTCTTTCAGGTCGTACTTGCAAGTGATCATATCGAGAGTGGTTTCCTCGATCTGGAGAATAACTGATTGACCGGATTTATCTATCATAGATACTTTCCGAGCGTGGCCACGCATTTCCAGTTCATTACTCCTCGAGTGGCCCTGAGATATTGTTATAACCCTGACTAGGGGTGGACAATTTCTATCGCACTCATTCCCTTCGACTAGCCACAGCCATCATAACCCAAAATATGCCCATTTGACCCCATTTACGAAGGTCGTAGTAACACAAATCAAAGTTAATCTGAAACTGTGCCATCTTAGGCGAATAGTCTTTAGTCAAAAGAATCGACTCATTTGAATACTATAGTAGCTCTCGCCACGACCAGGCTATATTAATTTGCCAGAACTCTATAAGCGGTCAATAGGCCCGACAAAAAGTTCCTAACAGTCTGCCTATGTGATCGACTAGTCATCTCCCATGACTCTATGGCACTTGAACTTGCCATCAATCGCATCACACTCTAGTCACTTCGAGACGTCACCTCATACAAGTAACTATGGGCAAATACAATGTTGATCCGTGTTCACTTTAATGGGGTTCAATTGTCTCCACAACCCGTTTGGATATAACAATGTACAAGGTGAGTTAATAATAACTCAAACGACAAATGTCGACATCACACTCGGGTAGTCAATATCATATTACAACCTTGTGATGTATATCATAAGTGTAAACACTTATTGATTGCAATAGAAGTTTAACATGCCATGTGTCCATGTGTTCAAACTTCTTACACTTGCATTTTCCTTTACATTCATGTTCTCTCTCATAGCATGAACTTTACCAAGTACACATCAAGGTTCCCGACCTCGGTTTTGGTTCTTTATCTTGAAATAACTTTCTTATCGATTATCACATAACGAACTAATTTGTGGTGAATGATATTACTTGTACTGATCAAGTGCTCCATCCACAGACAATGCACTAGGTATATGTTCTGTAGAGTCTTGCAACAATTTGCCAAGACGATTGGCCTAGCACTTCTCACAAGTCCTAGCATAGTAAGGAAAGATTAGTTTTGAGTAACTTCTTATCCAACTAAGTAACTTCCCAATAACCTCTTATTTCTCCTTTTGATTTGAAAAGTTAGAATTTCCATAAATCTTTACGTGTGTTCGAACTTTCTATAATATGTGCAACCTCTTATCACATAATTGAGTATTCCGTCAAACACCGAAATCGCTCATCGGATTCTACTTGAGAATTCATGACGTTTCTATTATGGCTTACCAATCAATCATCATGCTCTTATGCATATGATTCATAATTGGACATGTACATGATTATTCTAATGGCGGAAACATTAGTTACTAATAATCATGAGATCAACCGTTCATAGGTTCAATGAACGACCATGACTGCTAATGGCAATTCCATTTTCATCTACATGAATAACCTATGTGAATGTTGATACGATGTGTATCTCTTAATACTAATCCAACATCCCTTGATGTAATTGGATTCATCATAGTCCATTTTCATCCAGAATTGAAAACTCAAAACTTCCTCTAAGAAGGAAGGTGTTCGCTCGTCATTCTTTAATGAGTGATGAGTTGTAAACATTCAAAAGATGATAGCTCCCACTAAATTCCATGTCTTCACATGATAATTTCCTAACTCCCACTCAATTTCACATATTTCAAAATTGACTTCTCAATCGAAACTTTTCAAGAATTGAAATATAAATTGCATTGCCAAGTTATTAAGATAAAACCATATATGTTCCCATCATATCCCTTCAAAATACCTATTTCGAAGAGGTCTCATTTTAACCTTACGGAAAGAGATTTTAAATCTCTAACACACTCATGTCATAATGATGTGTGGCAATGTCATTTATTAAATATAAGCAATATCTAATACACATCCTTCAAAATATCCCTTTCGGAAGGAGGTTTAACCATTTCATAATGAGGTTAAGCAATGACATTTGCGTGGTTAAAACTTGGCCATTGAAGATATTGGTATATCAATCTTTGCAACTCGATCATAACTAGTATGTAACTTTGATTCATTTAGGCTCTTAAGTAAACCTCAAGGTTGAAACTATTGGTCAAAATTTATCATATAGAGCTTAGTCAAAAACTTGTTAAGACTTTACATTAGTCATTTTTCTTCCAAAACTTTCTTTTGGTCTCCTCGTGTAGTTATCTTGAGAATATACTCTTATGATTACTTCACTTGGTCTCTTTAGTCATATAGAACTAACTTGAGACCATAGATCTCATCTATTCGGTATACTATGTAAATAGATATACCTTCATTCAAATCATTCTCTCTTGTGTAGATCTTCATTTACACAAGTACACAATTTTATCTTGCCTTGTGTGTTGTGTCCTCATTTTTCTCCCACTCTATCTTTAGAATAAATACACTATAGATTCAAAGATAGCTTATGAGACACAAATAATGATGTTGAAGTATAAGGAGAACTATCTCATAGATAGACTAATAGTTATTGATTTCGTATGTGTACTTGGTGATTGACATACCTTTAAGAGAGTTCATAGACTCAACACCACTTTATAAATGATCATACACAAGCCTTAAGCATGTAGACATATAATGAATCCCGTCATTATAGTTGTCTATTAGATCACTTTAAGTGAATAATCTTATGTTTCTAAGAGCAAGCATTTAAAGATGAATTTTAGAACAAAAAGGATAAATGATAAAACGGGTGACTTGGGTTGCAAACCAAGTCACCATTATCCAAATACAACCCATTATCCAAAATACTTTTCCATGTCGAACACGGAAACTTAAGGTTCTAAAATCCAAAACATAATTTAAAATAAGACAATGAAAAGCAAAGCTCCATAAAAGCTATCCCTAGCTTCTCGATGATTTCTCATGCTTGCTTTTCCTTTCCCTTGTCTTTGCTTGGTGGAGGCCCTATTTACAATAAAAAGGGAGATACATTATCACAACTTTGCATCATAATACCATAGTTGAATTAGAAACATAAAAGAAGGATAGTCATTTACCTACTGGAGTAATCTTTCCAGCCTTAATATCACCAAGATATTTGGAACAATTTCTTTTCCAATGTCCCATACCATTACAATAATGGCATTTATCAAGAGAACCCTTCTTGATCTTTGAAGTGCTAGCTTCATTAGGCTTAGCTTTGGTGAAAGTGGGAGCTTGCTTCTTACCCTTCCTTGCATTCTTTTTGAACTTCCCCTTACTCTTAGTGCTTATGTTAAGCACATCTTTTGGAGGGTTCACATTTAACCCCATGTCCCTCTCGGCTTGCACAAGTAACTTGTGCAATTCTTCAAGAGACACATCCTTGTCTTGCATGTTAAAATTCACCCGGAATTGAACATACACTTTCACTTTGGACAAGGAGTGTAGAATCCTATCTACAATGAGTTCTTTGGGGATTTCAACCTTTTGAATTTTTCAAGGTCTCGACAAGCTCCATGAGTTTGAGCACATGAGGGCTAACCTTTTGGCCCTCTTTGAAGTCGAGATCAAAGAATGCCGCGGCCGCCTCATATTGGACGATCCGCGGAGTTTGTGAAAACATTGTCACAAGTTTGGAGTAAATCTCATTAGCATTGCCCATTTTAAAGGCTCTCCTTTGGAGGTCCGCCTCCATCGCAAATATCAAGACATTTTTCATTGCGGCGGACTCCTTTTGGTAAGCCTCATATGCTTCCCTAGTGGCGGGGGTCGACCTAGTAGTAGGTTCGGGTGGAGAGGCCTCGGTAAGGTAACGAGGCTTGTCGTCACCTTGGGCGGCCAATTTGAGTTGGGCATCCCAATCGGAGCCATGATGAACTAGCGAGAGGTGTGGCGTTTGGAGTTGGTGTTGCCATTTGTTATGAGAAAAAGAAGTGGTATACAAAACAAAATATAAGGAGTAAAACAAATGTCGTTTTAATAATAATACTCGTAAAAATGTATGATTTAAACAAGTTTTATGCATTTTTCTAGTGACCTCTACCCAACTAGATAAATGATTCCAAGACCCAAATTCATATCAACTTAGGCACGGGGTAGCCGATGAAACCTTTATCAATATAACTCGGTGGATTAACCTTTTAATCGATTCTACTTTTAGAACTCTTGGTCGATAAAATTACTCTAATGTTTATCTATAGCCCAAAACACATCAACAAGGGCACGGGGTAGCCGATGAAACCCTTATCAATAACTTTTGTTGAGTTCAATCCAAATTTCGAATAAATGTGTCCATTATCCAAACCCACATTAACATAGGCACGGGGTAGCCGATGAAACCCTCATCAACATGAATTCGGTGGATTAGACATTTATCACCCACTTCCCCTACGTAACAAGGTTTGTACCCCGGGGTAGCCGAGTGCACTCCCTCGCGAAATAGGTTTTCATGGTTTCTACTATTTGGTAAGGCTATGTCTCAATTAATTGTTTTAGCGAGAGGTCATGTCAATTTATTATCTATCACGTTTTAAGTGAACTAAAGCGGTGAACTACGATAATTTTAATTGACACGGTCGATAAACTCGATAAAATAAGGATGCATGTTTTAGTTATGGCGATTTAGCGATGCATGTGACATAAAATAAAATGCAAGCATAAAAATAAATAAATCCTAGTATGGCCTTTCCTAAAATAGAAAAACTATTTAACTATTACATATTCGGAAACCAACTCCATTGGTCCCTTGAACTTCGGTTGTGACACGCATCTCGAGGTAACACCGTCTTTATGTATCGCCATTCTTGAAGAAATCCGTCTTTGGGAACTCCGGAATGAATAAAATTACATAATAAATTACATAATTTCCTATTATACATTTGTAACTAAAATAAAATAAATCTATTAAATTACAAAACGGTGATACGAGATCACAATAAAATTACAACCGAATCGATATTCCCATACATTTCGGGAAATACCAATTAAAATCTAAGGCCATACTAAGTAAAATTACATAATTCAAAATTTACATAAATTAAAATTAAAATTATGACAATCATAAAGAAAATGCAGCATTATAATATGTATGAACATGCTCAATTTTATGCTAAATCGCCTTTAATTAGCCAATATCGTATATTACTCGGTTTTTTGGTTTGCGTGATTTCAACATTTTACAATCACAAAAATTACATAAATTCATATTTATGCATAAGTTAATTACCCTAACCTCTTAGGACTCAAAATTTAGTCTTCACTAATAATTTGACCATAATTAACTCATATTTATAAAATTGTTCATTAATGGACTAAAAAATTACAAAAATAGGCTATAAACTTCAAATAAATCACAAAATTTCAAATAAATTCAAAATTTGAAATTTAAACTCATGAACATTCTAGAAAAATACCATGACACTCATAATGTTCAAAAACTTAGGTTAAAAATTTCGAAATTTTTCCGGAAAATCAATGTTGCGGTTTATCGATTTTAACTAAAATAATCATAAAAACATGGGAAAAATTATATTCATCAACTTTTCAATTTTAGATCTGAAAAAGATAATAAAATGCAACATTGGACGTTTTTCCTTAGTCATAGATTATGTTTTATTAATTTTTCACTAATAATGTCACTATTTATGCTATTTTTCTTCAAAAATCCATAAATCATGCAAAAAGACTTCACTATAGCCCATTATTTTACACACATCTTGTAAAATTGCATGTGACAACATATTAAATTTCTATGACCAGATTCGAAATTTAACTCATATTAACCTATTTTTCACCTAAATCCGAATTTAATAATGAAAAATCCATTTTTCGAGCATAACAAGTCCAAAAATTATGAAAATTTACAGCTTATCTCAAAAAAATATATGTGACAACATATCCAAAAATCACTGGAAAATTCGAAGTATAGCTAATTTTAGACCGAAAATGACATTTTTACACATAAAATCATATTTAAATGTCATTATTGTATAAAATGAACAATAAAAATCCGTAAATATAACCAAAATATCCTAAAACATTTTAGGACCAGAAATTTTAACATGTATGAATTAATTTCGTGATATATCATAATAACACAAATTTTACAAGTTTTATATGTTACTCTTTATAACTCGGAAAAACTTTTAACCGATTTGCATGCAAACAACCATGGCTCTTGATGCCGATTGAAGAAAAAGTAGATCTATATACTTACATATTCATATATGTTTTAATTTAATTTGTCATAAAATTAAAGATGGAACTTATGCATGCAAACATTAAAACAAAATAAGGAAGAAACATTGTTCTTACAATGGATGTTTCGGTTTTATGGGCACAAGAGAGATCACCTTTCTCTCTTGTTCTTGTGCTTTCCTTTAATGGAAGAACTAAGATCCAAGTGTAGGATCTCTCCTTAGGATTTATACCCAAAGCTTACTCTTAATTAAAATTAATATTATAAGAACTAGTACAATATTAATCTTGTGAAAAATGACCCAAAATAATTTGGTATTTTGTCTCTCTAAAACCGGTTAGAGGAGGAGAGGAAGGAAGTAATTTTTATCTTTCTAAAATCTTATTTTTGATGAGTGAATGAATAATAATCTTCACACTAATGAATGTAGTGTATATGAAAAAATATAAGGCAAAAACCTTTTGTTTTTCCCTTGTGAAAAACCGGGCAAGGAAGAGGAGGGAAGGAAAAATTGAGCCAATGCATGCACTAGTTTGCCTTCACAATGCAAACTAGGGTTGCATGGCTAGGCTATGAAAGAATGATTATGTCTTCCACTAATTAAAATCAACACAATATCATCCTAATCCCCTTCCATATTTCGGTACACTTATAACATGGAATCCATGTTATTTTTGTCAATTTGTCAATATGTTACATGTCACATGTAACATAAATTTGTTATGTATTTTTAACATATTAAAAATCAACGTATTAATAAAAATACGTCATATACAAAAATCGACTTAGTAATTCATAATTACTTATGCCAAAATATTTTACCAATTTATAAATCGTATTTATAATAATTCATTCAAATTTAATCGTTTCCATAAACAATAATTTCATCTGAGCAATGATACAATTTGATTACTCAGACCGTATCTCATTTAATCATATTACAATGTGATACGTAAATTTTACTTCCAAAATCGTCCGTCAATTTTCAAGTAATTTAATTAACTCGTAACGTTATACGATTAATTAAATGATCAATTAAGTTGCCCTATAGGTATGACCTAGGGGGTCAACTGATCACCACCGTCGTACGACAGTAATGTCAAACTCTAGTCAGCCAATCATTACCGATATATGTTGACCAGTTGACAGTAAAAATTACTTCCCAATTGTATTCTTTAAAACGAGACTTAAACATGTGATCATCATGATCAACAGTCGTGATCGCATTATTGTCGGAGGACCCATATTCCAACAAGGTACGTATTGGGAAGCCCTTTAATAAGACACCCAATCCCGCCCGCGGTAGCGGCCTCTACTGATCGATCTTGGTTGGTTGAATGCAAAAGTTGATAAAACGGTTTAAATGCATGAATGGGTATCCAATAATTTAAACCTAACATGTGAGAGCTTTCTAAGTCGGTTGATTTAATCCAAATATCAAGTATAAGATGTCGAGTTGGATTAATGGTTGATTTGCATGCAAGACGGAAATTAAACATCCATTTACCGTATTAGGTTTATGGTGTATAACGTGATCCATTTGTCTTAGTAAAGCATTTTGCAAATATGATTTTAAATGAGCAAATAGTCATCTGATCCGTCCTATATCCGGGCTAACCGGAGTCGGGATCGTCCTGGACTAATGCTGGAAGGGGAACAGACCCTGCACCAGGCAGCCATATGAGGCACGAGCCTGTTGGCGATGTAAAGGGGCCTCTCCTGGTTTTGAAAATGAGAATTGAAAGGGGCCTGTTTAGGCGTCGGTCAACTAACGGTTGTATGCCGTGTTCTGACCTTTTGAAAAACGATTATAAAACGTATTGAAAAATGGGTATTTGACCCGATTTGGTTTGAAAGGGTCGTTTAGACCGCATTTGTTGATTTGAGGAACGAGACTCGAATAATCATCATTATTTTGATGATATTCGGTGTCGAGTTCGACTTTGACAAGCTTGACATGAATAGTTTTGAAAATAATTATGAACTAATTATTTTAAGTTCACTTGAATATAATTAGTCGATATTCATCATCGTACCCGGGTTAAAATCCGGCATGGTATGTAGAACCAAGGATAACTTTGTGTTGGTGACTAATATGTTTGTTTTGAAAATATAAAGAAATGATGAAAGGCTTTAAAATACCTCCCAAAAATAAAATAAAAGGCTTTAAAATACCTTCTAAATGTTATTAACCAAATATTATCACCGAAATACGGATTTAACCGTTATGGTATGAGGAACTAAGGGTGAAAAATGTTTTATGGTTAAAAACAAATAAAATAAAATAAAAAAGGTTTGAAAATATTTGAAATGGTAAAAACCGATTACAAATATGAAAATGGATTAAAGGGAAATGACGAGAACAAATACGGTTGAGTTCTGACCTGGACACCCCATTGAGGCGCGGGCAAGCCGGCGAACCAAGGGGCTTCTGTCTCAGGCAAAAAAAAACATGCTTGGTTATGGCGAGTGACCGACGTAAGTGTAACAACTCGTTTGGTCGGAAAAAACTCGGTTTAAAACCGTTTTGGTAAGTAAAAAGAGTGTTTTAAGATTAGTGACGGTGTAGTGGTCGAAGTGGTCAGTCAAGTGATTTAATGCACGATAACGGTACCAAACAATGTGTAAGGCTTGTATTTACGATCGGTAGGTCGTAAATACGCATCGGATTATGACTTAAGAAGTCGAGTCGGGAATTTTAAGGGAGAAAAGAGGGGGCGGACACTCGCGTAAGTTCTCAAATGGGGGCATTTGAGGGGTATTTATAGGAAAATGAGTGGTTGTGTGAGTTTTGAGCGACGTGGCCACCTGGGCTGCACAAAGAGGCGCGAGCCACGTCGCGGGTCTTCGAGTTGTCTTGTCGCTTTCACACAAGAGCAATCATGATTTGTTCTATCCTTGGATTTGTAGTCATATGTTTGGTACTTGACCATTCATAAATCCGGGAAATCTTAGCATAGAAGGTTTGAAATGGTTTGTTTTTTTGTGGTTGACTCGGTTTGACTCGTTGTTGGAGTCGGGATTTGAATTTTTGAGTCGGTTTTTTGTCCGGTGTCTGTTTTGACTCTAGTTAGTGTCATTGCGACCCCGTCGTCGTGCATTAAACACTCCAGGTATTTTTGAAATGTTTTGAAATGTTTTATTTTCGAAATTATTTTAAGTTTTTCGACGTAAAGTTGTACACAAACTGTCGATCAAACGCCGCGATTCCAAAGCATGTTATAGTCCGATAATCATCGGGTGTTTGTTGGACTCTCAGCAGATACTGGGTATCCACACTATTATAACGGCGCGAAAAGGTGTTTTTGAAACGGTTGTGGAAACCGGTTTGAAAATTGTCATTACGACACCCTAAAAAGGTGTTTTTTGAAACGGTTGTAAAAACCATTTTGAAACTTTTCATCACGAGGGCCTAAAAAGGGATGTTTTGAAACGGTTGTGAAAATCGTCATTACGACGGAGTAAAAAGGGTGTTTATAAAACGGTTGTAAAAAACCGGTTTGAAAATCATCATTACGACGGTGTAAAAAGGGTGTTTTTGAAACGGTTGCGAAAACCCGATTTGAAAATCGTCATTACGACGGCCTAAAAGGTGTGCAACGGTCGGTGAAAGACCGAGGTTTGAAATGGCCATTATAACAGCGCAAAAAAGATGCTTTAAAAGGTTTGAAATGGCACGGAAGGACTTATGATCACATAGCACATAAGCACTCGTAGTTCATTATATTATATTATGCATAATGCTGACACGGGTTTTGGCTTAATAAGGGTAGTTACACACCAAGCGATCAATCCACGATTTTCGAGAGGGATACCAATCCAAACAAAATGTGTAAGGAGGGTGCCCTAGCCTTGAGCACGAAGTAAATGAATGCTCTTTGACGAAACAGAAATGTGTAACGTCAATGGTATGTTTGACGCAATCGAGATTCGAAATGCGGGATGAGAAAACTCACGCCGACGGGACGAGCCAATTAGTCGATAAAGGTTAGGTTATGGGTCCTGATAAGGAACCCGACTTATGACCGTAATATCAATAAATGCATTTCAACCAAGACCTCGTTCGAGTCTCACCATCTAGGGATCGCAAAGACATAAGTGTCTTAGTTATCCCCAGCGGAGTCGCCAATCTGTGGACATGGGCTCACCCGCACGCCAAGCCAATCTGTGGACATGCGGCAGTCGGAAAGCCACGCTCGGTGGCGTAATAGATGCTTTCGACCGGATTGTTTTAGACAGTCGATTTCGTCTCGGCAAGGGTCAATCAAAGCAAAAGCGGTGTTTGACATAAGTACTAAAGATAAGGAATTGTCCCTCTTTAACATCCTATCGCTAGAATGACTCTCGTTCGCCTTGGATAAGGTCGTCCATTATCCAAAGTTTCTGAGTAAGAGGTGAAGATACGTATTGGGAAGCCCTTTAATCGGACGCCCAATCCCGCCCGTAGTATCGGCCTCTACTGACCGATCTTGGTTGGTTGAATGTAAAAGTTGATAAGACGGAAAAATGCATGAATCATCCACAAGTTTAAACCTAACATGTGAAATTTGCTATGTCGGTTGTTTATCCAAATATCAAGTAATTGATGTCAAGTTGGATTTAGTGTTGATTTTCATGCAAGACGGAAATTAAACATCCATTTACCGAGTTGGGTTTATGGTGTATAACGTGATCCATTTATTTTAGAAAAGTGTTTTGTAAATGCAAAGTAAAATGCGGACTTGTCAATCTGATCCGTCCTGTATTCGGGTTAACCGAAGTCGGGATCGTCCTAGACGAGTGCTGGAAAAGAAACAGGACCTGCATCAGACAGCCTATTGAGGCGAGTGTCATAGGGCAATGCAAGGGAGCCTGCCCATATTTGAAAATTGGAAACTAGAGGGCTTGTTTAGGCGCGAGGTAGACGATGACCCAAGGGGGTGTCTCCTGGTTGTTGAAAATGTTTATGAAATTGTTTGTAAAAGGGCGTCAAAACCCGTTTTGTTGAAAAAGGTTGTTGAGACCGCTTTTGTGCCAATGTGAAGAACGACATTTGAATAATTATCATTATGTTGACAATATTTGATGTCGGGTTCGGTTTTGCAAGCTTGACATGAATAGTTTTGTTAGAAAAGATGCAAAATGTTTCCTATGAACTAATTATGTTTAAGTTCATTGCTTTGTGATTAGTCAACGTTTATCATCGTACTCGGATTAAACCGACATGTATGACTAATATGGTTGTTTTGAAAATGTAAACAAATGAATAAAAGGTTTTAAAATACCTTTTAAAATATAATTAACCAAATATTATCACCGAAACACGGATTGAACCGTCATGGTATAAGGAACCAAGGGTGAATATAATTTATGGTTAATGATGGGTGATGTCGTCGGGTCATGTCCAATCAAACACATTTATAATACTCAACAAACAACTAGTTAGCGGTAAGTCGAGGTCGATCCATGGGACGGTGGTTACTCAAATTATTCAATCTAATTATGGTTGTGCTTGGGGTTGTCACAATTATAATGGGTTGATGATTCTAATCTAATAAAAGGAATAAACAAGCAACAAAAGGAAAGATGTAAACAATTGATTAAAAATGCTAGGATATCATAGGTTCATAAGGGATTCATGGGAGTTGATCATACAAACATGTTTCCTACTATATGCAAGCAATTATTGTTGTGATGGATTGAGTTGGTTTATATCTTACAATCCTAGGGAGGTTTGGGTCCCGGAGCCGAATCGATTAGATTGTACAACACCTACAAGTCGACTTAATCCACCCTACTCAACTATATGCATGGTCTAATGAGACTCGAGTTGGTTTATATCTTACAAGTCTCATTGAAAAGATAGGTGATGGTAGTAAATGCAAGGATTCATAGGCTTAGCATTTCATCAAACATAACATGTGCATAAGTTGAGATCACAACAAGCAAGCAAATAAACTACTAAAGCATATTAATTTAAGCATGAATCATTCCCCATGTTTATTTCCCCTAATTACCCATTAATCCTAGCTAAGTAACTACTCACTCATGATCAAGTTTAACATGTTAATAAGGTCGTCAATCATACTAACAAAGCCAAACATGATGAACAAGTAAGAAAGATTAACAATAATTAAAACAAGGATTAAGAGAATTATACCTATGGAGATTCCAAAATAATAATGCAAAGAATAATAGAAGAACTTGATGATTGATGGAAGGTTGTCAATCTCCCAATAAACCCAATAATCTTCTAATTACCCAATAATAAACTTGAATTACTTAATAATAAACTTGAACAATAATTAAAGGAAAGATTAATGTGTAATTTGTGGAAAGATTAAATGATAATCTATTCTAATCTACTCCTAATCTAATCCAAGGAAGGATTGATTTAACCTAATGAAAACTTGATGGTTTGATTATTACAAATGGGGTATATATAATAGAGCATCATTAGGTTAAGCAAGGGTAAAATAGTAATTACACTTTTGAGTTTTAAGCAGGGAAACGCTGGTCTCAAAAGAAATACGCGCGGATTTATGGTTCACGTAGCAAGGGAAGGCTTCCTGTCCAGGAATACGCTCGTCCCGAGCGAAATATGGGCGTCCTGAGCTTCAACCCGAGCGGGTTGAATTTGACCCGAGCGGGTTGAGCTGTATCTTGAGCTCGGATTGTAAAACGGACGTTATTTCCTCATCCGGTCTCCTATTGGAGTGATTCAAAAGCATAGATCACTTGATTTTTCGACGCCGTTTGATCTAGCATACTTTCAGAGACAAAGGAGCAACCCTTGGTTTGGTTTTTGAGCGATTTCTTCATGCAATGCCTTCCTTCTCGTCATCCTTGCTTTTAACCCTTTGATCCTTCTATATACACTTTATTCCTACATACTTGGCCATCATTCTTGCCTCCTCTTCATACTAGTCCATCTAATATCATCAATAAGCTTCCAAATATGCACGAAAGACGGGAATTTCCGCCTTATTATCTCCTTTTCTACAAAACATATGAAATGCGATAGAAAAGCAAATAGGAAGGTTTTGACGGATAAAATGGTCATAGAATGTTATAATAGTATGCAAAATAGGCTCAATTAGGGGACTAAATGTGCGCAAATAATGATCACATCAAATATCCCCAAACCGAACCTTTACTCGTCCCGAGTAAAGAGGTGACAAAAACTAGACCTTTATTTAAACTAACCTACTAATATAACCGATATGAGACAATTAGCGGGTCTCACTCCGCCCCTTCAACTCACAACAAGGCAACCGTGAGGTAGGATGCCTTCTTGCAAGGCAAGGTGGGGCTTGCCAAAATGGCGATACATCCAAGCATTAAAGCACACAAAACAAGTAATGGATGCATCTACAAAAGAATAACCACTTTTCTCATCTAAGTGGCGGAAATTATCTACAAGGGAAGCAATTCAAGGGTACACACTCCTTCATAGATGCAATTTCTTCAAACTACTAAGCCTAGAAGGATACCAATAAATCACCTCCAAGTTGTGTCAAGCTAGGGTACCTTTGTCCTCAATCGTTAAATGCTTTTGTCAAGAATAGACTCCCTATGGTGTTAGAAACACTGGAGGATCGCGGAATTCCCCCTCTTACCTAGACAAGAAGAAGGGTCGTCCCCTCTCTACCATGCACAAAAATGGATACGATGGATAAAGGGATCAATAGATATTTGAGTTTCACTTTGGGAGTTTGCTTTTGTTGTTGTTTTTCCCCCCAATTTCTTGTGGCATGTAACATTTGAGAACACTTTCTTTTGCCATTTTTTTTCATTTTTGGCTTTTCAACACTTGACAACTTTTCACTTTTCTTTGCATTTCTTTTGAACATTTTCAAAGTCACCCCATATGTAGTGAGGGTGGCTTATATTTGAAGCTTTAGGAGTTCTATTTTTGCTCCTCTTTTCATTTGATGCATTTTGCAAACTTTCTTTCACTTTTCATTTCATTGAACTCAAATTGATTTCTTTTTGTGCCCATTCCCTTTTATGACAAAATATGGTAGAACATGGACGAATGATGGTTGCATGGTTTCAATGGTCACCTTGGAATAAACGGTAGCCAAGGAGTTATCACACCACAAGGTACTCTTGACTAGGCCTTAATCCATGGGTCAAAGGATACTAGCATGACACATCCTAGGGTGTTTTACAAGTATTTTAACAAGCAAAGTCTTAAGAAGAAAAAGCATCTACTAGGGCTTATATACACTTGTCAAGCTTCCCAAGTAGACGGTTTCACAAAATTTTTCTAACATGCAACTACATGCCATGATGCAACTAGCATATAAACATCCTAATGCATATGCTTCTACCAACTAATATGACATATAATCTAAATGCAAGTCCTAAATTCACATTGTTATACCGCATCAATCAAAATAAAGCCACATAGTCATTAACATAAAGAGGAAAAAGGAGATTGGAAAGATCATACCATGCGGTCTTCAATATCCTCATGTTTCGGATGTGGCGTATTCAATCAATGTGAACAAGGATGAACAAACACAATATATACAAAATAATACTATAAAGGAAATGAACATGTTTTTGAATTTTTCAATTTTTTCAAATTTTTATTGTTTTTGTTTTAATGAAATTAAAAGACATATTTTTGTGATTTTTCGAAATTTTTCAATTTTTATGCATTTTTGGAATATAAATTCCCATCCCCCACTTTATTTTGGACATTGTCCTCAATGTACATGTAGGAGTAGGAATAAAAAGGAAAACATGTTTTTGGATTTTTCATTTTATGGAAATTGAAGTACAAATGCAATGATATGATATGAATGAATGCATGCTCTAACTAAATGCAATTCTATATAACATATATAACAAATGAATGAAATCTACACTATACTATATGATGCATGATTTCTAGTAAACTATGGTCACCCATGATCAAACCTCCCCAAACCGATTTAAACACTATTTCTAGTGTAGAAATGAATAGGTTTGGCCATTAGTAACAATGCATGAATTCTAATCTATATGAAACTATCTATATGAATCGTGTGAGATATAATACAATACAATTATACTATATGAACTAACTAATATAAATGCAATATGAAATATAATATAAGTGCAAGCCTAAACTATATGATATATGTATGTTGCTTCATGGTTTAACCTCCCCAAACCGATTTTAAACACTATTGCTAATGTAGGAAGAAAAGGGGTTTAATCATGAGGCAAATACATAAATGCAACTATACATGAGAGAAAAGGGATCTTACAATCATTGTAGGAGATGAAGATGGTAGATAGGAAGCATATATAGCCATAACACGAGCCAAATGAGTGAAAATGAGGAATTCCAGGGTCAACCCGCTCCAGATGAAATGAACCCGCTCGGGTTGGCAGTGAACCCGCTCCAGATAAACTCAACCCGCTCGGGTTGGCAGCAAAGACGGGCGTCTTTCTTAAAATCCGCTCGGATTCTTGGGCAGGAACTTTTCTTTCTTTTCTTGTCCTCCAATCCGCTCGGATTTGTCTCGGGATGCGCATCTTTTTTGAAATTTTGGCCCAACACCTTTTCCTTGATAACACACTTACTCATAAGCCCAAATTTTCCATTTCATTCATTTCTTGACATTTTCCATCTTCTCATTTTCATTAATTTCCTTCAAAAGCTTAATTAAAATATGAGATCCCTCCCTTTCATCTCTCATTCAATTTATTAAATGAATGCAAAACTACACTAAATGCATATATACAAATTAATGGTTATTAAGGAACTCCATCAAACCAAGGATTATCAATAAACAATTTCATGGAAAATCATCACTAGCACTCAAAGCACGTAGAAGTCGGTCAAATTCTTGGGAGTGGGACATGAATAGGCATGCATAGTAACACAAGATTATGTAATTGAAAAATGCCCAAGTAAAAGACCGAACAAGCATGTCAAGAATATTATGACAAAAATCATAAGAAAAATGATGGATGGAAGGAACATGATCTGAAATGGGTAGTTGGTTGGCAATTCACTCAACTCATCCTCCAAATAGTCAAAATCACCACATTCAATGCAAGTACTCTCATTATCATCCAAGGTGATTTTAAGGGTGTCTATTTGGGGTTCCCAAATGTCCTCATCATATTCCTCATCCCAACAAGGTTCATTATCAAAGGGGTTGTCATAGCAAGGCTCACCAAGCTCAACACAATTGTCTCCCTCAAATATGTCATCCTCAAAGGGTGAGTTTTCACTCAAGCTCACATCCATATCATTCTCACTTTGCCCATTAACATCAAATTCCATGGAGGTTGATTTCATTGAAACACAAGAAGAGTAGGATGACGGCATCCAAGCATTAGTTTCACAATCAAGAATGTATTCCTCCTCATCATCACTCTCCTCATCTAGCACTCCATCTTCCCAAGGTGGGGTAGTTTTGTGGGCATAGTAGGTCGGCTCAAGGTTATAGGAAGGTTTCTCATCCTCACAAATCTCATTTTCATCATAGTTTTCCTCAATGAATTTTTGAAATGTGCTTTTTATCGCTTCTATACCTTCCTTGGCACTCTCAAATATGTCATGTATAATTTGCTTAAGACAATGGATGGTCATGAATTCAACAAATTCCCAAAATTCCTCGCAACTCATCTCACATATCCTACCACCACTCAAGTGAAATGCCAAGTTGCGGGTTTCAAGGTTCATGCCATTATAAACAACACAACATGCTTCATAATTTGAAAGAGTAAAACCATGATGCCAAGCATGAGTCATATAATCTTCAAATCTTGCAACATATTTATCAAATTATTCATTTTCATATTGCCAAAAAGTGAATGTTGACATGTTGAGCATGTGAAATAGAACAAGTACAATAAAACTCAAGAAAAAGAAGCACAACTAAAACTAGACAAAAGAACAATTCAAATAAACAATACCGTCCCCGGCAACGGCGCCATTTTGATGGGTGATGTCGTCGGGTCACATCCAATCAAACACATTTATAATACTCAACAAACAACTAGTTAGCGGTAAGTCGAGGTCGATCCATGGGACGGTGGTTACTCAAATTATTCAATCTAATTATGGTTGTGCTTGGGGTTGTCACAATTATAATGGGTTGATGATTCTAATCTAATAAAAGGAATAAACAAGCAACAAAAGGAAAGATGTAAACAATTGATTAAAAATACTAGGATATCATAGGTTCATAAGGGATTCATGGGAGTTGATCATACAAACATGTTTCCTACTATATGCAAGCAATTATTGTTGTGATGGATTGAGTTGGTTTATATCTTACAATCCTAGGGAGGTTTGGGTCCCGGAGCCGAATCGATTAGATTGTACAACACCTACAAGTTGACTTAATCCACCCTACTCAACTATATGCATGGTCTAATGAGACTCGAGTTGGTTTATGTCTTACAAGTCTCATTGAAAAGATAAGTGATGGTAGTAAATGCAAGGATTCATAGGCTTAGCATTTCATCAAATATAACATGTGCATAAGTTGAGATCACAACAAGCAAGCAAATAAACTACGAAAGCATATTAATTTAAGCATGAATCATTCCCCATGTTTATTTCCCCTAATTACCCATTAATCCTAGCTAAGTAACTACTCACTCATGATCAAGTTTAACATGTTAATAAGGTCGTCAATCATACTAACAAAGCCAAACATGATGAACAAGTAAGAAAGATTAACAATAATTAAAACAAGGATTAAGAGAATTATACCTATGGAGATTCCAAAATAATAATGCAAAGAATAATAGAAGAACTTGATGATTGATGGAAGGTTGTCAATCTCCCAATAAACCCAATAATCTTCTAATTACCCAATAATAAACTTGAATTACTTAATAATAAACTTGAACAATAATTAAAGGAAAGATTAATGTGTAATTTGTGGAAAGATTAAATGATAATCTATTCTAATCTACTCCTAATCTAATCCAAGGAAGGATTGATTTAACCTAATGAAAACTTGATGGTTTGATTATTACAAATGGGGTATATATAGTAGAGCATCATTAGGTTAAGCAAGGGTAAAATAGTAATTACACTTTTGAGTTTTAAGCAGGGAAACGCTGGTCTCAAAAGAAATACGCGCGGATTTATGGTTCACGTAGCAAGGGAAGGCTTCCTGTCCAGGAATACGCTCATCCCGAGCGAAATATGAGCGTCCTGAGCTTCAACCCGAGTGGGTTGAATTTGACCCGAGCGGGTTGAGCTGTATCTTGAGCTAGGATTGTAAAACGGATGTTATTTCCTCATCCGGTCTCCTATTGGAGTGATTCAAAAGCCTAGATCACTTGATTTTTCGACGCCGTTTCATCTAGCATACTTTCAGAGACAAAGTAGCAACCCTTGGTTTAGTTTTTGAGCGATTTCTTCATGCAATGTCTTCCTTCTCGTCATCCTTGCTTTTAACCCTTTGATCCTTCTATATACACTTTATTCCTACATACTTGGTCATCATTCTTGCCTCCTCTTCATACTAGTCCATCTAATATCATCAATAAGCTTCCAAATATGCACGAAAGACGGGAATTTCCGCCTTATTATCTCCTTTTCTACAAAACATATGAAATGCGATAGAAAAGCAAATAGGAAGGTTTTGACGGATAAAATGGCCATAGAATGTTATAATAGTATGCAAAATAGGCTCAATTAGGGGACTAAATGTGCGCAAATAATGATCACATCAGTTAAAAAGATTTATAATAAAAATGATTTGAAACGGTAAAAACTGATTGTATAATGAAATGAAAAATGGAAAGAATTAACTCAAACACATTTGAGTTCTAGCCTAGGCAGCCAGTATAGGCGCGAGCCACCTAGTTGTGACTAGGGGCTCCTATTTCAGGTCAAAACTCAGTTTTGGCTCATTCGATCCGTATTTTGGACCATGTTATGCATGTTTTAGCATGTTAAGGTCATAAAATAGATAAAAGAACATGAAAGAAGAGGATTAATTACACCCTCATACGAGAAATCGACGGAAGTGTAAAAACTTGTTAGGTCGAAAAACTCGGTTTAAAACCGTTTTTGTAAAGTAAGGAGTGTTGCTTTGTTTAATGATGGTGTAGTTGGCCGAAATGGTCGGTCAAGTGATTTAATGCACGATGACGGTACCAAACAATGTGCATGGCTCGTATTTTCGATCAGTAGGTCGAAAATATGTATCGATTTGTGACTTGAGAAGTCGAGTCTATAATTTTAAGGGAGAAAAGAGGGGGCGGACGCTCGCGTACCTTAAAATGGTGGCATTTGAGAGGTATTTATAGAGGATTGTGTGGTTGTGTGCATTTTGAGCGACGTGGCCGTATAGGCTACTCGAAGAGGCGCGAGCATGTTCGCGGGTCTTCGAGCTGTCTTGTCACTATCACGCATTTGGAATCATGGTTTGTTCTATCCTAGGTTTTGGATGTCATGATTGTTGTACTTGACCATCAAGTATACCGTGTATACTTAGCATGGAAGGTTTGTGATGTTTGTTTTTCGTGTTTGACTCGGTTTGACTCGTTGTTGGAGTCGGGATTTGAATTTCAAGTCTGTTTTGGTCCGGTGTCGGTTTTTACTCTAGTTAGTGTCATTGCGACCCCGTCGTTGTGCATAAAACACTCCAGGTATTTTTGAAATGTTTTGAAAATGTTTTGTTTTTGAAATCGTTTTAAGTTTTCCGACGTATAGTTATACAATCTGTCGATTAAACGTAGCGATTCCTAAGCATGTTGTAGTCCGATAATCATCGCTGTTTCTTGGGGATTCGACAGATACTGGGTATCTACACCATGTAAAAGAAATCGTGTGTTTGGTATTACATTGATCAAATATGAGTTGTGATCCTTGTGAAAAATAATGCGTTATCTATGAGAAATTGTTTCAAGTAGAATAATATTTTGTGCTCACTTAAACTTACTTAGTCAATATTTTGGTATAAACTCTGTTTGGAAAAAAGAAGCTAAAAATGTACATAGCTGATTCTCATTAAATTTTAGAATTGGTTTATTCATGCAAAAAAAGTCAGGCATAATATTTTCTTCCAATTCGTCTTTCATACACATATGCTAATCACGCCCCGCGAATTTCTCAGGTCACAAAACTAGTTTATGTTTTCAAAAAATAAAAGATAATACGTGGAATTCAAAAAAATACGTGGATATCACGGAGTAAAACAAAAAAAAAACACAACAATTTAGTCTCTAATAGAGTTAGAGCTTGTTTGGCCTAACTTATTAAAAATGAGTTTTTGTTTTTAAACCTTAATTTTTTAAAAGTGTTTTTCAAAACTAGAAACATCAAATTGCTAATTCTATTTAAAGGACAAAAAGATTGGTTCTCAGCTTTTAAAAAACTACATTTAACTTTTAGAAAAATAGCGTGTTTGGCCAATTTGTGTTTTTTAGCCAAAAACACTTTGAAAAGTGACTTACAAAGTTAAATGTAGCTTTATATTTGAATTCATGTTTTCCAGTTGGTTTAATTTAAGTGACTTACACGTGACAATATTTTGATTCGTTTGTCAAGTTTTTGCAAGGTTGATGTTTTATCTTTTGGTCAATGTATTTTTTATATAACTTTAAAGCACCATGAAACGTACGTGAATACAGATAAGGCAAACCATCACATAGGTAATCTGAAGAGGGAAGAAATATAAAAGGTACAAAACTGAGGTAAAATTAAAGGTAAAAAACGTAAGGTAGAAACTGATAAGTAATGGATGATTGTTGATCTCAAAATAAAAGTCTTATAATATTTCTTTTAATTTGTTATTAAACGTATATTGTGGTGTAATTTTACTATTATACTTTCCCGATCAACCTATTTGAATATGTATTTTTGTATTCACGAATATAATCATCTCTAACATATATTTTTCTTTTCATTTTATATGAACTATTATCAAGGCATGTAATAAAAGGAAGCGTAAGTGAACCTTCGGGTAAATATTAAATAGTGTGATTTCTAAATTCTAATTCGTATGTTTTTAAGTTTATGTGTTTTTTTTTTTGTCAAAACAGGAATAATACATAAAACTTACTCTCATAATTTCCTAAAAAAAACCTACTCTCATAATTAATGGTAAATAAATAAGTACAAATAATTGAATGAAAAATCTTTAAAATTTCACAATTTACTTTTTGAACCATCATGACAATAATTAATCATTTTAATTATGTCATTTTCTCTTCCAATTTAAGTTTTCTCCAACTCCCACCTTTTGATTATTTTTCTATAAAATTTACTTTACTTTTTTAAGTGGTTTATGCTTTTTTAACTATTATAAGATGATCGTTGATCTCAAATTGGAGATCTTATAATATTTCTTTAAATTTGTTATTAAGCGTATATTGTTGTGTAATTTACTATTATGCTTTCCCAATCAACCTATTTGAATTTGCATTTTTGTATTCATGAGTATAATCATCTTTAACATATATTTTTCTTTTTCATTTCATATGAACTATTATCAAGGCATGTACTAAAAGGAAGCGTACTAAAAGGAAGCGAAAGTGAACCTTCAGATAAATATTAAATAGTATGGTTTCTAAATTCTAATCCGTATATTTTTAAGTTTATGTGTTTTTTTTTAAACCGGAATATATTATTCTATAGTCTTTAATACTATTTTTATTTTTATATAGGATCGTGGACATAAGTATAACAAGTGATGGATCAAATTCTTGAAATAGTAATAAGGAACTTAAAAAAATTTATGAACCTTTTGGAATTCGGATTTAGGGAATATAGTTTTTTAGATTATTGAGCAATTGAAATGAAATTTAATTTGTAATACATGGAGTAGATACCGATCATACCGTTGAATCGTATCTAATATTTTTCTATCGATATAATAAATGTTTTTCGGATGTAAATAATATTTGAAACATGTACGTGGTGATAAGACTTCAAAGATATTTCTATGGGAAGGTTGATGGAGAGGTCTGGAAATAATTTGGAGATGACTATACTGAGGTATTGAGTTTACAACCTTATAAGGCGTCATTGAAGATTTTCCATACGGAATTTATTATATACAGATGGTTTAATATTTAAAAAACTCACCTTATTATATTGTGGAGTAAAACACACACACACATATATATATATATATATATATATATATATATATATATAGAGAGAGAGAGAGAGAGATTGAATCATGTGAGGCACCCTTCTTAGGGTGAGGTAGCTGTACCCATTCTAAACCATTGGATCTAAAAAATTGTAAATTCATCAGATTATGACACATGTCCCTATATTATCTAACCCATACACTTTACATCTCAAAGCCATTTACGGTGTCCTCCTTCTCTCTCTTCAGCTCAGCTTCATCTTCATCTCGTCACTCGCCATTAACGCCGAGCTTCCGACCGCCATTGATAGTGAGCTTTTCATCCGCCATTATCCTCCTCAACTTAGGTACTTTCGATTCAATAGTTTTCATTTCAATTCATCCGTAATTTTCATTCCGTCTTCTCCGATTCATCTCGTTTTCGCCATTATCACTGTACTTTCATTACTAATTAAATTATTTTAATGCAGGTTTTAATCGTTATTGATCAAAATCGAGCACAGTATGAACGCATAAAATCAATTCACCGAAGAAGACGCCTATTCTCTCCTCCAACGGTTTTTTTTCTCTTATTCTCTTATTCATTTCTAATTTATAATCACTCCGTCTCAATCATTTGTTTACCTTTTCTATTACTCCCTCCGTACCAATCTTGAGACGGAGCGAGTATTTACAAATGATTGGGACAATTCAATTTAGTTTCTTATTAATTAATTAAAGAATTAAAAATAGGTGTCCGGCATCGACGATATTATCGATCTTTGCGAGAAGTGGCGCAAAGATCCATCGGTAAAGATAAATTGGGAAAACTTGTTGAAGAAGACAAGTAGTGGTATAAAGTCTGCTGCTGAGCTTCAATTGCTATGGCGTCATTTAGCGTATCGACATCCGCTATCGATTCCTCCTTCTCCTTCTTCTTCACCTTCTGATGACGATAGTGATCTCGAGTTTGAAGTCGAACCGTTTCCATTTGTTTCGACGAGGCCGCTTTGAAGTCGCTAAATTGTGTCAAGGTTAGACTCAGTCTGAATCAGTGAATATCCAATTTTGCCCCTAGTTAATTAACTAATTTCCGCTTTGTTGTGTCGCAATTTAATTGTTATCAGTGGAGGGACGGAGTGTGTGTTTCCCCTAGTTGATTAACTAATTTCCCATACTGCATCGCAATTTAATTGTTATCGGTGGAGGGAGGGAGTATTTGTTTCCGTATACAGTTAGTTTTGTGTAAGGCTGTTTTACACGAGACCATTGAAAAACCGTATACTTCCTTTGTGCCAGTCATTTGTTATTAGTTTATGCATCTTTTTTGTCTTTTGTAATCATGTCTTTATTTTGGCGTAAATGGCAGGGAGACCTGTGGGGCGTGGAAGGGGCAGAGGTCGTGGCGTGGGGGCGTTAATTTTTTGGCATGTTGGTCGGCCTTCGTCAGTCACCGTGATCGATCTTATATGAGCGGAGTACATACATCACCGTATGGTATGGGATGCTGGCTATTGCTTCGCTTTACCGTTATGCTTTCGATATTCACTAGAATTGCTTATGACTTAAATTTTCAAGTTAAAAGGATGATCGATAATGGTAGTAGGTCTTTGTGGTGTAGTGTGTGAACCTTTTGTAGAATATAGTTATAATGGATATAATCGTAGTTGTAATTTTACCCTCGTTCATGTTGTTTAGATTGTAATTTTAACCTTTTGTAGAATATAGTTATAATAAATATTGCTGAAATTTGAATTGGTATGATATTGGTACGAACTAGTGGTGATTTTTGCGTCGTGAAAGGAATATGTTAGTGTATGTCAATAGTTTTTTTCACAATTTCTGTCATTCTAAAGTTTGATTATGTGCATCCATCTAGGGTACCGTTTATGTGGAGGTAAGGTTTATGAGGAAACTGCTATGGGAGAAAGGGAGCTGGTTAACGTGGGTCTGTGGCTTGTTTTCTAAGGTTTACTTTGGAAGTTTGATTTAGGTTATAGCTTCGATTCGTATAGATGACATTGTGACCGATCGTCTGTTTTTAGATGATGTCTTTGAACCACCGCCAACATTTTGATAATCGGATTAGCCTACGTAGAAACATTCGTCTTTTTTATGTGTAGATAGTACAATATTACATGTGAGAGTGAGAGTTGAGACCAGTTTGGAGCATTGTAAGTTAGATAGAAATCTCTCGTAGTTAGCATTAAGGCGTAGAAAAAGACCGCTGAAACCACTGTTTGGTGATTACGATCTTCATTATTGTTGTTTTGAGAGGGAATTCATTTCATTTTATATAGAGCCGCAGAGTCAGTATAAGTTGCTCACGAAATTGGTTGTGATTTTTGACTTTCCTGGTTGCGATCCATGTGGCCTAAATTCTGTAACTGAACAACAAGACGTTTATGGACGGAGCAATAATTGTATGGTCATCAATGAAAATAACAAGAATCTCACTTGAGCAAATGTGAGAGAGACTTTCAGAAGTTCGTTCCTGATGCCCGTTCTACAATCACGGAGTCATATGTTAATGAATCTAGGGTTGTTCATCACATTGACACTCAATCGCAGGTTAGTCTTTTCATTGTTGCATATCTAAAGACTATTAGCTTAAGGTTCCCCTTATTTAATCTTTGTTATGTACTCGTATATCTTAACGGCTATTAGCTCAAACGGGAGAGCAATGTGCAAATCTTGCACAAAGGTATGAGTTCGAATCTCATATAGCCTAGTTAATTTAAGAATCTAGTGTATTAAACTTAAATACAATAACATTGAGGATGAGTTAGCCAAATCCGTACTCAGATGTGCAAAATTGAGGATGATTAGAAGAAGCTCAAACTTAGATGTGCACAAACGGCGTGCATAAGCCAAAACGTCGTGCAGAGCCACTAAAGGAGCAAAGGATTACAATTTTGAGTCCTTTGTAAAGTCAATGTTAGAAATTATCTAAATTGGGTGCAATTGGACATGACAGAAAAGGCCAAAACCCAAAAGTCCATTAGAGAAATACCAATTAGGCTTTGAAGTAACAGTAGCAGTCAATAACCAACATGGGAGTCGAACCCACACCTTGTGCATTACACAACGCTCTGCCATTTGAGCTAATTGGTTTTAAAATAATTAAATCATTCCACTAGTTTTCATCATGTGAGTTGTTCCCTTATCTCTGCTCCCCCTGCCATTAGAGGAACGACTGAAGAAATTGATTCTCGAGGTGTGCTCTAGTCCTTACCTTGGAACTTTCCATTTTTTGGTTAATCACTTTCTGAAAAAGAAATAGTTGTCACTTTGGTATTTTGCTCTGTACTAGTATAGTTGTGTATATAGCTTCTGATCTTTTTCCACCTTCATGTTGAGGAACAAAACAAAGTCTAAGATTCACCGAATAAAGAAAAGAGCAAAATAGGTGATTTTAACCACTTATAATGATCAAGTTTCACAAAACAAGCCCTAAGATTCACTGAATAAGGTATGAGATTCACAAAATAAGGTCTGAGATTCACCAAATAAGGAAAAGAGCAAAAAAGATGATTTTAACCACTTATGATGATCAAGTTTCACAAAACAAGTCCTAAGATTCACTGAATAAGGTACGAGATTCACAAAATAAGGTCTGAGATTCACCAAATAAGGAAAAGAGCAAAAAAGGTGATTTTATGACCAAGTTTCACAAAACAAGCTCTAAGATTCACTGAACAAGGTCTGAGATTCACAAAACAAAGTTTGAGATTCACCTAATAAAGAAAAGAGCAAAATAGGTGATTTTAACCACTTATGATGATCAAGTTTCACAAAACAAGCCTTAAGATTCACTGAATAAGGTATGAGATTCACAAAATAAGGTTTGAGATTCACTAAATAAGGAAAAGAGCAAAAAAGGTGATTTTAACCACTTATGATGACCAAGATTCACAAAACAAGCTCTAAGATTCACTGAATAAGGTCTGAGATTCACAAAACAAAGTCTGAGATTCACCGAATAAAGAAAAGAGCAAAATAGGTGATTTTAACCATTTATGATGATCAAGTTTCACAAAACAAGCCCTAAGATTCACTGAATAAGGTATGAGATTCACAAAATAAGGTCTGAGATTCACCAAATAAGGAAAAGAGCAAAAATGGTGATTTTAACCACTTATGATGACCAAGTTTTACAAAACAAGCTCTCAGATTCACTGAACAAGGTCTGAGATTCACAAAATAAGGCCTAAGATTCACAAAATAAGAAAAAGAGCAAAGTAAGATTCGTATGTAGTACTTCATGAATTTCTGATTGAATCATGTAATTGCCGACAAAAGAGTTATCTTCTAGGTTCACAAAATAAGCTCTGAGATTCACAAAATAAGGTCTAAGATTCACAAAATAAGGAAAATAGCAAAATAGGTGATTTACGACCAAGTTTCAGAATATTAACTTACAGGTTCACAAAACAAGCTCTAAGATTCACAAAACAAGATCTGAGATTCACCAAAAAAAAAAAAGCAAAATAGGTAATTTCAACCACTTGTGAATAATTTTTACAATATTGGCTTCCAGTTTCACAAAACAAGCTGTAAAATTCACAAAATAAGGCCTAAGATTCACAAAATAAGAAAAAGAGCAAAATAAGATTCGTATCTAGTACTTCATGAATTTCTGATTGAATCATGTAATTGCCGACAAAAGAGTTATCTTCTAGGTTCACAAAATAAGCTCTGAGATTCACAAAATAAGGTCTAAGATTCACAAAATAAGGAAAATAGCAAAATAGGTGATTTACGACCAAGTTTCAGAATATTAACTTACAGGTTCACAAAACAAGCTCTAAGATTCACAAAACAAGGTCTGAGATTCACCAAAAAAAAAAAAAGCAAAATAGGTAATTTCAACCACTTGTGAAGAATTTTTACAATATTGTATTTCTTCTGCAATTTCGTTTCCCAACAGTTCGATTGAAGCAATACGTAATCATTTCTATTCATTTGTCATCTATAGTATGGCACAAGTAGCAGCTACGACTATCAGCAATACCCAAGCATATTTGTCTCATTTAACTGATTACGCTGCAATCCAACCCTTCAAATGTTTCATACGGAAAATCTACCTTACAACAATAATCTCGAGCACGACTCTTACAAGCAATAATCAACAGACATTAGACAGCTATTACCTGCAGATATGATGAGTGCTTGGGCAGTATAATTAAGGTTAGCCTTTGCCCACGGAACAACACGACAAGCTACTAACTGCAATGTGCAAGTAGATAAGTATTACAATCTGAAAAGTCAAATGAGGTAGATAAAACAAGCAGAAGATTCATAATCTCTAAGAACATGCATTTCCAATAGCTTTAGCCATTCTGCAATACATCTCATTTTACTAAAGCTTCAATCCCACATACAAAGTATCAGTTGGAATTTAAAAAATTAGTCTGCAACCAACAAGTTTGAGACCGGAACAAGACCAAGCATCGCTACTCCTTTTACATAAAAAAAAGGACAAGTTCATGAAGAAGCTGCCAGCCATTTCTTATCGAAGATATATCAAACACCCATAATTTTTGCGGTTCTTTAACTTCCCTATTTTAGGACATTAACAAGGTTCTTTACGCTTGTATTTTTGGCAGACAATTAAGGGCAAGCACGTGAGTATCTATTACTAACACCCGCTCTTTACTCCAAAAGTTGTGTCAAACCAAATTGTAAAGTACTTGGTGAAATTTTCAGTTATATTCAGTTATAGATAGCAGCACATAACTGTTCAAAATTTTCAGTTATATTCATCCAACATTATTGAATATTAAGAAGCAAATTAGTTGGAGGCCAGGGTTACATTCTGAAATCTGAATACACAAATAAGCTACATTGCGCGAGGAAGTCTCTTACGTTTTCTTCGTATATTCATCCAACATTATTGAATATTAAGCAAATTAGTTCGTTAACCATAATTATTTTGAGAAGGCGGCCATTAGTTCAGAAACATAATTCGGAAAGTTAAGCGTGAAGCACTTGCAATAAAAACTGGGGAAAAATAATTCGAACGTTATATTTACGAAATCGTTCAATTTCGATCAATCGAGCCTTATATCATCAATTTATTATTGAATTTTTCGATCAATCGAGCCTTATATTATCAATTTATTATTGAATTAACAAAATTATATGAATATGCTCAATTTTGATAAAAATTATGAAATTACCTCAAAATTGCTCGAAATCTTTTGCTGAAATTGCTTAATTTGATGAAATCTTCTTCTAAAATTGCTTAATTTGATGAAATCTTCTTCCAAATTGCTTAATTCGATCTTTGTTTTGATGAAAAT
The DNA here is from genome assembly GCF_048544455.1 of Silene latifolia. Classification (NCBI taxonomy): domain Eukaryota; kingdom Viridiplantae; phylum Streptophyta; class Magnoliopsida; order Caryophyllales; family Caryophyllaceae; genus Silene; species Silene latifolia. The sequence continues at coordinate 50,770,990 of NC_133528.1, read as the reverse complement.
CGTTTTTGATTCTCCGAAAACGAAAAATTTGGGGAACTTTCCGCGAAATTGTTTTCTTGTTTGTGTAGTGAGAGAATTGGTAATTTGTGTAAGTTAAAGAAGAAGGTAAAGAATTTGGGCCTATGTGTGTTTTAGTTTAGAGAGAGGAAGTATTTTGGCCTAAATGAAAAGATTATGAAAGACCCCAAATTTTCAAATTGAATGAACTGAAATCACCAATGTAACAATTTGGTGAGTCCTAGCCGCCTCGCCATAATGAGGTGCCTCACCTGGATCCTACCTCCTCTCTCTCTCTCTCTCTCTCTCTCTCTATATATATATATATATATATATATATATATATATATATATATATATATATATATATAATTAGGATCACATGAGTCCACCATATCTTTTTGAGTCCGTGAGTCCATGATACAATATCACACGTTATACTACACAATATCACAAACTACATACGAACTTCACACGTTATACTAAACAATATCACAAAATCAAAATAAAAAGTTTTTGAAAAAAAAATTGAAAAAAAATCGTGATATTGTTTTGTAATACAATATCACACGTTATACTAAATAATATCACAAAGATACATTAATTTTTTTTTTTTTTTTTAAAAAAAAAAAAAAAAACTTTTTTGAAAAAAAAAAAAATCGTGATATTATTTTGTAATACAATATCACACGTTATACTAAACAATATCACAAATTAAAAAAAAAAAAAAAAAAAAAAAAAAAAAAAAAAAAACTTTTTCGGAAAAAAAATTTGAAAAAAAAAAAAAAAATTCAAAAAAAAAATAAAACAAAAAATTTGAAAAAAAAAATTGAAAAAAAAAATTCGTGATATTGTTTTGTATAGTGCGTGATATTGTGTTATGGACTCATGGACTCAAATATATAGGTGACTTTCACCCTGGATCTTTACTTCTCTCTCTCTATATATATATATATATATATATATATATATATATATATATATATATATATATATATATATATATATAAGTCGTCTTTGTCATTGTTTCGTTGTCAAGTTTCTATATATTTCAAGACTGTATATATTTTTAAATGGATCAACAACTAATTACTCGAACAAATATTAACAATACGATAAAAATATCAAAACTAAAACAGATAAACCCGTGAATTTCATGGGTTACAAAATTAGTTGGGTAGGTTATAAGAATACGGTAAATATAAAATATAAATGTTCCTGATCTTTCCGGCTCCCAATTTCCTGAGATATTTTCTCTCTTCCGCTTTCTTTCTCATTACAAGCGCACCAAAAACTCAACAAAATTAGGGTTCCACCCAACAAATTAGGTTTCCGGTCGTCTCATTTCTTCAGTAATTCTTCAATTGAATTCTACAACTCTTCGTAAAACCCCAATTAAACATGGGGAAAATCCAAAAATCCAGCAGCAGTCGAGCAGATAAATCTTCCAGCAGAAAACACCGCCGCCGCCACTCCGACGACGATTCCGACTCTCCCTCCGCATCAGACTCGTCCCCCGACCACCGCTCCTCTCGCCGCCGTAGACGCCGGAGCTCCTCGCCGGAATCGTCCGACGGCGAAGACGACAGAAGAAGCAGGCGAAAAGCTGTTTCGGAAGAAGAAATCAAGGAATACCTTGCGAAAAAAGCGCAGAAAAAGGCAATGCGAGTCGCCAAAAAGCTCAAAACAACAACAGTTTCCGGCTACTCAAACGACTCGAATCCGTTTGGAGATGCGAACTTGAACGAGAAGTTCGTGTGGGGGAAGAAGATACAGAAGGACGTGACAATGGGAGTGCCGATGGATGAGTTCACGGTGAAGGCTGAGAAGAGGCGTCAGAAGGAGAGAATGGCGGAGATTGAGAAAGTGAAAAAGCGGAGAGAAGAGAGGGCGGCGGAGAAAGCGCAAAGAGAAGAGGAAATGATGTTGTTGCAAAGGGAAAGAGCTAGGGCTGAGGCTGATGATTTTGAGAAGAAGGAAGTTGAGTTTCATTTTGATCAGAGTAAAGTGCGGTCTAAGATTCGGCTTCGCGAAGGTAGGATGAAGCCTATAGACGTGCTTACCACGTATCTTGATGAGACTGATGAATTTGATGTGGTGGATTTGGATGAGCCTTATATGGTCTTTAAGGTATATGAATGAAATCTCGATTGTCTTTGCTAGCTTTCGGTATTGTTATGTTGAATTATTCGAGTAGCTAGCCTCTAATAATAGAATTATGTTTATGCTAATTTTCGTGAATGAGCCTTGTTTGGTCTTGTTTGGTGTTTAAGGTAGATTTTTGGAAGCCTGATTGTATTTGCTAGGTTTCGATATTGTTTTGTTGTGATTGGTTTTTGATCGATTCATTGCTTGTGGCGGTCATAATTTCGAATGAAGCTGTGATTATGCCATATATATATAGAAGTAAGACCTAAATGGTAATGGGTTGAAATAATGGTGGTGATGGTTGATGTGAATGTGCTTTTTTTGTTTGTGAGTGACATGGAACATTGTAGACCGAATTTACGATTTTACCCGAAAAATGGTAGTTTAACATTGCAAGGGGATTGAAAGCACGCTGTTAGTGATTTTTCTGATGGACTTGATGAGGGTAACTTTTCCATATTTCCAATGGAGCCAAAGACTCATTACTCTTTGGTTATAGATTATAATGGAATAAATCAAAATGGCTCACTAAAGCGGCTGTGCTTCTTTCTTTTGTGAAGTAGCGGTCCTTCGATGCACTTCTCGACGCAATTTTTATCTTGGGTCATTCGGAAACAACCTCTTTGTGTTGCTAACACAAGGGTAAGGCTGCGTACATCTGGCCCCCTTACCCCGCAATTTGCGGGAGCCATTGAGGCACTGGGGTAATGTTGTTGTTATTGATTTGATGAGGGTAACCTTTAGTCTTAGTCTATTTGTTGAGAGTTATGATGAAAGGTAAATAATAGTCGTGGAAATTGGTGATGATTTGCTTATTAGGCATGTTATTGTGATGTGTGAAATTAGTTATAGGAGGCTGATTAAATTAGATTGAATTTGTAAATGTAATGTGGAGTACTATGCATGAAGTAGTGAAGTTATGAGTCTGATGTTGGGTTGGATGAACTTTATATTTGTAATTGAGGTCGTGCAAAAGCTTGATGTCTTCTAGTTGTGATATATACTTATAGTCTGACTTAGTGTTGGGTAATTGACTGGTTGACAGCCTTCCCATTGTATTTGTTAGGCTGAATTAATTGGTTTAAGTACGATTTGCGAGTGACAAACAACTTAGGTTGGAGCTTTGATCCTGTGTTCTTAAAAGGCTTTGTAGAGGATGATTGATATAAGTGTTAGTTGATGATTAGGAAGCATGCTATCCCTTAATTACATCAAGAGTCCGTGTCTTTAAATAGACACAAATAGGATATGATGAAGATGAGCGGCATTTCCCCTTCTTTTGCTGGTCACATATGCTGTGATGTAGTGCTATTTTTTGAATAGTTTAAAATTTTACGCTTTTATGTGAAGTTAGCATTGGAAGTTGAACGAAAGGATAAGTTTTATCTGCTTTGTGTTGTGTCTTTGATAAGGTTATAGTTCTGATTGCTATGTAATTTTCAAGGCTGTTAGTTGATCGATTAGTCCATGGAAGAAATAGATAATTGGAAAACTAGTGAAACCAAATTTTCATAAATTTGATTGTACAGTAATAGTCAAATACATGTGGCTAATGTAACCTATGTTTGCTTAATATAGTACTACACATGTGACACAGAATGATATTGTAGTAAGAGCAAGTAATAACCGTTTTGTTGTTATTTTTTAGATTGCCGGCATAGTTACAATAATCAATCGCTGTAAAAGATGCTCCATGTAAAATGAGAACATCTAGTATTTTTTTCAACTTCTGTGGATTTGCTTGTTACTTTGTACTTAACTGTATGTGCTGGATTTCGTGCAGGGCCTAACTGTTAAGGAAATGGAAGAGCTTCATGATGATATCAAATTGCATCTCAACTTGGACAGACAAACACCAACTCATACGTCCTACTGGCAGGTATTATTCTTTGATTAAAGCATGGTTACCGGATAAGCTATGAATACGCTTTTATAGATTAACGATTATAGAATGTGTGTTATATGTATTTTCAGTAAGTGACATGATAGAAATCACTCTTTTAGGATTCACGATTGGTAGGGTACCCGAGCGAATCCGATAACCCTGGATTAAAGATGTCCATTTGTTCATTCATAGCTAGTGAACCTTTTTCATCCCTATATATCCCAGAGCGGCAAGGCAAGTGAGCTGCAAATGACCAAGTATTTGAAAACCTTTATGGTTACTTTGTTGAAATAGAAACAACCTGTCGTAAGATACCTACTCTCTGACGAATCTTATATATATATATATATATATATATATATATATATATATATATATATATATATATATATATATATATATATATATATATATATATTTTCACACTTGTCGAGACACGTTTTGCAACGTGTATATTTTTAGTTACACATCATTAAAAATTATAAAAATTTGATATTCTTATAGAATTAATGACGATAAATCAAACAAGATCTCACATGATTATATTTTGTCTTATAGATTATGAATAATATCGAAGATTCCCTACGACCATAAATAGTGCCAAGATTCTCAATGTTACCATTAGTGTGGTATGGAGGGAGTATTAAATATAAACATAATAAATGTTGTATAAATCTCAGCACAATATTAATTATAGTTTAATAAATTTTATTATAAAATTATATTAAATAATTACGGTGATTTGATACTAAATTTATTAAAAAATTATTTTGATAAAAATTCTAAAATGTAAATAATTACGTTCATTGCGAAAAATGCGAAAAATTGAGTATAATTTTCATTATATTTATTGAAATATTTTTATTTGTAGAGATGATTAAAGTGAGTGTCTCATAATGTTTTATGTTTACGTAAAAAGACATTTTGAGAAAGTTATAAAACTTAAACCATTAAATCCTAAGAAAAATATATTTGGAAGAGCATTGTATTTCTTAAAAACATAACTTAAAGAAAACTACTAAAAGATAAGTTTTTATGTGGGAATGAAAAAAAAAATATATTGCGAAAAATTGAATGCATGTGAGATTTTCATAGGTTTAAATAGTGTGATAACGAGTACGTATGTACACAATAATCGAGAGTGCATTTGAATAATCAAAACAAAAGTAATGATTATTAAATAATATAGTATTATAAACGACATGAAAAATTAGAAAAAACGTTATATTTTTCTTTAATATCTTCAATTAAAATATGTATACGTCAAGTATAAATATTGATTATGACTAGCTAAATATTTGATATGTTATCTTTTAAATACTTTGAAGTTAAACCTTAAAAAAATATTATTTAAGAAAAGTTTAACCTATTTTATTTATAGGTAAACTCTTAAACATCATTTATATATAGTTGTTTAAAAATACAAAAGGTGCAATTCTTATAGATATGTTTGACACATAACACATGTAAGACACAATCAAAACATTTGAATAAGTTCAGTTTGAAATCTATATGTTTGATACTTAAATATCACACGTTATACATAAAAAATTAAAAATTACATAAAATTATATTCACATCATTTTGAACAAGTATTAATTGATTTGGAACACAACGTATAGTGAAATGATATAATTTGAGAACTTATTGTTGATTGTTGTATTATTCGAATAAATTTTATTTTAATTAATACTTCCTCCATTTAACTCCACTCTACCATCTTTCCTTTTTCATCCATTCAACTCCACTCTACCTATTTCCTAAAAAGGAATGCCAAATGACCATTTTGTCCTCATACCCCATTACTTATTTACAATATTTGTCACTCATACCCCACTACTTCTACATCAAACTCCACCCTTTTCCACGCATACCCCACTTAATTACATTATACCCTATTATTTATTCACAATATTTCCACCCAACCCCACTTTTCTTAATATTTGTGCAAAATACAAATAGGTAGAGTGGAGTTGAATGGAGGAAGTATGATATTTGATCAGTCACAAAATAATTTATAAACGTTGATCTATGATGCTCGGACTTGGATACGAGGATCCGACACGGGTATGGATCCGAGGGTCGGATCCTTGAAATCTCAAAATCAAGGACTCAGGTACTTGTTTTAGAAAGATTCAACTTTGAATTTGGACTCTGGTATTCTTCTTGAATTACTAGAAAATTTAATAATGTTATAGGTTCCTTAAAATATTGGTAAATTTTAAAGAGAAGTTCTCGTATTTTGAGACTTGAATTACTAGAAAATTTAATAATGTCATAGGTTCCTTAAAATATTGGTAAATTTTAAAGAGAAGTTCTCGTATTTTGAGACTTCAACTCAATAGAAACCAACGTTGGAAAGTGAAGAAACCATAAATTTAGTATTGGTATTACGGTATTACCCATTGGTCCCACCTCCCCATAGGAAAAGAAGAAAGGACAGTAAAAGTAAAGGTGTAGTAATTAAAATTTAAAAATAGTAAAAGAAATAACAAGAAAAATCCCATTTACCCATAAACCTACCCACTAATCTTTTTCTTCCTCGTGAATTCTGTTCTTTCTAAGAACAAAAACAAATCCAGATGTCTTGGCTTCCATGCATTTCTCCATTGCAGAGTCCATGAAGGATCCGAGTCGGGATCCGGATCCGGGTCGGGTCCACACGGATCCTTGGGGTGAAGTGAAGAGTCCGAGCATCACAGACGTTGATCATGCATAATTAATTAGCACTTATTAGTTTTAATTAAATTGGTATGTATTTTATTTTAAAACATTGAATTTAAACCTAAAAAAATTAAATTTGAGAAAAATTGATTTATTTTTATTTATAATTAAAAATATTAAAGGTCATATATAAACTATGTTATTTTTTCTTTAATTATAATAATAAAATTTTAAAGCAGGGATACTACCTAGTTTATTATTAAGATTAAGATATCCAGTTGCTGATGACCATGACATAAGATACCCAATTGCTGATGACCATGACATTTTCATGGTTACTTGAAATTCTATCTTTTCGTATGCCTTGCTCTTATCTATTATATATTTCTTTAGTTCTATCAGGATCATAATACTGTGTGATATAAGTGTCGGAGTTGTTTTAAATTAATTATCTCGGACTCTCTCATCATGGCTTGTGGTGTGAGTGTAGCCCTTCTTAATAATCTATATGAAGCCTAGAGACTACTATTTTTTTCTAACCTCGAATCCATGTCAATGTTTGAAACTCAAAAACGCTTTCTTTTCTCATCATTAAATCCATTTGAGAAGTGACCTGTGCTTTTATTAGCGTTTTAACTTGTCGACTGTTGGTCCGTGTTGGTGTCATGGTTTTCATTGATGTTACGTCCTCTTCCATTAACAGATGAGGGTCGTGAACACCTGTAATTTTTTTCTCATTTTTCAATATCATTAATTTTCAAATCCTTAGTGGCTCCCTTTTTATTGGGTAACCAAATATACATTATCCTCTTTGTCAAAGATGCCTTCACTAAACTCATCCCATTCCAGTTTCTAGAAGAAGCATACAAGACAACCTCTCCAAAATTCATCACAAATGAGGAAGTTCCATGTGCATAAGTATGCTTAAGATTTGGTTTATTAGGTTAGCAGTGCCCTCTCTTTTTTTTGAGGATAGTTTTGCTTTTCTTTTTGTTTATTTGTATACGTAGAGAATTTTTCTCCATATTTCCAATGGAGCCAAAGACTCACTACTCTTTGGTTCTGAATTATGATGGAGTAAAGCAAAATGGCTTACTAAAGTGGTTGTGCTTCTTTCTCTTGTGAAGTAGCAGTCCTTCGATGCAGTTCTCGATGCAATTTTCATCTTGGGTCATTCGGAAACAGCCTCTTTGTGTTTCTAACACAAGGGTAAGGCTGCGTACATCCGACCCCCCTTACCCCGCAATTTGCGGGAGCCATTGAGGCACTGGGGTAATGTTGTTGTTGTTGTTGTTGTTGTTGTATACGTAGAGATTTCTTAGCTTCTCTCAGAATCGTATATAGAAGTATAGAACAACTTAATCTCTTTATTGGACTGAGGTACGATGAATGAGGTGGTGTTTATCTGCTTATTATAGTGCTCTGTGCTCTTACTGATTTACTTATGTTAGAATTAATTTAAATATCGTGAAACATGACCTTTTATGGTGCAAGTTTTAGAAAAATGGGTGTTGGTATCCCTGTCCAAGTCCGTAAGACAAGCTGATAGCTGTGACTTCCTCTCTTTCTGAATGTCTCATTTTGATTAAAGTATAGTTTGAGGCAATAAGATGACCCTCATGATTTACCATGACACTGTTTCAAGCCATGGAACCCTCAGGTATCCTCCAGTATTATGCAATAGGCACAGAACATCTCTTTCAAGCGGTTCTGTTTCATGCAATTGGCTGAGGGTATTAATATTGAACCTTGTCCAGAAATTATGTAATGTGGAATGTTCAACTTCCTTTCGTCTGTGAGTCTACATTGTTAGAACGTTACCTTCTCCTCTCAGTTTTGTATCAGAGTCATACTAACGGGAAAAAAAATGAAACTTGATGACAATTAAATTAGTCCTAGTTTTTGCTAATCTTCACTGTTTTGCCATAGTTTTTTAAATACATGGCTGATTTATTATCTGACAGGCACTAATGGTGGTTTGTGAGTGGGAGCTGGGTGAAGCTAGGAGAAAGGATGCAATAGATCGGGCTAGAGTTCGTGGAGAGCAACCTCCTGCTGAGTTACTTGCTGAAGAACGAGGGCTGCATTCGAGTATTGAGACAGATGTCAGAAATTTCTTAGAGGGCAAGTCACACAAAGATTTGGAAGAGCTACAGGCAAAAATCGAGTCAGATATGCGCTCTGGCGAAGCCAAGGTGGTCGAGTTCTGGGAAGCTGTGCTTAAACGGCTTCACATATACAAGGCAAAGGTATGTGCACCTGGGTTGTTTGAAAAGCTAGTTGTAATTTGTAAACATATAAGTTATGCTTGTAATATAGAGGCTGGTTTGAGTTGAAATTCACACACTTTTTATGTTCAGGCTTGTTTGAAAGAAATTTATGCCAAGATGTTAAGGAGGCACTTAAATCACCTTGAACAACCTCTTGATGGTCATAACTTGCAATATGAGAAGGAAAAGACTGAAGTGGTAACCGAGCCTGAAATGGAAGGTATGAATTACTTTCTTCTCAGTGTTGTCATCTTTAATTCTTTTATAAAAGGATCATTTATCTTATTGGTTTCCTGACACACCTCCTTTGTTTAGAATCTCGAGAATTTTTACCAGAACCTATCACAACTGAGGAGACGCAAGCTCTTGAAGCAGAAGAAAGAGAAGAGGAAGAGGAAGAGGAAGAGGAAGGTTCATTCTCACCACAGCTGTTACATGGTGATGAAGCTGAAGAAGCAATTGATCCTGATGAGGACAAGCTCATATTGGTAACCTAAATAATATTAAATACTTCTAATACATTCTTTTAACTCACTTGTATCGCTTTTGTGTGTTCACTCTGGCTGTGCTTTTACAGGAGAAGAAGCGTTTGGCTGTATTGAAGGATCAACAAAGGCGAATGAAAGAGGCGATGACTTCTAAACGTGCTGAACCAGAGGATGATTTTGAGATCAGGGCTAAGAAAGTTATGGGACCCTTGGACGATGATGATGCAATACTTGACTCCAGAGCAGAAATAAATCTTGATTCCCAGGTATATTACTAGATGCATGTATGGTTCATGTTCAATATAGCAACTGCGTTAAATACAACTTATTATGTGTGACTTGTGTGTGTGTGTGTGTGTGTGTGTGTAAACCCAATATTTTAGAAAGCTTAACTGTATCCATTTCCAGTCCATTTTATACCCAAAACAAGCTTGATGTTTATAAATTTATAGACTTTATGAACTTTGATGAGCGACAAATAAAGATTTAAGGGAAAAATTTGGGTGAATGCGAATTTTGGTTTACATTAAAATATCATGGATTGGTTTCGACTCGGGGTTGGGAATTTCCATATGGGGATAAATATTATGAATATGGATCCTCTTGGCTTGGGAACTTTCAAACTTGGATAAATATAGACGAATCCGAAATCAATTCATTGACAGCCTACTCATTTGGAAATAAACCTTCTCTGTTCTTTAAGAGTTTTAAGTGTGTGAACCAGTTTGATACGGAGTCTTACACGCAGCATATTGTTTATTGTTTGAACAATGATCCTAATATATGGGTATGTGTACAGGTATACTGGTGGCATGATAAGTATCGGCCAAGGAAACCGAAATATTTCAACCGTGTTCATACGGGTTACGAATGGAATAAATACAACCAAACACATTATGATCATGATAATCCGCCTCCAAAGGTAGTTCAAGGGTACAAGTTTAACATTTTCTATCCGGATCTTGTCGATAAACAGATGGCGCCCACGTATGTTACTGAGAAAGACGGGGATAGTGACGAGACCTGTATTATTAGATTCCATGCTGGCCCTCCTTATGAAGACATTGTACGTTTCTTGATTTCATATTTGTTCGTACTTAGTTCTGAAGTATAGTCTTGAAAAGTTTTTGTTACTGATGTTCAATCTCTTGCAGGCCTTCCGGATTGTGAACAAAGAATGGGAATACTCGCACAAAAAAGGTTACAAATGCACGTTTGAAAGAGGAATACTGCACCTGTATTTTAACTTCAAGCGATATCGTTACAGGCGGTGAAATGGTACGCAGTTTGTTGATGCCTGTTTACACCCGTGTATCGCTGGCGTTTCTGCACCTGAAGTTATCTGAGGCCTTGAACTGTATTTATGAATTTTGTATTCTTACATCATTTTATTTTCACAAATATCTGAGATACTTGTGGGTTTCAGTTGTTTAGAGCCGTCATATCGAGGACCCAAATGTTGGTACATTTTGTAGATATCAACGTACTTATTTCCAGCAAGGACATTAATGGTGTAGTGTAGTTGTATGATACGTACTGAATTGCAGCAATTTGGAAGTTTAGTTGAAAGTCTGCTATTTACTTAATGAAACCATTCTCAAATTGCAGATGAAGAACCAAGCAAATTGCCATGATGAACACCGTGATTAATTTTAATACGATATTCAGGTAGAGGAATGTGCCAGTGTTATCAGTTATTCAATTTTTGTTTTTTTGACAATGGAGAAAAAGAAGAATCAGTTGTTCAATTGATGCCGAAAGATTGCAGATAAAAGGACAAGATAATTTCCTCTGTTTAACCTGTAAATTGGGTGGTTACGGATAACTGGAGATAGAAAAAGGGAAAAAAAAAAAGAATTCTTTTCCTCAAATTAAAATCCCTCTACATAGGAAAACCCGGTTGCAAAACGTCGCCGACGTTTTGTAACAAATCGTCGACGGTTTTTAAAAAAAAGACGACTCTTACCCTTATGCATCTCTCTCTCTCTCTCACCCATTCCTCACATTAACTCTTTAATTCAAACACCTCCTTCAACCCGACTCCACCGCCCACCACACCACCACCACACGACCACGTCCCCGTTGCATCACCACCGCAACACCTCCATCACCACCGCAACACCTCCACCACCACCGCAGGAACACCAGAACCGACATAGCAACCGGGTTTTTAATCAAGTAAGTCGTTTTTTTTTTCAATTAGTTTAGTTTTAGTTGTTTAATTTGATTAAATTCATCCTTGTTTCAACTCCCCCACGACATATAAGCTAGTAATGTTTGTCTTTGTTTGTCTTTGTTTAAATTTCTCGTTTTCAATTTTGTTGTTGTTGTCGATGTAGTTGTTGTTTCTTGTTTGTGTTTTGTTGTTTGTTGTTGCTGTTGGTTGTTTGTTGTTGCTGTTTGTTGTTGTTGTCGTTTCTTGTTGTTGTTTCTTCTTTGTTGTTGTTGTCGATTTGTTGTTGTTGTCGATGATGGGGAGATGCACGTCTGGGAAGGAAGGGGACGTTGAAATTCAACGTCTAAGTTGGGGATGGACGTTGAATTTCAACGTCTGAAAGGGGTACAGACGTTGATGTTCAACGTTGGAATGGAGGAGGGACGTTGAATATCAACGTCCTACCATGGGTGGACGTTGAATGTCCATGTCTGTCGTGGGCAGGGACGTTGATATTCAACGTCTTACCTGGTGTTAGACTTTGAATATCAACGTCTGATCCATGGTTGGACGTTGATATTCAAAGTCCGTCTATGGTGTTGACCTTTTTTTTTTTAAAAAACCGTATATTTCTAATTTTAATTTGTAATTTATATTTTTTTGTTTTAGTAGTTGTTTATTTTGATTTGTAATGGTTAAATTTGTATTTTTTTTGTATTAAAAGTTGTTAATTTTATATTTTAATGTGTAATTTATATTTTTTTTAAATTAAAAGTTGTTAATTTTGTATTTAAATGTGTAATTTGTATTTAATTTGTATTTAATTTGTAATTTTTTTGTATTAAAAGTTGTTAATTTTATATTTTAATGTGTAATTTATATTTTTTAAAATTAAAAGTTGTTAATTTTGTATTTAAATGTGTAATTTGTATTTAATTTGTATTTATTTTGTATTTATTTTGTATTTATTTTGTATTAAAAGTTGTTAAGTTTATATTTTAATGTGTAATTTATATTATTTTAAATTAAAAGTTGTTAATTTTGTATTTAACTTGTTTTTATTTTATTTAACTAACTTTTTAATCTCGTAAATGCAGATGTCGAACAGCGAAGATTACATTATGACTTCACTAGGTCGTACGAAAGATCGAAGAGTAACGAGCTCTAAGCGGCGTATCCCTTTACCGTTAGCTCCTCGTCGTGGTCGGGGTAGGGGCAGGGGTAAGGGCATCGAAATACGCCCTTCTGTTGACCCTACTCCCGACGCTATTCCCGAGCCCGTTATGACCGAGATGGATTTTCCGAGTGCGTTTTATAGGCAGCCATTAGGCGATTCTGATGTTGAGGAGGAAGAGCATTTTGACCATGTGGTTGAGCAAGATGATGATGATGAGGAGGAGGAAGAGGAGGAGGAGGAGGAGGAAGAGGAGGACGATGACTCTCGTTTTCTTGACGAGGAGGCCGCCGGACTACCACCCAAGAAGGTGGTACGGGATGGTAGAGGTCGATATGTGCCGCTTGGTGACGGTTCATCTAGTAGCACGGGGAGGAAGAAGACAAAGACTCAGGATAATTCTTGGCGTCTTACGGGTCCGGTTGAGGGTGGTCCGAGTGTCCTTAGCGTCCTACGTAGCTTTGGTGGCCACGTAGCTTATGGTAGTTGGACCGGTCAGGGAATGAGATCGTGGATCACGTGTTACGAGAGACCGGGTGCTTTAGAGAAGTTAAGTAAGATAAAGGTCCGTGACGGTGTTATGGAGAGAGTTAGTAGGAGTGGCCTTGGTCATTTGAGGCATTCTTTGATGACCGGTTTGGACGAGAACCTCATTAGCGCTTTTGTAGAGAGGTGGCGGCCCCGACACCAACACTTTTCATATGCCGTTTGGTGAGATTACTATCTTGTTGCATGATGTTGAGAAGATCCTTGGGATACGGGTGGATGGCACGAGGGTTATGGAGGACGGTACTACGAGGGAGGAGATCGGTTTGAAGGGGAAGGTGGCCACTTTATTTGGATTGCCTCCGAAGAGGTGAAACCACCGTTGTACAAGGGTGGTGGACTGACGGTTAAGAAGTTGATAGAGCTTGCGGAGACGGGTAACCAGCATGACTCGACGAGGGCTTACATGATGGTATTGGTAGGACAGACTTTGTTTACGGACAAGTCTAGTGATAGGGTTATTGCCCGTATGTTGCCGTTGTTTGATCAGTTGAGTGATATCGGCACGTATGCTTGGGGGCCGCGACATTGGCCTACTTGTATCGACAGTTGGGGATGGCTTCGCGTAGGGAGGGTCAGGGTGTTAGCGGTTGTCTACCGTTGCTTCAAGCTTGGATATATGAGTACTTTCCCATGTTCCGACCACACTCCGGATATTATGTCGAGGGGAGACCACTTGTCGAGGCTTGGTCACGGCTTCCTAGGTTTAGGGAGATGTTCGGTTGTTAGAGGAGCACGAGCGAGGGTTGGACGGGCTTAGGGCGGAGCGGTGACGTGGCTCCCTTATGGCGTTAGTCCTCACGGGACTTGCGGTATTTCTCTCTACTCGGGGTTGATTAGGTTTTTGGATATAGTAGAGCCGTACCACTGATAGGTGTCTCCGTCGAGACGGGTATGTTCAGTTATCCCGAGCTCTATGCGGTTCCCGATCGTTGACCATCGTCGGCTAAGCCGCCTTGGGCTATAGGTTGTCTTATGGTGATTCTCCTGATTTGGAGTGGGGTTTGAGTGATGTCGAGATAGTTTTGAGAGAGCGGTTTGACCGGGCTTTGATGCCTTTTCAGTGTGATACGCGATACATGTCTTGGTATAGGAAGATTTCTCACCCGCACTTCTACCCCCCTGCACGCCGTACTCCGTTTCGCTCTCTTCCTATGAGCGAGGAGCCCGAGGTATCCCGAGCTCTTAGTCGTCATTTCTCACAGATTTATAGACAGCCTACCAAGGAGAGGAAGTGGCAATATGCGCGGAGATTGGTGGATGAGATGGAGCCGTTCTTCAGAGCCGAGGACCATGCCGAGGATGATGCTGGGGATGATGATGATGATGATGAGCTTACCCCGTAGTGTAGATTTTTATGTTTATGTACGGATATTTTTATTTGTGTTGCGTATGGATATTTTTATTCTCTTTCGTTATGTATGAATATTTTCATTGTGTGAACATTTTTAGTGTTTTTATTGTTATGCATTGAAATGAACGAAAGTACTTAAAACTTAATTAAAATACAACTTTAATTAAAACACAATCCAACACTTGATTAAAACACGATACAATTTAACAGACATGACACAACACTTAATAAGGTAAAACATAATTAAAACCCTAAACCCTAAACCCCAAACCCCAAACCCTAAACCCTAAAACCCAAACCCTAAACCCAAACCCCAAACCCCAAACCCTAAACCCTAAACCCCAAACCCCAAACCCTAAACCCCAAACCCCAAACTCTAAAACCCAAACCCTAAACCCAAACCCCAAACCCTAAACCCCAAACCCCAAACCCCAAACCCCAAACCCAAACCCATGTCATAAACGATTATTATTTAAAACATAACATAATTAAATAACTATCGAACTTAATTATCTTCCGATGATGAAGACGACGATTCCTTATCTTCGTCATGATCATGAACCTCAATTTCTTCCGGTTGGGTAGACATATATTCAGTCAACAAATCATTCAAGTAGAGATAAAGAATTCCTTGCCCCGACTCTACCAAAGACATAAGTCTGATAGTCTTGGGTAATCGATCACGGTGAGGATACGCTCAAAATATGTAAAGACATCGCTTCTTAACCTGCGAAACTCCCACATCTTCTCGGTTAATACTTCATCAGAGACAACCTCATCTCTAACTGCTGGAGTTAGCACATCTTCTCGGTTTCCTTGTAAAATTATACAAAGGCTACCAATGGGAGGCTCTTCAAGCATGTGCCATACAGTGGCACTGGGAACCACTGATTCAAGACGCTCAATTAGAATTGGTAAATTTTGAACAATTAGATCGATTCTTATTTGATAAACTCTGGTTTTTTGAGCATTTGTGAGATCCATTTTATTATTGTAGTGAGTGAATAGGATTGGATGTTGTGATTGAGGATGTTGTGATTGTAGTGGCACATAGAATGGCCTATTTATAAGCTATTAATTGTAACGGCTATTTTTTTTATTGTAACGGTAATATTTGAATTATAACGGTTATTTTGAATTGTAACGGACATTTTTGAATTATAACGGTAATTTTGAATTATAACGGTAATATTTGAATTATAACGGTTATTTTGAATTGTAACGGACATTTTTGAATTATAACGGTAATTTTGAATTATAACGGTAATTTTGAATTATAACGGTAATTTTGAATTATAACGGTAATTTTGAATTATAACGGTTATTTTGAATTGTAACGGACATTTTTGAATTATAACGGTTATAGGCTCTTCTAACGGTTATTTTGAATTCCAGTAATTTCATAATTAGTAATATGATTGTTATAACAGTAGTATTTTAAATTATTACATAATCAAACTTTAAATGCATTATCAAAGTTTAATTTCCTTGCAGTTTCTTCGTCAGTTGGTGTGGAACGCCGTCTTCTGCCATAAACTTTAGGTGTAGTTCCCATCAACGTATGCCATTTCTCGATGTTTGTCTCGTACAAATCAGCATATGGTGCAACCAAAGGGTCTCTTGACCCTAGCCAGAAAGGATCGATCGGGGGCATCGGTGCATCTGTCTCTGGTACTCGACAATGCAATCTCATCCAATGGAGATGGTAATTAACGATCCACAAAACACCATATGGCCTCGTCACATGGGCTGTGGGCCTTAGGGGTGTTACACCAACAACCTCAACAACCTCAGTGACAAAGGCAGAAATAGATGAACCCGTACCATTTAGTAGCTCCCCTAATCTCAACAACATCCACCCATAATCGTCTTCCGACTCTGACGGAAGGAGCACCGTAGCAATTAAGAAGGAAGAACCACACGGTGTTACACCAACAACCTCAACAAGAGCAATTTTGTATTTATTTGTCTTGTATGTCGAGTCAATAAGAACCACATGTGGATAAGCACGGAACAGTTTAACCGCTTCCGGATGAGCCATAAATACATGAGTAAGCTCCTTTGTCTCGGGATCTGTTTTGTGCCATTCCACATAATTAGAAGCAACGGCTACAGCCAACATTTGTCGAGCGGTATTGCGTGTTCCTCTAACTTCACGCCGAAACTTGTTAACCGCACTATAAATTTGGGTGCTTGTAGGTTGGGGTTTATCGGGAGTTCTTTGATGAAGACCATTTTTAATATCTTTCGGGGGAATCGACGCCCGGACTTGTTGCCTCACGAACTCTTTCTCTTCGGCATTCAAACCAAAGAAAATGCCTATGACCGTCTTTGTACTTTGTTACTTCGTGGTTGTGATATCCACCTTTCTCTGAGGTCAAAATGTTCCAAACAATCAACTCCTTTCCATTTATATCATTAGCCCTAAGTTACGAACGCTCGAACCCGAAACAAACACTCACACTTAGGTGTCCCTTTCTTCTTAGGCTTCTCGGGAATATCGGGATCGATCTTCTTTCTAGTTCGGCCGTACCTTGAACAACGAAAGTAAGAGCCTAGCAACTCGGGTTGTTTACGATTTTTGGCCCCATTTGATGCTTTTATTAAGGCAAACCCGTTATCAAAAGCTATTTTTTGAGCCCACTCAAACGCCTCATCCCGACTCGCAAAACATGTAACCGTCTCAAATAGGCGGTTGTAATTAACATCGTTTCCACCAAATTCCTCAAATGAATCCTGTTAAAACACAAAATTAATAATGATTACATGCTAAAATATGATAAAATTAGTAAACTTACGAAAAAAAATAATAAAAACGAAGAAAAAACAATTTCATAGTCTGAACCAGTAGCGGACTTTGAAACTCAAAGTCCCTCACCATGGGAGACGTGAATAGTACACGTCCCACCCATGCATGGACGTGAATAGTACACGTCCAAACCATGCATGGACTTTGAGTTTCAAAGTCTCTCCATGGTAGGACGTTGATATTCAAAGTCCCTGTCCATGACGGACTTTGAATGTCCACGTCCCTGTCCATGACGGACATTGAGTTCACACGTCCCAATCCATGGGGGACGTTGAATGTACACGTCCCTCTCCATGAGGGACTTTGATTTTCTACGTCCTAATTGACGGGTTTGGGCGTGTTTCATTCATCCTAGTCCTAATTGTTTGTTACTAAATCGACATGTAATTCAATTATATCAACTAAATCTAATTCAATTATCATACTAAATCGATTGAAATGAAAATAGATTGTGTAATTACGTACCTCAGATTCGTTGTTAGCATTTGAAGTGGATTGCTCGTTGTTTGACATTGAATCGTTGTGTTATTTTGTTGATGTCGATTTTTCGTGTTGTTTGTTGATGTCGAGTAAATTGTCGGGTTTTTTTTTTTTTTTTTTTTTTTTTTTTTTTTTTTTTTTTGACTTGGGAGAGAATTGGGTAGAGAGAGGAAGAGTAAGGGTATGAGACGTCTTTTTTATGAAATGCGTCGACGATTTGTTATAAAACGTCGACGACGTTTTACAGCCCTCTAGGAAAACAGGAGTCTCCAATCACTAGCATCATATTCAACGTGGCTCTCTACATTAAAGAATCAGATTATTTTCCTTGTGAATTTGTGATCATACTGACCCAATTGAAACCGAGAAGCAGAAGTGAAATTAGATATCGAGTTTTTAATACAGTTGTGTTTCAGGCATATAATTCTCTATAGGACATGCATGAAAATTGCTGGGTGATATTCCGGTCGTAATTTCATAGTCTGTAGTCCAATCCAGCTCCATATTTCCAGGCATCCATATAGCATTTCCATTGGAACTTCATTTTAGATGGGAATTTGTCAACTGAAGGCCTGATAAGTGATAACACACCCATGAAATACTAATACATCACAGAAAAAGGATATCCACCGTCACAAAACGAACAAGAGGCAGAGTAAAAACTTACCTTATAAGTGGATCTACGTAGGCCGAAAGGAATGTGTAATAGCCGAGCATGAAAAAATGACCTGACCAGTCAAGCAACACTGGAATTCCAACCTGAATGAAGAAGCAACTCAGAAAATGTTAAAATGAGCATGCTCTCGCCATAAGAATATATATACACACTTATACACTACACCAGTAAGGCCCTGTTCTTTCTGGCTTATTTTCACCTTTACTTGATTCGATTCAAATTTCGATTCGATTCAAATTTCGATTCGATTCGGCTCCATTCATTCGATTCGATTAAAACACTCCATTAAGTTCACTCATTTCAAATTTTTACTCATCTTAAATTTAATAGTTATTATTAATTTTGTTATCAATAATACTATTTTTTTAATATTATTCTTTATTATTATTATTATTATTATTATTATTATTATTATTATTATTATTATTATTATTATTATTATATTTAATAATAGTGTTAATAATAATGTTATTAATAATTTATTTATTATTATTATTATTATGAATATTATTATTAAAATGAATAATATTGTTGTTGTTGTTGTTGTTAAAATGAATAATAATGTTAATAATGTTAATAATAATATTATTATTTATTATTATTGTTGTTATTATTATTATTATTATTAGTAGTATTGTTGTTGTTGTTATAATTATTGGTATTATTATTATTAAAATTAATAACATTTATTATTAATATTATTGATGGGGCACGCCCAACCGACTTGACCTAGTAGCCAATACGGGGTCATACAAGTCAACACGCTTGCCAACATGGTTACGGATTCGCTTGATACTCTACGAATCACGAATTGTTAAAAGCGAATTCTATCAACTGATTACTGAAAATACATATAACACATTTTCTATAAGCGAATCGCGAATCGATAAGGCGTATTCATAGCGAATATGGTAACTATGCTTGTCAGCCATCATTTGAGGTACACATAGAAATCTATAAATACCTCATTATTCACCCATCAATGGTAAAATACTTCTCACCAACAACTTCCTCTCTCTAGAAGTAAGACTATTCGAGCTACTATGAGAGGGCACGAAAACCTTAGCTTCAAGCAAGGTCCCAACTATCCAACAAGATCTGTAAGGCATCAGAGAAGGACCTATTGCGAACCCTCTGAGGCCCTATTTGTTACGCGTGAAAGATCCATCCGGAGAGAGCAAGCATAGGTTCGAGGTGCCATCGTTTGAGAGGAGCGCGTTGACCCGACCAGGATTCGAGCAACGCTTACTTGAGTGTTTTTATTCGAAACAATTATTTTTACTAATATCATTATTAATGATGGGGCATATTCTGCACCCGCTGACCAAGTCAACATATTGAGCAAGGTCAAAGATATCCACAGCAAGTCAACGACTTAGACAGCCTCACCGACGCAGCCTGTCGGCCTGTCTCTTGGGTCTCGGCCACGGCAACTAGCCAGTCGGGGCACATATCCGCGAACTCATATCCAAGACCCCTTGGCGGGGAGTCAACAGGGCCCGCCGGCCTGACATGGGTCCCTCGGCCGAGGGTAGATCAGTCTTTCCACCTGCTAGCCACTTGGCCACTACGTGACAAAAGGTGAAAGTCTATAAATACTCCTCAACTCTCATTGAGGGGGGATCCACAATTTAACCTAAGAATCACTATTCATCTGGTAATATCTTCCTTATTTCTCTACAATACATACTTCGCCAAGTAACAACAACTTATCCCTTTAAGTTTACTGACTTGAGCGTCGGAGTGAGTTCGCTCGGTCCAAAGCCGAGCCCTCAGTTTGTTCATTGTTTCAGGAGACCGAAAGGAGGATTCAATCGAAGACGTCATTCTACAAGCACGGGTGGTACCTAATAACTGCTCTGGAATTACACCCGGAACAATTAATATTGACATTGTTATTTATTATTGTTATTAGGAATATTATTAGTAAAAAATTACTATTTTTTCATTATTATAATTTATGATTATTCATATACTCCTTCCTCTATCCCGGTCAATTGTTGTCCTTTGGTTTTGGCACAAAGACCAAGGAAAGAGGAGTGACCAATTATAAAATGACAAGCGGACCAAATTGAGTGTGAATGATCAAATTGTTCATCAAGTTCATTCTTAAAATAGAAAGGACAATAATTGAATGAGACACCCCAAAATGGAATAGGACAACAAATTACCGGGACAGAGGGAGTATAATATTATAATTATTTTCTTAAAAATATTAATTTTAGTATAAATATTATTATTATTATTATTATTATTATTATTATTATTATTATTATTATTATTATTATTATTATTATTATTATTATTATTATTATTATTATTATTATTATTATTATTATTATTATTATTATTATTATTATTATTATTATTATTATTATTATTATTATTATTATTATTATTATTATTATTATTATTATTATTATTATTATTATTATTATTATTATTATTATTATTATTATTATTATTATTATTATTATTATTATTATTATTATTATTATTATTATTATTATTATTATTATTATTATTATTATTATTATTATTATTATTATTATTATTATTATTATTATTATTATTATTATTATTATTATTATTATTATTATTATTATTATTATTATTATTATTATTATTATTATTATTATTATTATTATTATTATTATTATTATTATTATTATTATTATTATTATTATTATTATTATTATTATTATTATTATTATTATTATTATTATTATTATTATTATTATTATTATTATTATTATTATTATTATTATTATTATTATTATTATTATTATTATTATTATTATTATTATTATTATTATTATTATTATTATTATTATTATTATTATTATTATTATTATTATTATTATTATTATTATTATTATTATTATTATTATTATTATTATTATTATTATTATTATTATAGTTGATAATAACAATAATATTAAATATTATTATTATTATTATTATTATTATTATTATTATTATTATTATTATTATTATTATTATTATTATTATTATTATTATTATTATTAATATGATTATTTGATTGATTGATTCTATTGATTCGATTCGATCGATTGATTCGATTGATTGATTGATTGATTGATTGATTGATTCGATTGATTCGATTCGATTCGATTCGATTCGATTCGATTGATTCATTGATTCAGATTCCATTGATTCGATTCATTCGATTCGATTGATTGATTCTCCATTCGATTCGATTCGATTCAAAAAAAAGCGAAAAAATGCGGCCTAACTAGTCACATATACTCCGAGCATAACTATACCGTGCCATTTTACAAGAATATGGACATATGGTCATCAAAGAGTTGCAAACAATAGGGATTAATGGATTATCAATAACTTGCCTGCTTAAATATAGAAGGAATTATCTGCGGTTTATTAAGCATGACTAGTCCCAACGTTTTCACAAGAGGTCCGAACTGAATTACATCCTGCCGAACAAGATTCCATTTCCAGTTAGTGACCACAATACATGCGATAAACAATACTCCTTCCATCTCAAATTTTCAGTCCCCTATTTGACTTTGTTGTTCAAAAAATTTCACAATATACAGAAATTACAGCTTTTTGTACGATAGAATCAAAATTATTGTTATGATAAACTTTATGTTCAACTATATATATGGAGAGATTTAGCGTCGAAATGGGAGACAAATAGGCAATAGAAAGTGGAATAGAGGTAAATATCATGGAAGACTTTACCTGAAGGAATGGCCTCAACACAGGATCACCAAGCTTCTGCAGGATTCATACAATGTCAATATATCAGAAAAGAAGACTGGTTTTAAACAAAACTTGGAAATTTAAACTTTATCAATCCGAAAAGAAAATAGATAGTTAAATTTACTTCATTACCTCCATACTCTGAAAATTGACATGAAGAAGATCATTTATGAAAGAAGGTGAGACATCAGGCTGTTGCTTTGCACACATTGCTCTTTGAAATAGCCATGATGCGCTCAGATTCGGCTGCACGTATTACGTATACATATTTTGCTTAAAGACACAAAGGAAACCAATCAGAATATATTGCATAATGCTAGGGTAACACTCACCAAATATGGATTCAGCAAAGATAAGCTGTATGAGTCAGTAAAGCTTCCCTTCATTGCTTCGTAGATTCCTGGTTCCACAGATCAGAATCTTATGAGAAAAATTGTCTCCTGAATCCCGAAACCCTCCTCCAGAAAGTAGCCATATTTTAAATAAATTTAAAACAACATTGGAGTGTATGCAACTAGATATATATGTGTTATCATATGTATTTTCAGCTCTTTCACTTTAAGGCCGTATCAGTGTCCAACACAACACTCAATAATATGGATGGAATCCCTGATAGATGAACTATCTCAACCAAAACCTTAAGGTGATGGCTGAGGCCCAACTATTATAATTATTCCTATTACGCTCCATCACTCAAATGCCCATTGGGCTTGAAGAGTGGTTAGTTGTGCACCGGCTCCCCCGTACCGTGTGCTGGAATTCCACTTCGAGGATTTTTGAGGAGTTTTGAGGTTGCCAGGATTCGAACCCGTGACCAAAGGTCACGATGGCTCTGATACCATGATAGATGAACCATCTCAACCAAAACCTTAACCTTAAGGTGATGGTTGAGGCCCAACTATTATTCCTATTAATCCCTATCCAATGCTTACCACTGCAACACTTAGTATGTAACGGATTATTAACAATTTCAAGCCTTACTTGTCGAAAAGTATCTCATTATCATTTTAGAACTTCAAATATTTCAAATTTGTACTTTTTGTTTTTCTGGGGCGTTTTCCAGCACCCATATCCTCATTCAGGATATGGTCCCTGTGTCTAAATGTTAGTTATTATAGCACGTACCAACTTAGCATCCTATTCTAAACTAGAGTAAATTGCATAAAATATATACCAGAAGACAATCTCTCAAGGTGCCTGGTCAAGCTACCAAAACCACCAAATGAAACCGGAGATTGAATGCCACTAGCATCACCGAACTGCAGGACACAAATTTAATAACTCTTGCCACCACAATCCATGAGAGAGTTCAGGGTTAGGATGTAGACCACCTGCAGAATACGGTCAAATGCAGCCGGCAGTGGACTGTCATATTGCATTACAAAGACAGAAGTATTAGAACTAGTGAATTTACATCAGTTGATGTAAGAATTGGCATCACAAAGCAATACCAATTACAAATCATAGTAGACTAATATGGAAAGAGGGTACTTTGTATAGGATACTCTTTTCAAGGATATAATTCCATCAGAAAATCAAAATTAAATTACATAAAGTCGCCAAAGATACAGGAAAAGTTTTAACGTAGTAAATCTAAACAAATTTACTAACGTATCAGCAAGAGACAC
This sequence comes from Silene latifolia, assembly GCF_048544455.1. Lineage (NCBI taxonomy): Eukaryota > Viridiplantae > Streptophyta > Magnoliopsida > Caryophyllales > Caryophyllaceae > Silene > Silene latifolia. The sequence goes on along the minus strand of NC_133528.1, from coordinate 50,746,969 downwards.
TTCAATGCAAATGTACGGCACGTACTAACAGCCCAATGTTAGATAATCTATGCTACTATTATTTGGGTACAACTGTACAAGTATCGGTACATATCTCAGCATTACTAAATATTTTTGACACGAGAACTCTGTCCTAATATGAGGATATGGATGTGGGGCACACCTTCAAAGAAGAAAATAAATTTCTAAATTTGAAACATTTCAAAAGAAATTTCAAGTATAATGGACAGAAGTTTGACAAATAAAACTTAAAAATCATTAAATTTAACACTAATGACTCTCTTCCTTTACTTTTGTGGAACAAGCCTTAATAGTTTAGCTCTAGGAGAAGGGTCGGATTAACAAGTGTTAGGATACGAAATCAATACCCATATCCATCTCGTATCATGTTGACACAGTACACTCCTAAAATTGAAGAGTCAAAGTAACATAGAAGAAAACAACTCAGATATGACTTTCACCGCCATGGGCATCAGGAAAGAACAAGATCTCCTCCCGACTCCCTGATTTATCTTCTTTCTTTTTTGAGGTTTCATTGTTTAGTCTTCCTACTATTTTTCTTGCTAAGTTGTTCTTCCCCAAAATTGTCCATTGTGCACTATTTACTGAAAATGCCATCAGTTTATGGTACAAACTTGTCGCTACTGTCTACTCTCTAAAATTTGTCCGCTTTACTTTATTGTTCAATAGATTATTGTATATGCTGGTTTATGAGTAAAAGTAAAGTTATAACAGAAGCAAGAAAGATAAATAAAAACAATAAAGAAAGTAACGCACAGATTTACGTGGTTTAGCTGCTACGTCCACAGGGCACAAGGGAGAGAGTTTTATTGATATGTGAGGAGTTTTCAGATTACAGATTCAGACGTATGATAAGCATGACTGCTAGGGAGAGGCTTGAAGAGTTTATATAATACTCTCTAAGACCTAAAACAGAATTACCTAATAAGGCCCAAGACAGACCCTAGCCCAATAACAGATACAGATACCGAGACCCCCGCATAGTTGTTCGAAGTGGCGCCTAAAGAATCAAGGCACAAACCCAACACTAAAGTTTAGAAGATATTACAAGGATGGAGGAAGTAGATCATTATGTACATGTTCCCGTAAGAGACCATACCAGCAATTGGAATTTGTTCACTAAATAGCACAACATATACTTAAAGCGAGCTCTGAGCTTAATAAATAGCCAGTCTAAACTAACTTTACCTGTCGCAATATGTAGGGAATATGCCATACACAACTCTCATAATCTTCAAATCATCCAGAGAAACTCCCTATCGAACAGGGATTAGAATACACCATTTAGAGTCATGTCATCGAGTAGAAAATTGCAGTCAGATCAAGGTACAGCAAAAATGAGGAAGAAAAATAATTCACAGAGCCAAAGAAGTGTCTCTATGACAGGTATTAACACACAGATATAGTCAATTCAATTTCTACTCCTCTATCTTCGAAATGGATGTTTTCAAAAAAGAGCTCGTGAAATAATCGTCGAAGTTTTTAACAGCTGGAAATCATCAGAAAAGAACATTCATGCTCAAAAAGGAATATATTTTGTACTTGACAACTTGCCAGAAGTATAGCAAGAAGAGGAGGTGTGCGGTAAATTCAACTCACAAACCCTCACTCGTCAACTCCTTGTCCAGACGATCGCTCCCTCTGCTTATCGACGACCAAAACACATAGCCGTGGAGTAAATTTCTAACATATTTTCTCATGCAGTTCCTATGAGGGACCCATTGGAGGTGCTCTAATGTTTTTACTTGAAGATTCAAGCCAGGCCATCTTTTGAAGAATTTTGAATAGAGGCCGTTACAGATGAGTTTTCAAAGGACACCTATATAAACGACTTTAAATATTGGCATAAAAGACTAATGACAATGCCCAGCACTCACGTCGGTGAGAAATCAGTATTTAGGTCAAATTCAAGATCCAGCGTGAAAAAGATCGATCGAAAAGAGAACACTAGCTAAAGACAAAATTGTTAAGAATCTCAATTACTACACGCATGGCTTCAAATATATTCAGTTAACCTGATAGTTTGGCATTAACTCCCAGTAACTTTCTAAGAGCTCCTCTAAGGTAGGACATCCTGGCTGAGGATCAACATAAGTGAACATGTAAGTCGTTCTATCAGAGGGACCAGAACCTGCAGGGAACGCCTGCAAAATGTGTGGATCAAGATTGAGAGATGAACATTTGTATATACCAGATTATCACCAGACCGATATAATGAACTTGAAAGTGCTTTACCTCCCAAAATAGTTGTACATCTGACTGACCAATATGCTTGACCGCTGAACTACTATAGATTACATCACTTGTAATATTGTTCCTAAATCCACGTGCGCAGGAACCAACAACTACGCAAACGCCATCAGGCTTTCGTCCATCTCTTACCTGTAAATCAAAATACCACAAGGAATTTATCAAACTGGCAAAATTCAATCAATAAAGCAGCTCCATGAGATATCAAAATATTAGTTTTGTCCATTTCTGGGATAGTTTTCCATTTTGAATGAAGCCAAAAACTCACTGTTCTTTGATTCTTGATTATGATGAAATAAAGTAAAATGGCTTACGAAATAGGTCGCACTGATTTTTATAGTTAAGTTGCCGTAGGCTGATGCAATTCTAAAAGTAATTTCATTATGGGTCATCTAGAAATGGTCTCACAGGGGGTAAGCTTGCGGGAGCTCTTGAGGCAGTTAGGTAACGTCGTCGATTGTATTCCTCAGAAAGACAGACCAGTGTGTATGAGAAAAATATAGGACCGCTCTCCAGCAAGGCCTTCTGAAAGTAGGGAAAGTTCAACTAGGCAACTAGCTATAAAGCCAAGTGGTAGACTACTCCATCCACTTCTTATGGAGCCAAAGGTTCACTTTTATTCTAGCTAAAAATAGAACTACAAAATTGATGCTTTTGTCTATTTGAGATATATGACAGCTTTTAAACAATACGGAAAACCTCGTATTCATAAATTGATGCATTTGTCCATTTGAGATATAGATATCATCGATACAACCATCGCCAGGCTACATAAAAGCATCTGTATGTTAAGAGTTAAGACTGACCCATCGTACCCTAAAAAAGACAGGTAAAAAGACTGACCTGTCTTACAATAGGAGAAAAATTTCCCATAGCATCAATGATCAGATCTGATGATAGAGTTTTTCCATCAGATAGTTCCAGAACCTGCAATGGAGATCAGTCATCAACAAAGTCGAGTAAATAAGCGAGTAGCCAACTTGAACATGTGAATAAGAAGGTGCTAATGTTTCAAGTTGACATACTTGCATCTCAACTCTTCAATTATTCAGTTTTAAAATAAAATAGCATAGCGTGCAGAAGGTCAACACTCAGACGATGAAACGGTAGCTCCACATGTTAGATTATGCTGAGATCTAGTGAGCTTACCGCTGCATTATCATAAACAGATACGGTAGAAACCCCACAACCCTCCAAGATAACACCACCAAGGGAATTGAAGTTGTCCTTCACGATATCTACAAGTCTTTGTGGTCTACATAACAGACAAAAGACAATGGAGAAATAAAAATGGAGAAAGAACTTTCTTAAAACAAGAATGGCAATAGAGCCGTGAATTATCACCTGAAAGTGTCAATGGCAGGCAAGATAAAAATAAAAAAAATGGAAAGAATCAAAAAGAAGCAAAGGTTAATGTAAGGAATTAATAACTGAACGATGATTAAAGAACTGAATATTTGAAGTCGAACTTCGGATTTAGCCAATCAATCTGGAATTCCAATACCTTTCTTTCTTTGACCTTGCACTAGGACACCCATACGCTGAAGACATGATGAGTGGTACAATTATGATTGCGACTAAGCATTTCTCAGATTTAACTAGTTAAAGTTTGGAAGCAATATGCAAATTATCAGAGATGGTGAGTAAATCTACTTCACGGCGTAACTTTTTCTACTGAAAACAGTAACATTAGCCCAGTGTCTGGAAGGCTGCCTCCTATGGTAAAGCCAAAAGAGCCGAATGTACCCAACAATCTTCCTATGTTAAAAACTACAGGAGACTATTCCTGGATTACATAATGAAATTTACGTCAAGACCGACGGCCACTTTACAACATCAGAAGCACAACTTTATTTCATTGGGTTCCAAAGTTGAATAATAATGAATCTTTGGCTCTATTGAAAAGGGAATCATCTTTTCAAGTCTATCTGGGCAGAAATATCATCATATTACCTGCCACATACAAATATATGACACAGACAAGTTTAAAAAGATGCAAGCGTGAAGCTGCTTAGAAGCACTTATCACGACGTCTTCCATAGTATAACTAAATTGGAAGATTTATATGGTTTGAGGCTTTGAACAAAATGTAGCTACTAATCTACTATGCAGTATAATTATTTTAGTTCTTACAGAAAAAAGAAAAAACACTAAAAGTTTCATTGATGACTATACTGTTTATGCTACTATGCAGTATAATTATCCTCCCGGGTTTAAACCAAGCTTTACCTAGTTCCCATTAATTACTGTTTTCAGAAGCTTAACACTTGAAATATATATTAATAAATGCAAGAAAACAACACAGTGATTTTACAAATGCAGTATGGAAGGAGAAGATCAATAGATAGTAGCATGTTAATACGGAAAAGAATACCCTATAGAACATAATAGGAGCAACATTTTTTCTACATTTTTATGAGAAGTAAGCACGTTGGTAATTGCTTTTCCAATTTTATCTATGCATCACATATGCAACTAAAGAGCCAAAGAGGCAAGGTCAGACTTACGAAATGCCAAGATTTAGAATGTTCTCAGTCCAAATTTCACCCTTTCCTTCAAATCCACATCTGTTCTGCAGAACCAAGGAAACAAAATTACAAATTTAAAGGTCACGTCAAAATCAAGTGATTACGACTCTAATTACAAAATCGTAGACGGAAATCTTGAAATAACAGACACGGTATCTTCTAATGCAGTCATGTGCATCCAATCTGATTAGAGAAAGGACAAATTGTTTGAGGAGTATATCAAACAAGATCAAATACTAAATATTGACTTCCTACAATTAAGATATACTCCCTCTGTCCCAGTGATATGTTTACACTTCCTTTATTTTGTGAGGGGAAATAAAGGAAGTGTAAACATATGATTGGACGGAGGGAGTATATAACTAAGTTGTAGGACGAATACAAAAGAACATTGTTGAGAAACAACAATAACTGTACTTTTATCATATTCTCAGCAGATTCAATACCTGTAAGGACACTACCCTAGTTGTTATTTAGCGATTCTCCTAGTCATTAAAAAAAATATTTAATGCTGACACCATATATGATCTGTGATAAATCTAATGTCATAGCGACCTTCACTCAAGTCATACACTTAGGTTTCATATTTAACTAATTGCTAATCTTATCTTTATTAATTCAGAAGACAATACGCAATCCAGAACGTGCCACGTCATTAATTCAGGGTTTTTTTTTTTTTTTTTTTTTTTTTAGAAATACATGTTATGGTGGGACCCGTTAGTGTGCAATGTATTTATTTCTTCAGAATTCCGGCTATACAAACATGCGACAAATTCCGTCTTAGAACAAATACTATGAAATAATTTTATACATTCCGAATAAATGAAATTAATGGCATATAAGCGGAATGAATTACAAATCGTAATAAATGAAACTAATTAAAAATAAATGAATTACATAATTTAAAAAAAAAAAAAAATAATAATAAAATTACATAATTACGAGAAAGAATTACATTTAATTACGGGATTGAATTACATATAATGCGAATAAATTACATGCATAATTTTTAAAAACTAGATAGTATGATAATTTTTTTTTTAAAAAATCCTTTATTTCTTAAACCATTGCATATGAACATAGATCGCTCATCTAGACCAACTAGATAAGTACAATAGAAATGCAAAAAAAAAAAAAAAAAAAAAAAAAAAATACATCCAAAAACATTAATACCGGCCCAAATACACACCCGTGCAATTTTGCACGGGTTTAAAACTAGTTATCTAGATAAGAAGCAAATATAAACTCACAGGATTGAATGTGGCGGATACAGCTTGTTCAATATCACCCTCATCCAAAATGCCAACTTTCACAAGTTCCAACAACTCTTTCCTCGAAATGTTCCATTCTTGTTCTCTCTGGTCACAAATTTAGCACATTAATAAAGTCCTTAAAAGAAAGTAGACGGTCATCCAAGCAAGTTCTCACTCGAGTTTATGAGACGACATACCCCTTTTAGTACATTTCTTTCCACGATTGCAACCTTTAGGCCTTTGGCACTCAATGCAGTGGCAATAAAGATTCCCAAAGTACCTCCGCATACTATGACATCATATGTCTCTACTGCATTGCCGGGCTCTTCACTATGCTTAAAGGGACCGCGAACTCTAGTAACTACCTGTGGTGGTTTGGCTACTGCAATATCAAATTGTGGGTACATGCAATTTAGTCAGAGCCCCTTCAAGAACATAGTTCTGGTAATGTCAAAACATACAGTCGATGTAAAATAGCAAACCTGGTTCTACAGAGCAAATATTCATCCATAATTGATCCAGCCTCTTCAAAGCACCGTAGGAATATGCTCCACCAGCTCCACCAACTTCAGCTCCTACGGAGATGTTTTCCATTATCCTCTACTCGAAAAAAAATCCAACATAAGGTACTAGAAAACTAGAGTAATTGTCAAATAATGCATACAATAAACCAACTGAACAACAACAATATTACCATTATAATAACATTACCTCACTATCCCCCGCCCACAGCAGACTAAAGGCCAAAGGGTTGTCTAATGAACAATATTGTTATGCAGGATTTTGTTTGAATCCTTTTACGAGTACATTAGAATATCAAACTTTTATACCCCATATTTTTTTGAGTAAATTAATAATTAAACCCTTTTATAAACTATTTTTCTAAAATTACTCCCTTATGAAAACTTTTTAATAATTTACTTTCATAAAATGTTCTCAGGTCAAAAATTGCACCCAAATGGACTTTCCGGTGACTTATTCCGTCACTTTTCAAATTTTCAGTTTTAGCGCCTAAATTTATGACCAAAATACCCCTCTATACCCTTTTACATCCTCCTCGCCAGACCTCCAACATCCGCCGCCCTCACCGCTCGATCCGACCACAACCAACAGCCAGCCAACCTACCACATCTCACTGCCATGCCGCCGCCGCCGTCCCCTGACCACCACCTGCTCTTTACCAAATCCAATACCCAACAAACCCCTTCCCCATCTCCCTGCCTCCATCTCCATCTACCTTCATCAACAACCCAAACCCGACCAACATACCCTCTGCCTGACCTCCGACAACCACCTCTCACACCCGGACCCACAACCCCATCCCCATTGACAACCACCCTTCCACCTCAGAAGCTAACGATATTACCCCAATTACCCAGAAATTTGGGACAATGAAGAGCCTTGTTGCTGCGTTTTTGAGAGCTCCGTTTGAAGAAAATAAAAGAAGAAAGGAAAAGGCAGGGGCAAAACGGTCATAAAATATGACTTTTCACCGGAAAATCCATTTGGGTGCAATTTTGAACCTGAGAACATTTTATTGGAATAAATTATTAAAAAGTTTTCATAAGGGAGTAATTTTAGAAAAGTGGTTTATAAAAGGGTGTAATTATTAATTTACTCTATTTTTTTATCAGGTAAATTTGAGATATCAGAGTTGCAAGTTGTGCATTGGCAGGTGTGTGAAAGGTAACACAAATTCTCACTTGTGACGGACACTATCCGTCACAAGTGAGTGACAGGTCACTTCCCTCTCACACAAATGCAAGTGGGAGGGCAAGTGGGGCGAAAATGGAGCGCCCCACTTGCCTCCCACTTGCATTTGTGTGAGAGGGAGGTGACCCGTTACTCACTAGTGACGGATAGTGTCCGTCACAAGTGAGACTAGCTGAAAAGGTAAATAGTCTATTGGGAATTGAGTGGAGTAATAAATACTTCGTAGGTGCTTACGGATGACCGGTGATGAAAAATGCATCAATCCTATAGTGCATCGCGAATTTCATGATTTTGCTTTATTTCATCATCTAGCTTAGCGAGAAAAGTGAGTCACTGGTCCTCTGAAAATAGTACTTAACATACATGCTTGCAACAACCTAACAAAAACATATGATTTCAACCACAGATTATTGATTTTGTTTCAACTACAATTTGATTTCTATAAACCATGTTTGTTAAATTTTATCTTTTTTAGTGAAATAATGTACAGAATTTTATATGCGCTACAGCATCGACTCATATGGATATCAGGATATGATAACATCATACTGTGAAATAGTTTGGGTTAAGAACCACAGTTAGTCTCTCCTAAGACGGAAGTATTTGTCTTAATACAAAGGGGTTTCCCAATGGCATAAATTCTACTTTAAACCCATCAAACAACGACAAGCCAATTGCCAGAGTATCCCCTAATACAGCTAAGGCAATTTGATGGAATTTAGAATTTAGAAGCACATAAAACAAGTAAATGAAAAGAAAGAGTACTTGGGTTCTAGTAGGAGATTGTTGAGAGCAGATTTTAAGATGACGACCAAGTAATAAAGAGGAAGAGTGAGGGACGCCGTTGATGAGGTTGCATGGCTGAAACTGAAGCACACCCATTCCCATACCTTGCTTCAATCTCCCAAACACACCACAAATGGTATAAACATACCCAACTTTTTGGGGTGCAATCGCCAATTTAAGAAGTGCCCCATAACATTACACGTCTACTGGATTTCATCTATAACCAATTCATGCTGACTTGTCAACCAAGTTGTTTAAGGCTCCACATAACGCAGTGGGACCAAATATCAACGCCACCAACTCATGTCATGTGTCTGCTTAGTCTGCTACACTCGCAACCCTCGTGACTAAATCACTTATTAGGGTCGGCTCATTTTCGGTTTCGGTCAATTACAGCCTTATAGGGTAAATATTATTATACCTTCAGTTATATAATAAACATTGTCCAATCATTATACATTTATTCAAATACCTTATAATATAAGCGCCTTTTTTTTGATTTGAAATTGTCTGAATCAATCAATCAATCAATCAATCGAATGGAGCCGAATCGAATCGAATCAATCTTAATGGAGTGAATCAATCAATCAATCAATCGAATCGATCGAATCAATCAATCAATCAAATAAATAATAAAAAGATTATATTATTATTAATAATAATAATAATAATAATAATAATAAATATTATAATAAAAATAATACTAATACTAATAATAAATATTATTATAATATTATTCATTAATAATAATATATTAATATAATCTAATAATAATAATCTAATAAGATATATAAATAATAAAATATTAATATAATAATAAATAAAGTAATAATAATAATAATAATATATTAGTTATAATAATGATAACATTATTAATAATAATATAATATATTAATAATAATAACTAAAAAATAAATAATATAATAATAATAATAATAATAATAGGTCTAATATAATAACTTATTAACATAATAATATTAAATATAATAATAATAATAAATATGTGATTAACAATATTAATATTGAGTATATTAATAAAATAATAAATATTAAATAATAACTTATTAATATAATAATATTAAATATAATAATAATAATAATAAATATGTTATGAATAATATTAATAATAATAAATATATTAATAAAATAATAAATATAATATAATAATAATAATAATGATAATGATAATAATAATAATAATAAATGTATTAAATATAAATATAATAATATAAACAATACGAATTAATTATTAATAAATATAATAGTAATATAATAAATATAAAAATAATAATATAATAATAATAAAAATAGTAAACACATTAATATAAAAATAATAATAAGAATATCAATAAGAATAATAATAGTAATGTTGAATCAATCAATCAATCAATCGATCCAATCAATCAATCAATCAATCAATTGAAAGTCAATCAATCAATCGAATCAATGGAGCTGAATCAATCAATCGAATCGATTAGAATCGAAATTAAGTCCAAAAGAACAGAGCCTAACTCAGATTCTGTAAAACAAAACTTACAAACTTTAGTATGGAGTTTGGATTCTACACTAACTGTTATAATACAACTGGTGGTATAGTCTATTAATTGGAATTACAGATGTTAAGTTGTCGTGTTACTTCGGATTTTGGTCACTTTGGTTAGGGTCATTTTTGGTATGGGTTAGGTCGAGTCATTTTCGGATTAGTGGTTTAAACACTTAAATTAGTATTAATTTGACTAACAAAGAGTGTTTACAAAATTATTTATTTATTATGAGCATTGGAACCAATGAACCATTTGCTTTGATGTATATGATATTAATATGACTTAAGCTTGCTTGGGATGACAGTAATCATTAAGGGAGTAATAAGAGCTAAAATAAGAAGAAATGAGAAGAGATTGATGCTTTGTAGTGGTTGTGGATGGTGGAAAGAGGAGGTGAGGGGGAATTATTACCTCTATATGAAGGTAATTATTACTTGGAAAGGGAGGTGGGTAACAATTACTCCCTTAATGGAGTGAATATTACACTATATTTCCCCATTTCTATCAATTTCTATCTCCAACCCCCATCCATTCCCTCCATTTTTTTAGTTCATTTTATCTCTATTACTCCCTTAATTATTACTCTCATCTCAAGCAAGACCTACTAATAATTTTGGGTCATTCTGTCACTTTGGCCATTACGGATTGACTCAATTACAAGTCGGGTGGTTTTGCTCGGGTCACCTCAAGTCGGTTCAACAGTGGATCAATCAAGGCTTCGGTCGGGACAACATTAAATTAATCAAGACTCGGGTCGGTCTAAAATATTCCGGGTCATACAATTTCAGGTCACTTTTGGGGCTTAGGTCGGGTTTACCAGGTGTAGTTGTCATTGAAGAATTGTAACTAAAGGTCTTAATGAAACGATCGTTACCACCCAACCAATTTTGTTCCACTTAATTCCTCTTTTATGGCCACATATTTTAGGAAGCTAAGGAATGAGAAATATTTCCCCTCTTAAATGAATCAAATTTGCATTTTATCCGAGAAAAGCCATCTTTTTCTCAACAATGTTTGTCATTTCATCCAATAGTGTTCCATTACATAGGAACATATTTGATGTATACTGATAAAAAAATGAGTTAGCGCCACTGGGTAGCGCCCAATCTCGGTAAACATGTGTAAGGTGAGGATTTCTTCATTGGTAGGCAAGGACAAAACAGGTGTACGAGAGCCTACATTCTCACTCCTAATTATAATTCATTTAGGTAAGGATGGTACTTGTGTAAGGTGGGTGGATTATACATCTGATGTAATACATCAGATTGTATAGTTTTTGAGCATTAAGATAAAGTTTTTGAGTTTTAATTTAGTGATTTAATACAATAACATACTAAGATCAATTCAATTTATGGTTTTCATGTTTTAAGGGTTGTATAAATTCAATTAGTCTTTTATACAACAGTTTATCAGAAATTAAAATGTCATACAGTAGATATACTAAGATACCCCTACCAAAACTAAAGTAACTCAATGCAAGCTAAAATGAATTAATAATATAAGTATTCATAAAATCAAATTACACAAAACTATATTATCAAACAAAGATCCCCAAAGATAGAGCACCCTCACAAATTAGATATCAAAATTTCATCAACAATTCTGAAAATAACATAAAACACACAATTAGAAATGTTATGACAAAACTAACATTTCATACCCCCATAAAATTGAAGCTAATACAATAATAAATTGCGGAACTAAGAATTTTAAAGCAGCAACAACTTGAACAACAATTGGATCATTATTGCCAAATACTTCACCTGTTAAACAATATTATACAAAAAATGCTATGTCATCTCCTCAAATTTTCCACCTTTTAGCCATATATTTCAAAATATATACTCCCTTCGTACCAGACCAAAGGTAACACTTACTATAAACGGACGTACCACACCAAAAGTAACATTCCTTATTTGGCCCACAACATTACCAAGTTATCCTTATACCCATTTGATATTTACACAAAAAGCCATTACATACCCCACCTACCAACCCACAATTAAACCCACAATACATACCCCGCCTATTTTTTCCCTCTTTACCCTTACTTTTTCCACTCTTTCTTAAATACTCCAATTTTCCCTACGTTACCTTTGGTGTGGTATGGAGGGAGTATAATAAATGCTCAAAAATTATTAATCATCCACGATTCCACGTTGATGTCACCAATCTTTAGTTAGTATGGAAAATATAGTTGTTTAAGCAATAATCTTAGTATTTCACTTCTCCATATAAGCTTCTTTCTTCAATAAATCATACATATTAAAAAAAGTAACACAATAATAGTGGAATTTGTTTTATGCAATATTATCGTTATTAACTTAGTTTCACCTTAAGTAATGAAAAAAAGAGGGAATGATAATCAAATCGTAGAGATGTAAGTATATTTACCTTTGAAGAGCTTAACACCATAAATAATCTTGATAGTCCCTAAATGAGAACAAAACAAACACATACGCGAAGTTGAAAATGCGATGAACACTTCATAACCCAATGAAACTTCCATAAAAAAAAAAAAATTTAGTTAATAATATCGGGGACACATACCATTCTACTAACGATAGAGATAAGAAATTTTTTGCTTACAAATTTTGCCTTCCATAAAAAATATATAAACAATTGAAGATGCGTTTTATGGCTATTAAATATTATTTTTTCATTATTATCAAATTTAATATAGGAATAAATAAAGATCAAGTTCATGACTTTTGAGAATCCATTTTTCATTATTATGAAGTTTAATATAAACATAAATATGGGGAAATGAGAAATGATATGTAAAAGGTTTGCATTATTATTATTATTATTTTTTTTTAATTTATGAAAGGAGGCGCGCAGCTTTTATTATTATTATTATTATTATTATTATTATTATTATTATTATTATTATTATTATTATTATTATTATTATTATTATTATTATTATTATTATTATTATTATTATTATTATTATTATTATTATTATTAATTTTTTTTTCTTACAAACTCACTTTGCATGAAAGTCGTTTAAAAAGTTATCTTGTATATGTAATTAAAATATGACATATTGATGATGATAGATATTTTGGTTTTCCTTTTAATTATATTTATAAATTTGTAGATATTAGTAGTTTTATAATCCAAATTATTAGATTTTTTATTTACTACATATAAGACCTTTTATCTACTATCTTTATGGTTAAGGAGGAGTTAGATGAACAAATTGAATGATTTAAATGATGAGAGTAAATTCTTAATTTATTTTTATAATTTAAATCATGATCTTATGGTTTTCACACAAAAATAAATATTACTAAACCTTATAATGAGTTTTAATAAATCTATTAAAGTAGCCTTAATATTAACAATATAAATTAATAGAATTTAATTATAATAATCCTACATGGCAAAAAATTAAATGTATTAAGTTGCCTTTTAACTATATAGTATAGATAGATAGATGAATTAAATAGGAAAAAGTGTTAATAAAAATGGTGGGTGCATGTTAAGTAATATGAAAAGTTTTAATTTATTAACATGTTTTATTACCAAAATTTGAATTAAAATGACAATTTTAATTATAAATTATGACATTTATTAACATGTTTTTATTACAAAAGTTCAATTAAAATGTCAATATTGATTATAAATTATTAAATTAATTTATAGAAAAATGAATTAAATCTATAAAATAAGACAATTACGTGGCAATGAGTTTTGATGCTCACATTTACGTGGCATTTTTGGATCCTACGTAGCTTTGTCTACATGGCGTTTATTAGTCATTTTAGGGTAGCGTTTTAATTATATTTTATAGATTTTGAGTTTTATTATAAAGTTTTTGAGTTCATTTACTTAAACATTAATCTCAAAAAGTTACATTATAACTCAAAAACATTACCTATAATTCAGAAAAATTTGATTTTTGACGTCATAAAACCAAAATGTAATTTATAAGCTTTATAGAACTCAAAAAAAATACACAAAAACTCATTAAGTATGAGGTAGTACATCTGATGTACAATCCTTTTTCTCCTATTATTTACTCCATCTCAAAAAAAGTGTTACATTAAACTAGACCCGACAAAAGTAACCCGACCCGAAAAGACTGACCCGAGACCCAAAGTGACCCGAACTACATCACCTGAATGTGACCCGAAAACCCGAATTGACCCGACCCTACCCGGGTTTTCTTGACCCGAAATGACCCGATCCGAAACCGCCGAACTCGAAAATGACCCGACAAAATATAACTCTAATTGAACCGAAAAGACTTGAAATGGCTATTTCTCTATTATTCATTGACCCGAAAATGACCTGATGTGACCATAATTAGAGCATATTTAGTCCCCGAATTAACCTTGTTCCCATGCTTTTTAGTGCATATTTGGGTCATTTATTGTCTTTAGTTCTTTGTTTTGCATATTCTTTGAGGCTTTGTGTCCTTGGTAGGAAATGAGTGCAAACATTGCATTTTCATGGCAAAATGAGGCTAAATTGATTGAATTCAATGACCAAGCATCAATGAGAGACAAGATTAGAAGGCCTTTGTACATACTATAGTAGATGGGCAATGATGAGAAAAGATCCTTGCATCCCCGAGGAAATCCTCAAGGATTTTATGAAGAAAAAGGAAGAAAAGAAGAAGGAATGAAACTGTTTGACAATCCGTGCGGATTGCCCTGAAGACGCCCGTCCACCACCCACAATCCGAGCGTCTTCCTCAGCTGGACGCCCGGGCAAAACCTCCACAAGACGCCCATCTTCCCCCTCTCGACGCCCGTCCAGAAGCTCCCAAATCCGCCCGTCCCGTGCCAAAAACGCTCGGATTCCCAGACAATACTTTCGTCTTCTACAAGTTTCAAGGAAGGATGCAATACTTTCGTCTTCTACAAGTTTCAAGGAAGGATGCACATCTTTTTCTAAGACCGGCAAAAAAGAGACCGGAGTCTCCCTAGAGACCGGCGATTCCTCGAGGACTTAATCGTCATTTAAGCCTTTAGTAAACCCTAATTTATGTACCTAATCCCCACTATAAATACCCCATTAGTCTAATTAGAAGAGCATGTTCTTCTTAGCAATCTTTAGTGTAGTTAATATCAATCAAATCTCTCTTTAATCTTGTAATCAACATTTAATCAAGTTTTAATACAAGTTTTATTTCCTTAATCTCTCTCTTGTTCATCCTTTATTTTGGGTAATTGAAGATTATTTGGATTATTATTGGGAGATTGACAACCTTCCAATCAAGCATCAAGTACTTCTTTTATTCTTTGCTTTATTATTGGAATCATTAGTAGGTATAATTCTCTTAATCCCTTTTTAATTATTGTTAATCACTTTCATTTATTCATCATGTTTCACTTTGTTGGTATGATTGACAACCTTGCTATCATGTTCAACATGATAATGAGTGAGTAGTTTCCTTAGCTAGGGTTAATGGGTAATTAGGGAAAACCAACACGGGGAATGATTCATGCTTAATCTAATATGTTTTCATAGTTTATTTGCTTGCTTGTTGTGATCTCAACTTATGCACATGTTATGTTTGATGAAATGCGAGCCTATGAATCCTTGTATTTTTTACCCATCACCTATCTTTTCAATGAGACTTGTAAGACATAAACCAACTCGAGTCTCATTAGACCATGCATATAGTTGAGTAGGGAAGATTAAGTCAACTTGTAGGTGTTGTACAATCTAATCGATTCGGCTCCGAGACCCAAAATTTCCTAGGATTGTAAGATATAAACCAACTCGATCCATCACAACAATAATTGCTTGCTTATAATTTGAGAATATGTTTGTATGATCAATTCCCATGAATCCCCTATGACCCCATGACACCCTAGTGCTTTTTATCAATTGTTTACATCCCTTTTAATTCATCTTGCTTGTTTACTTTCATTGCTATTTAGTTTAGTGATCTTCTACTTCAAACCCCAATTGTGACACCCTTAGACACCACTAGTTGCAATAGAAAATCTCATCTCAATTCCCGTCCCTTGGGATCCGACCTTTACTTGCCTCTTTACTAATTGTAGAGTTGTTGGTGAAGTTATAAATTGACAAGTACTGAAAACTAAACCTTCACGAGGGATCACGATCAAAAATGGCGCCGTTGCCGGGGACGGTGTTAACTTGATTTAGATTTTCTTAAATTGTTATTAGTTGTGTCTTCCTTTGCCTTGGAGAAGTAAAACTCATCAAGGTTTGTTCTAATTATTTTTGAGTTGTTTGATATTTTGCATGTTTAGAAGATCACAAGGTAACTTGTTACCCTTTGATCACGAAATTGAAAGGACTTTGACAACCAATAGAAGACTTGCTAGGAGAACTTTGAGAGGTATCGGTGAGGTTGTAGATATTCAACCAAATACTATTGAGTTCATCAACCCTTTTGCAAGAGAAGGTGAGGAGAACCCAACACAAAATCCAACACAAAATCAACCCACAATGCCTAAGTTTTCATCACATTCCGTACCCACCGAGGAGAACCTACCCAATGGTACTCCCACACCACAACACTTCACCGGAAATTTTATTGCCAAATCTGCACTTATCCAATTAGTCGAAAGAAGCCAATTTGGGGGGATGCCTAGTGAAGACCCTCACTCTCATATGGAGACTTTTTGTGACTATTGTGATGCGATTTCTCAAACCGGTGTAACTCAAGACCAAATTCGATGGGTCTTATTTCCTTTTTCTCTAATTGGCACCGCGAAACAATGGTTGAAAGGCCTTGATAAGGCTACTCTCGGAATTGATTCTTGGAAGAAGTTGGCTCTAGCTTTCTACAAAAAGTTCTATCCACCGGAAAAGACTAACATGCTAAGAGCTCAAATTACGGGTTTTAAGCAAAGAGATGAAGAATCTTTGTATGAAGCTTGGGAGCGATTCAAGGGAATTTGCCGCTCATGTCCTCATCATGGACTTAGCGAGTGGTTCTTGGTACAACAATTTTGGAACGGTCTTTATGAAGACTCAAGAAACATTCTCAACATGGGATCAAATGGAATGTTCACCGAAGTTGATGACAATCAAACTTGGAACAAAATTGAGGAAATGACGATCCATAACTCATAATATAGTAGACCTCGCAAGGCTACTAGAGGAGGAAAGCATGAAGTGGACTCCATTACTCAATTGGGTGCTCAACTTAGTAATCACATTGATACCATCAATTTGAAGTTTGAAAAGGCTATGGCTAGACTTGAAGAAGCCTAAAAATCACCAAAGCATCATGTTAATGCCATGACGGCATCTTCATCAATCCCAAGTGGGATATGTGAGAATTGTGGAACTTTGGGACATGACCAAAGTGAATGTAGGGGAACAAATGAACAAGTGAATGTTTTCCAAGCATACAAGAGTGGTGCCCCTTATTTAAACTATTACAATGAAAACACCAAATTCTATTCAAATCTCTCATACAAAAGCCAAAATGTTCAAAACCCTCAACCAACATACACCCCACCCCCCATGAGAAACCAAAATCAAAGATCCTTTTACAACCAAAACCAAGGTTACCAAAATCAAACTCCATACAATCAACAAAATGACCAAGGTTTTGATGTTCAAAAAGCGGTCCTCCAAATGCAAAAGAATCAACAAGAGTTTTTCACTCAAATGCAAAAAGATAGTCAAGCAAAGGAAATCACCATCAACAACATCCTAGCTCACACCAAAATGTTGGAAACCCAATTGACTCAACTAGCATCTTCAAGCTCACAAAGACAAAAGGGGCAATTACCACCTCAAAGTAATCCCCCAAGACATGAAACGGTTAGTGCCATTCACTTGAGGAGTGGTACAAGGTATGAAGCACCGAAGAAGCAAGTTGAGGATGAAGTTGTGGAAGTTAGTGACAAAAAGGAAATTGTGCAAAACTCCAAGGATGGAGAACCATCAAAAGAAGAAATTTCAAAGAAAAATGAAGACAAAGTCAAGGATAAGGAGCCCATTGTGATTAGACTTCCTTTTCCGAGTCGTCAAGCCAAGCCCAAATTTGATGACCAACTTGGAAAATTTATGGAAATTGTGAAGAATTTGGAAGTCTCGATTCCTTTCACGGAATTAATCAATCACGTGCCGGCCTATGCAAAATACATGAAAGACATTCTCACAAAGAAGAAGTCGATCCGGAAGCTTGAGACTATCGCCTTCACTAAGGTGAGTAGTGCAATCCTTCAAGGGAGTTCATCTAAAAAACTCAAAAATCCGGGAAGCTTCTCAATACCATGTACCATTGGCGACACCACGATCAACAAAGCCTTATGTGATCTAGGGGCTAGTGTGAGTGTTATGCCGTACTCCGTGAGTAAAAGGTTAAGGATGAGAGAGCTTAAATGCACCAATATCACACTCCAAATGGCCAATAGATCGACGAAGACACCATTAGGAATATGGGAAGATGTCCCCCTAAGAGTTGAGAAATTTTTCATCCCGGTGGACTTTGTCATTGTTGACATGGAAGAAGATTCCAACATTCCAATCATTCTAGGAAGTCCTTTCTTACACACCGCGGGCGCGGTGATTGATGTGAAGTATGGAGAGCTCACTCTAGAAGTGGGAGATGAGAGCATAACTTTCAATCTTGACAAGACCATGAGAGCTCCCCATTTGCATGAACCATGTTTTATGGTTGATCATTATAGCCGGAAGGATGATAGGAAGAAGTCGGAATTCCAATGGAAGAAGAAAATTGATGATGCTCCATTCAAAGAGCAAGTGAATTGTAACAAAGAGAGCTTTAAAAGCTCACCAAAGTCAAGCAATGAAGAGGATGGCCTCATTGGCCAAGACAAGAAAGTGGGAGAGTTGTCTCTATCAACTCAAGAGATCTTTAGTGATCAAGTAGATGAAGTTTGTGGTCTTTGGGACGATGAGTTTGAAGGGATTTTCAATCCCTATATTGGTAATGCTATCGATCAAGACCAACATGAAGGAAAACAAGGGCAAAGGTCTATTGAATATCTTTATCATGATAATGAACAAGCTTTTGACTACTTATTCAAGGTGTTGAGCAACATCAACAACACCTTGGACATGCCCCCATGACATCTCACTAAGGATGAGAGTTTGGTGGAGTCCTCCCTAAACCACCATTTGTATATATTTCTAACTCCCTAACTTGCATTTTAATTCTTACATTGCATTTTTGTCATTTTTGGATTTTTATGCTTTGATCAAGGTAATTATCATTTTTGAGAGAAGTGAGGGAGGGACTAATGATTTTATTGATGTGTAGTACTTTAGCTTAGTGTGGGGATAACATTTGCCTAGGCTATTCATGCCTTAGTAGTCCCCCTACAATGAAGAACATGGGATTTGAAGAATGAAAATGACACGGGATATGCAAGTGCACGGATGGAACTGAATCCGGGTAGACCAGGGAGAATCCGAGCGTCTTCAAGGGGAATTCGCTCGTCTCCAGGAAATCCGAGCGTCTTTGGCAAAATCCGCCCGTCCATTTTAACTGAAAATTTGAAATTTTGGGACTGTCGAAGAATCCGAGCATCCTGGTAGAGAAGACGCTCGTCATCAGAAATCCGCCCGTCTTTGCAAAAAGACGCCCGTCTTTTTGCCAGTGTAAAACAAGAAAGCTTGCTGTCTCAGAATCCGCCCGTCTTCAGCAGAATCCGCCGTCCTGCAATCAAAGAATCCGAGCGTCCCTGCCGAAAGACGCCCGTCTTTAGGCGAGAATCCTGAACCCAAAATAGGCAGAATCCGAGCGCCCCGAAGGAAAGACGCCCGTCTTCCCCTGCAGTTTCAAAATTTTCGGGTATTTTTGTTGGAGCTTGTGTCCTCCACAAACTAGTGTGATAACATTTGTAAATCTCTTACAAGTTCACAAGGGTATACTTCGTATTTTATCAGTTGATTAACGATTACTTAATAACGGTTGGCTTGCTAGAAAGTTTGACGTTATTATCATACAGATGGCGGTGATCAACTGGTCCCTAAAAGTCACACCTAAAGAATGTGTTTGAGAGATGTGGTTATGGATATGTAATCACATTGATGCCTTATATGAATAAACAGTTAGTCAATGTGTTGATGAGACGATTATTTAATGCCGATTAAATAATATTAGCTGAGACGAATTAACTGTCAATTCGTAAATTGAATATAATAAGTTATATTTAATTAATGTATATAATGTTAGCTTGGGCGAATTAATATGTTAATTCGTAATTAAATGTAATCGGTTATATTTAATTAGCTAATTGTAAATATGCGATATTTATAATTGAAGTATATATTATACGATATTGTCATTATAAATTATTACAGACCGACATTAATATATCGACCGTAAGTGTTGTATGTAGAATTATTAAAACGGAAGAATATAAATGACAATTTATAATAATACACATTATTATACATTTTAGATAACAACTTAATATAAGGAGATTTTTCTCCATATTTGTTGTGGATATCTCGGTCAAAACCGAGTGAAGAGGGAAAAGAAATATTCCCATTTTCTCCTCTTATTTTTCGGTAATTATAAGGGGAGAGGGGATTCATTTTCTTAACCTAATTCTATTCTAACCTAGCCTCCTCTCATCAAAGAAAAACACAAAAAAACCTAAAGTTAATCAGTTAATTTGGGGGATCGATTCTAGCAAAAGAACAAGGGCATATCTCATATCGTCTTGGGTGCAACTGATAGAAGAATATCATTGCGATATTGTTCATAGGCCATAAAAGCTAGGACCGAAGGTTATTTCTTAATCCTTTACGATTTTGTTTATGCAATTTATTTTATGACTAGTTTCATCATTATAAATTTCGTTATAATCCTAAAGTTAAAGGGATGCATAAAGATAAATCTCACAAGTGGTATCAGAGACAGGTTACGAATTTTATTTTGATGATTTTCATAAAATTGGATGTAAACAAAAATTTGGTCTCGAAAAATTAGGGTTTCGGCTGTAAAATTTTTTTTGCCGTAGCTGTTTTCGTTTCTCGGTATGGTCGATCGACCACTACCCCTGGTCGACCGACTGCCTCGTCTGATCAACCGAAATTTGTTTCCGTTTTTGATATTTTTATTTCCATTTGATTCATACATATTGTTGTTTTAATCAGTTACGATGATAATAAAATGAATTTGTAGATGCTTTGATTTAATTCGGATTAAATTAAAGCGTAAATGAAATCGTCATGTTGATGATATAAAAAATGTTTTTGCTATATAGTTTTTGGCATATAAGATTAATCATTTTAATTAATTCATATGCTAATCATGTTCGAATAGCAACTGTAAACGATTTTCTTCATCGAATTTTGTTTTAGGGCATTTTTGCCACAAAAGGAAAAAAAGGGGGCATTAGGTTTTTTTTTAAAACCGTGAATTTTTTTTTTCGTTCCTATTACTGTTCACGCAGGGCAGATTTAAATAAAAAAAAAAATTTGTTTTGTTTCGGTTTTTACAGAAAAACCGTGTTTAAAAGAAAAAAAACGGGATGCCTTTTTTGTTTTTTTTTGCTGTTTTGCCGAAAAAGAAAAAAAAACTTTGTTTTTGTTTTTTTCGTTATGCCGAGAGCAATTTTGGAGAAATTTTTTTGTTTTTTGTTTTTTTGTTGTTGTTTTTGGCCAATATTAATTATACATTACATTTACAATGTATGATTAATTGTTGTGAAACGGTTAACAATTTTAAGATACCTAATTATTTTAAAGAAGTTTAAAATATTGTTGGATTAAATTCATATTACAAGTTTAATGTGAATTAAGATTAAAATTAATGTGATTAATTGAGGAATTGTCACTTAATTTGATCAATTAAATAGGTGGTTTGGATAAATTTAATCTACATAATTAAAGAATTATGTCTTGTATGTTTAATTTTTAGTTGATGCTTTTCTTTTGTTGAATGAATCGTTTGAATGGTTTTATTTACGTATTTTGCAATCGGTTGTAATTTGTAATACTTAGTTTGGCCTTAGTCAATTATGTTTTCGTAATGAAGGAAACATAATTTTTATGTAATTTGAGATCTCGAATCTCCTTTATTTTCTTTAGTTTTTGGGTTTTGAAATTAGAATGTAATAAATAGGTTTATTATGTAATTTATTTATTGTAATTTCAAAGAAGACTAAAGATGGAGATTGGAGCCCACTCCCGCTACATGGATCAAGATGGAACATCGAGACAAGCTTCTCGGGTCCAAGGATGGATTCCAAATTTGTATTTAATGTTCATTTTGATAAGATAGGCCACACTAGGACTTTATTATTGTTTTTTTTACGTTTTTCATTCCTATTGCCTTTCATTCACATGATAGTTTATGCATCATTTTCCGCCTAAAACCAAACCACCTACTTCTAAAATGCATGAAAATTGACACATATAGGTTGTATGTTAGTTTTCATAGACATACAGATGTCACATGTTTATTAAGCCATCACCTTAGTTTATTCATTCACGCATGTTAGATATTAGTTCACTTGAAATGAATTAAAATAAAGTTGATGGGATCTTCCTCTAAAACGGAAATTGAGATTAGTCTTTATAAGGGCAAACAACTATGAATCCCTTCTTCGTCGGTAGGCATAATATGACCCCTTCTACGTTGGGTAAGTAGTTTGTGTTGACTTAGTTTATCTCAACATTATAGTCCGAAGAGTTTCTCGTGATTATGTGGACTAAAGATAGAATTTACAGAAATTTATCAACTAAGAATTCTAACAGTAGAATTAGCCAAAAGGTTGGCTTATCAATTTACAGATAATTGAGTCATGGGATCATTTATATAATTCTTGAGGAAGGTCAATTGTATAAATGCTTGAGTCTTCGCGTTATGACATTAGATCATTAGACTTAAAAACAAAACGATGGACATGCTTATTATTTTTATTCTTCTTTTCGCAGTGTAGAACACGATTATTTTTTAATACTGTTACAACAAATGGCTGGAAATAACAAAATCCCAATACCAAGTGCCACACTTGGACGCGAGTCCTGGCTGAAAGTTTTTATGGACAACATGAATCAGTACACGCGACTGAAGAATGATGGGTCCAACTTTGCGGATCGGGAGGCAAAGACTACGGAATGCGCCATTGCCGACGACGGTAAGCTCAAGTACTTAACTGAGCCAATACCGGTAAACCCAGGCCCCAATGCGGGAGTTAACGAGTCACTTGCTTATAGTGATTTCGTTATGGAAGCGGGTGCGATAAAGAACGTACTCATCTTTGCAATGGAAACCAATTTGCAGAGACGCTTCATTGCCCAAGGTGCGAACAAGATTTTCACCACGCTCACTAACGAGTTCTTAAAAGCACCGAGAATCGTTAATTATGAGCATACCTGTCGCTTCTTTGATGCGAAACTCCAAAAGGGCCAACCGGTTAGCCCACACATTCTTAACATGATTGAGAATGTCGAGAAATTGGAGGCACTTGATTGCAAAATCAGTGAGAGCATTGTCAATGACCGAATGCTTCATTCTCTTCACGATGGTTTTGCCCTTTTCAGGGCGAACTACTACATGAATGACTTAAAGAAAAGTCCTCATGAGCTACACTCACTTCTCGTACAGACCGAGAAGGATATGAAATTGAGTGGAAGCATGAAGCAGGATGTTCTCACGATTTCCAACAAGGGTAAAGGTAAGGGCAAAGCTCCAGGCGACCTAACTGTAGGTAAGCCAAAGTTTAAAAAGCCAGGAAACGGTAAGAGTGGGCCTGGTGAGACTAGTGGCTCACAGGGCAAGGCAAAGAGCAAGGGCGGTGACATTGAGTGCCACCATTGTCACAAGACTGGACATTGGAGGAGGAACTGTCCCGTGTACCATGAGGACATAAAAGCAGGCTGCGTCGTTCCTGTTGGTATGTCATCTTATATTCATATGATTGAGATTAACCATGCAAGTTTCGGAACTTGGGTACTTGATACTGGTTGTGGTTCTCATCTGTGTAATCATTTGCAGGGCCTAAAGAACATTATACCTCTCGGAAAGGGTGATGTGGACCTGCGAGTTGGAAATGGAGCACGAGTTGCTGCAGTCTCCAAAGGAACATAAGTAATCCAGCTCCCTAGTGGGTTTGAGTTATTTTTAAATAATCACATTACTATGTACCTAGTTTATCTAAGAACATCATTTCTATTTCCGTACTCGATAACGACGGATTTGCATTTTCAATAAAGGATAATAGCTGTATTTTCTCTTTCAATGAAATGATTTATGGCAAAACAGTTTCCATGAATGGAATTTACATCTTAGATCAAACCACGGAAGTATTACACGTGAATAATAAGAAATTAAAGGTTGGTGACAAAGATCAAACCTATCTATGGCATTGTCGAATGGGACACATAAATGAGAAACGCGTAAAGAAACTCGTCGATAATGGGACTATTCCCGCATTCGAATTTTCTACATATGGCACGTGTGAATCATGTCTCATTGGCAAAATGACTCGAATTTCCTTCAAAGGTGTTGGAATGCGCGCTAGTGACCTATTAGGACTCATACATACTGATGTTTGTGGACCTATGTCAATTACCGCTAGAGATGGCTATAGATATTTTTATCACTTTCACGGACGATTTGAGTAGATACGGATATGTCTACTTAATGAAGCATAAAAGTGAGTCCTTTGAGAAATTCAAGGAATACCAGAACAGGGTTGAAAACCAACTGGGTAGAAAGGTTAAAGCTCTCCGTTCAGATCGGGGTGGCGAATATCTTTCAAATGAGTTTGATCAACACCTTAAAAGCTGTGGAATCGTTTTACAGTTAACTCCACCTGGAACAGCTCAATTAAATGGTGTGTCCGAACGGAGAAATCGAACCTTACTTGATGTGGTTCGATCCATGATGTGAGTCACACGGTAGTGCCTGATTCATTATGGGGTTTTGCTCTTTTGTCAGCTGCTCTTATACTTAACCGAAATCCGACTAAAGTTGTCGACAAGACTCCATATGAAATGTGGAAGGGAACGGTCCCTAACTTGTCCTTTATTCGAGTTTGGGGCTGCGAGACTTATGTCAAGTGGAGACACGAGGATAAGCTCGGCCCGCGATCGGTCAAGACATACTTTATAGGTTATCCAAAAGGAACATTTGGTCATTACTTCTATTCGCCTACCGAACATCGAGTTTTTGTTGCGGCTAGTGCGACGTTCTTAGAGAAAGAATTTCTCGAGAACAAGACAAGTAATAGAACCTTCGAGCTGTCGGAGATTCCAGAACCAAAAACCAAGGAACGGATGGAGGAAGTTGTTCCTCCAGCTGATGATACGGTTAATATTTCTGAGGAACCTAGGAGGTCGGGTAGAGTCTCCCATCCTCCGGACAGATTGATGTGATCATTATTTGCGCACATTTAGTCTCCTAATTGAGCCTATTTTGCATACTATTATAACATTCTATGGCCATTTTATCCGTCAAAACCTTCCTATTTGCTTTTCTATCGCATTTCATATGTTTTGTAGAAAAGGAGATAATAAGGCCGAAATTCCCGTCTTTAGTGCATATTTGGAAGTTTATTGATGATATTAGATAGACTAGTATGAAGAGGAGGGAGGAATTATGACCAAAGATGTAGGAATAAAGTGTATATAGAAGGATCAAAGGGTTAAAAGTAAGAATGACTAGAGGGAAGACATTACAAGAAGAAATCGCTCAAAAACCGAACCAAGGGTTGCTCCTTTGGCTCTGAAAATATGCTAGATGGAACGGCGTCGAAAAAACAAGTGATCTAGGCTTTTGAATCACTCCAATAGGAGTCCGGATGAGAAAATGACGTCCGTTTTACAATCCGAGCTCAAACAAAGAAGCTGTTCGCCAATCCGCGCGTCCCGAGACTGAAGACGCTCGTCTTCCTCAGAAGACGCCCGTCTTCCCCACAAGACGCCCGGGCAGAACCTCCAGAAGACGCCCGTCTTCCCCACAAGACGCCCGGGCAGAAATCACCAAATCCGCCCGTCCCGTGCTAAAGACGCCCGGATTCTCAGGCAGACCCATTTCATCTTTTTCAAGCTTCAAGGAAGGATGCACATATTTTTCTAGAGACCGGAGTCTTTCCAAAAAGACCGGCGTTTCCTCAACAAGGGACTTAATCGTCATTTAAGCCCTTAGTTAACCCTAATTCTTACACCTAATCCCCACTATATATACCCCATTTGTAATAATCAAACCATCAAGTTTTATTAGACTATAATCAAGTTTCCTTAGATTAAATCAAGCTTTCTTAGATTAGATTAGGAGTAGATTAGAATAGATTAATTTCAATCTTTCCACAAAATTACACATTAATCTTTCCTTAATCATTGTTCAAGTTTATTATTATTGGGTAATTGAAGATTATTGGGTTATTATTTGAGGATTGACAACTCTTCATCAATCAATCAAGTTTCTTCTATTATTCTTTACTTTATTATTTGGATCATCTCAAATTTGGTATAATTCCTTTACTCTTTTATCTTTATTGTTCATTTCTTCATTCTATTATCATGTTTATACTTGTTGTGATGATTGACACCATTAATGACATGTTTCCCATGATAATGAGTGAGTAGTCTTTTACCTAGGATTAGTGGGTAATTAGGGGCAACCAACATGGAATTGATTCATGCTTAATCTAATATGTTCACATGATTAAATTGCTTGCTTGTTGTGATGTCAACTTTATGCACATGTTATGTTTGATGAAATGCTAAGCCTATGAATCCTTACATTTACAACCATCTCTTATCTACTCAACTTGACTTGTAAGATATAAACAACCTCGAGTCTTGTTAGACCATGCATAGAAGTTGAATAGGAGGAAAGTAAGTCGACTTGTAGGTGTTGTACAATCTAATCGATTCGGCTCCGGGACCCAACTCTTCCTATGAACCGTAAGACATAAACCAACTCGGTTCCCCCACAACACTAATTGCTTGCTTATAATTGTAAACATGTTTGTATGATCAATACCATGAATCCCCTATGACCCCATGATATCCTAGCACTTTTAATCATTTGTTCACATCCTTCCTTTTATTGCTTGTTTTAATTTAGTGCTTTTATTAGTTTAGAACACAACTACAAACCCCATTCAATTGTGACACTAGCATAAATTGAGATAGATAGACTTAGAACCCAAAGCACACCGTCCCATGGATCGACCTCGACTTACCGCTAACTAGTTGTTTGTTGAGTATTATAAATGTGTTTGATTGGATGTGACCCGACGACATCACCGCCCATATCACAGATACATTGGTATGGTCGAGGAGAATGATGTTTTACTCCTAGAGAGTAATGAACCCGCTACCTATAAAGGTGCTATGGCCTGTTCCGACTCAAAGCTATGGCTCGAAGCCATGCAATCCGAGATGGACTCCATGTATGAGAATGACGTATGAGATCTTATTGATTTACCTAATAAGGTAAAACCTCTACAGTGCAAATGGCTTTACAAAATAAAGCGTTCTGTAGACGCGCAACCAGATACCTATAAGGCACGACTAGTGGCAAAAGGTTTCACTCAAGTGCACGGATTGCATTATGATGAGATTTTTGCACCTGTAGTCATGCTATATTCCATTCGGATAATCTTAGCGATTGCCGCATTTCATGACTATGAAATTTGGCAAATGGATGTGAAAACCGCCTTCTTAAACGGTTATTTGGAGGAAGAGTTGTACATGGTGCAACCCGAAGGTTTCATAGATCCTGAACATCTTGAGAAAGTATGCAAGCTTAAGCGCTCCATTTATGGATTTAAGCAAGCTTCTCGGAGTTGGAATCATCGTTTCGACAAGGTGATAAAAGAGTATGGTTTCACACGATCGGTCGGAGAACCATGCTTATATATCAAGTCGAGTGAGAGCAAGATTGTATTCTTGATATTGTATGTTGATGACATACTCTTGATTGAGAATGACATTCCTCTCCTATCTTCGGTTAAAGAATGGTTGAAGAACCATTTCCAGATGAAAGATCTGGGTGAGGCACAACACATATTGGGAATCCGTATCTACCGAGATAGATCACGACGGACGTTATCACTTAGTCAGGAGTCTTATTTGGATAAGATTCTTGAGAAGTTCAGCATGACCAACTCCAAGAAGGGGAACCTTCCAATGACGTCTGGGATGCTGTTGAGCAAGTCTCAGTCACCCACGACGCCTGAAGGGATTGAGCGCATGATTCATGTTCCTTATTGTAGACACCTCGTTTATGCACCTCTCGTAAACCACCCGGTGATGATTGGGCCGCATGTTTGGTACGCGGAACGATTTGTGACAATTCATAAGTTTATCGTCAAAGTGATTGCTCAAATATTAATGTCTACCTCTTAGTTGTCATCTACGTGCCGATACGGTCGTTTTGACAGTAATTAGAGTACATTTGAAGTCCGAGTCTAAAACCGTCTCCATTTTCTGATAATCGTTCAATCCCGAGTCGGAATGTTCTGGAATGTTCCGGATATTTCTATTCCATATTTTATAAATATTTCACAATCTTAATCTTTTGGCAAACAATTTCCCGTAATATTCATATAAAATATTAAGGAAAACCAAATTATTCCGTCCTACCATAACTAAAACACGGAAATCTTTCTTCCGCAGGAGGAAACCACTTGGGAACAGACGCAACAGGTGTTGCGCCTCTTCCAAGAGACGCAGTGCTTGCTGCGCCTCTTCCAAGGCCCTATTCTGCCTGTTTTTCGTATCTTTTTTCATATCTTTCCGAGATTCACTTCCAAAGAGTCTCCGAAACCCTATTTCCTCCACGTGATTAGTATAAATAGGAGCCTTCGCTCCTCATATTTCTCACGCGAGTGTCCGCCCTTCTCTTCTCCCTTTGCATTCTAGACTTTTGTTCTTACTTTTTGGCGTCTACGTGCTTGATCTTTCGACCACGTAAGCTCGGATCCTTCTGAGTACCAGCCTCGTTTGCATGACCGACCAATTTGACCAACTACACATCAATCAACTTAATTAATCTAATCGTTTTCCTCTTACGAGGGCACTTTCTTTGCATTCGCGTCGAGCATCACTAATCGATATCTTAGTCCTTCTCGTTTCGTCAAACATGTAAGTCTGAGGGTGTATAATCTCTCTTTTATTTATTGTATTTTAATTATTGCATCACAATTGTAAGGTTTATGTCGAAAATACCTCTTAAAACCGATTTATAAAATCGTGCTTTAAAAACCTCTTTTTACGGATTTCCAGAAGACTAACCGTCGAGAAAGGACGCAAAGAATCGCTGCGCTCTCTTCGAAGGAGCGCAGCACTGCCGCGCTCTTCGTGAGGCTGCCGCAATTCCTGCTTCCTTTCTTCTTCCTTCGTCCTCTGTAATTCGTCAAAGTTTATTTGTTTCGTTTATTTTCTTTAATTCTTCGTCACAATAGTCTAATAATTCACATGTATATTATTCATCATCATTAACATGTTTAATTCGTCATTAAATCCGACTTAAATCCCTTATAACCAATATTTGCGGGTTTTCGTCATTAAATTCAATCCGGTTGTAGAAATTCAATTTGTTCATATTGAGTTTCTGGAATTCGTCGTTGACATATTTGCATCTGTTGTTCATTGTCATATGTTCGTCATTAACTCATCATGTTTAGTCTAATTAATTTGTTTAGTTAGTTTTAATTCGCTAATTAATCATTCGTTCATGTAAATAATTCATTTGCATCCGTCTCATCCATGTTTTATCGTTTTCATGACCATTAATCACATGTAAATAACCTATTAATCACTTTCACCCGAGTAAATAATTTAATCCATCGTTAAATTCACCAACAAGTATTAACAACGCGCAATTCCGGCTTCACAGCCAGAATTCAGGTCAGGAACAGACGCAGCGTCTGCTGCGCCTATTCCAAAGGACGCAGCTCTGCTGCGCCTGTTCCGGGTTGAATTCTGTCCCTGAACTCCGTTTTCTGCCTTGACTTAGTTTAATTAGCTTACGTATAACTAACTATTATTCGTATTATCGCCTACTGATCGGTTCGTAATTCTTTTATTCTTTTTTTTTTCTCAAATTTTCCGTTTTAAAGGTATTTTTTACATAAATCGTCTAATCCATTGTAATCATTGTAATTTTCATTATTGTAATTTATAATTATTGTGTTTCTTGTATCATTTGTATGTTTTCACATGTAATTGAGCATTAAATCCTACTTCGACCCAATTGTATGCTAAATTACGTGTTCACCGACTTAGTATTAATTCTCACATGCTAGGATTAAAACTTGGATATTGCATTGCATGCATACAATCGACGATATATCGAGTACGAATAACTTCCCTAATCATTAGTAGAGGCCGCTATCGAGGCGGGCGGGATTAGGTGTTCGATCAAAAGAGCTTCCTAATACGTACCCTCACCCCTTACTCCAGATCTCCGTGAACACCCGTGTTCATTGGCATCCGCGAGAGTCATTCTAGACATAGAATGCTAAGGGTAACGATTGCTTAGTGTTCATGTCTCTACTTTGTGTCTTGACATGACGCGAGGTATTCGAACGGTTCCAATTTCCCATAAAAATTGGTGGCGACTCCAACAAAAATGCAAACGCTTGTTTCTCTTCTCTCCCAAGCACCCCCGTGGGCCCCCCGCTGTCCACAGTTTGGCGACTCCGCTGGGGATAATACACTTACGTGTAGCTAAGGGTGAAACTTGAACAAGGTTAGGGAATAGTTTGTACAAGACAATTGTCGGTTTTCATAACTCGGTCTTCCTAGACCGTTTTATTCGGCCTTCTTAGGCCCAACCCAACCTATTCGACCAATCGTCCCGTCTAAACGGTCCTAATTCTTATTTGGGCTTAAGAATGGATAGCGATTGACGTCATCCATACCATGATGCTTACTCTTGTTTGTGTCAAGGGCCTCCACTACTTGAGAAAATGGACTAGGAATCGGCCTTACTCTTGTTTGGTACGAGCCTCTCCACAGACTTCGGGTTTGATGGTTCGGTATGGCAACCCACCCTTTAAACCAAAACCCTCTTAAATGCACTCAGCATCCCGTTATAATGCTTGTATAAATGCTTGTACATTACATGATCACCATTTTCTAAACAAAACCATGACGATTTTTCAAAAATCAAAACCCCTTTTCTTAATCAAAATTTCGAAATAGGCCATTTGATTAGCGCAAAATCCAAATAAACTCCGTCCGTTTGTCAAGTCAAAATTCGGGCCACAAGCCCATTTCAAAACCTCACTTCGAGTCCACTCCTACAACTACACTATAGTTGACTAGGATACACATTTCCAAAATCTTTGTCTTTCTTCAAAACTCACTCAACACAGGTGGCACGCACCCACTTCACGAGTCAAAACATTTCTTCTTTTAGCAAGCGTGTTAGAATGGTCGATCGTGTTTTGATTCGTCATCGATCTCTTATCCAGTTTTCAAGATGCCTGGATCCAGCGAAACGAACCTCAACCAACTTCAAGATGGTAATGATCGAATCCTAGCCGCGCTAGCCCGTATCCAAGATACCCAAGACTAAGTCCATGATCGCCTTGAGACCATCGAGGGCCGGATCTATGCCGTAGAGGGAAGGTTGCCTCCCCATGAAAGTGAAGTAATAGGTGACTCCGAGAATGAATCCAGGGATGAAAATCCTCTCATGGGGATGACTATAGTTGAGAAAAGACTCCAATACTTAGAGGAGCAATTGATGTACCTTAAGGGGGATGACATTTATAGAGAATATAATCACAAGTACGAGGCCATCGATGCCAAATTACCAACCAACTTCAATATGACGGATATTCCTAAATTCAAGGGTCATGAGAACCCTTTGAACCACATCCGTGCTTTCAAGGATTACATGTCTATCAAAGGCATCAAATCCGAGATGTTCTTAAGGATCTTTCCTTCATCTCTTGACATTATCCCAAAGCAATGGTTCTACTCTCTAGATCATAAGATGGTCGCTACTTGGGAAGATGCTGCAATCGAGTTTTCTAAACAATATGCGGATAATGCCGAGATCCAAGTTAACAAGCGCACTCTTGAGGTTCTTACCCAAAATGACAAAGAAGGATTCACCGACTTCCTAAGTAGGTGGAGGAAGACTAGTACCCAACTAGTTGAACGCCCGGATGAGGCTACCCTTATGGAGAAGTTCGTGGATAATCTCAAACCCATTTATGCCAACCATTTGAGATACCAAAACATCAAAAGTTTCAAGGACTTAACCGTACTAGGGACAAGGATTGAAGATGACATCCGTAAAGGACTCTTGTCCAAAACAGTAGGTCGAGGATATCAAGGCTCAACAAGCCGTTCATACGGCTCTACTAGCAAGACAGATGAAGTTAACCTTCTCGAGCCATCCAAGAAAACTACCCCACCAAGGAAATTCACAAATCTTGGGGACACTTACGCCAACGCTCTAAAAAGGCTAATGAAGCAAGGCAAACTCCAACCCATTGGACCTACTCCCGAACCCAAAAGGAAATCCAAGTTCTGGGACGAGAACTCGTACTGTGAATACCATAGGGGCAAGGGACATGACACAGAAAAGTGCTACAAGTTGAAAAACGTGCTTCAAGACATGATTGAAGATGGTCGATTGCCAATACCGCCGGGAGGTAAACCCAACAACACTCAGAATCCTCTTGGAGTTCTAGTGATCACAAGTGATGAATCTACCTTAGATTGTTCACACCTCATTTCTCCAATCGAAAACGAAATCTATGCAATCGAAAATGAAGGTTTCTACTCTACCATCTCCCCTACTATTTCCGACTTCATCACATAGGCAAGGGGTGTGGATAGGCAAGTTTGGGAATTAGAAAATGTGGTGACAACTGCTTGTGATCCCAACACGACACCTAAAGAGCATGTGCCACTGGTCTTCTCTCAAAATGCTACTATGCAAGAAATAGTCGCAGTGGTAGATAAATTAGTCGACCAAATCATACGACTAGAAGATGAAATCATGAGAATGAGAAAACTAGCTACAATCAATGGAGTTTGGGCCGACGATGATGAGGACGAGTATCTCATTGAAAACTCCCTAGTCAAAGAAATAGTTCAAAATGGCGAAGATCAAGATGTGGACCACCTAACTCGTTCGGGTCGTCCATATCAAAGCAGTACTCAAAATGGTCCAACCAACGTTGTCACACCAAATGATAACGAAGATGACTCCACTGATCATTTGCTCAAGCAATTACAGAAGACAAAGGCTGATCTTTCAGTCTGGCAATTAGTAGCAAGCTCGTTCCCACATCGCCAAGCTTTACTGCAAGCCTTGGCCAAGCTAAATGTAGCACATAACTCGACACCCAAAGATGTAGTCAACTTGGTCTTCCAAGAATCACCAAAGCTAAGTAATCCTATTACTTTCTCAGACGAAGATTTACCACCTTTCGGCGCTAGTCACGACTTGGCTCTCTACATCACTGTCATTTGTCTAAAGAAAAATGTGCCAATGACCTTGGTAGATGATGGCTCTGCGGTCAACGTCATACCCCTCAAAACGGCATACAAACTAGGCATGAAAGAGTCGGATTGGACCCCTACCAATCAAGGTGTTCGCGCATATGATGGTACACGACGAAAGGTTGCAGGACTCATTAACCTAACCATAGCCACAGGACCAATTGAGCGAAAGGTTAATTTCCAAATAGTGGACATCGAAGCTTCCTTCAACATACTTCTAGGAAGACCTTGGATTCACGCTTCCAAAGCAGTGACATCCACCCTTCATCAAAAGATCAAGATTCCACTAAATGGCAAAGTAGTGATGATCACTTCGTCACCCATCAAAGCAATAATCGAAAAGAAGTCAAATAATCAAGTCCTCGCAGATCCAGTATATGAGCTTGGAGGCTTCCAAAGCATAAGCGTCATAGAAAGTGAACTGACACCCTTGTACTACGATCCCTACTCGAACTTGGTGGTCAACCACATACTCAAAACTCAGGGATACTTCCCTGGAATGCCTCTGAACCCTATCCGAAGAAATACCTTCGCACCATATAAGGAAGGCAACTAAAAAAGAATACCACTTGGACTAGGGTACAAACCCACTAAAGAGGAGGTTCTCAAGATGCTTGCTCAAGTTCAGAACCATAAGTACACAGGAGTCCAAATGCGACCCTATCTCCCCACCTTAAATGGGTACTTTGTTAAGGAAGGAAGCCTGGAACTCTTTCACGGATTTCCCGAGCCTTGGCATTATCTCGAGAGGAAGCTAGCCGGAATCGAGATATTTCACGATTGCTACTTCATTCCTCCAGAAACGGTTCTTACCGTCAAAACCCGTCAAGCACCTTGCTTAGACGAACAATCTGCTAGCTTGTTGTTCGGAAAAGATCGATTTGTTAGAGCCGCGCAGGATGAGATCATTACCATGATACTTCAAGACGACCACTTCAACCCTACCGCGTTAATCACAGAAACAAACGCAAATCAGCAGAAAGATGGAGAAAATCGATCAAGTGGACCAACAATCAAGGAAGACTCTTCAAGCTCACCACCGGAGAAGGAGAGATGTTCAAAGGAGAACCAGAAGACGATGAGTTCGAGTCGGAGTCGGAGTCAGAGTCGGAGTCTAGAGAAGTCACTAGGAAATATCCTCCTGTCGTCATCCCCGTCCCCTTTGTTTCTCCTAGCTTAGCCTCGAGTAGTCACCGTAGTTCGGGAAATGCCCCAACCACTGTCCCTTTGCCGCCACTGACCATGGATCAGTTGGCTTCTTTGTTTCAACTTTACTCAAACTTTAATATGAATAAATCAGGTTCTGCTTACTCTTTGTGTTATCTTGAGTGCAATTCTGTTTACGATGATACTGAGGATGACCAAGACCCAGACTCGATCGAAATACCTCCCTACGTAGCCAAAGAAATACTACAGGAAGGGGAAGGGGGACCAGATGAATGAGGACACCGAACCCATCAATGTAGGAACCGAACTAGAACCCCAAGAACTTAGGATAGGGACTACCTTGAGCTCTACCGAAAGGGCCGACTTCATAGACCTTCTAAACGAGTTCAAAGATGTTTTCGCTTGGTCCTACAAAGACATGCCAGGAATCGACAGGGATATCGCCGAGCATAGGATTCCGATAAAGCCAGGTTTCAAACCTGTGAAACAGAAGCTTCGACGAATGAGAACGGAATGGGCTCTCAAGATTAAGGAAGAAGTTGATAAGCAATTCAAGGCCGGGTTCATCAATGTTTCCGAATATTCTGACTGGGTAGCCAACATAGTACCTGTACCCAAAAAGGATGGGAGAATCCGTGTTTGTGTTGATTTTAGGGATCTAAACAAAGCAAGTCCTAAAGATGATTTCCCTCTACCACACATCGACATATTGGTGGACAATACTGCAGACCACGTATTACTATCCTTCATGGATGGATACGCGGGTTATAATCAAATCAAAATGGCCATGGAAGATATGCATAAGACCGCCTTTGTCACTCAATGGGGAACCTACTGCTATACAGTGATGCCGTTTGGATTAATCAACGCCGGAGCTACATATCAACGCACCACAACTACACTCTTACATGATATGATGCACAAAGAAGTTGAGGTATACGTAGACGACATGATCGTCAAGTCCAAGGATAGAGAGGGGCATATTGCGAACCTTCGCAAATTTTTCGCAAGACTACGAAAGTACAACATGAGGCTCAATCCTCAGAAGTGCACCTTCGGGGTAACGTCTGGCAAACTCCTGGGATACGTCGTTAGTCAAAGAGGTATAGAAATAGACCCTTCCAAGATCAAGGCTCTGATTGAAATGCCGCAACCACAAACAGAAAAAGAAGTCAGAGGATTCTTGGGAAAAGTGCAATATATAAGTCGATTCATATCGAAACTTATAATGATTTGTGAGTCTATCTTCAAGAAGCCCAAGAAGATAGACCACACCATGTGGGATGATGATTGTCAAAAGGCATTTGACAAAATAAAGGAGATATTGGCCAAACTGCCAGTGTTCATGCCACCTCAACGAGATCAACCTCTTGGTTTATATCTCACAGTAACTGAAACCGCCATGGGTGCCATGCTAGCTCAAACTGTAGGAAATGAAGAAAGGGCTATCTACTACCTTAGTAAGAAGTTATTGGAGTACGAGTGTAAATATTCACAACTCTAAAAGACATGCCTCGCTCTTGTGTGGGCAACGAAGAAGCTACGCCATTACATGCTTAGCTACTCCGTCAAAATATACTCCAAAATGGATCCAGTCAAATACCTCTTCGAAAAACCCGTCCTCAACGGACGCCTAGCAAGATGGACTTTGATGCTCTCGAATCGATCTCAAATACGTGCCCCCGAAAGTAATAAAAGGTCGCGCCGTTGCCGAATTCTTTGCAGAGAATCCCATCGACGATGCACAAACAATAGATACTTGGTCATTTCCGCAGGACATACTCCAAACTAATGTAGACTCCTGGGACCTTTACTTTGATGGAGCGTCAAACTTAAGAGGATTTGGAATAGGAGTGTTGCTCATTTCTCCTGAAGGCGAGCATACACCAATCTCTGTCAAACTCGACTTCGAGGTGACAAATAACGCCGCAGAATACGAAGCTTGTCTCAATTGACTACAAGCGGCAGTGAGCTTAGGCATTAAAAATCTTCGCGTGCATGGGGATTCATCCCTAATCATTAACCAAATTACAGGATCTTGGAAAATCCGAAGCGAAAGCCTCGCACCTTATCAGGCTAGAATAGACCAAGCTGCTCAATTCTTTGATCACGTAACCTATCTACACCTACCTCGAGAGGAAAATCAATTTGCAGATGCTCTTGCAAAACTCGCATCTTTGATTAATATGCCAGATAACATGATGGAAATGCTTTTATGCATCGCACGACGGTCGGAGCCGGCTTATGTGCATCAAATCACCGATGAAGAGGAGATCGCGCAGGAACCCTGGTTCCAAGCAATCCTGAATTTCAAGCTCAATGGTACCTATCCACCGGATATGGACAAGAGGGGACAACGTGCTATACGCCTACTCGCTTCCCAATACGTTCTCATGCAAGGAGAGTTATACAAAAGAACACCTCTTGGTGTAATCTTACGTTGCCTTGATCATTCACAGGCGCGAAAGGTGATGGAAGAAGTCCACGACGACGAATGCGGTCCTCACATGAGTGGGCCCATGATGGCATAGAAAAGCACACGTTTGGGATATTATTGGACCACAATGGAATCCGATTGCATCAAATATGTAAGACATTGCCACAATTGCCAAATCTTCGGGAATGTACAACATGTCCCTCCTTCATTGCTCTATACGATGACATCTTCTTGGCCGTTTTCACTGGGAATTGACATAATCGGAAGATAACCCCAAAGGAACAGAGGTCACTGTTTCATCTTAGTGGCAATTGACTATTTTACCAAGTGGGTGGAAGCAGCTTCCTACACCAGTCTCACGGCTAAAAATGTGGCAAAGTTCATACAATACAACATCATCTGTCGATACGGTTGCCCGCATGAGATCATTAGTGATAATGGATCCCATTTCCAAGCTGAGACTGAGCAATTGCTAGCCAAGTACAAAATTAGGCATCACCACTCTTCGCCCTATAGACCACGGACTAATGGTGTAGTAGAGGCAGCAAATAAGAACGTTGTCACAATTCTCAAGAAAATGATTGACAACTATCGAGATTGGCCAAGCAAGATACCCTTTGCTCTGTGGGGATATCGTACATCTCATTAGGGACGCCCACCGGGGCTACTCCTTTCTATTTGACCTATGGCATGGAGGCTGTACAACCAGTTGAGCTAGAGATACCATCCTTGCGTATCTTACTCGAGAGTCAAATCCCGTGTGATTGGAAAAGGGATAGATATGAAGAACTCATCCTCCTGGATGAAAGCAGGCTACGCGCCTTGCATAATGTCCAAACATACCAAGCCCGTATCAAACGAGCTTTCAACAAAAGGGTTAAGCCCAGAAACATCAAGGAAGGAGACTTAGTGCTCAAATCGGTTAGAGCTCTTTTACCTGTCGATCCACGGGGAAAATTCAAACCTAACTGGGCCGGGCCTTTTCTAGTCAAATCCATACTTCCGGGGGTGCAGTTAGAATCATAGACCTAGATGGGAATGAGTTCTCCAACTCGACGAACCTTGACCAATTGAAACGGTACTACGCCTAGAATAGGAACAAAAACGCGCCTCGCGGCACCCCACGTGTCGCTCTTGTGGCTGTAAATAAACCGGCCCCTGGCCAAGCTGAAATAAGCTAATGTCACTGTGCTCTTGCATTTTGACAAATTTGTCATCCTCATGTCATCAAATAAACTAAATTTGCACCTTCAGAGTAAGCAAAAGCTCATGCTAATTTTCTAAGTTCATTACAAGCTCTTGCTTAGAACAATTATTCTTTTACATTTACTCGAACTACGCGCAAGGGTTTGATTTCATTTTCTAAGTGAATACGTAGGCAATCCTTCACAGGATACAACCCATTATTTTCAAAAATGTAAATAGAAGGACATTTGCATTGTATTTGGAATTCGACAAGAATAATAAATAGAAAATCACAACGGTTTCATAACCATTTAACCTTTTTTTATTTCATTCATTTTCTAATGACAATAGTACGCTACATAATAAAAATAGAAGAGACTAGGATTCTAAAAACCCCACTTTTTTTATTACAACAATAATAATAATATAAATAATAATAAAAGGACTTGGGCTATTCTTTCATCTTCCCTTTGCCCTTGTCATTCTTGTCATACTTCTTGTCACGACCTCGAGCCGGACGCTCTTGCGCCACTTCAGACCTAATCATCAATGGTCTTTCTCGAGGCCTCGACTTCCCATTCTTGCCAACCACCATTTCCGCGACAGGAGAGATCTTCGGTTTCTTCGAAGGATGAATAACTCGAAGCCCGGCTTCATCTTCTCCTTCTGTCAGATGCTTCTCTTTCTCTTTCTTTACCTCGCGCACCTTGTAATCCACAGGCTCGCGCTTCCTCAATCTCTCGCGTTCTTCAGAAGTAGTAGCTCTCCTCCATCGCAGATAAGAATCCGACACCCATAAGGCATTAGCGGAGAAATTCAAGAACCACATGTTTCTTTGGGCCCATTTAATGGCCCATTCCCTCCGGCTATCAGTAGTAAGTGCCACAGCGGTCTGCGCAACGGTATCCAGCTTCGGGATCATCTACTTCATTCTGATTTGTCTCATCAATCTTTCCGGGAAGATACACACCATGAATTCTAGGCCAGGAATGCGCACGGACCTAGTAGGATCCAAAGAAGACACTCCAGTGACGGATTTGAGGTGCCACCACGGTACGACCCACCTAATCAAAGCACCATCCTCACTCTTCAGTTTATTCTTCCAAAGTAATCACGGACTGAGTGAAGTCCACCATGTACAACCTCGTCCTCATCGCAATCGAGCGGGCATGGTAAGAAGGAACATGAACTGGGGGCTCGATCAATCGAAGCCGTTCCATAAGCCAAACCTACCAAAAGCAGGTATTAGACATAAAACAAAAAAAAACAAAAAAAAAAAAAACGAAAAGAAAAAAAGAAAGAAAGTGTTGTTTTACCTGCAAGATGACGGGACTTCCCAAATACGGTAGGTCGCGGTTGGATTTCCTATTATCCAAGCCCAACAAGATCTCTCCTAAGCACAAACAAGCTGGGCTCCTGCGCAGCTCTATTTGCTCAACAAGGACCAGAAGACGGGGATCACCTCTCAAGTCTTCATCAACACGCCCTTGGAAGACATACGCATGCAAAAGGCAAAACCCAAATGCCCTCCGCCTAGCAACATAAGAAACGGTGGGGTCGGCCCTATTTATGAATCGGTCTATGAAGTCCAGCATTCTCACTCCTTTCGAGGTAACTAGACGGTCTACCTCAAGTCTAGTCAACCCAAGAAAATCTCTAAATTTGCTCTTGTACCCTTGCGAAGTAGAAGGAATGGCAGGCAAGTGTTCGGGATCCCACCCACCAACCGCAGCAATTTCTTCAGGAAATGGGCAAATGCCACCTCCAGGGAACGCAAAAACGTGATAATTCGGGTCCCAATAATCAAGACAAGCATCCAAGAACGGTTTAACAACCTTGATTAGCCTCAAACTCAACAATGATCCAAGGTTATAGGCACCCATATCATATTTTTCCATGTTCGAAAATTCGTTAGTCCATTCCTTCAAACGAATCTCCAAAGTATTCATGATGAAAAGTTTCTTTTGAGAATTTTATGTAATAAGGCGAAGAAGAGATGGAAGAATTATGTGAATAAAAGCTCTATCCGCGTTTTTATTTATACTAATTTCTGTTTCCGAAAATCTGCCAGAGCAGAACACCTTGGGAACAGGCGCAGCACCCGCTGCGCCTCTTCAAAGGGACGCAGCTCATGTTGCGCCTCTTCCTCAGCTTCACTTCTGTGATTTTCCGCGTTGGATCTTTCCTAATTCCATGACGAATAATTACTTATTCCTACGGGTTATTATTTTGGTAAATACGTGAAAATTACCATGTTTCAGGTTTCCTAATTCCGCGGGCACGAATTTCGAAGCGACATCGACATGTTCGCCATTTTACCACACGTGCACATTTTCATTTTAGGAAATAATTTTCATTTTCATTTTAGGAAATAATTTTTGTTTTAATTCATTTACATTTCTCATTTAATTCATTTATTTTAGAAAATAATTTTCAATTTACGAAATTTCAACATTTATATATTAATTTCTATTTCTTAATTCCATTTCTACATTTCTAACTTATAGATTTCTATTTTTTTTTTTTTTAGGGGTAACCCTCCCTACCGTCCGGTCATTTCCAGCAAAATTTTTGCATTTTTTGCATTTCTTTCGAGTCTTTCATTTCGCGCTAATTAAGGCCATATGTATATACAAATGAATGTTTTGCGTGATTTCTATGTAAATTTCGGCAGCATGACGGCGTAAACCGTCATCTACCAAACCTGTTCAAAGCTAACCTGCAGATACAAGCAACACAACCCAGCAGCAAAGGCTCTCAGGCCATCTTATATACACCAAACAAGGAAATGTACAACAAACTGGGGGCTCTCGCCCCAAACAAAAGTCCAAAAAATGTTCAAAATCAAGCTCCAAAATGTACAAATGTGCAAGTCTACAAAAACAAAGCAAAGCTACTGTTGGTCGCCCTCCAGTTCCGCAACTCTTGCCGCAAGAGCGGCAATCTCGGCGTCCCGAACCTCGAGCTCCCTCAACAAGCGAGTTGTCTCCTCCCGAGACTGGGTCAACTCTCGCTCCAGCTCGCGGTCCTCCTGTAAACAACAACAAAATTGGCTCATGTCAATCGTGTCAAATCAGTCCAAGCAATTACAAAGGAATTAAAAATCAAAAATGAAATAAGCATAAGGTTCATACATGACGACCTCGACCGCCGACAAGTGCCTCGACGGCGAGCTCGCGGCCTGGTTGGCCACCCTCCATAGCGCCACGAACCGAGACGGCGCAACCTGCATTTTCAAAAAGAAGTTCTCAATAAATTTAATAAAGTTCAATCAAACGTGTTCTTACACAAAAAATTATACAAGTCGGAGGCTCACCCTCCGAATCAGATGCTGCCAGTCGTCCAGGCCAGCATCCGTCACAGCCACGTTAAAGTCACGCAGCTCGGAGATCGTCGTCCTCCCGGTCGCGTCAGTGTACTCGAGGGTCTCGGGGTACTCTGGGGGCTCGATGCCCGCCGCCTCAACCTCCTTTGAAGCCAAATCTATATATATATATATAAAAGAGAGTTTTTTCGAGCAATCTGAGAGCGTCCACATCATCAAAAATAAATTTAGGAAAGTACAATTTTTGATGTAAAAAATAAAGTGAAAAATCTTTTAATTATTATAATATGTATATTTCCTAAATTATATTCAAGTGATATTTCCAATTTTATATCAAACTTTTACATTTCATTTGTCAAAAAAAATATCGTTAAAAAAATTATGAAAATAATATAATTAGTTTTGTGGTAAAAAATGCTATCATTAGAGTATAAATTTCATATTATTTGCACATATTAAAGATGTTGTACTTCTTAATATGTAAAATCGTGTACTTTTTAGTATGATTTGTCCCACATTGGAAAATAAGTAAGTGTGGTGAACATACTACATATAAATAGTAGAATTGTCCCACATTGAAAGATTAGTATAAGGTGGGTGATTCTATAATTATAAATAGGAGGCATACTTGGAACTTATGCATCAACCCAAAATCTTTTGAGTCTCTTAAGTATTGTCTTGGAGAGCTCTTAAAAGTTTATATCATTATATTTTCTACCTATAGATTTTATATGTCTTACATTGAAAAATAATGTAGGTGTGGTAAATATAGTACGTTTAAATAATATAATTAGAATTGTGTTAAAAAAAATAATGTAGGTGTGGTAAATATACTACGTTTAAATAATATAATTAAAGTTGTGTTGAAAAAATTATATCATTAGAGTATAGGTTCATATCATTTGCACATACTTTAATTATGATAAAAAAACGTATGAATATTAATAGATGTATTTGCTTATTATTAAATCGGGTTGGACGTCGAATTAGGTTCAAAAAATATGGTGTACTTTTAAATATGTTATTCATCTCACATTGAAAAATAATGTAGGTGTGATAAGTATATACTACGTATAAAAAGTTGAATTGTCCCACACCATAAGATTATCATAGGTGAAGTAATCCTATGATTATAAATAGGATTTATCCTTGGAACTTAGGTATCACCCCAAATATATTAAATCTCTCAAAGTATATTTATTATATAAGAGACTTTAAACATAATCTTGAATTAAATGTTTAATTTTTAAAGTTGCAACATTTTTTTAGGTGGGAGAAAGATCGATAAAATGGTTAATATTATAACGGAATTTTTCATGTTACCCTCGAATTTTGTTAGATTACACAAAATACCCCTAATTTTAAGTTTGTACATATAAAAGCCTTGTGTTTACTTTTTTTCATAACGTTGTTACTCCTATGAGTAACTAGATGCGTAATTGAGCATGCCATGTTATTTGTGTTTTGTTATTTATGTATTAAATGTTAGTTTATTAAATAAAATATGGATTTAAATATTACATGATGAAGTGTTTGTGTAATAGACAATAACAAAAGAAAAAGACGTCAAAAGTCATAGGAGTAATGACATTATGACGGAAGTTGTCAAATGGTATTCTGGGAAAGAAAAAGGTGAACACGGGGGTACCATTTGTAGAAACTTAAACTTAGGGGTATAATGTGTAATCTATCAAAGTTCAAGCTTACCATGAGAAATTTCCAATATTATAAATTTATAATGATATAGTTAATTAAATTTTCATTTAAAAGAGAGAGATATCCGTACCAATAAAACAATAAAGGGGGTATTATTTTTTAATTATTATTTTATTGTTGCGCCATCAAACTTAACGTCCATTTAACAACCTTTATATTAGGGGGTACCATGGGCAAAAAAATGGAACCTCAAGGATACTATAGGCAGATTCTTAAAAGTAGAGGCAACATGGAAAATATGACAAAATTAAGGGGTACCACAGAAAATTTCCGTATCTCAATTATGATAAAAAAAAACTGAAGAAAAACAACGACAAATATTAATGGAGAGTACTTGATCATATTATCAAATTTAAATATAACTATTAGATATAATGAATAACAATTAACTGTATTCGGTATTCGGGATCTGGTTGAATGTCGAACTAAGTGTAAAAAACATGGTGTAATTCTGAGTATGTTATTTGTCCCACATTAAAAAACAATGCAAGTTTGATGATATACTACGTATAAATGGTAGAATTGTCCCACATCAGAAAAATAATCCAAGTTTGGTGAATATATTACTTATAAATAGTAAAATTGTCCCACATCGAAAGATTAGTATAAGATGGCGGTGATTATATGATTATAAATAAGAATTAAGTAATTAACCCCCGTATATATTAATCTTTTATTTTTTTTGAAAGAGATATTTTAATAATATGTAAACAAATCATTAGACATAGAATGTAAACATAAAACCCTTATGTTTTTTTTTGCATTATAAATAAGTTAATTACCCCGTTGCAACGCACGGGCATTCAAACTATTATTTCTCATTAATCGATGATCTTTCATCATAAGTTCTCAAAAAAAATCAAGTAAAGAAGAAGAGTAAAGATGCTCACCACTACCGGCCAGTACACCAACCTCCCGTAGAGGAACGCCGAGTAGTCCTCGCCAGGAAGAAGGAGGGCGTCACCACCGACGCCAGCCAAGTCAGCCTCCCTCTCTGCCTCAGAAGGCTCCCTGAACATCGTCCTAGGAGGATCGATGGGAACCGTCAACACGTCCCGAGAGCACTGACAAGCCAAGCGCTCGCCCAAGTACCACACAGGACCCATCGACGTCCTCAGCAGCAGCCGGCTCGAGCTCCTGCGTCGAAGGACCTCAGCCACAAAAGGGGGCGCTCCGGCGTACTCCGCCCAAGGTCTGGGC
Source organism: Silene latifolia (assembly GCF_048544455.1). NCBI lineage: Eukaryota > Viridiplantae > Streptophyta > Magnoliopsida > Caryophyllales > Caryophyllaceae > Silene > Silene latifolia. The sequence continues at coordinate 50,702,429 of NC_133528.1, read as the reverse complement.
ACCCACTGTGATAAGACAAACAAGGATCATTCCTATGATCGATTAAAAACAATGAAGAAGCAAATAAATATAAGTGAGATGCTTACGCTGTCCAGCTGAAGAGCGTTCACGTCCCGCCGGTAAACGCCGTGAGAGGAACGCTTGCTCCTCGTCCTACACATCACCCAATCCCTCACAACGGGATAGGCCTTCTCCAACGGCTCCGTCCTCTTGGGCGCGAGGCCCGGGAAGTAGGAGTACACCCACGCCTGTGAAACAAGATAGTCAATAACGATCATTCGTGATTTGATAAAGAAAGGAATTCATTTCAAGTCTCAATGAAGGTTCATACCTCCGGCGAGAGTCCGGTCCGACAAAGACAAGGAGAAGTCCCCTTCTCCATCAACTCCGGACGAACCATGGCCCTCATGAAGCGAATGAGGACCGCAAAGCCAGCAGTGACCCAGTCCCAACGCCCTAGGGAGCTAAGGTCATAAAGGAAGGGAATAAGCTTCGTCGACAGCCTCTCTCCCTTGTCTCCGAGGTAAATCGAAGACAGAAACCACCAGATCCACAAATGAGCCCTCTGCTCAGCTGTACAGGGAGAAGGAGCCGTCTCCCTCCCGTCAATCATCACCAGCGCCGGGATCTTTCCCGCAAAGTAGTCTCGAACGTAGGAGCTGGGCACCAAGCCCGGCACTGTGACGGCCTTCGGCGACAAGTTCCAGCCGATCAGTCTCCTCGCCTCGGCCGAGTCCGCCCTCATGGCAGTTTCTGGCCACTCCACCTCCTCGGTCCCACACGACAGACCAGAAATCATGCCGTAGTCCTCCAGAGTGACTCCCACCTCACCAAAAGGCATGTGAAACATGGAAGTCGTATCCCAGAATCGGTCCAAGAAAGCGCGGACCAGGCTAAGGTTAGCCCGCAGCTTCCTCTTCGCGATATCCCTCCAGGCCTGCACCAAAGAACCGAACGCTCCGCGCTCGATCATGGCGCGCTCCTCTGCCGACAGCCGCTCGTAGCACTCCATCGCTGTCCTGTAGCCCGAGAACGACCTGATGTTCCCGGCCTCCTATTGTGATTTGAAACAAAAGCTATCTTTAGTTTCGAATGAAAATTGGAAAAGATATGAGCAAATGAAATGAAAGAAGATGAATTCCTATTTACCAAACTCTTCACCGTCCTGTAGGACAGGTGACCCTCGGCAGCCCACAGCAGGTGCCTACTCTCCCAAGTCTCAGCCCACGCAGGAGCTCCTCTCGGTGACGACCTCCTCGTCCAACGTTGGCCTGTCTCGGGGCCTCCTCCTCCTCGCCACCTCCTCCTCGTGGACCTCGTCTCCAGCCCCATCACCGCGGCGGTGAAGGCCTGCTCTAGAGCCTCCTCGACAAAGAGCAGTGTCTATCTCCATGGGAGCTCTCCCAGAAGTAGAAGCCACATCACCTGTGACGTTAAAGCAAATTTAGGCCGCGTCGCATGACGACAAGCCTTGGTTAAGGGATTTTCGAGCCTTTGGAAGCTCTGAAACCGTTCTTTTCTCGCCGTCTTTGGCCAGACTCTCACCAACCCGATCACTCATGTGGTAATTTGGGTCAAGTCAAGCCTAATTTGAAGCCTAGTTCCGGGTTCGAGTCGAAATTTCGGCAGCATTTCGTTATAATGGCGATTATGCCTTAGAAAGTGTTCTGAAAAAGCCGTCACAAACCAAAATTCCGAGATGATAGAAATTTTACCCATCATCCAAGGGTCCCAAATATCAAGTTTCATCGCAAATGGGCAATCCTAAGACTATTTTCGAAGCAATTTACGGTTCAGCTGTGAAACCGTCTCAAATTTCACTCAAAGGCTCAAAAACTCAATGAAAATTTGAGATAAGTACATGGTTATGTTCCTTATACTACCAATTATCCATTTCTAGTGTCAATTTGACAAAGCAAATGCATTTGGGGGAAAAGCCCCAAATTTTCGATCAATTGGGTCATGAACCCTAATTTTTCGATCCAAAATTCGACAAATACAGAAGATTAATACAAGAATGAGACACATACCTCGATTAGTCATGATTAATGCAAGCTTTTGGATCAAACCTTGGCGGAAATGATTGATTTTTGAGAGGGAAATTGAAGGATTTGTATTTCGAAATAATGAAATGAACCTTCTGATTATCGCGTTTTTACGCAGAAAATACACTTTGGGGAATAGACGCAGCAGGCGCTGCGCCTCTTCCAAGAGACGCAGCCCTTGCTGCGCCTCTTCCTTGTGTTCCCTCCATACGAATTTTCAAAAGTTCGTTATGAGTTCGTTATTTGTGGGCCCATCTTTGGTGCGCCTCTTCGCCGATGCTATTTTATACTTTTGGTCCGTTTGACGATTATCTTTCGTTCCGGCCCGCATTTACCAAGCCAGCAACAGACTGTTACACGTTATTTATTGCTTCCAAGACCTTTGCTCGCCGCAGCGAGCATTTATTCCTTCACAGGTGTTTCGACACACCTTCACGAGAGTAAGCGGATATACTTTCCCTCTCACGATATGGAGATTAACGTCTACCCAAGCAGATTTCTCCTCAGCAGTTCCCGCCTGTGTCCTGCTCTTTACCCTTTTTTTCTCAAAGACTACCCAAGCAGTCTTCTTTCAGCAGTTCCCGTCTGTGTCCTGCTACTCACTTTATTTTAACCTTCACGCTTGACCTTCGCTCCTTAGCTCCCATGCACCTCCGGAAGCATTTCGAGAAGAAGTCTCAGGTATGGTCTCTTCTTATGGCTGGCGAGCCTCCTTACGTAGTCTAATGGACTTTAAACGACCCTCCCCGATAGTCGACAGACTCTAAAATGTTCCCGACGACAGGTCCTTGGCTCGGACCCCTTGAGCCGCCTCGCACCGCCATAGTCGTCAGGTTGTAATCTTCGATTGACCTGATGGCTATACTTTGACTTTCGCCTTGTCCAAGCCTCAGTCAAAGTGGGGGCTCTGTAGACACCTCGTTTCTGCACCTCTCGCAAACCACCCGGTGATGATTGGGCCGCATGTTTGGTACGCGGAACGATTTGTGACAATTCATAAGTTTATCGTCAAAGTGATTGCTCAAATATTAATGTCTACCTCTTAGTTGTCATCTACGTGCCGATACGGTCGTTTTGACAGTAATTAGAGTACATTTGGAGTCTGAGTCTAAAACCGTCTCCATTTTCTGATAATCGTTCAATCCCGAGTCGGAATGTTCTGGAATGTTCCGGATATTTCTATTCCATATTTTATAAATATTTCACAATCTTAATCTTTTGGCAAATAATTTCCCGTAATATTCATATAAAATATTAAGGAAAACCAAATTATTCCGTCCTACCATAACTAAAACACGGAAATCTTTCTTCCACAGGAGGAAACCACTTGGGAACAGACGCAGCAGATGCTGCGCCTCTTCCAAGAGACGCAGTGCTTGCTGCGCCTCTTCCCAGGTCCTATTCTGCGTGTTTTTCGTATCTTTTTTCATATCTTTCCGAGATTCACTTCCAAAGAGTCTCTGAAACCCTATTTCCTCCACGTGATTAGTATAAATAAGAGCCTTCGCTCCTCATATTTCTCACGCGAGTGTCCGCCCTTCTCTTCTCCCTTTGCATTCTAGACTTTTGTTCTTACTTTTTGGCGTCTACGTGCTTGATCTTTCGACCACGTAAGCTCGGATCCTTCTGAGTACCAGCCTCGTTTGCATGACCGACCAATTTGACCAACTACACATCAATCAACTTAATTAATCTAATCGTTTTCCTTTTACGAGGGCACTTTCTTTGCATTCGCGTCGAGCATCACTAATCGATATCTTAGTCCTTCTCGTTTCGTCAAACATGTAAGTCTGAGGGTGTATAATATCTCTTTTATTTATTGTATTTTAATTATTGCATCACAATTGTAAGGTTTATGTCGAAAATACCTCTTAAAACTGATTTATAAAACCGTGCTTTAAAACCCTCTTTTTACGGATTTCCAGAAGACTAACCGTCGAGAAAGGACGCAGCAACTGCTGCGCCTCTTCGAAGGAGCGCAGTACCTGCTGCGCCTCTTCGTGAGGCTGCCGCAGTTCCTGCTTCCTTTCTTCTTCCTTCGTCCTCTGTAATTCGTCAAAGTTTATTTGTTTCGTTTATTTTCTTTAATTCTTCGTCACAATAGTCTAATAATTCACATGTATATTATTCATCATCATTAACATGTTTAATTCGTCATTAAATCCGACTTAAATCTCTTATAACCAATATTTGCGGGTTTTCGTCATTAAATTCAATCCGGTTGTAGAAATTCAATTTGTTCATATTGAGTTTCTGGAATTCGTCGTTGACATATTTGCATCTGTTGTTCATTGTCATATGTTCGTCATTAACTCATCATGTTTAGTCTAATTAATTTGTTTAGTTAGTTTTAATTCGCTAATTAATCATTCGTTCATGTAAATAATTCGTTTGCATCCGTCTCATCCATGTTTTATCGTTTTCATGAACATTAATCGCATGTAAATAACCTATTAATCACTTTCACCCGAGTAAATAATTTAATCCATCGTTAAATTCACCAAAAGTATTAACAACGCGCAATTCCGGCTTCACAGCCAGAATTCAGGTCAGGAACAGACGCAGCGTCTGCTGCGCCTATTCCAAAGGATGCAGCTCTGCTGCGCCTGTTCCGGGTTGAATTCTGTCCCTGAACTCCGTTTTCTGCCTTGACTTAGTTTAATTAGCTTACGTATAACTAACTATTATTCGTATTATCGCCTACTGATCGGTTCGTAATTCTTTTATTCTTTTTTTTCTCAAATTTTCCGTTTTAAAGGTATTTTCGACATAAATCGTCTAATCCATTGTAATCATTGTAATTTTCATTATTGTAATTTATAATTATTGTGTTTCTTGTATCATTTGTATGTTTTCACATGTAATTGAGCATTAAATCCTACTTTGACCCAATTGTATGCTAAATTACGTGTTCACCGACTTAGTATTAATTCTCACATGCTAGGATTAAAACTTGGATGTTGCATTGCATGCATACAATCGACGATATATCGAGTACGAATAACTTCCCTAATCATTAGTAGAGGCCGCTATCGAGGCGGGCGGGATTAGGTGTTCGATCAAAAGAGCTTCCTAATACGTACCCTCACCCCTTACTCCAGATCTCCGTGAACACCCGTGTTCATTGGCATCCGCGAGAGTCATTCTAGACATAGAATGCTAAGGGTAACGATTGCTTAGTGTTCATGTCTCTACTTTGTGTCTTGACATGACGCGAGGTATTCGAACGGTTCCAATTTCCCATAAAAATTGGTGGCGACTCCAACAAAAATGCAAACGCTTGTTTCTCTTCTGTCCCAAGCGCCCCTGTGGGCCCCCCGCTGTCCACACTTATGCATCTGCAATAGAATCAATCATGTATGCCATGATATGCACACGTCCAGACGTGGCATATGCATTGAGTATGACGAGTCGATACCAAAATAATCCATGTACCTACGGAGGACTAAGGATAGGGTATTGACTTATGGAGGCGATACTAAGCTATGCGCAATCGGTTACATAGATGCTAGCTTCCAAACGGATCGAGATGATTCAAAATCTCAGTCCGGGTTCGTCTTCACTCTTAATGGTGCTAAGGTCAGCTGGAAGAGTTCCAGACAGAGTGTTGTAGCAGATTCTACTACTGAATCGTTGAATTATGATAAGCATGTAGGGCACGCTATTTCCATAGGAATTAAACGTGTTCCCGAGTTGTAGTAGTTGATTATGGATTTGATACATTATCTTTTTCATATACTATTTATAACTTCATCGTTTTATTATAATATTTTGTTTTTCATGTGGATTGTACTGACAACATTGAACGCCACAAAGTGAACTGAATTACATTATATTTGTTTTGGTCTGTAATCGCCTACAAGAGCTGATAACTCTGGCTATTATATTGTGCAGTCGATTGATGGTGGGTTCAACGAGCCATAAGTCAAACGGTTCACTGATCGATCACAGATGCGAGATTATAACGATACCTCGTAGGACAAATTTTTGTGACAACGTAATGGAGTCCTAAATGTTTAAAAACATTCGGTGCCAGGTCGTGGATAGGACATCCATTGTGTTCCTAGAGTCGATTCTTTTGACTATCGACTGTCTCTTGAGATTAAGGTAGTTTTTGGGTGACTTTGGTTTCTTTCTCACGGTCTGCCGTAACTGGAGGCTAAGTAGATTTTTTCTGGGTCATTTCATACTGTGCTTACATCTGCAGGATTCGAGTTGAGGAAAATATCCAACCCTTATCAGGTATAGTTATTTCTCAGGGCCACTCGAGGAGTTGTAACTAAAATGCATGGCCATGCTCGAATGATGATTCGTTTATCAGTTAAGTTACTCTCTAGTCGGGGAAACCACTCTTGATATAGATCACTTGTAAAATACGACCTTTGTGAATACAGATTTTGCAAATTGTTTTACATTGAGTGGGAGAATTTTAGGATATGAGAATCGGTTATCGCACATACACTTGTGAGGACAAGTGGGAGTTTGTTGGAGCTTGTGTCCTCCACAAATTAGTGTGATAACATTTGTAAATCTCTTACAGGTTCACAAGGGTATACTTCTTATTTTATCAGTTGATTAAC